>NC_140200.1:2556320-3233820 GCF_965226575.1 Pagrus pagrus | reverse complement strand
GTGAATGCACCGAGCTTTTCTTTGGATGCAAAACCTTCATGAGCCCCGAATGCAGGAAGAGTCATCGACATTTATTTGATTTTTCTCTGAAATACCATGAAGAATGCCTGCAAAAATACTTTTTTTGGGTCATTGTTGGGCCAGAAACCAACATCTGTAGGTGCTGATCAGCAAGAAATGGTAAAAATCTAGAGTTAAGAGTCAACAAGTGACAAGAAAAACTGGCTCAGCTGTTTCAAATTTCTAAAGAAAAAGAGCCTCTTTGCGTAATCTGCTCAGTTTAAAATGGAGTCAAGTCATTCATTATGAAATTACCTGTTAATGATGACTCATATCGTGAGTGTAAACACAGGAACTGTGCGTAATCCAGAGCGTTTGATGGCAGATTTGGCAGATAAAGATGAAAACCACAGGAAACGCTAATCACACATTACTCTTAAACCTTTTCTGTGTATGTGCTGTCAGAGCAAATCGAGCTGATGTTGCTGCTCAGACTGATCACAGGTTGCCATAGATTTACCGGAGTAACCCTTTTGTAGATATTATTGATGACGTCTAATCAGACCAGTCATAGATTTTATCATTATTGATCACAGAAATGCTTCGTAATGATTGTCTAGGGAGTAACCCAGGTAACTTCCAGATGTGAAGTCGCTAAGCAGAATAATTTCAAACTGGTTGAAGACAGATTGTCATAATGCAACCGCAGCTACTGATGTGCACAGGTGTTTTTTAGTGGAGGTGTAGTGTGACCCACAACTTTATACAGCTATCTCATCTTATCGAACATGGCAGCTTGGTCAGTGGCCTAAAGCTTCAAACTAAATCTTTCTTGGTTGGGTTTAGGAAAAGATGAGTTGAAGCCAGAAAAATCAATTCTGATGAAAAATAGTAATTCCTGCACACACACTGCATTGATTTATTTAAAAGAGGTTTCAGGTTTCAGTCACACAGATCTTTCTCCAGTGTCTTGAGACAGTAAATCAATCAAAAATTACTATTTTTCATTGGAAAAGGTTTAGGAAAGATTGTAATTCTGGTTAAAATAACTATGTGCAGTTTTGTGACGTATACTGCATATCTGGGCCAGGTCCAGTCCACGGCGATAGAAATGAGCTGGTTGATTTTGGTTGGCTCTCGGCTTGTGGCTCAGATCTGGGATGGACAGCCCATCAACCACCTTTCCACATGTGTCTGGTGTTGCCAGATCTGGGCCACAACAGTTTTGCTATCTGGGAGGTAATTTATGTACGTTAACTTACTTCCTCAACATAACTTCAAATCACTCTTGATTCTTAGTCACTGATGGGACACAAACCCTGTTCTCTGGAAGAAAAGTCCAATATATGACCCACCAACCACCCCAAATACCCCCTGACACAGACTTTTCTCGCTATTTATACCCCTGCGCTGGAGGTGCGCTTCAAGGAGTGAGTCTAGAGGTGTACCTACAGCGTCAGAGCCTCGGGCCTCTGACCAGGCTTGACGCGCTGGTGGCGAGAACGGGCTGAATGTTCTACCCATGGACTGTGTCTTTTATGAACAGTCTAACATAAGTTGAACTCTGTCAGACATGTGTGACAAACTGTTGCTGTTCTCTTCACACGTCAAGCCTGGAGATCGTGGGAGGCCCGGGAGGCGTCCGTCCATTCATGATCCCTCATTCTTTAAAATGGGGCTGCCTTTCTCGGCCCGTCTGCCCAGAAGGCCTGAGCCGGGGCGCCGAGGGGTTGGGTCAGCAATCATGTGTGTGACAGGAAACAGGCAGGCGTATTGGCTGTCAATCAAACAGCCTCTTTATTTCCTCTCTCTCTCTCTCGTTCTGTCTCCCCGTGTGTGTTTCTCGGCTTCTCACTGTCTCTTTTTTCTCACCCCGTCTCTCCCTCAAGTCTGACAAGCAAAAGATTTTCACTTACTTCAGAGAGGGAAAATAAGTGAGAGGGAGGCGTAAGAGTCTCCCCGTCTCCTTTTACTATTCCCTCTCTCCCTCTCCACACACACACACACACACACACACACACACACACACACACACACTCTTTGTCTCACATGTCTGAAAGACAGCTAGCAGTGGTTTGTCATTGTAACAGTTTAGTGGACTGTGTTTCCAAATCATCCCTTACACTTTTTCTGCAGACAGGCAGACACATAACATTCCTCAGAAGACGGGCCGGGAGAGAGAGAGAGAGAGAGGAAGTTGTATACTCTCTCTCCCACTCTCTCTCTTTCCAAATGCAGCTGAGTGCTCCACACGGATCGATAGTAATCCTCGGTGGGAGCCGTTTATTTTGGATTGTGTGTGAGGCCCAGTGGGTGACAGAACCCACATTCACACTCACACATGCGTGCGACATTATAAATCTCGCCGCGGCTTGAGTCGGCGCACACACGAGCACGACACGCACGCCACTGGTGCAGACAAACATGACACGCAAAAAACTTACGCACACCACCGACAAGGACACACACACACTCAACACGCTCAGGGGCCCTGACAAGCAAAAAAGCCTCCTGTTGGGCCGGGCTCTTCCTTCTCTCCTCCACTGAGCAGAACTCACAGGGCTCCGGGCTGGAGGAGGGGACCCAGTGTGTCTCAACACTGTCCCCTGCCAAGGTCTCTGTTTCTGGGGATGGCAGCTCTCAGCAGCTGGCTGGGCTGGAGCTCTCTGTATGCTGACTCCAAGCCGCTGGCTGTCTGGTCCTGCCAGGAATTTATAATTCTACACAGAGGAAGTTCCCCCCCCCCCCCTCACCAATAAAAGCATGAATCACATTTCATTTTATTTTTTTTATTTTAGACTTAAAAATAGCATAAAAACAGTGCACATTTTGTCTTAAAACAGACAACATCTGGTCACACCGGCATTTAAAATGGCAAAATTTCAAGGTGAAATCAGTTCACTTCAATGGAGCTGGAGCAATCAGTGGATTCATTGTGAGGCAGAAATAAATCCGATAGCAAGACAAATTATCTTTTGTTGATCAATAGCAAACTGTCTCACCAGTGGTGACCTTTGAGGGGAGCTGAGCTATAATAAGCTGTGGTAGCTTATTAGTTGTGTTTCATCACCCGCCTCTTATCTAACCCTCCGCTGCCACAGAGGAGACATGGTAGTTAGACATTTATGAGACAGGAGTCAGTGGTATAAAAACATCCCTTTGACTGTGCTAACTTAGTGTACCGTTAGCAACTTAGCAAACAAGTTCTCTAACGGACAGCCAAACCCTGTGAATACATCGTCACGTGATGCACTCCGACCCAAAAATACTTTTTCCCACAAGCTAACACTGTGAGAGAAGCGTCTGTAAAGCGGTGGTTACATTTTTTTGAGTGTTGCAACCCCCGCGAAGTGATTCGTTTCACTGTCATAACTGGAACCATTTGGTCCGATAACATTTGGAGAGTCTAGAAGATTATTTTACCCTCACTTGAGTTAGCCGGGCGCTAAACCAGAAGTTAACCAGCTCGGTTGGTGAAAGTCTCAAGTGCGCACGCTCTATGGGCCGCACAACACGGAAGATCCGGGTCTTTTCATACCCGGGAAGTCGAGTTTTTTTGGCTTCAAAACGCCACTGAGCAGCTTTCATAGGAATGAACAGAGCTCTACCTACAAGGCTGTGTGCAGATATAACGTCCTTGGTGGTTTTACTGTTGGTGCCGCTACCCGTTTAGAAAGCTGGTTTTAAACAGTCTCAATTTCTTCGGTTTCTATCGCTCTCCCTCTTCACCTTCTTTGCCTCCACCATCAGCTGGGCTCTTTTTCTTTTGCAGTGTAGATTCGACAGTTATTCCAGTTGTTAAACCGATATCTGGGGATAGTGACCGGGGGAAACAATGCCTTGATTGGTCGCCCAATCCCAGACATGCCTCCTTTTCTGCTGTGATTCGACTTTTGTTTTCCAGGAAGAAACGAGCCCGGTGGTACATTGCGCAACCAGTATTTAGTCAGAATAAGTTAAATCAATAAGATTGTCTAATGCCAGTTTGAATATGTAATAGAGAGACACTGATGTTAGCCATTAGCTCACCAGCTGCAGTGCTTAACCAACGAGCCCGTCACTCCTCTGCTAGAAAACCTTCATCGTTACCTATTTCATGAGGATGTGCAGATTAACTTTGCTGTCCCACTTTCCGGTGCGAGTGTGAAGAAGGTAATCTGTGCAGTGTCGAGCTATTAAGACATCACAACTTTGCTTTTGACCACGCTGCTCCACTGGCACTTTTGCCAATTAACACCCATTTCCTGCACCTAATTTAAGAAATCACTGCAAATGGGCTTTTACATTTTCAGACAGGAAGCTGCGAATGATTTTTCTATTGAGGTCCAGTAATCACAGCAGAAAAACCTCTGGAGGGTTTGTTTGGCAGCATGCTGTGAGGGCTTGTCTGGGCTTGCTGTTGGACTTTTTTTGGGGATCAGTTTGGATCTCTGGGCAGGAACGTTCCCCTCGGAGGCAGCCAGCCGGGCCCACACACACACACACACACACACACACACACACGCACACACACCTGTGCTTCGCCTGAGAGCATTGCATTATCTGAGGCAATCTAGCAGCACTTCCAATCCTGCTGCCATTTCTGCAGGGCAAAAAAAATGAGAGCAGTAAAAAATGACCAAAAGCAGGGAGAAGGAGCATAAAGTTGAAAAACGGTCATTTTCAACATTAAATTGCGCCGCGTGCAACGACACGCAGCGGCAAACACTGATGAGGAAATTGATCTTTGCTAACGTGAATCCATTAACTTAACGCTTTTACACTGAACGAGCAACTCAGGGTTTAAATCGAGCTCCATTTTGGTTATTATTTAAAGCTAATGCTACGCCACACCATAGCAAAATACTATTGTCTTATTGCATGAGCAGTGCAACTCTTTCTGGACATTAACCAATTTTAAAGGTCAAGTTTAAGCCAGATGTGGGACATTTCTATTTTTGGATGATGTATCTAACTGCTAAGCAAGCCTCATGCCCTTAAAGAGCTCAGTAAGGATAGCATAATGGTGCAGTAGGGGCATATGCTGTATGTTGCTCTACGGGCACATGGGACCTGACCACTCAACTATCTCTGGGCTTTGCAGCAGTCAGCAATACAGACGTATCCTCAGCAATACACACTTACACTCAGCAATACAGCCGGCTCAATAGTGTTCCTCCTTCAGTGCGGTATAATCACCTCTTGTGACAACATCCCCGGCTCCTCAGGAGTCTATCTACCTCCTCAAATACCCTCGCACCATAAGATAAAGACATTAGGGACTGTGGGATTTGGAGAGAGTTAAGAATTGGGTCTCCGGTCTGTGATGCACAGTGATACAGACCTGGAAACGCATAGGAAGTTTGGGATCTCTCTAACAGATACCATCAAATGAGCACAGCAGAGCGGCAGGGGCGGACCGGAGCAAAGCTCAGCGTGACGCTGAGCTGGTTAGGGAGGGTGTCTGATGTTCGTGAGCCGAGCCGCCGCGATGCAAAGACGGGGGGAAAAAAACGTTTTCAAACAAACAAAAAAAAAGACAACGGTGAGGGAATCATCTGCGAGACTCCACGTGGGGACTGGTGAGAATGACAAAACATGTTGGCTGGGAATAACTTTTACAATGATGCACACAGTCGGATTAGCGTGGCATTGAAATTAAAGGTCAGTAAGTAGAAACGCTTCGTGCCGTACGTCTTCGCTGTGAATCGAGCCTCCTCCTCTCTCCGCTGTAGTGTCGCCCCTCACACTCTCCCATCCGTCTCCTCTCTCTCTCCTCCCTCACTCGCTGTCCCTGGGTGGGATGAGTCATCGAAGAGAGAGAAGAAAAGAAAGGAGAGGAGGTGTGTTTGTGTGTGTGTGTGTGTACAGTACGTGTGTGTCTGTCTGTGTGTGTCTCTGTTGTGTGTGTGTGTTTGTGTGCATGCATGTGTCGTGTCATTCCTCCTGAGGTGCTCTGCCCTTCACACTCCTTCTCAGCTTCATGTCAACCTTCCTGCGAGAGTGCAGACATACGCAACAAAAGGTACACACACACACACACACACACACACACATACACATGCACAAACTTCTCTATGTCCCACATATTAACACCTCATCCTGCAAAGATGATTCGGGGTAAAACAACGCTGTTTTAATCACAGACTACAGGTGACTTCATCCTGTTAAACCTCAGCATTGTGTAAGTGTTCCTCCTGTGATTGGATGAAACCACCTACATTGTGACCACCTACATTTGTTCCTTGTAAACAATGAAGTCACCCACAAGGGTTTTTTTTTCACAGTTGCTATCCCTAACAAGCAGACGTAACGCAACACATATACCACTGTTAACAACTTCCCTCTCCTCATTTTCTCATTTTCTCATTCTTCAATTTAAATTCTTACATTTTATTTGAAAGTAACTCGACTAAAACATTTGCAGAGCCCATTTTAGACTCATACATTGTTTATATTCATGTTAGATTGCAGCTTTCCTCCATTTTTCCTCTGCTGTGTGACATTTCTTGGCACATTTCCACTGTCAGCTGTTGATGAGTGAAATAGTGTGAAACTTGGCGCTGTAGTACTCAAGATCTGTCTTTCAAGACCACTTTTGGAAGGTCTGGGACTCTTTTTTGGGATCAACTCGCTTTTTGACTCGGCCTCTAAGTATCACTGAATTGAACAAATGTTTGAAACATTACGTGCTCGATAATGGTTTCTATGGGAAGACAACAGAGAAACACGGTACACTCTTCAGCTTTTCTAAACTCTTTAAATGTCCTGAGATGGGTCTGGGTTCTTAAGGGTTAAATACATTTAATATTAAAGTTTTACTCCACTACTTGTGTGGGCGACTTTCACTTACACCAAAGTAATATTTGAACACGATATCATTACTACTAAATTTGGTACAGATTGATTTAACACTAATTGGTCCCGCTGGTACCGACCGAATTAGCCTTTAAGCTGTACCCTTAAAAGTACAGAGTTTGGTACCAACTCTAATGAAGTCACAGTTGTAAAACATGAGTCCAAAGTGCTCTCAGTGGCCAAACCACCCAAAATTTAGTGTCATGGAGCGTACATTACTGTCTTCATACTGGCACTGAGGGTTGTTCAAGTTACACAGCGGCTTTAACAAAAAAAAGGCATGAATGAAAACAACAGCAGCTGTTCAGCGATGTGGGATCTCACAATCTGATAGAAGCAACATTTCTTACGATACAGTTCATGATACAGCGCGACAGACACCCAGACATGGGCGTAAACACCTGAAATACGCATCAGTCTTCTCGGGAGCGCCTATACGTCTCTGTCACTTTACCTGTATGGTTGTCCACTTTTGACAAACTGGCCGTGATGAAATTTATCTGTCCTGTCACGCCGGCAGGTGATGGATTAGTTTAGATGTTTTCAAAATGACAAAAGGTGCATGAAACTATAGGAACATTTCCTCAGAGCGAGTTGTGGGCCGGGATGTATATATACAGCGATACCTTCAGGGAGCAAAGAGCCAAATCAGGTGTGCTGAGTAAGACATGTGTGATGACTCAACTTGTGTGAGGAGTTTAAGGACGAAGTGCAACTCAGAAACGAAGGAGCTGCTGAGAGGAATCTGAACACACGTGAAACAACAGCAGCTCAGCAGACGAATAATAAAGTTAATGTTTCTCTGTGACAGCATCTGTGTCCTGGTGGCCTTTAGAAAGGATTGAAAATGTAGTTAAAACTGTTAATTTATGACTTCATAATTGCATGAAATATTTAAACTGATGATGCAGCGATAACTCTGAATATTAATGGTGCGTTACACAACATCGCTATTACGTCACATGTTTAATTCCGGATCTTATGAAATAATAATCGTGGATTAACGTGATAACATCGTAATTATTGTTCCAAACTAACATTTTATCACCACATTTTGATTAATTGTCGTGTTTTCCAGCATTTCTCCTTCTAAACGACGCCTGCACTCGGTGCTTTATGTCGCCGTGGTCATCTATTTGGCTCTTACAAGCCTCCACCATCAACGTTCCTCATCAACCCTCATTTTTGACTCTCGTTTGTTTCACGCAGCATCACCGTTTCCTGCGCAGCTGTGGCTGTTGGAGACGAAATCGGTCCTCCAAAAACTCAACGACAAGGAGTCTGATCTGACTGGATGGCGACAGAGCTGTCCAAAATGACAAGCAAGACAGACAGATGGAGGAAGAGATGGACACTTCAGCTCTCTCTTTCTCTTTCGCCCCTTCTGTCTCAGCGTCTCTCTCTCTCTCTCAGACAGCAGACGTGGATTGGCTCTCAGATATTTGGCTTTCACTTGCAGTGACAGGTCAGCCCACGTGCACTCTCGCCAAACGTGCAGCAGAGTTGCAGTCACAGTTCAGGTCATGCAGTCCGGACCCGTCGCACAAACATCATGACAAACCACACACTCGGACGTAAATTTCTTGTGCCGCAGACACCAGCCGATATTCCCACAAGTGAGCTTTTTAAAATCCTCCCGGTCCGCGCGCACACACGTGTACACACACGGATACACATACAACACACACGCAAACACACATTAAGCAACCAAGCAGCGTGCAGCCCTCCAGAGTGCTGTACTGTCATTTCCATAAATACTCTTAAAAGGTGCAGCCAAAACCATGGAAGGGTGCGATTGCCTCTCGGCTAGAAAACGTACAAAAAAGCTCTTTTCTCTTTCAAGAGACTGTAGGAGAGGATGACCCACTTAATCGAACAATTTGGAGCGCCTGCGTGTGTGTATGTGTGTGTGTGTGTGTGTGTGTGTGTAGAAAGGCCTCCGAGTGCCCGGAGACAAACAATAAACAAAACCAACGAGCTTATGGTATTGCAGAGACGGGGCTTCGATGGCTGTCTTGCGAGAGTTACATGTGTGTTTGTGTGTGTGTGTGTGTGCGTGTGCGTGTGCAGAGTAGTAGTTGTGTATGTGCTCCACATTTGTGGAGTCTCAGCTTTTTACATTTTCACCTACACTGCAGGTATGTGTCATGGTGGGAACTTGACCACAGGTATGATCATTTTTTAGCAGCATTGATGTGTGTCTGTGTGTGTGTGTGTGTGTGTGTGTGTGTGTGTGTGTCATTCCCAGAGCTGCAGCAGTAATGACGCCTTCCATCTGCTGTTCGCAAGCCGGGTAAAGTGGAGTCGGGCTGGGGTGGGGGTTGACTACACAATATGTGGGGGGGGGGGGTCAATCCTGGTTTAGCCTCTGACTGCTGCTGACGTCACCCGTGCCACTTTTTTTTTTTTTTTTTTACATTTTATTTGCTTTTGTTTCTTTTACACAACTTTTGCTGCAGAGAGTAATTGTCCGTTTTCATCGCTGGCTCATGAAAGCTTTCATTTAATGACGAGGCGTCATGCTAAGGACATCACTGGATCCTCTCTCGCCTTTTATTCTCTTTCATTCTTTGTTCTGTCCTCTATCGCTCCCCTCCCCTCCCCTCCACCCTTCCTCTCTCTCAATCCAGCCATTGAGATCCACTTTCATCTCCTTTTATAAAGCCATGAAACATCAGGCGGCGGCATAAATCTAACATGTGATTGCTGTAATGACCAGGAGCCGCTGCGATCGGCAACAGGAGCCTCGACGGATGTGCGACTCGCGCGACACAAGTGGGGTCAAGGCTGCCTGTCGCATGCGTCAGTGCCACATAGCTGCACACACACACACACACACACTCAATGTGCAGTAATGCAACTGAGCAGGCTTCAACACAGCTGGCTGGGTTTGACATGCTACTCATGCACAGGCTCACAGAGGGGGCAAATCTCAGAGCTGTATACACATCCAGAGACACAGGCTGAATGAAAACGCTAATGGGATTCAATTTTCTTGGTCCTCCGGAGGCCTGATACAAGCTGTACAGCCTAACACAAATATCACTCACAGAGCACACAACACAAGAGAGCCATTCACAAGAGGAAGGACAATGGATGCGGCCACTTTCAACAGCTCGTCTTCCTACACGCTGTACAATTTCATAGAAACACAAGCTCCGTTTATAGGCACCGGCGGCGTCCCGGAGCGAGCTCGGTACCGCCGCAACTCACAAGCGAAAGAATCCAGAAACGTGCGTTTTTTTTTTTTAATTGAGAGGCTTCAGAGTAAATAGTAAGCGCCAAACCCTCCATTAGTTTCTGTTCGGATGGGTGTGTAATTATTGCATCAACCTGTTTAACCACAATTTATTTTCACGTGGGTGATTCGGATTGGATGAATTTCCCTCGGGGGGACGAGAGGTGTGTTTAGAGTGGGTTAGATTATTGGGATCTATTACAGACGGAAATACGTGTTTCAAGCCACTCAATAAAAAAGTACTTGATCCGTTATTGCTCAGAAACCTGTTCCCTAAAAGTTCCTCTCATCAGAAATAATCTGCACCAAAAGTTAATGATTATTATCTTTACCGTCCGTATTAACAAGGCCCGTGACCCCGACTGTCACTGACCCCCTTCACTAACATTACATTAATGTAAGTTTAACCAGATGCTCTTATTCTGCACACTGCAACATCAGTATGTGCTGCGACCTCGCACAATCCAGGTCGAACTTTCTGCACCACTGGATAAATCTGGACAGTCTTCACCTACTTTAAAAATCGGCCACACTCTTTTTATATTTATATTTATATTCACACTGTATATATATATTTTATATCTTTATTATGTCTTTTAGGTATTTTTCAGTATTGTTTGTTGTTTTGCACCTACAGACCACAGCAAATTACTCGTATGTGTAAACTATAAAATAAAAGCAATTCTGATTCTGGTTCTGATTCCAAGTTCTGTGGAAATCAGTTCAGTAGTTTTTGTGAAATCCTGTTGACAAACCAACCAACAGTCAAAGGTGAAAACATAACCTCCTCGGTGGAAGTAAAAGTAAATGTTCTTAGGACAACCTAATGCACTTCTGACATGAGAGACCACTTGGAGAAAAGAGTTTTTGTGTCTAACTCTGACTGATAGCTGTGACTTTTCATACAACCAACATTTTGATAATGGTCATTTGTAAGTTTTGAACTCTGTCAAAGTCTTTTTTCCACCCGGCCCTCCTCATTGTGACACTTCCTGACTTGGGAGACAGCAGCGAAGTTATCAGTGAACTCACTCGAGGCAACAACTATGTTTCCTCCGAAGTATTTTCAGCAGAACTCAGAAAGAAACAAGTGTTTGTATGAAGCATCTGGACTCAAATGGAGGAAATGACTGTCGCAGCTCTCTGAGTACGTTTTCTGTTTATGGAATATTTATAATTTGCTCTCCTCCTCTGTTGCTGTTATAAGCTTACAAACTTAATCCGTGCTGAAAGTGACACTTTGAGGAAACAATTTTATGTTTGTTTTTAAGCTCTGGAGCAAGCCGTCCATGTTTTTTGATAACCAATGAAGTTTAAAACCTCCTAGTTTTGTACTTTGAGTGATATTCCCCTTTAAGCGGAGCCAGGACAACACGCATTTCCTTCAAAATGCCGTAATGCTTTTGGCTGTGTGAGCGTTAAGTGCGTCCCCATTGAGACAGGCCTGACCCTGGCGGCAGCGCCGAGGGCCGTACATCACTGTGACCTTTCTGAGCGCCGCTGCAGCCGGCTGCCTTTGTTCGCCTAACGGATCCCTCACAAAGCGACTTTTGACCAACAACGGAGAAAAGAAGGAGGGCAGAGATGGAGAGATAGGGGACGGAGGGGAGGGGATGAATGGATAAAGGGACAGGCGTCGGCTGGAGGTCCGCGCTAATGGCCCCTGTGTGTTTTGTAATTAGGAGCTGTGTCAAGAGACGCAGGGGGAAGAAATGGGGGGTGGTCGGACGACGGGGGAAAAGAGAAGAGAAATAGGCCGAGAGAGAAAAAGGAAAGGCGGAAAGAGGACAGATATCCAGACGGACAGAATAAAGCCAGTGTAAGAGAGAGAGGAAGGAAGAGAATACAGAAAAGAAGAGATTAGGGGCCAATTAGAGAGAGCTGGAGAGGTTGACTTCTAAAGAACGCCAAGAGAAGGAGCTCCAACCATCTGATCGGGAATTGATCTTGTGCCATTGTGCTATTGCGTCCATATGAGTGTGTGTGTGTGTGTTTAAGAGTGGACCTCTCATACATTAAGCCCGTCGGACGGCACTTTCTGGAGGGGGGAACTTAACAACCAACGCGGACAGCGATGATAAGCGGAGCACATGTTTTTTATCTGGTATTCGGGGCTTATCAAGCTCACTTTGAAATTTCAGTCAAATTATTTTGCTATGCTGACAGTCTCCAGGAAAAATCCACTTGTTTCATGATAAAAACACCCATATTCAAGATATTTGATTGAAACACGAGAGGGGATTTGTGTTGGCCGGTTCTTAAGTTGTTGTTTATTACAGCAATGAATAAAAAAATACCGAGTGTTATTGATAAACATTAGGTCCCTGAACACCGGGGTAATTCTCTCAGACCGCGGCTGCTGGTCAGAAGACTTTTATCCCTGTATTTTTTAATCACATTTCAAAATGTTCTTTAACCACTTTAATCAATGTTTCTTAATCCTCCAACAGTCCTGCAGCTTTATGTTACGGGCACCAGTTTTAATTGTTTTAATTTTGCTTCTGAGATATTCTAATCAGTTTAGCATAGCTGGGCGAAAATACTGCATTACCCATGAGCACCCACATCGTTGTTGCGGTTGAGATCAAGACGCGGCACCATCACGGTTGGATTCTTCCAAAAAATGATCCCAAATCAAAGTTGAATTAAATCAAGCTGCATATTTGTGTTATTAGTTTTTAGCAGTTCTGTAATCTTTAGCTTTGGTTCACTGTTGGCTGGGCACATAGCAGAATTTGAAGCTTGAGTGACGGGTGCTTGTTGCGGGTTTGCTACACCGCAGCACGCTTGGAGGCGAGGCGGGAACGGATTGACTCTACTCCGGAGCAGGTCCATCACGGACGCCGCTCAGCTCATGTTGGCGCGGTTAAAACTGGTGATTGAAGAGCAAATTGATGCGTTTCGGTGGCGAGAAGTGCTAGAGGAACAAACACCGTTAGAGCCAACTCTATGTAGTGTATCTAACTCTGTGATCCTCTATCAGCTCAGACTGGTGATGACAGCTCACGGTTGCCACAGTAACACAACATGTTTTCTGTCTTTTCTGACGTCGTCCACGCGCACATCAGTCAGAAAAAGCGACTGTAGAGAGAACAATAGAAAGATCTGTTACTGTAAATAAATCCCAAGATAATTCTTACACAGTTTGACCAAAAGAGCTAAAATCAGACGTAACGGTGAAAGCTGCTCGTACAAGAGTATATCATGGACAGGAGACGCTCGCCGTCCCACACTGTGATGTTTCATCTGTTGGAAAAAAAACAAATGAAGAAACATTTTCTTTTAATACCGTCAAAAATAAAATCACCAAGTGGTTTCAAAAAGTTTCAGAGCCACTGCTTTAAATCCAGTTGTGCACAGTGCGTCCAGGCCTCCGCCATAATGAGCGCTGGGATAACCTCATTCCCAGGGAGCACATGTGGGCACGCATGTGAGGCTTCCTATGCATTTGACTCCGCGTGTCCATGCAGCTCCTGCGTCCCCTGTGCGGGAGTGTGTGTATTAGCATGTAAGTACGTGTGCAACGTCTTTTCTCTGCACGTGCGTTGAGGGATGGACATCACCGGGGCAGCGCTGCGAGTGAACGAGGCAGATCAGTCAAAGACTTAAAGCCCCGCTCCCCAACGGAGAGGAAAACGGACAGGCTTTGATGTTGATGTGAACAAATAAAAGGAAGCCAAAATGAACGGGATGGACCATTATCCGCCGTGGAGCGGGCCCTCCCATGGAACCGAGCCTGCCTGCTTTGCCTTTTTGCCTCCAATCAAGGAGGGGGTGATTGGGGGAGGCTGAGGAAGATGAGGAGAAAGTGTGTGCGAGGGAAAGAGACACACAAAAAGACTGGGAGAGAGAGAGAGAGAGGGGGTAGGGGGTCCAGAATCCTATTGATTTCACTCTTGTGCTAAATCCAAATACTGCAGTGTTCTATATTTGTGTGCAGCCTCTCACAAAGGACATTTATATATGCAATATTCACTTGAACGCAGCAAGAGGCCAAGTGAGGATGATCAGTGGAGCACGCTGTAAATACTTGATATATATATATATACACCCGCCTTGCTATATATGGTGTAGACTATTTAGAGCAAAACGCTAAAAATTTTCTCTGCAGACAAAACAAGCAAAAGGCATCACTTAACTGCTGCGCTGGGACTTATAATACGACATGGCTAGTCATGTCTAGTACCGCTGATGTTAACTCACAGAGAAAGACACAAGGCCGCGTGCCAAAACACATAAATAGACAAAAGCCACAAATAAAATCTGCATTAGCCTTGTTCTGAAGCTGACCGTGGTGAAACCAAACACTGATACCTACACTGAGTGGTAACCAAACAGAGGACGGCCCGGCTAATTCACTTCATATTGCATGTTTGTCACAGGCCGAGTCAAAACCAGACTTTTTGCCAACAGCAAAAAAACCTGCACACCAAAAAGGTCATTCAGGCTAGAAATGAATAGAGGAGTATTTAAAGGCACAGGGAACTTGTTTGCACAAGCTGACACATGTTAACCATCTTTTGTACTGGCTGGAAAAAAGTGGGTCAGACGCACGACAGCAAATGTGTGCAGGGCTAACAAACAGAGAGCAAGAGAGAGAGAGCGAGACAAGGGGGGAGACGGATTCAGGCAACGCTGACCCACAGAGGAAAAGTTATTCCCTCATAACAAATGGCATGTCGAGTGTGGTTTCAGCATATGATTAGTGCCAGAAGTGATGCAGCATCTGTGCATCTGGAAAGGAAAAGTTTCCAAAAAAGGGGTTTGTTTGGACGCAACCAGAAATTGGTCTTTAAACAGAAAGACGAGGCTCGGCTGAGCTGTGAATTTCCCAGTGAGTCATCACTTTTGTTGTTTCCATATTTTTAGCAGTTCTAGCGGCGTTGACTCTTGGGATGTCGGTCAGTCCGCCACTTTGGCTCAGACGCAAAATATCGGATGGATAACTGGATGGATGAATTTCCACTGAAGGATAAGTTCACCCTAAAAACAATTCAGTCCTTCTCTTCTCGCACCCATGTCGATGGAAAGTCAGGTGAAGTTTCCTCATCCACAAAACATTTCTGGAGCTTCACAGCAGAAAAAGGCGTTGCAGCATTCTCCCGAACAACTGAAGTAGTTTTAGTAAAAACCTAAAATGGCTCCATAAAGCTCGTCTGGTTTAATCTTCGTCTCTAGAGGCCGCATCTACTTCAGCTGTTGAGGCGAATGCTGCAACGCTGTTTTGCTGTGAAGCTCCAGAAATGTTTTGCAGACTCCCAAACTTCACCCAACTTTTGATCAGCTGATCACGGGGGTTAGTAGATAATGATTTGGGTGAACTTATCCTTTTAAACCTCATACAGACAGCGCAGAGGATAGAGTCTGGTGATCCCCTGACTTTATCTTTTTAGTGCCTCCAGCACGTCAACGTTTTCACTCATCCAGTGACGTATCTCAACATGCAGCCAGTGGATTGGCATAAATTCATGGTGCATGGTCTGTAGCAATTGACATGTATTGATCACTTTTTTATTGGTCATACATGAGCGGATTGTAAGGTGACGTGGAAAAATGAGACCTTCTCCGTCTCTCTTGGTCGCCTACACAAGCCTGTGGATGACTTGTCGAAGTTGTTTAATGCTGCTGCACTTTAGATTTCTTTGTGAAGGACTCAGGTTGGATTTTCTGTGACGGTCCAAAGGACGTGACTTGAGGCGCGTTCTCAAGTGCCTCTCTCCATGACGCTAACAGAGAAAGCCAGTAGCTGATGTAGGTTTAGAAATGGAGACCACTAACGTAAGCATGCAACACAACACTGAAATCCCAGCTCCTTTAATAAAACAAGATAATTGTGATCATTGTCTTCCAGCTGGTAAAAAACACGGCGAACAAAAACAGATACAAGAACACAAAAGTCCAACGGAAAACTGACCGAGGTGCCGCAGGGCGGACGAGGGGTTGAGACGCCGGTCACTAAAAGTCCCTTGCTCATATCTTTGTTGTATGTCAGCCACCATCTTTCTCCTTCTCATTTCCTGTCATCGCTCTGTTTTTCGACTGCCAAAATAAGGGCATGAAATGGCCTAAAAATAATAACAATAAACATTTACAGGAGGGAAAAACACAAGCAGGTCAAGTCCAGTAATTGTTTTTCATCCCAAGTGGTTAAGTGAGCGTCCACGAGGGGGGGACTGAGATAATGCAGGAAATTAGATAATGGATCATCGAGAGCGATTCCCTGCAACCTTATAGCTTCGGTGCAATTAATAATGAATAATTAAAAACAGGACCTTCTACCTGCAGGACATCTTGGAATAAAAGATGCAGTAAGACGAAAGATGGTTGCTTAACTGAAGCGTTTCATGCACACAAAAAGCCCATTTCCTTGTATTTACTCAACAGCAGGTGCTTTAACTCTTTCTGAACTTTCTAAACAATGTCTCTACCCATGCATCATAATCCTCGCTGATATCCTGAGACACTTTTTGTTTTTTTCCTCTCAACGCATCATGACAGTGAACGACGGTTCGGGGCGTCGGATGCTTAAAGTTGTAATTAGTTTGCGATGCCCTGTCTGCTGAGGGGCAGTCATCTTTAATGAACATCAGCAGCCCTAATGGAGCGTAAAATGACACTCGGAAAAAACAAGATGTCGTGGTCAACAAGGGAATGGCTACATCAGTCAGGCCCTTCGTTCCCTTACATATGCTTCAGTTTAGAAAAAGACGACTCAATGACGAGGGCGCTCGCTATCCCTCGCTTTCTCTATCCATCATCACATTTTCTATTCATGCAGCGGATAGAAGGTCCACATTTAAACATCTAAACATGCTTCATTTAACTTTTCTGGACTCTAAAACAGCTTCAACAACTTGAGCTGTCTACTTCGGTGAGAGCCGCTGAGATCTGAGATGTCCTATTTATTATGCTGCTTTTACTCCCCTCCCTCTGTCTACTTCCCTCTTATTTTTGGGTAACTTTAAATATTTTTCCCCAGGTTTTTTTTTTTTTCCTGTTGGGAACTTTGTGCTTGTGAAACACGGAGCTTGACCGAGGCTTTGGTTTATTCATGAGGTCCAATAAGGAAGGAGCCTTTGATGTGCATGAATTATTTAAAGGCAACACTTTTTTTTTTTTGAATAAGCCCTCACTTTGGTAAATACTTCCAAGCACTGCCCCACAAGTCATTAGCGGTGGTGGTTAGCGGGAGGATGCCACCTGGACTGATATATATATAAGACAGAAGTGAAAGGGGACACACACGGCGTCCACGGCTGAAAGTGAACAATCTTCTGAACCAGTTCAAGTGTTTTTAAACTTTTTCTTCCAGACTTTAAATGCTTTCATTTGGTGTAAATTGTTACATAAGTGTAGGTGTCTCTTTTCATTTCCAAATGGTGGGCACGGCATCTCGTCCTGGAACAAAACTCTTCACACTTGGTTGTCGCTGATATTCAAGCACCTATAGTAAGAGACTCGCAAACACAAGCATATGTTGGTATAATTTAAAAAGTTAGTGGTCCAGGAAGGACAAATCTGCACTCTATCGTCCACTTGGCTGCTTTTCATTTACTACTGTGTGTACAGGCTTTATTTGAAGAGGCTGTTTAAGAGTTGAAAGTTTTTTATACAGTGATTTATTCAACGACTGTGAAAAGTCATGATTGAGGCTGAATGGATGAAATGCTGTTGGCTACTCTGTTTGGACTGAGCAG
The DNA here is from genome assembly GCF_965226575.1 of Pagrus pagrus. Taxonomy (NCBI): domain Eukaryota; kingdom Metazoa; phylum Chordata; class Actinopteri; order Spariformes; family Sparidae; genus Pagrus; species Pagrus pagrus. The sequence continues at coordinate 3,216,048 of NC_140200.1, read as the reverse complement.
GGTTAAAAAGTAAAGAAAAGAAATGTTGGGTGAAAATTATTCATGTTATACTTACAAATAAATAATGATCTAATAAAATATATAAAAACAGTGATAATGACGTATAATTTCCCACATAACTTGCAGTTTTATTTTACCAACAGACACAGAAAGATGTGTCGTTGACAGCAATATTTAAGTATGAAATTTGTTGTATGGTGTTTTATAACTCACAGTTTTTAAATCATTCTGTATCTTTAAAATAATTCAGTGCTATGACCTCCCTGTATGTTTGGATGTACGGGATGTTTACAGTCATCCTGCCTTTTAAAACAATGCTGCATGTAACCTTCACAGACTGTAATTGTATTGTGTGGTCAGAGAACTACTTGAAGTTATAATGATTATAAAGCTGAACTGAAATATTCCACATTTTTCAGAATTTGCACATTTTTCTGAAGGATTTCTTCTCACCAGAAGCAAAAAAAAGCTGGTTTTATGTATATAAAATATCAATATGGAGTAAAGCTGTGAAATACATCAGTATAACGGTGTTATCTCCGTCTCTCTACTGTGTTCAGCAACATCCATTAGAAAGGTGTAATATTGTGTGCACAGTTGATCGGCCTGGTGATTAGTGATAGCTGAGACCCCCTGCTGGTCCTCACTGCTAAGTCCAGCGAGCATCAACAGAGCTCCCGCCTAATCTCAGCTTGCCTCTCATTTGATTTGTCCACTCAGTGGTAACAGACTCGTGTCTTATATGACACTATAAAAACCACCATCTCTGTCATTATGGCAGAGCAGCAGCAGTTACTCTCTTTTGCTCTGGCGGGTTTTCTCTCCGTCTCACTTTCTCATTCACATACCGGTGCAGCAAGCATGCACACACAATTCCCCTCTCCCCACTCCCTGTCCCCGTCTTTCCTCTGTCTTTGAATGGCTGATATTATACGATACTATCGCATAATGTGGTGTGAGGGCAGCGGAGAGCAGCAGCAGCGGCGGCGGCGGCGGTGGCTGGGATCCTCACCCAGCCGCTGCTGCTCTGCTGTTTTACCCCATGCGGTGGCATACAGCGCAGGCGAGGAGTGATATAATTAGAATGGAAATTACAGAAAGTTACAGGCGAGCTAAATCCCCCCGCGCATCGCGTGGCTAAAAATGTCCCGGGCAACGCCAGTGGATGTATCACCATAGCAACAGCCTTCTTCTGCACTCTATTTTCAGACTGAAAAGGGAGAACCATCCAGAGAGAGGGGAAGAGAGAGCGAGAGAGAGGGGGAGAGAGAAATGCAAACATCGCCGTTTCTGTAGAAATTGATACATTATTCAAGTAAGGAAAACATCTCAGAGTGAGTGCTGCCGGATGGGTGGTGGGCTGCGGCATGCGCTCGCCTGTCGGGGGGCTAAACTGAACTGTCTTGGGGGTGGGGGGGGGCATTAGTGTGACGGTCATGCAAGGACAACGGGGTTGACTTACACGTCTCAGCTAGAGGTCAATGCTGAAATCCACACCAGCAGCCAGAGATGTTAACATCAATGCAGCGGTGTGATAAGGCTCCCCTTTACCAGCGCTGCCTCAGCTTCTATTTTAATCAATCACACATCAACTGCTGTGGAAAGTGAATCATCCTGTGGAGAGGGGGGAAAAAAATGGAGTAATTTGGGGCATTAAGACTGAGCTTCAATGAACCTGAGTGCAAGCCGGGCGTTTTTTTTTTTTTATAAAGTTCAACATTGTGTCAAGGGCACCGTGTCATTGCCTCGACTCAACCGGTGAGTCGAGCGTCTAGATTTGCATTTTTTTTATGTCTCGAAAAAAAAAAAAGCTCTGAAAATGAAATTCAAGATCAAATCATGGAGGGTGGGATAAAAAAAAAGAAAAAGAAAAAGCCCCCCCATCCCAATGCACTTAGTCTCCATTTCTCAATTCTTTTCAGTTCAGTTCAATTTATTATAATTCATTTCCAGCTCAATGTGGTTTATTGGCATGGCAGTTGAGAATGAAATGCCAAAGCACCAAGACAAAAGATCCACATTTTCTCTCTCTCTCTCTCTCTGCTGGTCTAATCAAGTCTTAAATGAAAGCATACTCTCACACACATGCACACACACACACACACACACACACACACACACACACACACACACACTCTCTCTGTCCATCTTTCCGTCTCCTAATGTTTCTCTCACCCCCCAGGGGGTCTGATTGAGCCGGCTGGGAGGCATGGATCTTTCTCTATTGATCCGCCTGCTGAATCACTTATCCCTTTTCCAATGGCCTTCATCACCACACTCAGGTTTTTTAGCACTCTCTCGCATGCAGAGATTTTTCCTTACTTGTACAGCCAAGATCCGGGCTTTGGAAAAAGAAAACGCTTCACAAGTGAAAAGAATAGAGTGATTGGAAGTGCAAAGAACCTGCTAACTGTAATGAATGACGGTTTCTAGAAGAGAGAGAGAGAGAGAGAGACGTGTAAATCAAACTGATCAGATAACAAATACCTTTCGAGGAACAGAAGGCATTGTCTCAGATGAACCCAATTTCCAGCGGCGATCAATAAGGTTGCTAAAGGAAATTGGGTCTCTGTTATATATAGAAATACAATATGCATGTACATAGCAGCGAAACATCCGGGCCATGCTAATGGACACTGCAGACTCTTGTTTCCTACAGATGTTGCAGTTAATTTAGAGTTCAGAGCAGGAACATACTGTATAGCTAATGGATTCCCATCACTTGATTTATTGGAGTGAAATCTATATTTGGGCCCAATCCCAATACACCACTTGCCCCTACCACTTAGCTCCACCCCGTCATTTTGCACCTTCACATCTAGGGGTAGGGTGTTTTCATTTGTGCTAGGATAGAGGGGTAGAGGGGTGAAGTGTCAGGGCACAAAAGCCCAACATTACAGTCCACAGGTGGTCCAGATCTGGTTGCCAGAACATGGGTGCCCATGACATAGGCCTGGGGTCTGGGCCTGCAAAGGGACAGTTATAGGCGACTTGTCCGACTGAAGCTAGCTGAAGTTACTTTGTTATTGCTCTTTTGTGCATGACAGCATTTTGACACATTTCCATGTCTCCACCATTGCAAGTGTCGATGCTGTTCTACCCCCATCAGATAAATGGCAAATGGCATTGTGATAACACCAGGATTGCCACAGTAACACAAGAGAAATCAGCACAGCTGAAGAGGGCACATTTGAAAACGTCCGGTCGCATCTGCCATCAACAACTACTGATGATATTTGAGGGTTTTGAAGGGTTGTCCCATTTCATCAGGGGAGCTTTCCCTTTGTAACTGTGTTCTGGGGGCGAGGGGGTACTGGAAACCGAGGGGTAAGGGTAAAAACTGGAAATGGGATTGAGCCAAAGAAGCGCATCCAGAAAAATGGTATCTAAAGGAAGTAGTGCAATTGATCATGCAGTGCGAATACTGAGATCCAGTTCTCAGTTCCTGTGGCTTTCAGTGGTGACACTGTCCACATCTAGTTCGATCTGTTCAAGGATTAAAGGATAAGTTCACCCAAATATCAAAAGTCATTGTCCCCTCATCCCCATGTTGATGGAAAGTCAGGTGAAGTTTGTAGTTCACAAAACATTTCAGCGGCTTTGCAGCAAAACAGCGTAGCAACATTTTCCTCAACAACTGAAGAAGAAACATACAATGGCTTCGTGAAGGTTTTCTGGCGTATAATCAAAGTCTCCAGAAGCTCCATGATCCCATATTGATTTGAAAAGATGTTATTTACATTGGGGCGCATGCTAACACTTTTAGCTTAGCAGCTACAGTGAAGATTTCAGTTTTAAAAATAGTTTAAATAACATCTTTTCAAATCAGTTTGGGATCTCAGAGCTTCCAAAGACTTGGATTGTGCCGGACTTTCCTTTGTCGTGGGGTTGAGTAGATAATGCCTGAATTCTTCCTTTCTTGGTGAACTTATACTTTAATGTTAAAGTAAAGCTGCACAAATCAAAGCCTGGACATGTTAAATATGGAACTAAACAATCAGATATTGTAACAATAACACCACAAAACCAAGCAAATTACACACACTGCGGTCGCACCCCAACATTTTCCAGCGCTAAACATGTGAAACCACACGACCACTACCAGCATCCATACGGCTGTGAAAGTATGCAGACAAAGCAAAAGCTGAGACATATATTTATATGGCAACGCTATGTAGGCTACAGGAGATCATTCTGAATGCGGCGGTGCCCTATGCAAACCTTTTATTATCATCATCCATCAACTTGTCACCCATCATTTTTTTTTTTTCCTCTGCTGAACCGGCCATCTGAAGAAAAAGAGACAAGAGATCGTCCTTTGCACTCTGAGCTGCATGAATTAAACTATCAGTTGATCATTCGATCATTAGATCAACGCAGAGAGGGGAAAAGATTTCATGTGAGGCTTAAATTCTTCGAGTTTCTGGATTCAGCATATTGCTCGTCTTGTTTGGCTTCAGTATATTCAGCAGATGACTGTGCTGCTGGTGTAGACCACTGTAAACATGCTTTTAAAAGCGCTGTGGGTTTTTTTTTTCTTTCTCTTTTTTTTTTTTTGGAAAGCTGAAATGTTTTCAACTTTCAGCACCTGGCATACTGAACACTAAAAATATGTTCTCTCTCCCCATACTGCTGGGAATGCGCAAAAACATGTTCTTACCATTGAAAACAACAAGGAAAAAAAGAGGCCAACACTGTAAAGACAGGTCCCTAGTGGTCATGCAGCTTTTTGCAATGTCAACCAGATGCCTGTGGGCTGACACAGATGCTTTCATTCTTCCTAGCAGGATGGACTCACGAAACACTGCCAGCCTCTGTCCGGGCAGCGAACAACTCCCTGCATGTTTCACTGATAATGCCTATCTGCCCGGTTCTGTCTGCTGCTCTCTTGGGTTCACTTTCCTTCCACCGTCCCTCCCTCTTTCCGTCTCTTTAAATTCTTTTATTCATCCCCTCCTTCCTCCTCTCTCTCTCTATGCCTCCCTCGTGCTTTTGTTTGACTTTATTTTCGTCATCAAACATGACAATTCGTCACTGTTGACACAATCCGCTCTGACCTCCAGTTCGCTCCGTCACTTTGAACCTTCGCCGTCCTTCTGTTGGGACGACTGGCGCAGACAGAGGACACACAGGGAGAGGAATGGAAGAATAATGATGAGTATTTAGCACAAGGGGGGGTGTGTTGAAAGTCCGCCAGAAACAAGGGCGGCAGATCAAATGAGACAAAAAGCAGAGATGAAAGCGGACAAAGAAAACCGGATGATTTCACCCGAAAAATAGCGTCGTCTCCAACACCACTCGGCAAATGTGCCCAATGTAGAGCAAGTGATGTAGTATCATGTTAACTTGTCATGTCAGCCTCCACGCGTGAGCCTGACAGGGTCATGAGTTGCTATTCCTGGCTGCCAACATAAGGGCAAATTTATGGTAACACGTGACCAAAACACACACGCATGCATTCATACATATCCATGTATCTCCAGCGGATGTAGGTCAAATGAGCAAACGGTTGGACTGTAATATCGACTCAGATCAGTCATAGCAGGCTGTGGTATACGGGACTTTTTTTATGTAGAGTCAATACAAAGAGAGCGAAGGGGGACAGAAGGGAAGCGAGTAAACAAACAAGGTAAAAAAAGGATCCGAATGACGAAGGGAGAGTTGAAGCGAGAGGCAGGAGGCAGAATGAGGTTTCTAGGAAAAAGCAGATTTTCTTGCTGACAAACTCTGGAAACGCTGCTCCAACACCAGGAGCACAAAGTGGCTGTGTCAATAAGATTATAACCTCCCCCCTTGTTAAGCATTACAGAGTGTATACCTCTTGTGTGAGGCCTTTCAGAAGTTTTCTGAACACTCGCGGTGCGTTCACAGGACTGGACTCAAACCAGCATCGAGAGGAAAAACAGAGAGGAAGAGGATAAATGCACAACCTGTTTCTGCCAAGTCGCCAGTGGCCTCAAACCAACATTTTTCTGTTGCATGTTGGAGCCAACCGTGCTTTCAAACAATCAGAGCATTTCTTTTTTTTTGGTTTGTTTTACTAATTGTGCTCCTCATCAAGTACAATATGTGTTCCAGTAATGAAAAAAAAAAGGCCTGATGGATGCAGCTGTTTTGTCGTTGCAGACGGGCGCTGGTACATCCAGCAGCAGAATGAAGATTAGAGACTGCAATATGTAGATATTACACACACGGAAATCCACATTAATCCAAAGACATTTAGTGAGAAATCCACGTTCAATCCAAAAATCTTGAGCAAACAGTCAGTGGCTCTGACATATTTTTGAGGCAGAAACCCTTAATACCCCTGTTCATTCTCCCTCTGGTCTATAACCTGATGGTTTTGGATTATAATTTAGGATTTGGGCGACAGAAAGGACATTAATTTGATCCCCAGTCAACAGGTTAAAGACCCCCCTGAAAATGAAGAGCTGAGCCCCTTGGAAAGCTGAAGGTTTCTCACAATTTATAACCAATACTAAGGTTTTATTAAGAGGATGGAAAAGGCTGCCGATAAGTTTTCTGAGGAAGTTGTTATGGACAGCAGGTATGAGCTGCTCTGCCGGCCTCCCATGATGTCAAAATGTCTGCCATGAAAAGGGTCTTTTAGACTAATCCACCACATTAAACACTTCTTTATAAACATCTCTTTATAGTTTAACTCTAGTGTAGTGTATAACTTCACGTTGCCGCGGGCCAAACAAACCAGTTCACCAATAAAACCCCCTCACAATATCCGAACAACCTTTCTTATCAAATCGGATTAGCTGTCTCTTCATGAGCAGTGTCACAATCGATTTACACTTGAGAATAATCTACATTCGCAGTTCCTGTGAGATGCTCTCATGAGGAGCATGATGGGATTACTGAAGGCGGGAGATGGACGGGCAATAAAGAGGACAGGGGGACCCTGGAAAGGATCGACTAATCACCGCGCGGCAACCGAGGGGTTATATTTATTCTAAATAAATGAAAATTGCAGCTTATTATTATGCCGGCGCTGATCTCTATCATCTGTGAGCCCGGACTGTAACAACAATGGAAGCGAGCGGGGAAACTGCATTTGGATTGACAGCGGCATTGATCTGCCGACGAGCTCCCCGATTGTGAGAGGTGTCAGCGGGCTCGCTGTGTTTTTGTCCAGCCTCGACATCCTCGGGCTTTCAACTGTGACACACACACACACACACACACACACACACACACACACACACACACACATGCAGGCCTCGTTCAGTCACACAGACGTGTCCTCACCTGTGGGTTTTTCATCAATCTCCAATTAGCGTGTGTGTGATCACATGTCCGTGCACAATGCTACATGTAGCTGTGTAAACTGTATAGTATGTCTGTATGCCACACACACACACACACACACACACACACACACCCAGGTGATATGTGACGTTGTGATTAGCAGGAGCTGAGTGAGAGCTTTAGCCATGGAGAATGACAACAAAAGCGAAGGGCGGACGTCGCAGAGGCGGAGTGAGGAAGAGACAAATGAACAGCTCGTCACTCGGGTCGGCTCTATTGACAGCAGAGGTCACGCTGAGAGATCGAGTCTACCTGTAGCTTCGGCGACGGGGAGGCAGCGAGGCCTTAAGCACCGGATGTTCAGGGAGGTCATGTAACGTGTTAACACACAATCAACAAGCATTTCTATTAACCAATCTGCTGTTCTTAATTAGACGTGAGACCCTGGGTGCTCCCAAGCAAACACACACACACACACACATCACATACATGTATGCATGAGCGGCCATAAGTCACCCCCCCTGCCAACCTGCTGCTCTGTGTAACCTCTCGCCGGGGCTTCCCCCCGAGGTGAAGACGACCAAACGCACCCTCTAACTAACATAACAGACACACTTTGGCAGCAGCAGATGACTTCAGATATGTAAGGATTTAATCCACGCCTCGGGTGCTGCAGAGGTATTATGGACAACAAAGGCCTGATAAAGATGCCATTTTTAGTCAATTTAGCTCCAGGACATGATTAGCAATGACCCACACCAGGTGAGACGCCGGAGGCTACAGCACTGCTACACCAATAATGAGAGAGAGGGATGGAAGAGAGGAAGATAGGGAGAGAGAGTCGGGGGGGGAGAAGAGTGAGTGGCCATCTTGTAGGGAAATTAAGAGCAGACAAGAACGAGAGGGATAATTTTGGACTAAGTAAGAGTGGGAGGGACGGAGTAAGATTATATTATTAGCAGGAACAAAAGATGATGGCAACACACTAGCTCTTGATTCATAATGACTCCAAACAGACAGGGGGAAAAAAATAAATCAAACATTCAAAAAAAAAGGAGGCTCCAGAGGAGAGGAGGAAGCGAGGGAGGAGGCGGCATGAATGGGCCGATAGCGGCAGCTCTCTGTTGGGCACAGCAGGTTAATTTGCTCTTGTCAGAACGAGGGCTTTCCCTCTAGCCGTCCTTATCTTTGTTGTCCTCCTGGATGTTGGTGTCAAACCGAGAGGCGGAGTGTGGATCCCCGCCTCGGCACTGTCACCTCGCCGGTTACAGCCCGGGACTGACAGGAGTGGCAGCTTTACACTGTAATCCCGTAATTATGTCAATTAAGGGGCTGAAGAATTGAGCAGGATGGGGGGGGGGATCCAAATTCTTCTTGTAAAGAGGGGAAAAGTAAAATGACATACACAGGTACAGGCTGCACAGGTGCACAGAGACATGCTAATACGTGATAACACAATACTTGAAAGAGAGGATCTGTGTTCGCTTAACTGTGCCTTAATGAGTTCAGGTTTGTTTTGAAGTGGTTAAACAATGTCCGGTCATTGTTGAAAGTATTTACTGAGAGCTACCGACAGAGAAAACCGAGATAGAGCAGGAATAATGAAAAAAAAAAGAGCAAAATGCAAATTCAGGATGAGTGTCAGGCAAGAGGACTTAGGGAGCCTTAAAGTGTTGTACATTACCTCAAATAGGATTTACAGCAGCTATAGAGAGAGATTACACAATTACACAGAGTACACAGTCATGTACTCATCGTGTCCATGTCAACGTCCTGTGGAGGACCACCGCTTGGTGCTTGTTTTACAGGCGCTCTGTTCAGGAGGAGACACGCTGCAGGAGCCGGGGGATGGAGACGAGCGTCGGTCAAGAAAGACATCAGCTGGCTTCTGATACGAACGCCTGAGTGACCCAAGAGAGAAAAATACATGTTGAGCTGATATGTAAACTTAATAAGAAGCGCCTGACTGTAACCTTGAGAAGTATGTGAAAATTAAAACTGATGTTTTCAGTGGTGTCTCTTGAGGAAAAGAAATGAACTACAGTTGAAGTTTAGAAAACGCAGGAAGCTGATGCAACTCAGAAAACGTGGTCCTGTGTGCATAAACGTATACAAGACCGAGAGGACGTACTAAAGAGGCAGCTTGGGGTAAAGAAATTCAAATTATATAAATATATATTTACTGCTATATCATTTTAAATGTCCTGGACAGGAACAGGTGTGATCAGTAACACTGATGAGTTTTCCAGCAGAGCTAAAGCTAAGCTAGCTGTTGATGGTCAGTGAACACACCGTTAAACTGCAGGCTGGCTGCTCGTTAAAGCAGGTGACACCAGGTGAGTGTGGCAGCTTCTATTTTAAAAGTTACCTTCCCATTATCTGCTTGGTTCTGCAATAGTGAAGCAAAAATGTTAAATATTTCCATCATCACTGGCCCCTGTGCGTCTGTTCAGCAGGTCTTTTTATTTTATTTTATCTGCGTCGTCTCTTTTATCAGGTTTCCAACACTTTTGGGGCGGTGTTACATACCGGCCGGACTTTTCTGTTGTCTTTGCCTTTTGAAACAGTATCCGTGTTTTGTGGTACATGTGGAGTTTGGATTTCCCTAAATGTCTGCGCTGTCACTCATGTGTGTTTTCATATTTCAGTGTTTTTTTTCCCTTTTTCATATTTGTGCTTTCCTATTTGAATTTGTTTTGTCCTTGGGGGGGGGGGGGCACATGGAAAAATATTGAAGTGAAAAGAAAAATGTTTACTTTATTTTTGCTCCTTGGGACATGAAAACTCTCCCAAAACATACACACATGTCCACAGTAAAAACAAACACAACACAAAAACTCTCACTCTCATTCTTCAGTGCGGAGTTTGTGCTATTTAATTACAACACCAGCTAACGCGGGTGAGTCAAGGATAAACAGTCATAAATAGTATTTTTCATATCCAGGGAGAGTAAAGTTTTGCATTTCTTACAATAAAGTTAAAATCAGCACACGTATTCTCACATCCAGGTGTCGTTGACGCGGTGTTTTTCTTGTTTTCCACTGCAGTGCAGCGGGGCTACTCACCCTCGCTGTGGTTCTGATCCATGTCAGCCATCAGCACAACAGTCCCCCGGGAGACGTCCCTCGTTGATGACATCATCTCTCAGCGTGGGAAGTTGATGGATCCCTCGCCATTTTGGTGCCCGTGGTTTTTTGATGAAGTGGTGAGCAGGTAGCTGAGGGAGGGTGGAGGGGGGAGGTGAGGGGAGGACGACTGCCAAAAAACACCCTTAGCGCTTTGTCAACGTCAGGGAGGTGCACTCAGGGTCCCCGTGCAGCCCAGACAGAGATTAAGAGCGGGGAGAATAGTGGAAGTGGGGCGCGTGTGTTTTATGTGTGTGTGTGTGTGCTTGCACCATCATCAGATATATCAGGTTATCTCACTACACCAACATCTATTACATAGTGAAATATCTGCTCATGACTCACTACCACTGTAGTGGCTGGGATGTAAAGTCACACACCCCCATCCTGTGATCCCATCCAACCCTTATTGAACCTTTAGCCTGTGAACCAGCCCGAGATAAAGAGTCACGCGGGGAAGTCAAGTGAAGTGAAGGGTATATGAAGTGTGTGTGTGTGTGTGTGTGTGTGTGTGTGTGTGTGTGTGTGTGTGTGTGACTGTGAGTGTGTATGTGTGTGTGCACGCTCGCAAAGTCTCTGTTCTTCAAACGGCTTCGTCTCACTTTAGTCTCGAGCTGTATCGGACCAGCAGGGGGCCTCCCAGCCGGGGGAAGCTCGCCATGAGCCCCTACAGTTAAAATGTAATTTAGCTGGATGAGAAGCATGTGTGTGGGCATATGGATGTGTGCACGTGTGTGTGTGCATGTGTGTGCATGTGTGTGCGTGCATATGAGACTGTATATACTGTATATGAGACAAGGACAGGAGGGGGAGATGCGCGGCCCCGCAGCCGTATTTCTGTCAAGGGCAAATCAGACCTGTCAGAAAGCATCAAGCCGTGCTGCCATGGCAACGGCGTTAGCACCCGCGAAGGTCACAAGATGGAGTGTGTTCCCCTCCCGCTGGGCGGCTGTCATGAGTGACACACAACTAAAGCCACACACACACACACACACAGACACACACACACAGACACACACAGAAACGCACAAATCCAATCTGTATAAAGGAAAAACAGCCGTGTTCGTCACCAACTGTGTTTTTATTACAAATATATAAATATATATACATCGGCGGGAAGTAAGCAGGACTTTGGAGACGACTGCTGTTCAGACGAAGTTGATTTATTTTGCATTTATATTTAGGGAATATGAAGAGCTGCGTTTTTCAAACCATAAGAGATGTATCACTCAAAAAAGTGTTCTATTTTTATTGAGTCTTGGGGATAAGCATCGCAGATTTGAAACAGGGCTGTGCACACATCCAGGTAAATACACACTCACACACACACACACACACACACACACACACACACACACACACACACACACACACACACACTCCTCGCTCATCCACAGACGCACTGCTTCTCAGCAGGTTCACAGGCTCATTAGAGTTTTCCCAGCTGTCTGGAGAGGATCTGTGGGATGTCGCCATCACTTACCTCAACTACACAGGGATCTAACACCATCACCTACACGTACACACACACACACACACACATCTGCGGCAGCACAAGCAAATGTGAGCTCACAGCAATGTGTATTGTCTTTTCCACAGGGCCGGCTGCTGGCTGGATGATGAATGTGCTGCTCCTTCTGTGTGTCCTCCCTTTGTTAATAGAGTGATAGAGCCACAGTGGCACCCTGCGCTCGCCACCCCTCCTTTCAGCTGCAGGAACCCAGGAAGTGGTCATAAATAGGCACATAAAGCCATAAAGCCCTTGGCATTTGAGCAGGGTCAGAGAAGCTTTGTAATTTTTACCTCATTACAAAAGCTGGAACAGTTTTCGCACCGTGCTGCCCTCGGGATGAAGTCCCTCCGCCTTAATGCGAGGCTCGCTTAAAAAGAAAACAAGGAAATGATGACTTACAGTGCTCTGACAACCCGACTCTGTTGTGGGATGAGATGATTGCTACGGTACAAATTTCACCTCCCGGGCCCTCGGAGGAAACACCTTTAAAGATGTTCATGGTAGCACTCGCTTATATCTGTAACTTCTTATGCCTCGAGGCAGGAAGTGTATCGTCAGCTCCGCCTTACTCTTCCTACTCAATTGGTCAAGTTCACACCTCAACACCTGTCACTTATCTTGATGAGCTGTCTACTTTGAAGCAGCATCTCGCCTCGGGCTGAGAGAGTCAGCATCCAGCAGATGCCGAAGAAACAGACAGACAGAGGGGATCTTCCCAAAACACGTTCCTGTTCAGTTATACCCCGTTCACACTGGACCACATAAACCCACTAACATCACAACTTACCGCCGAGATGCTTTAAAGGCACGTTAAAGCTCTGGACTTTGTGTTTCTATCCGTCTCTGTTTAAGCAGCGCTGAAACATAGTTCAGGCTCTCTTCGGGACCGGTCCATTTTCCTGGCTTGAATGCTGCAATGATGTTATTCTGCTGTTGCAACACAGAGAATCTATTTCACAGCTTCCTGATCGATCAGCAACTGAAAAGATGACGGACGATGAAAGTCTGGAGGGACATCAGGACATATTTTAAGGTAAAATAACACATTTGATAACCTATTAGCTAACGTTAGCATGCAACCACTCACCAGCTCACACTTATGTTTAAGTTCATCCAGTATGTTTCACTTCAAGGCTTAAATAAATGTGCCCAACATGTGCGTTGATATTTCTGTAATGTTAGCCAGGAAGTGATTGAATGCTAACGTTAGTATGGCCTGATGTCCATCTGGATTAAACTATCAGTTTGCTGATCAATCGGGAAGCTCTGACATGATCATTTAATGTGGTTTATTCCGGACTGCGGCCCGTCCTGCATCCAAGTTGTTGGAAATCTGTTCGAGCAATTTTTGTGAAATACTGCCGACAAACCCACAAACAAACTTCTTGGCGGAAGCAACTAAGAAAAACCTAATAATTTGGCAACACAGCGGTCACTTTCAGCTCGTGCACACGGTGAAGAGGAGTCAGAAAACCACAACGTACACAGAGCGAGTGTCCTCTTCAGACTGTTTCCTTCCAACAGGTGTTATTTTATTTTACTTTTTTGTTTTTTTTGTGGCGGACCACGCATTGAAAAAACACTTATGTGAACTTAATGAACTTACTGCTGCCTTTGAACTTGAAAATGCCCAAACTGTGGTGCTGAACGTTTGCTTTTTCTTTCAGCTAAATACTCTCCTTCACAGTAAATAGTAGTTACAGCTGTTTGTTTTGGAACGACTTCGACAAAAACCCAGTAAACAACAGAGACACAGAGCTGAACGAAAACACAAGAATTTGTACAACGACCAGTTTTACATGGTTGTGTTTTGTTTCTGTTTATACGCGGCGTCCAAAATGTGCCGCAAGTGTGTGTGTTTTTACCCCAAAAGACATGTGCACCCTGGTAAGTTTACCGTGGCTGCACAGGAACGAACTTGGGCCGATCAAAGAAGCTCGTTCGCTGAGGGACTCGGTTTATGCATCAGCCGGAGCACAATACCTGGCAAAGGCATTAAAAAGAAATGTCAACTGTCGTATTTCTATGTTTTTCTAATTGTATTATAGTGCCAATGTTGTCAGCATGCTGCTTTTTCTTCAGAGGCTGAACAGTCAGTTATGATCTTTTATCACCGCGGGTGCCACGCTGTGTGTGTGACACACTTTCATCATGGTGTAGTTTAACTGTATTCCCTGTTGAAGAAAACAAAACCTCTCAGCCTCGGGGGTTTCTCGTGTCTAAACATAGACCTCAGAGGATCGTTCTGATCAACCGAAGAGTTCCCAAGGTAGCGATTTACTCGTGTGTTACTGTAAATTTGGTGTCTCTACGCCAAGCCGGGCCAGACGTAAAGAAGAGCGAGAATTCAAGCAATAATATGTGACATTTTAATATATATAAAGCTTCACTTTTTTCTTCTCTATTTGCTGGTGTAAACACTGATAAGTGGGTCGCTGTTCCCTCGGAAAAAAAAAAACCCTTGGGTGCTTAAGCAGTAATAAATTTGATGCTTCTCTGGAAACAGCAACTGTGGTTTGTTTAGCATAAATAGCAAAAAAAAAATAAACAACCTGGGCTCACGGCATCAAACTTCCCCTGGCTAAGCACATGAAAGAAAACAGTCGGTACCTGTCCTAGTAAAGGAACGGCAACGTGCATCGACGGAAGAAATCAAGGGCAATCACGTGCTGTTTAATAAGGTCGGAGAGAAGCGTCTTCATGCCAAATGCTGAGGGAAAATCTGTGCTGGATGAGAAAGACGAGACGAGACTGAAGAGCAGTTTCTCTTTCTGACGGGTTTGATTAGATATTGTCTCATTTGCAGGATAGTTGTTGCTGTCAATATTCAAAGTGGCATTTGTGAAGGTCACCAAGTGTTTCAGTCGCCCAACCTGACCATAGTTTATTAGCCATAACCACAACCGCTCCCTGGATCTTAACCATATCATATAGTTGGATTGTGTATTTAAATTATGAACAATTTTAATGACAATGATCATGTAGTTAGTCCTCTTTTTGTCTAAGCAAAGCCAATTTTTCTCCATTTAAATGCACTTTATTGCATAAAACAGTAAGTAAACGCATCATCGTTCATACCGCTTGACATTCACCGTCATCAGTGTGTTGCTGGTTCAAGTTGTGAAGTTCAGCTCAGTAAAATACGAGTCCTGATGTACGCAGTGTATCCAGCTGGATGTTAGCTCCAGTGTTGCACCAGCCGTCTTCCCGTCATCGGCACACTTGTGGTTACAGCAAATGACCTCAGCAGTCCGTACGTTACACGTGACCTGGATCACGACATGGAGTGACACGGCGAGTTATGGCGTAACGTAGGCTGAGCTGAAATCACAGATATTAAATGAATTAAAATCCACCAAACAGCACTGATGTGGGGGGTAGTATCTTTTTTAGGGGGTACTTTTGACCAAGTACATGCAAAAAAGTGTCATGTAAACGGCTTGAAGAGCAGCATTTGTTTGTCACCAGATTAACCATTATTGTTGTGCTGTTTAGTCCCATTCGATAGTTTTTCATAATGCAAACCTAAATGTCCCAGCGCGTTCACGTCAGCCTGTTCTTTATAGTCTCTTCAGTCGTCTGGGTCGAGGAGCCCATGCTTGTGGTTGTGGCAGCTGCTGTCAGTCCAGTAAATGTCAGAGTAATTGTGACACTTGTCTGAAGTGATTGCTGGGCCAGAGCACTGCAAAAAAAATATCAGAGGTGATCATTTAGCACCGACACGTTGCCCAGATAAGAAAAAAAAAAATATATCACAGATTATCACTTAAGCACATGGCAGCGGCTGGAGGTTTCTGCAACACCCTTCAAGCCAGCTGATGGCTGTAAGCCCCCTCTGGATCAAGGTCTCTCGTATTTGGTCTCACAGACTCACTTGGCATTCTGCTTTTTGTTTCATGGCTCTGAGGGGAACAGCAGAGGATTTAGAGGAAGACATGTTGGTGGCCGAACAGGGAGAACAAACAGGCATTAGAAAAAAAAAAAAGCAATGCCTCTCCGGGTGCCAACTTGTGTGAGCTGCTCGCATCGTATGTTCAGCTCCACTTTGTAACCTGTACAGCTTTGGCCTCCTCCTCCTCTGTTTTTTTTCCTGTCATTTTTTAACAGAAGTGCTATTTAGTAAAGCGGAAGCGCCAGAATAAAAAAAACAAAACAAACAACAGCATTGGAGGGAGGGTGGGGGAAGGAATTTTCAAAGTTGTGATGTCTGACCTAGAAAAAAAATGCCTACGAATCCTCTTTGAATTAGTGTTTGGAATTAGAAGTGGCAGCAGCACAAGCGCTCACTTCAAAAAACAAACGGATAACAGTCAGGTTCCCATTTTCAGGGTCGGACTCCAGCTTTATTTGTTCGGAGCTGCAACATCGTCGTCTTTGGTATTTGGTACATTCTAATTAATGGCAGCGGAGGATGTTTTCAACAGCTCATTGATGTTTATCGGCTTTGATGAGAAAAAAAACTGGCGCCGTCGTCGTCAAGCCCTCGACAGAGCGCGTACGCATTCACACGCTGATTGTAGCTTTATTAATCTAATACTCAAAACACACACACACACACACACACAGTGCAACACAATAACCCTGCAGGGTCTATTAGTGCAATCGTACACGAGTTACCACCTATGTTTTGTTGTGTTGCAAAGTGCCTTTAACACACACACACGCACAGACAGAGTTGCACAGTGTTGTGACAGATAAAATGATCAAATGGCAGCACAGTGCTGATTACAAGGAGTGATTCACCGTCAACAGATGTTGTGTGATCATAAACAAGAGGATTTTTGTCAGAGTCATAAATCAAACTGCCTACCCTAATGCTGCTGCGTGCGTCACGGGGCCTCATCAAGGTGCTTTTATTATTCCAGGCAAACTTGTATTCCAACCCTGAGGAGAGAACAAGTGGCTAAAACTTAAGCTGGGGTTGAGTCACTCTGCCTCTTTGATCGCAGGTAGGAGGGTTCATCAAAGCTGCTTCAGCACCTAAAAACTTCAGTCCACTGTTCTTCTGTCTTCTTTCTCCTTGAACAACTTCTTGCTGCATCTGATGCTGCAGTGATAAGAGTTATATCAGCGCTGCTACCTCTGCTAATAAATCTAATAATAGCAGCGCTCCGTTTACTCATGTGCGTTTGTTAAAGTGGCACAAATCAATTAAAATCAGACTTAATGAAGGCTTCACGTCGTGTGTTTGCCTTTGCTTGAAACCGCTTTACTTAATCTTCGCTTGATATTTGAGAATATTCTCGAGGCACGTCGCAGCGCACTCCATTACACACTTCTGTGATTTGCTATGCACTTGAGAATTTCTTCGTGTAATTCAGTAACTGTTTGTCCACAACTGCTTGATATGCAGAGAAACTCATGCTGGATTTCAACACTTCCTACATGAATGGAAAACACCTCTTTCTTCAGGTGAGTGGTGGTTTACTTTTACTTTTTAATGTTGCATTTCATCAGTCAGTCGTCGTCAGTGTACATAAGAAAAAAGAGACCTGTGTTTCCTACCCACTCTGCTGCCGTCTGGCAAAAAATACAGAAGTGTCCGCTGCCGTACCCCCCGACTGTGCAGCAGCTTCTGTCCTCAGGCTGTGAGACTCATCCTCCACACTCCATCATTAAAATAGTTTTTCTTGTGTTGCACCAAGAGACAACAACTTGCATTTTGTTGTACAGCCCTGTGTTGTAGGATGGCAAATATTTTTTTACACGTAGCAGCACACTTTGAGGCGAAGATGCATTTACGCTCGTTGATTAGGCAACGATTAGCATTTATCGTTGACTTTATAGAAAGACACCGTAGCAAAAGAAATCAGAGCTCACGGACGAGCTGTGCATGTAGAGTAAGTCAGTTTGTGACTGGGGACCTCCTCATTACGGTGTTAATTGGATTGGTTACCTGCACTGTCCCTCATTGCCCTGGGCAGTGTGTGCTCCTGCATGTGTGTGTGTGTGTGTGTGTGTGCATATCTGTTAATGTATGCACTGGTGAAAATGTGGGTAAAAATCAAAAGATACAGGCAGGAGCCATAAGAGGTGCGGGGTGATGGAGGTGGGATCTGGGGACGGCCGCGGCTCTCTTGGGGGGAGAGGGGTGAATCAAAAACAGACGTGCGTTTTGATGAGATGTTATTTGATTTCTGATTGATACAAGACTCTCTCTAATTGGTCCGCGCCGTGAGAGCGATGGCTCCCAGGCACAGCTGTCACTGGATCAGATTTATGCTGATGTGTCCCCTGCATCATCAATGACCTTTTTGAAAACGAAGGCCCGTGCCACAGAAAGCTGTCATGTTGAACAGAGCGAGAGATGACAGCAGGGTTACAGAAATCAAGTTACCAACCTGATTCCACTTGTCACTATTTATTTTCCAATACAAAATCGACTCCTTATAAAAGAAAAGCAGCAATTACAATGTTTGCTGTAGATTTCGTTGCCTTTACCTGAAATGCTCTGAGAAGATAACAGGACTGGATTTATTCACAGGTTGAACTGGGCTTTAACCAGCGCAAAGCAAATAAATGAAAAATGTCAACCGTTCCAACCAAGGTCACTTAAAGTCAACATGGAAGAAGCGGTCGGGGGTCGCTCGGTGCAGTTAGCTTAATGTTTGTCATGTCAATCAAAAGGTTTCAGCTGCAAAAGCACACGTAAGGTCTGCTGTCTTTCCTCGGGCTGGTTTCAAAATCAGACAAGGAAACCACATGGCCCACTGGAGGCTTGAACCTGACTCAGAAATATGAAATCTGGTGCGTTGCCAAGCCTTCGAGATGTGGAAGCATGAGTCATTTCACAGAAAATATATCTTAAAAATGAGGATTGTTAACCGCTGCGTTCAGGGCCAGAACGAGGATTTTAAATTAAATGACTAATGAATAAATAAAACTACATAAAGTGAATATTCTCTATAATTTTTTATGACAATGTATAAGTGTGGCAGTGTGAAAAGAGTGCCACAGTGAGAAAAGGGGGTGCTTGCAGTAATAAACCTACAGATTATCATCAGCCTCTCTCTGCCGTGTCGAGTTTGCTCATTATTTATCTGTCCGGCCCGAAACTTTACTGTTTTAGTTTTGCTGAACAATTAATTGAGATATTACTGAAATCACAAAAGGGGCTAAGGGCAATAACCAAACGGCAGGAGCTGCAGTGTTTCGATAATCGTAGCATCATCATTAAAGCATTGTGGTGCTGCAGAGATGCTCCTGCCTACAAATCAAACTCTCCAGACATAAGGGGAACATGCACATTTGAAAAACAACCTTAAGAATCCAATTGTGTCTGAGAAACACTGATCTAAGTGCAAAGAAGGGGTAAAGTGAAACACTTGGTTGCTTTAATTAGCAGGCAGGTTGTGTTACGCACCGCTTTTGATCCATCTTAAGTCGTGGTCGTAAGGGGAAACAGACGTTGACGCAACACTGAGCGATGCCCTTTTGTTCACTGCAGTTTCTATCAGGCTCCCTCTTCTCCTTCTTCGCCTCCATCAGTGGCGTTCTTCTCTTTTTCAGCGTCGGACTTCCCGCAGTTATTCCAGTTGTTTCACCGTTACCAAGGGATCGCGACCGAGGAAAACAACGTCTCTTCCTGTTTCGGTCGCACTATGGCACATGCACTTCCTTCATTTGTTTCAACAGAAAAAGTTGAAACAAGTTGCCAGATTCAGCACAATATTTGAGTAAAGTTAGGCTGTAGACATTGAACTTTGCTGCTGCAAACATCTGCAGAACAATCACAGGTGTTACAAATAACATGAGCAGTGTCGCCGCTCCGTGTAGACGTCCCAGTGAGCCACTGACAGCGAGCCAGCCCGCACAACACCAGAGTCCTTCACCATAACTCATATTATTAGTCGTCCAGCATCTCTGCTTTTTCTGACAAAGGCTCATTTTAACAGTTAAATACCAATTTGTACCAAAACATTAAGTGGGTAACTCACCGTGTCCCACCACAGTCCACCTGCCTGGCTGTTTAATGAACAGCCTGGGCTTCCCCCCCCCTTCGCTCACCATCAACATGGTTTTACATACACCAATGCTGCTCTGTCAAGACCAGATAATTCGTTCACTCCGTTCCCCTGACAGAGAAAAGAGATGGCATCAGCATGTCACAAAATCAATGGCAGTTTCATGAGGAAATCATCACTCTCGCGCCCTGTTCTCTGCTGCCTAAGCCCCCTCCGGCTGTTTTTTTTTTTTCTACCGCCGCGAGGAGAGAAGAACGAGAAGGACGGCTGGCGGATGGACACAGATAGCGACGGATCGCGGTACAGGGCTAAAGCTGGGTAGTGATCGATATAGAGTTGGCAAAGGGCTGGGGCTAGGGATAAACAGTGGAGATTGCTCTGAGGGACTAGCATTGATGTGTGATTAAAGTCAGAGAATCCCGCTGCCGTTCGGAACTTGTGAGTGAGATCTCTGACGCCGGGGTAATTGGTCTCGGGGAAAATCAATGGATTTGGCGAGTGAGCCAGTCGCATCTGTCGAGGCTGCTGGACGGCTACGGGGGTAGAGACACTGGCATTTTCACCTGAGGCTGAACTTGACATTTATGTTTGAATGGGGCTCGGGGTTTTGACTTGATCCAACTTGATGCAGTTGGCAAATATGTTGCTGTGAAGTGCGACCGGGGACGTAGCAGCATTTGTCCTCAACGGCAGTCCTTGTTGTCCTCGCTGGGGTCGAGTCCTCCGTGTTTTCTCAGAACATTTAACAACCTGAGTGCAGTTTACAGTCTGTTGGGTGTTTGATAAGCCAGTATTTACAAAATGTATATATTTTAAAATGTGAATACCTTTAGGAAGGTACCAAGGGAATAAAGCAAATTAGGTTTCTGGCTGATAAACACACATTTTTTTTTGCAATAATGCATAAAATGTGGTTATCGGACAGTTTAACAATTAACTTTATCATCTAAAATGACACTATGCACTAAAACAGCTTATTTTAGTGGGAATTTAAAAAAAATTACATCGGCTGATGTCAGACAACATATATGCTGATATCAATACATCTGTGATAATCCAATATCACCTGATTACCGGCCTACTGATATATTAGCTCTACTTTTAGGCACACGTTTATAAGAAGTAAGCTGTATTTGCCAACATGAAGGTCTTTCCCCAAATTGCCAGGAATAAAATTGTGGTAAATAAAGCAACAACAAGTAACTGAACAGTTAAACTGGCAATATGCATGTTTTTTAAATTCGATCTATCACCAGACTGGATTTTTTCCGCAAAAATGAAGATCGAATTACAGCACAGAGGAAGTGTGTCTGCCACGGCGCTACCAACACAGGAAGAGGCATCAGTCACTCTCCCCAGGAAACATTTGAACAACTGGGAATAACTGTGGAAAGATCAGTAAGTAACAAAACGTGCCTGCTTATTAATGCAGTGTTTTTGGACGGTAGCCGGGCCGTTAGCGGTGGCTAACGCTGTCTTTGCGACAGCGGCACCAACAGTAATATCACAGGGAAACTTGTCAAGATGTGCTTTTCCCGCCATGACTTTAAACATCTTTCGTCATTTCTTTGTTATCTAATTATGTATTATTTTTAATTGGAAAGAAAAACCTTTAAACTGCAATTGCTGATTTTATTTTGGCCACTTGGTGGCAGCAGAAAGAGGTTCTGAACACAACGCTGACACACAGCATCATCACATTTTTAACTTAATATGGCAAACGTGTTGGTTTATTTACACACCCGACAGTTAGAGAGCAACATTATCACTCATCCATCCACTGTTCATCCACCCAGCTCCTCTTCTTATCGTGTCTGTTCGGGGCGGAGCAGCAGGTCGGGTGCGTCGTGCTTTTACTTTGATTTTTCAAGCAGCTTTTTATTAGCGGGGTCGTTTTAACTTGGAGATAGATGTGAGATAGCGATACCTAACTGCAGTTTGATAACCTCATCATAATTTGGCTCGCTGGTGTCACTCAGAGAGCCAAAGTACTTGATGAGTTTGTGTGTGTGTGTGTGTGTGTGTGTGTGTGTGTGTGTGTGTTTACATATGAATGTGTGGCTTTGTGCATAAAATGTGTGTTTAACTGTGTTTGTGCTCATGAGTTTGGCACCTTGTTTTTTGGAGTTTGCGGGTTCCAGCAGAGGTGTGTGTGCCTTTGTGTGTGTGTGTGTGTGTGTGTGTGTGTGTGTGTGCGAGTGTGCGTGTGTGCGAGTGTGTGTTTTGGCTGAGTCACGTTGGTTCTGGCAGGGTCGAGGCGGGCTGGGCCGCGATGGGTTGAGTTTTGGACGAGGCGGAGGGAGCGGACGTGGGAACCCTCTCTCCTGTTCTCCCATCTGCTCTTCTTGGTGGAGGTGCAAGAGGTGATAAAGGTGCTGAGAGTGCGTGCATGTGTGTGTGTGTGTGTGTGTGTGTGTGTGTGACGAGACTTATAGGGACACAAAATCACACGAGCGTGTAAAGATCTATACAGGTATGTAGGGAAGTGCATAAACACACACACGCACACACACGCACACACAGACACAGGTAATCAGCCACATACCCATATGCATGAGGTATGATTTTATATATCACACATATGACATGCAACAACTGCAACATGCACACTTTATAATATACATCACAACAACACGCTAAAAGTACAAAAACTATCTCCCTTACACACAAAAACTACACACATTCCTACACACATATGCACCGAGCACACACACGCACACACACCTCTGAGCCACAGATGGCGGAGTGAAGGGGTTAGGGCTTCCTGAGGTCTGTGCCTGAGCATCCTGTGGGCAACATCTCTAGAGCCAACTTTCATCCTCCTCCTCCTCCTCTTCATCTCCTCCTCCCATTCTCCTTCCCTCCTGACATGACACTCATTCATCACCTGCAGGCAGGGATCCTGCTTTACAGCCATTAGAATGCAGGTGGTGCATCGCTCTAACCTTGGCCGAAGGTCCGACTCCTTCGGCGGCACTTTGTGGCGTCTGCGGTTCTGATGTGACGGTGGGTGCACCATGCTCTGGCTTAGAGAGAGAACATTTAAGTTTATTACAGTTTAGGTCTTGTGTTTGTGATGTTGGCCACCTATAAGTTATGATAACTTTGAGAAGTTTATAGCTGAGTTCTGGGGGACATGGCCAACGAGAAAAGCTGTAAACCCACAGATAGATCACGTCGGAGGCTCAGAGGCCTGAGGCGTCAGGCAGTCCCGAAGACCAGAGCTTTAAACTGTCAAAGTGGCTGAAACTGGCTCACAGTTTTGTTCTCAAATCAATACGAGTCCTTCAATATTTACCCCGTCAAGAAGGTAATGTTTTCACCCGTGTCCATTTGTTTGTGTGTTGGTTTGTAATCAGGATTACACAAAAACTACCCAACAGATTTCCACGAAACTTGGATGGAGGACGGGTCTCAGCCCAGAATAGACCCCAGTCACTTTTGGTGCGGATCCGAATAAAGGGGTGAATTTAGGAAAGTTTTTCTCACTCTCTTTACCATTGCAGGATATTTTACTGCTTTTGGTCATTTTCGTTAATCTCTCAGGCAATAATGGATGGATCTTGATGAAAAAAAACAGCATCGGCAGAGGTATGCACTCTACTTAAAGCAATTTAAATGTTCTACAGCAGAATAGCCCTAACCCTTTAGGAAGCTATAACTTGCATCACAGGTTTTCTTATGTGCTCTCGTTTCCTATCAATTCTGGGTACAATACGTGCAGCTGCTGTGTCAGGACGACTTGAGAAAGGTTTATACAGCAGTGTAAGAAGTATTCAGATCCTTTACTTAAGTTCAGGTACTAATAACTGCGATAAGGTAATCTAAAAAGATTTTTTAAAATAATTTATTTAGCTCAAGAAGTAGGAGAATCCTCTCAATGCACACAGGAAGACACAATTCTTCAGTTTATCCGAGAAAATTAAAAATGTAAAGCATGTTTCCTCTGAGCTGTGGCGAGGTGGAAGTGTAAAGTTGCCTCAAATTGATGCGTGTTGAATTTGAACTTTAATACAGAACTAAAATACTTTTCCACAAAGATTGCAAGCGGCACAGCTTTTCTCAGCGGCGAGTCGGGTGACTTGCTGCGTGGTAAGTAGGGGGCCTTTCACATGTCTGTGCCCGGGAGCCTATTGGCAATCTGTCCGCGTGTAAACCACCTTTTTTTGGAAGCTAAAAACTAATTCTGTGCCCCCCAGAATCTTATAATCTCATAAGTAATGATCCCTCATCTCTCTTCCTACTGGTTTTGGCTAACCTCAGGGTTTGTTTGAAGCTCGTGGCGTCTTCTGACTGCTCATGCGTCTGTATTCTGTTTAGCGATGTCACCATGTTCTGAGATCATAGCGATTAATTAGTATTAATTTGTACAATATTATCATAAAAAAGACATTATTATTATACGAGGCTGCCTGAAACAGTTTTCCTTGTGAGGAACAGTGAAGTAAGCAGAATAGTTTCTGTTATTGCGATGACCATCATATGTTATAATAAAATATTTAGTTGGTCTAGCAGGAAACTCATCCATTTTGTAGGTCAGACAAAGCAACGCGAACACCAAACAAGAATGTCAGTATCGGATTCTGCAAAACCCTGGATGACGCTTAATGCCGATGTTTTCAAATTCTTGCTTTCAGCAATATCTTTGCAGGTGGCGTGGGGGTTGAGTATGGATCGGGGGGGAAGATCACAGTTATGGGTGATAAAAAGGCAAACATTCATTGCACGTTTGTGAAAAACTAAACGAAAAAAGAAACCAACCCAATCCCCCCTTTCCCTTTACTTTCCACCTCACTACATAAAGGGCTCACTCCTTGGTGCACTGACATTGAATGTTGGTACTGGGCGTAAATTGTGAGAGGTGCAGTCATCCATTATACATGTAGTTCCTAGGATACTGAGCTGGACAAAGCACATACTGCTGAGGTACAGCAGCTTCAAACACAACCTACTGTAAAAGCTGAAAAAATGAATTTAAAGCAGCGAGGAACATTTAGTTTTGTTGTTGATTCTGGCGGCCCCTGTGGACAAAAGCAGTATGAGCACCGCCGCCTCATGTCACAAAAGACTGAACGCATTTTTAAAAGTATTAATTTCAAACACAGTTGCAGGATACCTGGCAAAGAGGTAATTATATATATAACATTTATAACTGTAATCACACAAAGGTGAAACTCATAGATGTAGTGCTGCTGGCGTGCACCGGAGCGCCACGTCGGTAGGGAAGTGGAGAAATAAAATTATTGTTTGCATAATCTGATTGAAAGAATGAAAAGCCAATCATCTCGGCGATGGTCTAATACGCTTATCAAGGTCATAGGGAGGCGTCAGCGTTAAACTGAGACTGTTACACAGCCAGTTAAAAACGTAAAGATGACGCTGGTTAGTATTTGTTCCTGCTTGAGTCATTTTAGGTACGTTTGTCCATTTTCTGCACAATATTAGATTAGATGGGAACTTTCATGAGCTGTTGGGGGAAATCGAGTTGTTGCAAGCGGCGGAAAAATTGGATATACTGTTTAAAAATAAACAAATCCAGATTATTGAAGATAATATATGAAAGAACTGGAACGGAAAATATCTGGAGGATGAAACAATAAATTAAAGGGCGGCTGCATCTTCTCCTCAGAGAGTCTCTTTATGCTGACTATAAACACATTTATAGGTTGGAAGCTCTCCAGGAAAAAAACATACAGAATCACATTAAACACAAAGACATGAATGCGACTGTGACCAGATAGGACGAGAACACGTGTCGCCTCGAGAAGTTCACCTCCGTACCGCACACCCACTCACACATACAATACATACGTACCCCTCCTCCCCATAATCCCACCTCCCCCGAGTCTCTCCAAACAGGTGACATCCTGTGCTGTATCTGGTCTGAAATAATCTCATACAACAGATGGGTCCTTTTCCCCGAGCCTGCCAGCCAGCCCCGGCACTGCACCGCGGGCACTCGTGGCAGCGAAAATACGAAAGCTACCCACGCCAGGAGAGTGGTCCAATTCTCATCACAGTGCCCACCAATGTCGCCGCCGCCGCCGCCGCAGCCACCGCAGCCACCGCACACGCCACTCCACTCTGCCAGTACGGGTTTCTTTTCCGGAAATACCGGTGGGCGTTTGTTTCACTTCCTCTGCACATAATAGTGCATGCGTGTGTCTTTTTGATGTGGCGTGGTCACTGAGGGGATATGATGCGTGGGGCTGCAGCGACAGGTAGGCACCGATCTGAAATGGGCAGCAGACCAACAGACGAGGCAAATCAGGAAGTCTGTTTTGCATGAAAGCAGGTATGTGTCTTGAATGCTGCTTCATTCAGCCGTCCCGTTGGGTTTTGCCCGATCTGCTAAGCCCCAATCTGCCTTCACTAGCACCATAAGGAAGACGATAACTTGGAAACTGAGAGGAGAGAGATAGACGAGGAGACCTTGGATGTCGGCTGTTAAGGAATAGTTTGACTTTCTAGATGTTGGTAATGAAATGTAAATATTAACGGTGCTTGTAACTGAGCGCTGGTGGGATTTCAAAAATAAATCCTGTTGCAATTTGGCTTATCGGCTCTGTTTTATGAGTCATCCATTTCTTTTTTAATGAACAGCAATTTCTTAATCAGCGGTTAAAATTTTGATGACTCAACATCCTTTGCTGCGTTGGTCATATTGCTCCCCCGCAGAGATGATGAGGTAACCCTGCATTCATATTAACAAGCCGGTTCACCTCCTGCCACATATTGAGTCACCGGCGTGGCGATTGAAAATTAGAAGAAAATATCAGTAAATCCTGTGTTAACGTGGAATAAAAATGTTTTCCCGGTGCTGGAGACGATGATTGGCGACGAGAAGAAAAATAAACTGTGAGGCATCAGTTGTAGATTTCTGTGTGTTGCCTATCCAAGCCAAGAAGTGTCATAACGCTTGAGAAACCATTAACCATCTTTAATGATGATTAGTGAACATTAAGTAAAGTATAGAAGAGCCTGAGAACAGGACGATAAGTCATGTCCGTGTCTTAAAAATTGTGGTTGCTAGCAAGTAGCTCAATGTTGTCGGAGAAATTAAACGTCATCATGCCGAACACGGACAATCATCGACGATGAGATGATATCATGTGCCCATTTAACACAGTTACATTTATATCACCTCGCAAAAAGCAACTAAAATGGGACGTGCCATGGGAATTAAAAAAAAAAGGCGCATCTTAACGATGGTGGCGATATGAATCGACGTTTTCACTTTGCATCGATGCTGTTGGATCGTTGATCGTTGAATCGATATATCAATCCAGATCGATGTATCGTTACACTGCTACTAGTTAGCAAATGTTAGCATGCTAAAAAGCTATACAAGGTTGGTCAACATGGTAAAGATAATACCTGCTTAAAGGATAAGTACCGTTTTTTACAACCTGGACCTTATTTCTGGCAAAACATATGGTCATTTACTCACCCAGATAACTTTGGTGTCATTCGGCGTCGTTCGGACGAAATTAGATCCAGTGTAGCGGCGATATATCCATATAATGGGAGAGACGGGGCAGCGACACACAGCCTCTATATAACACATTATCTGCCACGAAACTAGTTAATTTCATCAATATTTTGTTATGAAATGCTAGCGCTATTCCCCTCTGAGTCCGGGCTCGTCCGTTATCAACATCCGGGGTCAAACTAGCAGTAGCAGCTACAGGTAAACAAGCCGGCTGTCGCGGGTGCGCGCGCAGCTCAGAGACGACATCTTCCAGGTCAGAGGTAGTAGATCAGCCTACAGACCCCGGATGTTGACAATAGACGAGCCCGGACTCAGAGGCTAATAGTGCTAGCATTTCATAACAAAATATTGATGAAATGAACTAGTTTCGTGGCAGATAATGCGTTATATAGAGGCTGTGTGTCGCTGCCCCGTCTCTCCCATTATATGGATATATCGCCGCTACACTGGATCTAATTTCGTCCGAACGACGCCGAATGACACCAAAGTTATCTGGGTGAGTAAATGACCATATGTTTTGCCAGAAATAAGGTCCAGGTTGTAAAAAACGGTACTTATCCTTTAAAAATCAGCATGTTAGCGTAGCTATTGCGAGCAGGTTAGCATGCTTACGTTAGCTTGAATCTTCAAGCAACACCTCGGTAAAGCTTCACAACGCCGCCAGCTTGACTGCAGACTTTTAGTCTTGTTGACGGCGGGAAAGGTTATCTGATTCAGTTGTTTTCTGTGTGAAGCTAAGCTAACCATACTCTGTGTGAGGGTGCTATCGACCTTCTCATCAAACTCTGGGTGAGATTGCAAAAAAAAAGCTGTTTTATTCAGATATAAATAGCATCTCCAGCCTACTTGTGGGTCCGGCTGTGCCCTTTTGATAAGCCTGAACTGAAGTTCTCATTATGTCATGTGGATACCCACCTGTGACACCTGATGGATACTGAATAAGGATAAATCCCAGTGAGAAAGGCCATTTCTCTACGACTACCACCTCCATTCAGATGCTGATGTGTGAGTTTGTGTGTGTGTGTGTGTGTGTGTGTGTGCGCGCGCTGGCCAAAAAAGCTCGCCGCATCCTAAATTAATCACGCCACTTTAACATCTATGTGTTCTCTGCTGAGCCAGCTCTAAAGTTGGAGTGAGTGTGAGAGAGAGAGAGAATGAATGCTAAGCAGCTTCCCGAACTCTTAGCATCACAAGGGAAACTCAGCACCGTTAACAAAAACACTCCTCCTTGTCCTCTTCTTCCTTTATGTCCCTCCATAGTCTTCTCCGAGCCAACCGCCTCCTCTCGCCACCTGCCTCACCTCCTCATCTCGACAACTTTTTATATTCCTCCATCAATCCTCCGTCCTCCTCCTCACATCCCGCCTCTTTTACTCCATTAATACCCTCCCTCCTTCCCAATATTTTCCCATTCTCCCCGTGTCCTCCACCCGCATCCTCCTACCGTGTCCTCCCCCACCCCCTCCCTCGGTGCCCTCCTGAGCACTGCTCTGTTACAGCTCAGCTGGTGACGGCGTGCCAGGAGACTGCTCCTTTTGTGCCCCGCTGAAAAGGACTCATTGCTTCTGAGAGTGTGTGTGAGAGTGTGTGTGTGTGTGTGCAAACGAGGCGAGGGGGGTCAGAAAGATTGACATGGGCATCCATCAACGGCGAGTGTGCAGCGTGCCTATCGCTGTCACAGAGATTTCAGTCGAGCTTGTCCACATCAATTATCTGTAGTAGATAAACTGGGACATAACTCCACACACACACACACACACACACACACACACACACACACACACACACACACACAGCGAGTACTATTACCCCCCTTCCCACGCCAAATACCACCGACTGCAGCTTTACTTAAAATTTTATTGATGCCAACCCCCCCGCCTCACCAACACACACACAAGCTCAACAAACCCTCGAACGCATCTCTTTCAGCACCGGCCATAATCAAGACACAAAAGAAGGACTGCGTGTTTTGAAGCCCAGTAGAGCATGACACCGAAGAGAAGGAGTAGCCTTGTTAAAAGCTCAAGCAACTCTGTCTTCTTCCTGTGTCTCCCCGCTAATGGATGGGTAAATTTAGAAATACAGTCAAAAGAGAAGAGAGTAGAGTTGAGGCGAGGCGAGGCGAGGCGAGGAAAACGTTACAGCCCCGGGAACCTTCTTCTGTTCCTTCTTTTTCAGTCGAGGGTTGTAAAGAGCTTTTTCCTTAATACGCTGAAAAGGAGTTTAAAAAGAACAACCTGCCCAAAGTGTTTTAATCTTAAAAAAAATACTCACTTTTCCTCAACGATGTGTCCTCTGTTGTCATGTATGACAACACCTGCAGGAAGTTAAAGGATCACACGGCAAAAAAAAATTAAAAATGGCGGCCTGATGGTTAGCCATAAAATATGATGAAAATGACAGAAGAACGAGAGGACCTGTGGGGGGTGATATCATCATAATGATATTCATCCTAATGCACCATCTGGAGTAATGGCTTTTGGATGGTCCTCTGACCAAGCCCCCGAGCTACAGTGATTTAATGATTTATTGACAGTGGCATGCCTCATGGCTGTACGACTAAATAAAAGCTTATAATCACGCCATTCTGAAATCATTATTTCGTGCACATGTAATAATGAAGGTGGCCTGGACAGACAATGTGGCACGAAAAGCTCCTAGTCTTGATCTGAGACCTGGTCCATCTGTCATAGTACACATCACAGGTCCTGGGTGACCGTCGACCAGGACTCTCACACTTCACATCCTGATCAGAAGAGCTGGGAACCAAACTTGTTACTTTCAATGGTACTGACCAAATTACGCCGGTACTACTACTATAAATCAGTCAATCTCAAACTTTGGTACCTGAGACCAAAGCTGGGTGACACAGTAACTTAATGGGAAGGGAAAGAGAGAGAGTGAGACTACGACCGCCCTGCAGCTTGTTCAAGTGACAGCGAGTTATAGCGATCTGAAAGTGGCAAACAACACTCGCTGCAAAAGAACTATTTATATTTGAAATGTCAAGCTGGTCAGTGCAACAAGTCTTACCATAGTAAACAACTGGTCAAACACAAAAAAATATGTATATTGTATAGCTAAAGCCAACTCCCCCACTGAAGCTAACGGTAGCATGCCTGCAGCCAGCGCAGAAGAACTTTTAAATAATTTTTTATAGTTAAATATTAAGTGAAGCTTCGACGACTTCATCTACATCTTCAGGTTTATTATTTAGCTAGTAGACTAAGTTGTGTGGGAATAACTGGACTTTTTTTCACTGTCTTGTTTGATGTTAGCTTAGCACTAGCTGCATCCTTAATGTTTGGACCACTTTGAAGCCACAGTGAGACAGTTTCAGTCGGGAGATTTAAAGACGGAAAGTTCGTGACTTGGTCCTGTTTTCCTCACTAAACAGAAAAATACAACTGTGAGCTTAA
The DNA here is from genome assembly GCF_965226575.1 of Pagrus pagrus. Lineage (NCBI taxonomy): Eukaryota > Metazoa > Chordata > Actinopteri > Spariformes > Sparidae > Pagrus > Pagrus pagrus. The sequence goes on along the minus strand of NC_140200.1, from coordinate 3,185,278 downwards.
TTGCCTCGTTAACTTAAAACACACGTCATTGAAACTCGACATAAATGATGTGGCGTTCCACCATCACCTCTGGTTTGGTCAAAATGAATCATCAGTTCACAGAGTTAGACGCGAAAATATATTCCAGCTGTAATTCCTCTCATCCGCGGAGTCATAGTCCTGGACAGAGACAGGCAAGTCGTCCCCCTGACTGACTCATATTTGTAGGACTGATATGAAGGAAGTGAATATGTGCATTTCCCCTTCTTGCCTCATCAGATATGAGCCTGTAGTTTAAGCCAATTAGTGACTATGAACGAGCTGCAGGAGATCGCCACCCTGGAACATAAACATAGTATTGACGGCCTTGGATCAGCGCTGCAAAACTCCTTGAGCAGCCCAAACTCTGCAGAAGTGGGCCTATGAAGATGAAGTGGAGGGTTTGACTGTAAAGAAATCACCGAACACATTCTCTGCTCTATTTGCAGCCACCACACTGATACCCTTGAACAAAGCATCTGTGCCTAGGAACCGCTCCAGCAGAGTTGCTCAATGTCCACAGGGGCTGTCGCAGGTATGTTCAGCTCCGCTCCTGAATGAGGATATGCAGGTGTGTTTCGTCAAACCCCGCAGCAGGTCAATAAAGGTTTCACAAAGTGCGATTTTGGCATTCACAGGATTTTCCACACTGTTTACACATCTACAAAAAAACAAGCGTCCCCTTTGTGTGCCTGATCCAAAAACTAAAATATGTCACATCTGTGAAAAAAGGTAAACGTGGCATGTTTCAATTCATTCCCAATGAAATGTTCCAGCGCGATTGTTATGGTTTCGGCGACAGCCTTTGCACGCACGTCTCCTGCCTGCCATGAGACACTCAGGCACAAAGACGCACGCCACAGCCATGCAAACAGGATTTTTACACTCCCAGACAAAATGAGATTATTTTTTGCCATTGAGATTATTCCAGGCAAGCGTTCGTGTTGTGTCTCAGCCGTGCTCAAGAGCATACTGCACTTCTGTACATCCAAGAAAAAAAAAGAAGAAAAATCACGATATAATAAGAAGGGAAGTCAATTGCCTGTTTTCACCTACAGGGCTGAGGGCTTGCTCATTATTCACATTATTCATTTTCCCCCCCTGAACGTGGGGGTTTTTTTTGTGCGAGGGAGAAATGAATTGTCTGCTGGGCTGTAGTTTAAAATAAACAAAACAGCGGCGCTTTCAATCCATCTCTTGGTCGGAGATGGTAAGACTCTGGCAATGGCCACTTTAGCCTGTGGTTGATAAGTGGTTATTGTGGGCAGGGGGATGATACAGTGATGGCGAATGAATGGACTGCAGACAGCAATCCCATTTCCCCGGCACCGTCATAAACACAACACTTCATCTTCTTAACGTCCCTCCTGGTGAATATGAACAAATTAACCACCGACTGTGGTTTTGCTCTTTGTTTTGTTCGCCTTTTTTTTTTTATTGTCTTTCATGCCACAGATTACATCTCAGACAATCTGCAATTTGACCCCTGAGATGTATTAAAAACACTGACACAGACAGGACAGGAGAAGTTGTGCACTCCTTTTTAATTTGGATGTCAAAAAAAAACAAAAAACTACGGTGTCACTTATCATCTTTGTTGTATTTTCTAAATCCCTCGTCTTTTGTGTGTTTTTTTCTTCCCGTTTTAGCATCTTTGATCTAAAGTTTCTGTGGGCCTCGCTAATTAAAAGATCAACATCTAACAGGTATGCCTGGTGGAGACAGCAGCGCAGACACTGTAGTAGTTAATTTCCCATACTACTCCTGTGTGGCTTCAAATTGCAGCAATTGGATTTTAATCTGTGTACCACTGATTAGTCATTTGGCTCCCCAGCCGCTGTGTAATTTGTTCCACAACAGAGAGCGGAACAGGCACGTGCACACACACACATACAGTATACACAGTTAACGGATACACTCACACACACACCAACGCAAGCATGCATGCAGAGAAACACAAACACACATACCCACAGACACTGAGAAGGATGGACACAAGAGAGGCTGAAAGGACTGAGAGAGAGAGAGACAGTGAAGCAGGAAAAGAAAGACTCACTCTGAGAAATAGTGAAGCACAAAAAAAAAAAAAGAGCAAACAATAGTTTGTTAAAAGGAGATTGGAGAGTATCTCAGCACCCTCTCATGGCGGCTGTGGGGCACGGCACGCCGCTTTAAAAAGCAGGATTGATTGTCTACACTCAGCGAGCGTGCAGATGTCCGGAGGGGATGGACAAGGTCGTTCACTCGAGTCAATCCGTTTGGACTGTCACGGCAAAGTGGCTGGGACTCCTCCAGCCATAGGTCAAGAGCCTAGCAGGGGAGCCACGGCGGAGAAGAAAAGAGTCATTTCACCTGGCCGACAAGGGCATGAGTGTGGACTCCATGTCTATGTGTGTGTGATTGAGTGTTATTGAACACAGCGTATGACCCTTTGTCCTCTTTGTTGGGCGCAGCTGTCAAACTATGAAGTGTTTGACAGCTTCAGCTTCAAAATGAGCTTAAAATGATTCTTTAAAGACGCAACTGTCAGTTTTGTTTCGGCATGATTTGAAGTGAGATGTTTTTTTCCCCACCTACATGTATGCAGAAGTTCAGACATGCTGTAGTTTTAAAACATAAATTAGAAAGAATTGAATGGCACAGAGTAGAGCGCATACCTCTGCCAAGGCCCAGCAGTCCCCTTTAATTCAATCAAGCCTAATCCAATATCAAACTCGATAGCCGTGAATCACTCTGAATTTAAATACACACATAACTGCCTTACTATAACTGAAGCTTACTAGATACATGATCTGCATCAAATTGTACTTTATCAAAGAGACCATCCGCCTTAATACAGCTGATTTTTTTTCGGCAATATCCATGCAAAAATGTTGAAAAACGCCTTAATTTTAATGTTAAAGAAAGTGAAAAAAAATCAGTCCCTTTATCTGGATCCACATCAAAAGTTATTGGGGTCTATTCTGGGCTGTGACCCATCCTCCATCCAAGTTTTGTAGAAATCTGTTTAGTAGTTTTTGTGTTATCCTGCTCGCAAACCAACAAACATGCTGGACATGGGCAAAAACACAACAACATAAAAATGATTAGTGAGGCAATGGGATCATAAAGACTTTTTATTCTTAAGGATTTTTGTTTTGAGACTTTATGTTGTAATTTTTGTTAATAGACAGTTTTGAAAACAGAAAATATCAGAAGTTGAAAATAAATGTGTTAATGACCAACTATACTACTTACTTACTTGTTTTCCACTCATCAATATATATTTTTTAAGTACTTGAGGTTTTCAGATTATTACTATAGATACTCTGTCTGCATTATATAAAATCTACTCTCTGCAGTACTCACCTTTAAACAAAAAACTGAATTTGTTCCATAAACTGTATAAAACTTTCCATTTTAAAAATACTTTGATGATATATAAAGTTAAATCGAAGCACGTACCCACTAAAAAGTCAATAAGTGATATAAATAATAAATACAAGTGTGATTTTAGGTCAGGTAAAGATCTGAAGATGTACCTCGTCATCATTAAAGGTGTACTGCACACCTTTGGCCACTAGATGGAAACAGTAACATAATCTATAGGCTTCACACTGTCACTGTGCTTCAACAGAAGCAATCTCACTACATCAAGTGCTCATTGGCAGATAGTTTCTCAAGCTGTGGACGTTGAGAATTGATTTTCCAACAAGGCCTGGTGATTAATACGTGCACTCCTCTGGGCTCAGAGTCCAGTGCACTTCATGAATTAATACAAAAACAAAGGAGCCTTAAAAACATGTTATATTAAAAAAGTTTAAATGATTTCAGATATTTACATATAAAAATGCTAAAATGTCAAACTCAAAGTACTGCAACATACTGTGCAGCACTGAGGTGACGCTGTGCTCTAGTAACATGTTTTTCAGTCTTGCATTAACTGTGTTTTGTCCACTTGAGGGCAGCAGAAACAAGTTTTAAAACCACACTGACATGTCATCATCTTTAAGTTGATGTGTTCACAAACTTTTTATGTACTTATGTTGTCTTTTTCTGGCCACCTGGCAGAAAGTCCAATATTCACTTTTAATTTTTTGCTCTGTTTTGGTCTCCACCATCATCTTGGGGGGGAATAACTGCCCTTTGGCTCTTTGTAGAGCCTAAATCTGTATATTTTGTTACATGTCAATGGACATAAAGGCAATATATTACACCAATCCTTCACACTGGGCTCTGAGGAAAAAAGATATGTTCGCGTGAAAGAGCAAGAAACCCAAACCCTAACAAGTACACCGTATTTAACCCACACCACATTCATAAAGCCGTCTTTTCCTTAAACCTGACCAAGTAGTTTGTTACCATGACGATAAAGGTCACCTGTCCCCACCACTTTTTGAAATAATTTGCCCCCATGACTTTTTAATAAAGCAAAATTAACTTAAACTAACTTGAACAATAGCTTGCACCATGAAATGTTGCGCTGCACGCACTTTGAAAGTGTAAAGTCACGTCACTCGTACAGAGACGGATGAGACGGGGCTGAGTCAGCATTTGTTTTGAGTTTAAGTATTGTCAGAAGTAGATAAGGGAGCATTAGCGGCGACGTTCATGGCTCCACTCAGCAGCTCTGCCACAGCGAGAACAAAGTAGATGATCACTGAGAGTGTGTACCACTTAGCTCCACTACAACTGCCATCAATTGTCTTTGTCGCTGACACTGACTAATTATCTAATACAGCATTAGTAGCTACATGGCAGGAGCGCTCCTCTACATTGTTCCTTTAGTTGGAGGACTTCAAACAAGCTGCTGGTGGAGGCCTGTCAGCAGTCAGAGCCGACTGTGGTTGTTCATTTACGCCAAGAATGCAACTTAAATCCTGGCATCTGTTGTAGATATGCCAGTTAATTGACATACACACCCTGTGGGTCAATAACCAGCATCATCCGTCCAGGTTTCATCCCATTTATAAGGCGGTTAAGGTCTTTTAAATTCTGAAACTTTGCTAAGTGTCATCAGATTTGGGACCTAAGGTATCAGATTTGAATTTACAATTTTGACCTTTGATTGTACAGTCGTCATTAGGCATGTGCGGAGCTAGCTAAGTTTTTAAATCTCTCAGAGTTTGGTGGAAAACAGCTCCGATAGAAATATTGACCTTTAATTATGTGCACTGACATTTTTGGATACTGGAACACATCATAAAATTAGGATTCACCGTACCGACCAAGACCAGGGTGCTCTGGATGCTGACGGTCCACCTTTACGCTTCACACTGCACATTCCTCTAATGAAACCTGATAACATATCAGCTGTGATTCTGCAAGAATCTCTTCAACAGCCTGCAATTTCCCATTCCTTCTATCTCCAGGGACGGCTTTATGAATACTTCACATCGTGTGTGTAATTTCCCAAGAGTCTCTCGAGATCACGTGCTTGTAAACAGCGAGGCTGTGAGTCTGACATCACGCGTCTCTGCTCGCCTCCGACTCTCTGATTGGTGCAAAGTAATGTGTGTATAGCCGGATATTTGCCTCCTGAACCATGTCAGTGATTCAGTCTCTCTCCATTACCAGTGAAACAGGGATCAGTTATACAAGTCTGACTCTATTGAACTTTTATGAATGACATTCAAGTTTCCGGTGCTGCGCCCGCTCCTGCTGCCTGCTGAGATGATGGATGTTTACACGTTATCTGTTCCCAGAGTCCAAACTTAGTTATTAGATTAAAAACTTCACTGTTCTCCACCACCTGATCTACTTTGCACTTAACCGTCTTGTGCACTTCTTTATTTTTACCATTTTACCATTACCATTATTTTTACCTTTTACCTATGTGTGTTGTTTTATGCCGCGTTTCCTGTTGAAAGGTTTTAATGCATTTTATGTAAAGCACTTTAAACTGCCTTCTAAACATCATGCCGTGCCAATTTCTTTGATGCCTGGAGAACGCAGAAAGAGGACAAGTAAGTGTTTGAATGTCGTCTGTTTTCACAGCTTCAATCCGTCACTTATATCCGTCATTTTTCGCTCGCATGGACGTGAAGTGATGTCGATTCTGCTTCAAGCTATGAGCTGATGGTCGAACACACTGCACCAATCAGCGTCCTTTGACGAACCTGTCATACTGTACAGAAAACTGGCAATTAGGGCACTTTAGCCATCATATCGCATCCTTCATTTCATGTTTATTTACTCCCCAGTTTCTGATTTACAGCGTTTTCTTTCTATCAAAAGAAGTGCCTCTGTTTTCACTCCCTAAACCTCTTTCCGGCCTTTTTTTCTTTCCATTTTGCGCTCGCGTCATTTGCACTAACCTTTTGATATTTTCCCTTTGCTGTCCTCTGACATTTTTTGTCCATTTCCCCTCTTTCTGGCAGCATGCTGACTCACGCACAGCGACCAAATTAGACCAGGGAAAGCCACTTTTCTAGCAATGATTCATTACTTGCTTTTCATATGCCGATTCACAGTTATGTCTAGTCTCAGTCAGTCAATCTACACGCACACACACTCACTTCCACTCTCAAGCAATGATGTCAAATCAGTATACAATCAGTCCTCGCTGCCCATTACTTGAAAAGCTCAAAAGCTCTGTTAAGACACTCCAGACTCCCCGAGCCAATCACGAGCTTTGTTTTTCTCTCACAATGTCACAAGACGATGTTAATTAGGCAGGCAGTCGAGGTGGATACCTAAAAATAGCCGTGACATGGTAACACCGTTGTCAAAAATGTGGCTGGGCCTACATCTGGGAGGAGAACACACACACACACACACACACACACACACACATTTCTATCAGCAATAAGAGCAATTTCTTGGTCCTTCAGCCAACAGAAGGGTTGTTTCTGTCTGCCTGTGAGCTCTTTCTCATCATAATCACTTGTTATCTTGTTCAATGCAGTCTCTGATCATCTTTCATCTGACTTAACTGTGGATTCATGGTTACAGTAAAGTAAATTCAGTATTCGTCCACGTTCAGGACACTTCCTACTGACCTAGCCTTACCTTTGAAACCTGCTGACATTAATATCACAGAACAGTTACCATAACACCCAGTCAGTGCTTGAGATGAGACACGACTCCTGACCCTCCTCCCCTCCTTAACATCATTATGTCCCCACCTTTGGCCCCTCCGTCGCCGCCACACAGGGTTGCCGGGGAACGGTGACTCCTTGAAGTTGCGTGGGCGGACGGCTGGACAAGTGGAGGGGTGGATGGAGATGGGAGAGCAAGGTAGGGGGGGTGAAGGAAAGCCTCCAGCGCTCTACTCTCTACCCGGCTTTTCTCTTTTTAATCTTCTCGCCGGCCCCGTGTTGGCAGCGTGAGCCCAATTAGACTTGAAATTCTCCTCACATCACAGGAACTGATGGCTTTGTACCTGTTTTGTTATTATGTGGTGGTGCAGAACGTACTTATTGTTCTTTGTACACATCCATGCAGCACGGGAGAGGTAAGACTCCAGTTAATGATGCACTTCACCGGGCGCTTGTGTGTGTTTTGCAATATAAAACCAAGTAGGTCTGTCTACGTGACGGAGTAGAGTCATGAACCACCAACAGTGACCGGGTTAAAGGCTCAGCCCCCACTGGCATGAAAAAATATACGCACTTACACTGTCAGCCAAATTGGATAGTAAAGTCTTCAGAATACTATTATGCAGCCACACAATTTATACTAGCTGCCTACTTGCTATCAATTTCTGAACTGTAGCACTTTTCAGAGTATGCAAAGCACTGGTCTCCAGTGTGAGATTAAACAAGCTCATATTTAAAGATGCTCTCATCAATATCTTTATATTAACAGTAGATCACAGGACCAGCTTCATGTGAAAGGGACTGCTTCTCGTGACAAATTCACAAAGATCACCTGTCACTGCAGGGCGCTACGGAGCACTTTAGCATTGCACCATCAGCACACAACATGACAAGCACCAATTAACAGGCAGACAAAGTTTAGATGATGAACATGGAGCTGAGTTTTCGGCTAAAGAGCCTGATATTTCCATCAGGCAGTGGTAGAGCCCAGAATAGAGCTAAAGGAGAGTGAAAACTGGACCGTTACTGTGAGGTTTTGTTTGCAGAGGCCTGAGGCAGGAAATCAGTTTAAAAGGTATTTTATTTTGCGACAGAGATCTTGAGGGAGTGGAAGACGAGGAGAGCAGGCAGGCTGGGTTGTCTGGTGGCAGTAGACAAAGACCAGTAGGGAAAAAAAAACACTTATAGTATAGTCACCATACGAGACACAACAGTCTTGCATCGGAGGAGAGAACAAGACAAACATTTAAGTTGTACGAGCTTAAAAGTTTCAGCAGCTCAAAGTTATAAGTCTACTTTACTTTTTGAGGTAATCGTCTCCTCTTCACTGTCAGATGTTGCCGTGCAGATGCAGATGTTCTGCTCACAGTTTGAACGAAGCGTTCCCCAATGAACCGTTTGCTGCACATCGCTGTCAATCAGTTTGTAATTTTTACATTTACATACAAAAACCCACTGCTGCAAAATAAATGTTTCCTTTTTTTTAAAATACTCAAGCGATTTAAACTCTGCAAAACCACAACAACAATCTCATTATACTGTTCGTACACTCAGCCTCTATTATTTACAGGGAGCCAACATTCCCCTGTGAGCGAGCATTCATCAGGACAAAGAAAAAGACGTAATGCATCTACTTTCGAAGCTTAAGACACTTGTAGAGACGGATGAATAAAGAGAGAGTAAAAGCACAATCTCCGGCCCGGTTCATTACGTCTGACATATTGAGAAATATGCTTATTTGCTTTCTTGCTGAAAAGATCAATACCACTCTCGTGTTGGGACGTAAAATATGAAGCTACAGCCGGCAGCCAATTAGCTCATCTTAGAATAATGAAAAAAAAAACCAGCATCTCCAAAGCTTTCTAATTAACATGTTATATCTTCATTGTTTAATCAGCACACAAACCGAGGTCTCTGCCGGTTGCCAGGCTGCAGCCAGGAAGAAAATTAAGAGATGGGGAGGTGCGTTTTTTGAACTTTGGACAGAGCCAGGCTAGTTGTCCCCTCTGCTTCCAGTGTTAATGCTATGCTAATTGCTTGCTGGCATAAAATCCCAGGCGAAGCATAAATCCTCCAAATACAAAATGACACTGAAAGCACGAACACCTGTTGAAATACTGAGAGTAAACTGAGACGTCATAACCTCGAGCAGTTGCTGTTTGCAGACGAATCTGCTGGACAGACCCTTTTTAAGTTTGTTCACGTGCCTTGCACAAATACATACAGCTGTAAGGAGAGGGCACACGAGCAAAAGGAAAGACAGATACCCGCACTGTCGCTGAGTACACAGCCTGCAAGTTTCTCTCTCATTTTGCAATATCAATGCAATAGCTTCAGCTCCCTGGGTCCCCGAGAAGGTTTATTACAGCACAGCGCTGGTGGCTAACTGCTGAGAGGCTGGATGAGGAAGTGTTAATTTACAGCTGTTGCAGTGACAGCACAATCACTGAGGCTGGCAGGGGACATGAATTGCTTCCCTTACCAGCTGGATGCGGTGGTGGGGATGATGATGATGATGATGATGATGATGATGAGGAGGATGCTTGAGTTGGTTAGTTAGCATGTGTAAAAGTTAATAACACAGCTTGGCACTGTAATTGATTTGTTAGCGTTTAATCACTTGTTTATCATTCAGGAATTGGCGAATGGAGTCGAAGCCGAGCTGCCGTTTAATTAATACATCGTTCCCTAATAAAGAGTTTCTGGGCCAAGTCATGCGAAGATGTTTTTGTTGTTTTTCCAAAACTTTTAATGTAGCTCGTAGCGGTGTAGTCATATATGCATCATGTGTTGGAGGTCGAGTATGCCCGGATTAAATTCCTAAACTTTGTTTGTAGACTGTGGGCATTAAAAAAACATCATATTTTCCTCTTTATAATGATTTTAACCTACTTAACATTCACACAACATGTTCATAATTCTTGGCTAACAACACTTGTTCAGCGGTCGTCCCTCCAGGGCTCGGTTCTAACACTGAGCTTATTTGTGTATGACATCAAAGTGGATCTTTGGGGGACTTCTCTCCTCTTCCCTTCACTTCGTCCAATCTGTCCGAGGGTGCTGCGAGGCTTGTTGTTGACCTACAACAGATTGCTGCACCAGCCTTACTTACACAGGCTGATGCAGCACTGTTAAAAGCTAACACTGGTGGACTGGCAACATTTTTATTGCTGTACAAACAAGAAAAGTCTGGTTTCTCTTCAAAGTGGTTCTCTCGGCTGTGTGATTTATGGACTTTATAAACAACATTGGGGGTTTTCCACAGTGTGTTTTAGAAGTTGCCTGAGTCGATACAGAACACGGACAGTTCTGGGTTAACTTTTCCCTGCACCGACCCAGTGTTGGTGTTATTTTTAACATCGCTGTTGGATAACTGGATCAAAAAGCCCTTATGGTGGATGGAAAAATTAAACCAGCGCTGTGCCAATGCTACACTGACCCTCGCATGATCTGATATCACCGTTCCTGGAGCATCATAATTAATGTTGCTCCAGGAATTGCAACTCAGGGAAAAAGGCCAGAAATGAAGCACATGGGAGAAGTTATCCTTTGTAACACATGTTAAACATTGCGAAAGGGTATATTCAACCCAGACCATGTTTTCCTTAACCTAACCAGTGAATCACGAGAAAACCGACATCAGTTGTAGCCTAAACTCAACCAAGTATTTCTTTTCAAGTATTTTTGTTGGCTCAACCTAATCAAAAACTAAAAGGACAGATAATTATAAGTGAACTGTGTAAAAATGGTAGTTGAACAGTATAATATTATGTTCCAGCCAGGATACAAACCTCCTGGGTAAGATGCTATACTCAACCTGTGGAGCCATATTTTCTGTGAAGAGGAAAAGTCAGGGGATCACCCAAGTCACTCGGATCCATCCTCCGGGGAACATGAATGTCTGTACATAATTTCTTGGCAATCCATCCGATAACGATCAACTCGCCATCAAATAAGGAAGAGGCGGTCAGTTTTGCACAGCATCTCGTATATTCATTTCTTTTGCATTGATAAAAACTGACCAACGCACGCAATCACTGCAGTCAGCGGTGTCTGGTACCGTTGGTGGGAAGCCAAACGCTCTGAGCACTCTGTTTGTTTGTGTCTCATTTCATGCCTGTGGTTGCATTGTGTTCTCTTTACTGACATTACTAACTAAATTAAAAAGTGAACTAATGCACGTCATGCACACCTGCATATACGCACGAAAGGACAAAATGTGCACAAACAAACACGCAAACACACATGCTGGTGGCTGCTCTTATAACGTGTCCATATTGCGAAGGCATTTCATGCTGCTCATCGAAAACAGAACCATCTGCTTCCAGTAAATCACGAGAAAACGAACAGCATCAGTTGTCAGCACTTCCTGAGAAAAACAGCAACTTCTTAACACCTCCTGCTGCGTGTGACCTTTATTTTGAAACCATGGTGATAGTATTTATAATTGGCGTGTTGGTTCAAATGCTACATTGCCAATAGCATTACTGATGCTAACAGTCCTGAATCCAAAGAAGACGCTATAACAAACCACTTGACCCCTCTTCCTCTTATGGTCACCATCCATTCATCCTCCCAGCCAATCATCGATCTCCACTGAACATCATGTCACAGCAGCATCTTCTGCTTCCCCATCCCCCATGATCCCCACAATCCACCTGTCAAATGTCTCATACTGTTATTCGTCTCACAGAAACTAGACATGACACGTTCATGTCGGTATGATAATGATCCGACTTGTTTTGGTCAATAAAAGCTCGACTAATTTTCACAAAGCTCTCGTGTGATTTCTCCTTTGAGATCTAAATCACCGTCGTCAAATTTGCAGTGATTGAAAAAACTTTCACGGGCCCCAAACTAATGACTCGACTCCCAGCAGGATGCCACGGCTGGATAAAACATTAGACAGGCAGTGTTAGATCTGACTGGTTTGCCAAAATGGGCAATGTGGTACAACATGGGTGGGAAAAGCTGCTACGATACATCAAAGGGGCCAGGCACTGGAAATAACTATGGCAACAAGGCTGCCTCGCCATGGCATACCACAGAGGGCAAAACCACTGTGTGAGGTCTTTCAGGATGTTTTATGATATGTCTGATTCACTGGGACTCCGGGAAGATTAGAAGGGAAGGAGGAGTCGCACAGCGAACCCTTTGAACCTGAACTTTGGTTTGATCACATGTCAGATTAGTGTTCAAAATGTATTTAAACATCGTTGAAATGTAATGTAATGTCTGGTGCTTTCACAGCTACTGAAACTGATTTAATCTAATGGTGAGAACTCAACGTACAGAGCCGTATAATAGAGAAAATTACTTTCTAAAGAGAAGAGCAGTCCTTCAAATACTAAGAATGTGTGTTGTGTGTCTGCAAGCAAAGACACAACGCTTTGTGTCAACAACATTGTGTGCCTCAAGAGGGAAGCAGCATAGTAGTGCTGGTCAAGGTTAAGCTTTAGTTTCTGGGCTTTTTTCCACCAGCACTTTCCACCGATTTGCTTTTCCATCACCAGTTTTGGTGCGCCGAGTTGAACCGAACCGAACCAGACCCGCCTCCAAGTGGGCTGCGGTGACGTCTCCCGAATGCGGCCAACCCGTGACAAGCGCCCGTCTCCCCCTCAAGTCTGTGTTCAGCTCTCGGTACTTTTGTAGCTTCTAACTGAATCTCTTGAGTTTCTCTCGTCCTGTTTGTTCTTTCAAACATCTGCTGTGTTTCACTGTTTCACCGTGTTCACTTTCAGCTGGTTCAGGAGTCGTGTTTAGTTACTGCTGAACGTTTCCTGTAACTCTGCTTCATAATAAAAGCTTTTAAATGACTAAATAACGTGGGGCTTTTATTGTGAAGAAATTAAAGGAAATTAAACGTGTTTTTAACTGAAATGGCGGAGCCACTTTGTTAGCGGTGACTCTTCGATAGTACTGCAGAGATCGGGACAAGAGCGTCATTGCTTTAAGACACAACGTCAGGCAGGTAGCCCTGCAAATCCCTGCTGCACCGGCACTGTGTTTAAGTCTGTTGGCCACGTGCAGGACTGTACATGTACCTTTTATTTTGCTGATAAGGGTTGCACCTGTTTTACAACATCAACCACTTAACTGAAGTTGTTAGTGCGTTCGAGGACACTCAGGCATCTCATACCTGATGTTGAAATTCAGATGCTGAATACAATGGATCTGGTTTTAGCTTGTGGTAAAAATGCTGCTGTTTGTCCCCAAACTAACATAAGTAGAGTTGACCTCATTACAATAATGTAAATGTTGCAATAATGTGAAAGTACCTTAAACTGTCACAGGTGAAATCTGGCTTTTCAGATGTGACAATCACAATTTCGCATTGTGAATTACATACATTCATATTTAAAGCTGCTGTTAGTGATTTTTTTTATTAGAATAATTGTCATAGCGGATGGAGGGGATCGTTAGCTGCAGAAAAATAACATAATATAAACTGGGCTTTAGCATAAATGGTCAGCTGTTAACCTAAATGAAAATTTCAGCATAAGAAATTTACAGTTTTGTGTTAATTAGATATTTTCATGTCATGCTTTATGTCACATGTGGAAAAAAACACATAATTTCAACACTTTATTGTGAAATGAATTAAAGAAACAAGTGTTTGGAAAATGATTGAAAGTATTGATACTATTTTTTAGATAACAGTTTGGCAAAACTACCAACTGGATCCCTGAATCATGAATATTGAGATACTAAATATGAATTCATTCATGTTAATGTAAAACATGTTATTTTGGTGTGTGCAGGCCTCCCCCCGCTGCAGTAATCACTGAATGAATAATTAGCACAGGGTAACTGCTGCGCTGCATGCTTATCAGCATATAATGAGTCGTGCAAATTCTCATGTCTGTGTTGCTGCTAATAGGTGAGTGTGTTAATAACGCGTGTTTATCACGTATCTCACATGTGTTGGGAACACTGACTGTAAAAACAATGCTGCTGTAAAAGTCCTTGAGGGCAACAATGATTCAACCTGGCAGCCGGAGCAATTCTAGAAACCGTTTCTGTGGAAGGTACCGAGAGGCACAATAAAGAGGATTTCTTTTAGATATCTTCATATATATGATGACTCCTGAGAGAGGAGCACTTTTATCCACCTCCAAAGTTTGAAAGGAAAGTCGTGACGATCATTGTTGACATTTATCAACAGAGCCGTGAGACCCAGAAACATTATTTATTACTGGACACAGTGTTTGAGGTGGAGCCCCGCTCATTCCTATGAAAGCTGCTCAGTGGCTCGACTTCCTGGCTGTGAAAATACCTGGATCCCTGACCGAACCGGCTCTTCTAGACTTTCAAAATGTTATTGGACAGAATGGCTCAAATTAAGTAATGTAACATAGCGCTCCAGATAAAAATCACAGTAGGGTTGCCTTGTCTGAGGGAAGTGGTAATGGGGTCAAAAGGCGATTTTTAGCAGGTTGACCCACATTTAAAAAACCCTTGTAGACCCACTAATTGTGGTGTAAGAGCTGCATTAGGGACGGTGACTGGCTCAAGATATCTTTATTGTTTCAGATTGTCAAATACAAAAAAATGAACTCTCCAGCGGAGGTCGGGGACGTTGCAGCAGTCGGGCTGACGTCCACAAATCAACTGTCATCACCTCCCAGAGGATGGTGAATCTTTTTTTTTTTTTTAGCATCAGGGCCGGAGCGAAGGACAGGTCCTTCCAATTATTTTTTGTTATGTCGGCTCTACTGTTTCTGTGTCCAATCACGCCTCCTCAGTGGGAACAAGCTCATTATCACTCCCTGACCAATTACAGTGGACTTATGAGGCTGTGGTCTCTAATGGCTTTGGATAGAAAAATGCTACAGTGCTTCCCCCCCCGCCCCCGTTTCACAAAAGACAGGAAAAAGCTGGCGAGCATCAAAGAGACTGGAGATGAAGGCCTTCCACACGCTCACCAGCACCCAAACTTGCACACACACACACTCCCTTAAAGTAAACCTCTCATGGACACATGAATATGTATAGACATACTGTATATGTGCTTTTCCCCGCAGAGACGTGCACATACAGAAAGCAGCCATTGTGAGCCTACAGCACTTAACTGGCTCAATAATAATCCCAACTCTGCTGATACAACTCCTGCTTCTGTCCACACAATAGAAAACTAGAAGAACTACAGCTGAGTCCCCTTTAAGAGCAACGCAGTCATTTACATGAGAAGAGGTGGAACTGGAGACGAGCTTACTTCAAGTCATCACCTCACGCAAAGGCAGATATAAAAAAATGGGAAGAATTTCCTCATCAACCTTCAGTCTGTTAACTGAGACCAGAATTATTGCATGAATTATTTTCATACATTTCAATATGATCTTTGCCTGTTATGCAAACTTGGGTGAACAAGGGATAAATGGTGGATGTTTTAGTCTGGATCATAACTCTCATCCACTCCTGCAAATAATTCTAAATTATAAAATCTGAGGATTAAAGGATAAGTCGGTCATAATTCACCAAAATATCAAAATTCAACAATGCATTGTACTGTATTTCAATATTTTATGGCTTTCCACCGCCATGTCTGTGGTGTCCAAGACTTTCTAAAGCAAACGGTGCTTTTGTTGAGAACGTTTCTGTTCTGTCGGAAAAACATGCTGTAAAACTTTTACAGCAGGAGAGAAAATAAACTTCGGCGCTGACATTTGTGGTAATGAAGGAACTCGTGAAGCGTGACTGTGTGGCTCGTTGGTGCAGCGAAGACAACAGTGGAGCTTCATTATGGAAACTCAACGCCTTCAAAATCAAATACATCATTTTTCCGTTGTCAGTCAAGACAAAAAAATTGCAGACCCAGACCGAAACAACAGCCAATCACACAGCAGCTCTGATTGTCATGATTGACTTTCTAATAAAAAATAGAAATAAATAAAGAAATGAATAAATGTCTCATTAAATTCACCATGCCTTGTTTCAGCAGGCAGTGACATCCTTCTCTCATATGAGAAAAAATTATATATTTTTATGTTTTATTTGGTATATTTCCTTTCAGTGTGTATGAGAATCACTGGGGCTGAAGTACAAGAGGTGGACGCAGTATTATAACCACCTGTAGAATGCTGTTCACGTATATATTGTGTTTTACAGACTGTATTTCTGACACTTTGATACAATGCGGCTGAATCCCACTGAATAACACAGCGAGAGTGTGTGTGCTGTAGGCGAGAATAGAGAGTCAGATACAGACAGGATTCACACATAGCAGACCCCTCACACACAGACACATATCCTGATATTGTGTACTTGATATTCATCATGTTTCTCTGGAGCATCTTGTTGATAGAATACGGACCGTCTGAGGCGGCGCCCTGCATGCTCTCCACAGGTTAGTGCACCTGTTGTTTATGTACTGTACCTCATAACCGGCTCTGCCATGAACGGGGCGACGTGTCCAGAATGTACCCCGACTCTCGCCCAGTGTCAGCCGGGATCGGCACCATGACCCTCCAGAGGATAAGCAGTTATAGACGGTGGATGAACTTTATAACCTAGTTTCCAGTTACTATGGTTACCCCATGCTCAGTGGATGGATGTCTCCCAACCAGAGAGAGAGAGAGAGAGAGAGATGTGCACTGTAAATGCATTCACCAAAACTCAATTGAATGTCGTGATTTAGTTTTAATGGAATTCGATTTTCATTTGTTGTGTTGTCCAGTACATCGGGTGAACACAACGTTGTCAAGATACAGGAGAGCCAGTGTTGCTGAGTACTGGCCCGGTAGGAAGGTGGTGATGTTCTAATTGGTCAAATCATACTTAATTAGCTCAAATGATGAGAAACACTGTGTTTAACACCCAACAACAAATATCATATTTATGAACAACCCGATCGCCAGAGTTAATGTTGGCAAGGTGTGCGTCTGCAAATCACTGATGTTAAAGGTACACAAACCTGGTCAGGGTTAGGAAAAGATCATTACCTGGTTCTGTTGCCACAAACATGACTGGGCAATGTTACATGTTGTTAAAATACCCAGTCCGGCTGCAACAATCGTAGTAAGACTATTTCATATTTTGTCATGTTTTGAGTTTCTTTTGTTCCTTTTTCATTTTGTTCCTTTGTCCGTTACAGACAGGACGGTTAGGGTTAGAGTACGTCTCTGACATGTCAACACTGTTGTTTCTCTACACTCACTCGACAATGTTAGTTAATTTTTTTGCATGTTTTAAACTAAAATTCTGGCCATATTGTACAAATTGCTCCTTTAATATGAGCAGTAACAATAATGCTGCTGCAGACCAGGATTTTTCATTGTGATCTTTTGTGTTAGGCTCTCAATTTTTAATAGAGCCTATCGCCCTGACTCCAACAAGCATCTCTCTTTTATCTTGCCGCCCCCCACTGGGAGGTCAAAGTTCATTATCAGCTACAGAACAGCTACCCTGGAGCTGCAGGAGTCGTCCAGCTCCAGCGTCTCGCTTGAGGACAACTACGCAGTGTGGACCCGAGAGCTTCGTGTATGATCCTGCTTCCGACATCCGGTGTACAGTTCATGTGCATGTAGCGCATGAGTTTGTGTGCAAATCATTAGAGTGCTCGCCTAATGATGCTGCTTATAAAGCAGGACAAAATGAGGTGAAGTGCCCACTTACAGATTTAGCGGCTGACGACAAACGGCTGTGACCTTGGCAGACTACATGGAAAATGGTGAAGTCATAGTGACCAGTGTTGGAGCTGCAGCAGTGCTGCTCATACATCACAGCCAGGTATTGTGCACGGGCATAAAGGCAAAGAAGGCTGTTAGTTTACAGCAGCTTCTGCTACTGTGCTATACAAACGTTCAGCTCATGAATAACCCTCATTTGAATATTCCCAATGTATTTCCATGGAAACAGATTTCATACCACCAGAAAAACAACAGTAAGGTGATTACATGCTTCAGCGTCCTATATAAATTAATAAGCACCCGTCACAGATTTAGTTCTTTGTACATTTTGGCACATGAATCACTGTGGAAAAGTGCGGAAGTCATGAAAAACTCACTTTTCCCAAAATAAGACAACGTGAGATACAAGTCTCATATTGTGTGTCTCAGATTCTGGCAGGATGTAACTAAAAACCAGAATTAAGAGATTTATCTGGCTGCTAGTTTATTTTAAAACACTGTTGGCCATATTTTCATTTAACTGCAGCACTTTTTTTTTTTTTTTTTGCTGAATTACCAGAAAATCAGCCAAAGAAAATATGAATCCAAGTTTGTTTCATGTGTTATTTTCAGGCACGTTAGAGTCTCCTCGCCGGTCCACGTGATGTCGTCCTCAGTGGAAGCTTTGCTGAAGTAGACACACGGTTGATTTATGTCGTGAATTACCTACCGAGTCTGTTTTCAATACATTTTGTCCCTTTATTTGTCCGTAACCAGGCAAAAAACTTTTTTGTTTTTGCAAAATTTTGATATTTTTTAACAGACACTTAAAAAAATGCCCAAACAGAAAGATGAAAGCACAGTACCTGTTTGCTGTCAAACAATTACCCATCTTATCGCCAGCTTACAGGATTGCAGATCTGAGAAAGGCTTGTATCAGTAAGTTTTCTAATTTTGCCTGCATTTGATTGAGACCGAGTCAGACATAAGGGAATAGTTTGACATTTTGCATTAATTTACAGAACCAGGCAATACACAGACTCGCAGCAGACAATAAGCACCGATACGAGCGAGAAAATAAGCACCCCTGCAGCTTAATTAAATGCAAACTGAGATGATATGCCTCTAAATGTGGCAGTTTATTGGAGAAGGTTGGCAAAATGAGGCCATGTATAGACAGAAAGATGTGCTGTGAAAAGGGAAAGAGACATGTAGGCGACAGTATCAAAGCCACATATAGCTTAATGTATGTATGCTTGTGTCTGTTTGTTTGCATGAATAAGCCAACAACATGTGTTCACACCCACCAGCTTGCTTGTGAATGCCCAGACTCTTTTTTTTTTTTAATGACCGGTAATAAAGGCAACATATGCACAAACACGAGTGCACACAGACTGTGGGTCATGCTTGTAATTACAGAATTTATAAGTCAAATACATTCATGTTTAATTTGATGCTGGTTTATCAAAGTACAATCACTTTCAGCAGTCTGAAGGACCGTGGGGATCGGGTTTCTTTTATTCAGTAAATGTGTACTGAGACAAGTCGTGGACTACTAATGAAACGGTTACTGCTGAAAGTGAGCTGACCTCTATCTGCAGGGAACACAGACTTAGAGGGCAGCTTTACAGATGTAATGGTTTCAGACCCAGAATGCATCTGTCTACAATAATTCATATTATTAATAAAGCCGCCACAGTCCGATAATCTCCAGTGCTGAGTGGCACAAGAACCGAACAGTTAATCAATCTGTTATTTATATGCAGCATACAGCTTAGCTATTAGTAATACTCAGAAAGTCGAGTTCCAGGAAGTAAAAGCAGAATAATTTGAAGTTTGCCAAAAGAAATTAAGGACTTCTCTAGAAGCAGGATTAGAAACACACACAGATAAGATCAAAACATCTGAGTGGGATTCATTTCACTGATCTTCATCATCCGTGCTCTATAACTTTGAACTGTCAGTATTTTTGTTACACTATGTGGGAAGTTGCACCACAGCAAAGCAGCGACTGTTTGGTACAAACGACAACACGAGACAGTGGAGGGAGCCGGTCGTTTTGGCTGTCCATCTCTACAAGAGCTGCAGCCACCTCCACAAAATCAGGCTACGCTTTGATTCAAGGCGACACAAGTGGAGAGGTAAAGCTCACAGCTTCCACAGTAACAGAGAGCAATGAGAAACAGTCATCTTTAGAGGTATTCAACAGAGTGGTGTGTGTTTGTATAGTCCATTGTTGGCATAGTATAGTATAGTATACTGTGCTATAGTATAGAACAGTACATGAAATCGTGAATGACTGAGTTACTTGTTCATTGTAAACACAGCAGAATAATCACTGGTTTTGAACCTGAGTGTAATAATCTACACTGTTTCCATGTTGTCTCAATGTCCTGCACACATAAAAGTTCATTTCATGACTTGTTGACACCGAAGCTTTTAACAGAGCAGAGGCGAGGAGAGGAGAGAAAACTCTCCGGCAAACACTAACCTCCAGATAATAGCCAGGAGAGCATCGATACTGTGCTGTGTATCATGGATTTGACCCGGTCTATAAAATCAGTCAGGCTACGGCTGCAATCAGATCGTGAGTCATGTACACAGTAAACATTCAGGTAGGTCGTTTACCGTCACTGTTGTTTTATTTTATCAGGTATTTCTTAATTGCTTCCTCGTCTTTTGTGACCATAATGACTCACCCCGACAAAATCTTCTGTATTCATGACTGAACACGTTTTCTATCGTGTCTTCTCTTATTTTTCTAAATGTTTCACTGGAAGCAACTGAGCACATTTGATAAAGTTTTGTGTTCTTGCAAGATTTTTTTGCAATTGTTGGGTTGTATCCACATGGTTGAACACACAAGAAGATGACATTTTCCACATGTTCAGCTTCTTATTTATATGCTTGTCTCATAATACAAACACAAACTCTTGTTACTACCTTTCCTTCATTAACTCTTAATTTTTGTCTGAATCACTTTTCTAAATATTAGAGATGACTTCTAATTTACATATTAACTACTTCTTTGGAAGAAATCTTATTTTAAAAGCAACTTTTCAATACTGAAATGGCCGGGAACGTTCGGACTGCTTCAGTTAAAAACCGTCCGTAACACTTTCTATGAAGCCAACGTCTATAATGCAATATAACACATCGTGAAGATACTTGTAATGTGTATAATCACAGTTATAGGCACTCCTGAATATTCATAATTCTTAAAAGCAATTGTCATAACTCATTATAGCACTGAAACGTACGTATAATGCATTATATTGCGCCTACAGTTACAAGCAATCATAATTATTCAGCTTAATAACAACAATCACAACACATGAAGCAATTTTTAATGACTTATAAGGTCAAGTCAATACTATTTTTTGCAAGAGTCAGTGTATTAAAAATCTCGTCATTGAAAAACATTATAATCACCATTATAAATGTGGATTTTATGTAACTATAAGTGTCTAATATGCAGATGTTAGACATTAAAAACTGGTTATAAGTCACTATAAGTAGTCAAAGTGAAAATACAGCACACAAAATGCAAGTACTAACATGCAATGAATGGATTACTCATCTATTTCTCCAACATTATAATTCTTATGGTGCATTCAGAGTCGTGGCTACTTATAACTATGATTAAATGGTGTTAAATGCACATTATTAGCATGTTCATAATGTGTTAAAATGCATTATAGACACAAACCAAACCGCTGTCACTGCTCAGCATAAAAGGGGTTTCCATGCACTCTTGTCTTGTTGTGTCCTCGACCAGGAACAATCACAGACGACACTCAAAGCTGATGAGCTGCTATTCAAAGGCTGCCAGTTGTTATGTTGCGCAACAGTAATTACAGATATAGGACACAGAAAATTACTTCCATTTTCAAACCTGGTGTAGAGTCACGAGCTAATGTTTACTAATTATTTATTATAATACCTGATGATGCTAATTAGAATAGTCACTATTCTCCATACTGAGGTAGTTTATCTTATTATAAGGGAACGTTCTCGTCTATTATTATTATTATTATTATTACAAATGTATCCAGGTGATACACAGGTCCTCTATTAGAACTCACTTTGCATCTATATGTGTAATATTAACACTTTTTGGTTTGCTTTTTACATGTTACACTTGTTTTTATTAGGTAAAGTCAGCACTTTGTTGTTACCAAATAAAGAGTTAATTACATAAATTAAATTAAATTGAATTTAAGTCAGTAAAATAATCAACACAGCGTGAATAAATAACAGTTTTGGTGTCAAAGACATCTACAGAAATATCGACTGAAGTTAGCATGCTAACCTGCTAGCCCTGGGCCAGAAAACCTCGTACTCACAGCGGTCCAAAGCTTCTGTAAACACTAAGATGTCTGGCTAGCTGCACGGCTAACTGAGCTAACAGGCTAATGGCAGCTACGGTCATGTATGTATCCAGCTCGCAGCAGTTAGCAGGTGATGTGCTGCCTCCTGTATGCTTGGAGCATGAAATCAACAGGTGGCACATTCTGACATATTGCACCTTTAAAAGTCGAACCCTTACTTTTTATGTTTTCGACTAAAATCTCACACACTGCACCTTTAACGCTCATGTCTGACTGTGATGTTGAACATGAGTGCGCCCTGGTAAAGTGTGACCTGCAGTAGATAAGCTGCTGCTCTGGACTGGCTGTGGACGCATCATCATGTCTGACAGAAATAGCTCTTTGTTGTCTCTGTGATCCTGAATTATTTATCTCGGACCATCGTCCCGTCATGACATTTGCTCACATCGTCCCCGCGGTAAGCACGAGCGTGATGCCTGAATCCCTCATCCGGATCTGCAAAGGTCAAGTGATATTGATCTCACTATGCAAACGCGCTCTATATTGTCCGAATCAAACCTCCACGGTTTGGGTTCGGGTCGAACATTTGTCAGGTCAGTCTGAGACTCATTATGAGATTCAGCTCTGAGGTGGAGATTACCAGCTGCATTCATCAGATCTGACAGAGCAAGACTGATGAATGGACGGAGGCTGTGAGTTGATCCCTGCGCCGGCGGTCAATCGGCGGTGCGTAAAAACGCGCGCTCAGGGGTGGAGACTTGTTTGGAGAGGCAGCAGCGGAGAGCACAGCAGCACGACTCTCTGCATCCACAGGTTGCTGCTCGCATCTCTGAACATCTTGGCAACCCTGGACTGAAGAGTGCAGCTCGATTTAGACGAAGAGAGGAGTCGTTTGAGGACGCGCCTGGCTGCAGGGTTTGGACTTGGACTGCACATAGAAGCTCATGAGCAAAAATGCCAAATCCACAGCTATGGACAAGTCGATTGTTAACCTGCTTGAACAACAATCAAACTCTACTGCGCAGGACTTTTCTGTCGTAAAAAATGATGATTTCCTCCGAGGACTGTGCGTTTTATTCGAGAGCACCATGCCACAGGTCCGTCAGTGCAGCGTCCCCGCGGTGACAACAGCAACATAATGGCATGTCGGAGCGGCTGCTGCTGCGGCTCCGGTCCGATAAACGAGGATAACGCGAGGTTCCTGCTGCTGGCGCTGTTCATCGTCATCTACCTCCTCTGCGGGGCCGCCGTCTTCTCCGCGCTGGAGCAGCCGAAGGAACGCGAGGCGAAGGAGCGCTGGACGCAGAGGTTCGAGCATTTCAGCCAGAAGTACAACCTGAGTAAGAAGGACCTGAACAACTTCCTCAGGAACTACGAGGAGGCGAACGTAGCGGGCATCCGTGTGGACACAATCAGACCTCGGTGGGACTTCACCGGCGCGTTTTACTTCGTGGGAACTGTGGTGTCAACCATTGGTGAGATGGAGAAACAGGCACATATATCTCAGTTAGCTCCATCAGCTTTATCTGAAAACATCCAAATCCACCATTTAACATCAGTTATCACAACTTATCTGTGCTTTGTCAGTTGAGTGCTGTTGTATGTTCATCTTTAATTCCTCTATAATGTGACTCCCTATGTTAAAAATTGCGTCCTGCATAGTTTTCCTTCCTTTTGTGAAGTCTAACAGATTCTCCCATACAGAGCTGCAAGTGTTGCTGTCATCAGCCATTATTCTGCAGATGAATTCATCTGTTGGTCTGTAAAATGTCAGAGAATTGTGAAAAATGTGTCTTCAAACTGCTTCTTTTGTCCAGTTAACTGTCCAGAGTTAGAGGACTCGTCAAAAAAAGGTGAAAATCCTCACATTTCAGAAGCTGGATCCAGCAAATATTTTCCACTTTTGCTTTAAAAAAATGACTGACACAACTCATCATTCATCAAAGTAGTTGGCGATTAATTCGGCTGACTGATTCATCATTTAATCGAGCTGCTCTACTGATATCAAGCTACATTTAATGCTCAGTTTTCATGAACCCAAATGACAAGCCGCCCCCCAACATGAACATTTTCTGACTCTCACAGCAGCATTAATGATGGTCCACTGTTGAGCCATGCAGCGAGCCAGCATGCACAAACCCCTCGAATGAAATGAAGCCATAATTAATGCTTGTGGGGTTGCACGAAATACATCCTGCTGATAAATGATTGATTAATAATGTGGAGGGGAAAAGTTTTAACACAAGGAAATCTTATTAGAGCTGTGTTATATACACCATCCACCTTTAATCACTGCATCCTCACATGCATTAACCTCAGGTGTGCATAAAACTGCAGGTTAGGAACCTAATATTGGTCATCTTAAAGCTGCTGTAAGTGATATTATTATTATTAAAGTTACTCTATATTTCACAGTTATCACTGTTATAGAGTGTTTGGTCAGTAACCCACGTCTCTCCTCCTCCTGCTCATGCAGTAAAAGAGAAAATACATTTTCTGGTATCCCTGCCCACTTTATCCAATCAGGACAGAGCGCTCCTGTCTGCTCGTCAATGCGCAGAGAGCAGGATCCTCCCGTTTGCTGTTATGTCTGCTGATTACCGCACCGCGTTCACGTGGTGATGTAGGGAGGAGGGAGGGGACTGCTAACTGCAAAAACGGACAGGAAGTTGGCTAAAACGATGACATAAGAAGCGGGTAATTATCGGAAATCAATATCGTGCATCACTAAATTGCTTGTTCTCACACTTGTGTCTGACAAGTCGAGATTATGTTGCAAGAACTGTCTGTAACTCCAGCTGTGCAACATGTCTCAGTCTCCACTTGGTACTTGTGAATGGATTCCTCTAATTCAACAAAACTAGACTGAGAAAAGGAAATTTAATGCGGCACCAGAGAAACATTTATCCTGAACATCAAGTTCTCCATTTCAGCTGTGGCTGTCTGAGAGCACTGCAGGCTTCTGTGATTGTTTTGCAGTCAGAGTCGAGAGAAACAGAACAATCCCTCTAACCAGTAGCACTGTTATACATAGTGCTGATAAACCTATTGATCTTCTGTTGTGGATAACACCGATTCACACTCGCACACTCTGTTATTTTCTTCTCAGCACCTGATGCGTCGTGCCATTTAAACATCTTTGATTGAAGTGAGTTGCTTCATGATGATTGACAGTTTGACAGGCCCTCTGATTAAACGACTGGCCTTAGGCCATTACCGTTTTAATGGGAGTTACAGTGATGAAGGGGCCAGACTGTATCAAGCCATTAAATGAACACATTTCAGACAGATTTTTCAAGTTACCTAACAGGAGAGATGAATGCAGTAAATCCTGAAAGCTGATGACAGTTTTCAAGATGCCTATTTTCAAAGACGTTGTATTCCTCTAGTCTCCCAGCAGCCGTTCTGCACTTTCCCGCGGCAGAGCTATAAAGACTTCATCACACGTCTCATCAAATAACGTTCATGTAACCTTCAATGTGAGGAGGCATCATTGATCAGTGTTACATGAGCAGCTTCAGAATGATGCAACATACAGCTCCACGTCAGGCCCGGTCGGAGGTTCAACAGTGTAAGTAACGTACCCACTGATTAACTTCACTGAGGCTGCATCCTGTCTCTGATCTCACCGATGACGGACTCATCACCGTAAAATCCTTTGATGTCATCGTCGCTGTAACCTCCTGCAGAGACAATGTAAGCTGCAATATCCTACTTATTACTGTGAATCCAGTTGTGGCAAGTCAACAATCAGAGAGATGATTAATATTTAATTCATGTCAACTATCTCGGCAATTTTCATTATATTGGACACTAATTTAATCAGTCTTTGATTATACACTGGATATAGCTGGAGGCAAAGCCCTCCAGCTATATCCAGCACATACACATCATCATTTTGCATCTTCAAGGAGAGTTCAGAGTGTGTCAGCGTTCGGATCAATACACAGACGAGTAGAGGAGGGATAATCTTGTAATGCACGGTCAGAACAGACACTCACTTGAGACAGAATGGCAAAAATAAGTTAGATTCTTAGATCGTGAAAATCAAAGCTTATTTTGCTCAATTTTGCTTCTGGCTGGTTCATCAGTACAAGAGATTAAAAGCTGTCTTAGTAAAAAGTTTTTGATAATAGGTCAAAGGTAAAATCCTGTTAACTGCACCAACCAAGGTGCATTTTGAAAAACACGTCCAATCACAGAGCTGTGACTGGATTCTCTTGTGTGCGCGGCTAACGGCCGATGCTAAAATCTATACAGCAGGAATCAATTTACTTTTGGATTGTGGATCATTTTTGCATCCGTTTTGGGTTTTGATTGAATTCACTACGCAGATTTGTGCCTCTGACCGACGTCTTCTCCACAGCAACAGCAACCACAGAAATGACAATGACAATTTCTCAGAAACAAAGTTGAGATATGTTCAAGAAATGGCCATAAATATTGCTTTTCCACTTTAAGGCCACCAACAGCAGCCTGTTAGCCTAGCTTAGCATACCACAAATACTTGAAACAGGGGGCACTGGCTAGCCTGGCAGCCTCACAGCACTTCCTAAGGTCTCTAATTAACACAGTATATCCAGTTTGTTTTCCTCTTTAAAAGACCAAAGTGTAAAAATGACATGCCTGGTTCTGCAGGCTGTCGTGTGCTGGACTATAACCTGTCAGGTAGTGAGCTTGTAGCTTCACAGATATAAGACTGGCATCTCTAAGCAAGAAGGAAATAAGCAGCTTCACGAGGCTAAGCTCAGGGCTGTGTTGCACAACTCAGCACCCACATTCACATCAACCATGTTCAGAGCGTTTGGTGTCACACTGACACAGCAACACGCTATCTTCATTTCTCATTTCTGTCCCGTGCTGTATATTTTATCAACCAGGCCAAATGCGTCACCAGCATCACATGCAAGACAGTTTATGAAACAATCAGGAAAAGACAAACATGTCTATAAAACGCAGCCCATTTGGCTTAATCGTCGTGCTCTGAAGACAACTCCAGCCCAATTAGCAGCTCGAGAACCAATTTGAATGTGGAGGCAATCAAATCCTCCACGAGAAGCCTACCTCGGGCACTGTGAGCAATTAGTCATGCTGCAGAGTATGTTTTTACTGACATGAGATACAATAACATTGATTTTTTTTTTTCATGAGAAGAGCTCTCATGTTGTAAGAATGTAAAGCTGCACAGCCTGTATGCAATCGGTTCATGGCACCGCAAAACACAAGTGCGTGTAGCTGTGTAATCGCCACCAAACTGCAATAAATGCTCAAATGTCCGACAGTGTTTTGAATGTAATAAACTGGAAAGGGAGAACAGACGGACAGACGGTGCATCATTGAGCTTTCGGTGTTAAATGAGGGGTGAAAAAGGGGGATGAATCACTGAGATCGGTGCAGTCGATAGAAGACCTCTCGCTTTGACTCCCATTTTGTTCGTCTGCCACTTCATGAGAGACAAAAGAGAAGTCGTCACACAAACGCTGTCTCAGTTTCCCCCCTCAGGGAAAAAAAGAACAGTTAAATGGATCTGAACCTTTTTTCTGAAAGTGAGAGAAAAAATCTTCAAAATGAGCCATGAAGTGGCTCCAGTGAGTCTTTCAGTTGCTAAATAACTGCCGGGAATACTGTGAAACGTTAGACGAGCCGGCACTTTGGGACTGATTGCGGTGATGTGCTTGGACTGAAAACACCTCAGCTCTTAAAGTGAGTGAGTGGCGAAGACACAGAGAGGGAGAGCGCATCACCAATGGCAACCCAGTGAATTGGATCTAGATCAGTAATTAGCCATCTTTGTTTATGACCGAGAGGATGTTAGTTTGGTTTAAAAGGTACGCCGGCTCGAGGCGATGGCTGCACTCGCTCTCCCTACAAATGATCCACTCATTTACTTAAGGCTCTGTTTTATTTGTAAGTGCGTGTCCGTGGAGTAAGACTAAGCACTTTACAATTGAAGGCAATGCTTTTATTCAATCTCAGCTAATCTCCCTGACATTCCCTTCATTTGATCTTGTCCTCAGGTCGGTGTTACTACGTAGATTTCTGCTCATTGCTCAGTTTTTCTGCGTGTCTCCAGGGTTTGGGATGACCACTCCTGCCACCATCGGAGGAAAAGTCTTCCTGATGTTCTACGGCCTGCTCGGCTGCGCGGCCACCATCCTCTTCTTCAACCTCTTTCTGGAACGCGTCATCACCGTGATCGCCGTCGTCCTCAAGTCCTGTCACGAGCGACGCCACAACAAAGCCGTGCTCCCGCAAAACGGCCGGCGAGTCTCCGAGGGAAACAAATCGGGTGGCGCTGGAGGAAGTGGGGGAGGGAAGGGTGAGGATCTGGCTGGCTGGAAGCCCTCAGTCTACTGTGTCATGCTCATTCTGGGAGCAGCAGCCATCTTGGTGTCCTGCTGTGCCTCGCTCATGTACTCTGCGGCCGAGGGCTGGGGCTACCTGGACTCGCTCTACTTCTGCTTTGTGGCCTTCAGCACCATCGGTTTTGGAGACATGGTGAGCAGCCAGCGAGTCGTCTACGAGGGCCACGCCACAGCCGCGTACCGGCTGGGCAACTTCTTCTTCATCCTGACCGGCGTCTGCTGCATCTACTCCCTCTTCAACGTCATCTCCATCGTCATCAAGCAGGTCCTGAACTGGCTGCTGAGGAGGCTGGAGGCCCCCTGCCGATGTTGTTTCCCCAGGAGAGGTCACCACCCGCATCGGCACCCCAGACGGAACGTGGTGGCCCCGGGTCACCTGCGCGCCCGCAGAGACCCTTCGATCGAGACGGACGCCATCAACGAGAGCGAGACTGACACTGGGCGCAGGATGTCCGGAGAGATGATCTCTATGAGGGATTTTCTGGCAGCAAACAAGGTGAGAGATTTGAGGCTGCAGCAGGCCGTGGCTGACAGCGTGTGTTATACTCCATCTGGCTAATGTAATCGTACGTGTTATTACATGCAAGATATTTACTTATCTGCATGAGCAATCTGATTATGTTGCTCACATGAGTTGCAGAAATAACATTGAGTCAATAATCTTGCTTCCCTGTAGTTGTGTTTACTGTGGTCATTAACTCCTTATTCACGCTGCTCTCAGTCATCATAAGCTGAATTGAATTTTGAATGCTCAGTTGCAGCTTCCTCGCACAATTCTCAAAGCAGAAACTCAGCATGAACCCAAACTAATTTTAATACAATCAATGTTTGCAATAATAACTTGAGAAAAATTATACATATTTACACTGAAGGTGAAGTGAATAACAGCGATCGTCTTGTCACAATGCAATGTTCTGCTGGGAAACCTTGGGTCCTGGCATTCAGGTGGATGCTACTTGAGCAACCACCCACAACAGTACAGTCCCGAACAGCGTCACAAACCAAGTACAGCTCATGGCAACAGCATTGTCTGATGACAGTGGCCTCCGCAGCAGGACAATGTGTCCTGCCACACCACAAAAACTGCTCGGGAATTCCTCGGGCCGCTCTTGAGCTGAGTTTAAATGGTGTGGGAGGGTGCTGGAGGAGCCGATGCAAACAGTGTACCTCGTCTGTGTGGCTTGTGTCAAGGTTTCATCCATATGAAAAGGAACCCACCCAAGGTTTTCCAGCAGAACATTGAGCAACACAAACATAAATGTATATTTGACTGAATGGTGCAAAGGATGTGGTTAAAAAGATGGTGATTCACAGCCTCAGCTGTACTCTGTGTTTAATGCTAATAACCAAACAAGCTAAGATGAATGTGGTAAACATTACACCCGCTAAGCATACAAGAATCAAGAATTTTGAGCACGTTAGGCTGATGACATCGCCCAGGTAGACGCACAGGGACGTTAGCATGGTTGTAGACTACGGCCAAGTTATGGGCAAGTTCACAAAAGGATAGCGCGGCTTTCACGGACTCTAACCCTGACAAAAACAACCTGTGTGATTCTGGAAGCAACCACAAAGAGTGAACTGCATCTCTAACTGCACTAACAAGTATGTCAGTGCTCGGTATTATTTGCACGTATTCATTTGATGCAAAATTGTCCCCTTCCCATGCAAATGTCATTCACAAAGAAGGAAGATTATAAGCATCGTCAGAGAGTCGGCGGCCACTGAAGTGCATTTAAAAAAGGGGTGTCACAGAGGGTCTAATCACCAGACTTCACATTCACATTTATTCTTATGGTGCATGCGTCAGTACATAATTGTTCACTCATCCACACTGAAATGAAGCTGAGCCCCAGTTCAGTTAGTCTGACTTACCTTGTGTAACTCATTCATTCTCAGATTCCTCTCTCTCTCTGTCCGTCTTTCCCTCGTCCATTATTTGTGAATACAGTGTATACATTAAACATCCCAGCCAGCACAATGGGACTGTTTTATCAGCCTCAGAACGAACATGAGAGCTCTGCGTGACTGTCTGGAACAGGAATTCATATAACACTCAATTGACAGCAATTTGACTGTTATTTCCCTGTTTTCCCTCGGCGTCCGAACCCACTGATTTGTTCAGTGATTTATATAGTATATAACGATATACGGTGTGAATGAATGAAGTGAAGCAAAATGGCAATTCGAACTGAATGTCGGAGACGCCTGTGAAGTCTGAGAACTGACTTTGTACATGTTGTACTGGAAAGAGAGACGAGAGGGAGGGGCGGAGGCAGCGGCAGGTAATACACTGACCTTTTCATTGAGTGGCATCATATCTTGAAATCTGTTATAGCCTGAAGAGTTGGGTTGGTGTCAACTTATTAAAGCATATTTTTATTCCAGTAAACTCTCTCCAAACTTTTTTTATGAATAATATAGTCTTGGCCAGTGATACAGACACTTAAGATGAGGTCAGGGTCGTCCTAAGACATGTTCAACATCACACCGCTGTACTGTGGACGCTATGATGTCACATTTTATTTAATTCCTTTGGTCATTTCAGGTAAATCAGCATATATCCAGATCCAAATGTCTGTCTATAAGGTGGTGGTGGGAATAAAAACCCACAGCCACCCACTGATTCTATCAAAATGATAGATGAACAAAAAACATTGGACCCAAAAACCAAAGATGAAGTGGGAGACACTGATCAGGGGGGAAACAAATGTATAGAAACTGGCCGAAATAAATCTCAAACACACTCAACTCAGATTTTCATCCAAACAGAAAACGCAGAGAGCCAACTGATGGTGTCGACTCCCTGAAAACATACAACCAACTGAGCAGGGGCACTGCAGCCCTCTTATGTAGCCTCCCAGCTGGCTGCAATCAGTCAGCTGGAGAGAACATCACAGGTGCACCGAATAGCTTCTGATGACCTGAGACCTAGACCTTGAGAAATCCCTGGTCACATCAGGACCTTGGGGAATCTCTGATCTGCCCATAACAACATTAAACTCACCAAAAAGTTCTTGGTTTCATCGATATAAAAATTATATTAAAATATTCCGGTTCTACACGCCGTTTTTGTCGCTGCTGATGCCCTCGTCTCTCTCTCTCTTCTCCCCGCCTGTCTCGCCTTCTCATCCCTGAAGTCATCGTCCTGGACAGAGCTGTTGTAGATCACCTCTGTACTGTATCACCCTTCTTCCAACTGGCATCCGTTGATCTCGGAGGCTGACGTAAATGTCATTAGTTTTATTTAAATAAGAGTTGTACAATTTGAAATTTTCACTTGACGATGATGCTAGATGAAACGTCACCAGAGATATTAAAACTCATCCTATGGGTGACACCAGGGTCTGTAATTTCATGCTAATCCATCCAATATTTATCTGACATTTCATTAAAAATTCAAAATGTCAATCTCAAAGTGGCGTCACAGTAAAAAGTCAGAGGATTTGTAAAGTAAGTAGGCTCAGCCCTCTGTGGGGTTGAGTGGATATATTTTAGTCTGGATCAATGTAGCTAAAATACACTTCAGTGTGTGTGAAACAGCTCCATTCTGTTTGATTTAATATTGACTGAACCCCAGTGAAACAGCATTACACACCGGTTGTGTAATTTCTCCACAAATTGCTTTCTAAAGAGAAATTTGAAAGGGAAGGGTTGGTGTGTGTGTGCGGGAGACTAAATGTCTGGTTTCTGTCAGTCACACTTGTTCAGTCGTCTTTGTTCACTTGAATCGGCACTCCTGAGGAGAGGAAAACACCATCTGCTAGCCTCGTATCACACCTGTGAAATCAGATGTGCTTACGCCAACACACGCTTGTTTCGCAAGACTTTCACTGGTCACAGGTACCGCTTCAAACGCAGAGAACAAATGTTTCCTCATCTGTTGTTCTCTTTATCTGTTTTCTGTCCTGCAGGTGAACCTGGCTATTATGCAGAAGCAGCTTTCGGAGATGGCCATCGGGCACCCGCGCCAGTCCAGCTCCAGCTCACGTCAGAACGGATTCTCGGGAGGGGTGGGCGCCCTCGGCATCATGAACAACCGGCTGGCAGAGACTAGCGTGGACAGATAGGGGAAACAGCATGAGTCCTTTATAAAGGATACAAAAAGGCTAAGAGGATGAGTTCAAGGACAACGTGACACTGCGGACTGCCTCCCTGAAGAAAGGAGATTCGTTTATTGCCATGTTTACACCTGACAATAAGATACGTCCTCACAAGTGGGACCTCTCTAAGTACAGGTGTGACTGCACTCGAGACGCATTGAGGACAGGATGATCTCGAATGTTCGGACTACATTTGGAAGGAATTCACATCCGGTGTTAACATCCAACCCGAGTGAGCCGATCACAGGTGGACAGCTATCAATCTGCATTAAAATGTGTCTCGACATGCGTCTCGAGTGACCACTTGCGATCATATCTAACTTTCTCGCTCTATCTGCAATTAAAATTGTGCATCACTGGTACAAAGAAAGCAGTAATTTCATATGAAACATTTGCCGAATTAACAAAAAGGCCCAAATAGTTAAGCATCTGTTGAAGACGGTGTTTAAAAAGTTTGAAAAGTTTCTTTTAACACAACAACTTAGTAAATTGAGTGATTTTTTAAGGGAGTCTGGGGAATTTCTCCACAGGCGATGAAGAAATAGCCTATATTAGATACTGTTTTTTGTAAAATTTAACATGTTGACCATCAATAAAATGTTGTCATCTGTCATAAACTTTGTGTAAATGGTGAAATTAGTTGCTATAGTTTGATCTGGCAAGATGCACTTTAGACTTTAGATACACGGCTGGTACGATGTGAAAAGTCAATCTTTTTACAAGGAATGAAACAACTTAATGTGTCGCGTTTATGGCAGAATTTACAAGAAGGCAGAGGTACAGTATTAAAAAGTGGCGTAGCTGTTTCACAAAGTTTGTTAATTTTCTATTCACTCAACAACCCTTAAAATCATGCAATTTGTAAGGTAGTCTGGGGAAATTGTGATTACTAGTTCAACGGTAAGTTAATACTAACATGATACAGGGCTTTCACACCTGTACTTAGTACTGAGGATGCTTGTTGATACCAGGTCTGAACAGGGCCTCGGAAACAGAAACCATGCACATGTTTATTTGCATATAGAGCAAGGAAGCCGACCACAAGTGTTCACTCGAGACGCATGTGGAGACACGATCTAGTGCCAGGTGTGGACAGACATACTCAGAGCTGTCCACTTGTGATCTTAAGACCCGTGATGCAGATGTATTCCAGGTGTAAATTGGGCCATGACTACGTAACGCACCTTTTTCCTGACCCTCAGCAGCTACAGCTTAAAATCAAACCCTCTCAGCCAGCTTCCCTGCCAACAACCATGTCTACATGAATGATGCATGATAGTTTGTTGTGAGTGTCACATCTGGATCAGCGGTGTGCAGGAATCCTTCCCGGGCGAGGGATTTTCAGTTTCCATGGTGATAAAAACACCTGCCTAGCGCCCTCGTACACCAGCCTTAAAGTCTTGATGCACTACATGCTACTTCACGCCTAACCGCAACTTCCACTCACCCACAGCACTTCACTGTTTTTACTACGGCTCTACTCACGTCCACTCTGCTGTATCTGTGACTGTAATGAGAAAAAAAATATCGCTTTCATAAAAATGTTTCTTGGTTTTTTGTGTCTAACGGTAATTATTACATAAAAACTAAACCTGATGATGGATAATGCATGCATAATTTCACAATTAGTCCTCTTTCACATCATTCACGACTCAGACACAGGCGCATTGTATCCTGTTCAAAAGCTTCCCGTCGTCGGCAGTGTTCTCATTTATAATCACGGCAAATAGAAGACAAAAAACACCCAGAAGAATCTCATTACAAACCAAACAGACCTATCTCCAGCTGAATGGTTGCTGTTCTGAGTCTGAGATGAAACCTATTATGTGAGTCTGCTGTTTACTTTGTGGTTGCACGGTCTCCAAACACAGACATTTTCCCACCCCGGTGTTGTCCGTGCACGTAGACGTAGAATCAGCGGGAAAAAAAAGGCACTCCAGGACTCATTATTTGATTTTAGCTCAGCTGTGTTATTCATTTCAGTTTTATTTTTTTTACAGTTGTCTGGATTCACAGTAAGTGCAGTGAACAAAGCAGACAGAAAGACTGAGACTCTTCATGATACACCTTGATTCAACCAAGAGGGAGAACCACTTGTCGACCGCTATATTATGCTCAATTTAGGAAGACGGTATAGGCAACTTCATTTTCCTTGTAAATGCATCTGAGAGGGAAATTGCAGGGTGAAAAAATCCTCCAGTCTGCACTTCTGACGTCACCAGCTTGGCTTTGGATTATCTAACTTAAATGTGTATGTTTTCCTGATCAAGAGAGCGACGAGCCAGCCTTCCTTAGCATTTTTCTTGATTAAAAGCAAGCAAACCTGCAGAAAGATGTTAGAATGATATCATATTTTTGTACAGAGTCTACTTGAAGTTTTAAGAGGATTCCCAATGGTTGTAAAAAAAAAAATATATCTGTGAGTCATCTGCTGCAAAATCCTTTTCAGTCCACAGCACAAACTGAGAAGAAGGAGGTGAGATTCAGACGGCACGCGGCTCTAATGAAACATATGCAGAGTAAAGAATGTATGTATTTGTATAAGAAAGAGAGACACCGAATGTAAGTGACCATTTTCTAAACCTCTTTCCCAAGCATATATTTTCCAGTCAGTATTGGCACCTTAACAGTACGAGCAGTGGTGGATGTTTGAGGGGCAGAAAAATAAAACGGGCACCAGCTTGCTCAAACTTATATACTGATATATTTATAGTGAAAAGAGGTCACTTCACCACATTTTGTCCACTGGAAGGGCAGCCTCGAGGGAACTACATCATGTTTTATCTACCGTAGGGGCACTCAAGAGGGCACTATTGTGGCATTTTTGCGATTTGCCATTTTTTTGGTGGAGATAGGACAGCAAATTAAAAAATAACAGTGCATCATTACCTGGTCACTAGCGGTGCCTTATAGGCTAACATTGACAACTGTGCTCCTTCCATACCAGTCTATCATAAACGATCAAAGGGGGGAGTACTGCAACATTGATATTCGTCAAAATGCGGGACAGCACGCACAAATCAGCAATTACAACATAACATGAGTTAGCTACCAAACATCAGCAGACTTATAGCAATTGTTTATGCTTGTTATAAAGAAAAGGACCAAAATAGATTGAAATCGTAAAAAAGTTTGGAGAAAAAAAACCTGGATTGAAGTGTGCCTCTGAAAAAACTCCATTTGGAGGGCCATGTAGCACATCGCTCTACCCCTCTATCCCAACAAGAATCTGGACACCCTACAACCAGGTGACAAAAAACAAAATGTAAGATTAAACCTAAGTGCCAGGGGAAAGGGTGTATTGGGATTGGTCTTAGCTCCAAGACCTAAGAGCACATCATTAGCACTCACATCCACTATGTCGTGTTTCCCCACTGTGTTGAAGGCAGTCCAGGATGCTGTCAGATTTTAGGTTTTAGGTAGCCAGATTTAATGTATCATTAGGTTTACTCTACAGCAGCCCCAGCCATGCATGCAGCTTATGCCCAAGTCTTTTAACTCAATATGGTTGTAGCCATGAAGAAGAATCTTAAACAAGAAAAAGTCAGCCGGGGACAGCGTTTGAAAACACCTCGTGGAGCTAGAATTAGCAAATAGCTGACATTGACAAAAAAAAATTGTCACTGGCTGGAAATGAAAACCTGCTTCTGTCAAACATTATCACTGTAAACTGAATATGTGTCCTGTGTGTGGGCAGGGCTCATTCAAACAATCGGTCTGCAGCTTTCTGCTCTTCCAAATTCAAGAGATACTAAAGATGTGAATCAAAGTCTGCCTTGTCTGTACGTCCTTGACCTGCATGTGAACACTTTGCTCTCGTCAGTACTAACACCGAGATGTCAGCTACAGACTCAGCAAGCCAGTTCTTTAAAAGTGAGAGAGGGATGAAACATCATGGACATGAAAAAATCCCTTAATAATGAAATCCAATGTCTCATGCAGAATAACAAAACTGGCAAAAATAACTCGAATCTCACAGTGCCCACTCTTCGCTATGGAGACAATCTCACCTCAGACTGAATACTCTGATACACAAAACTGCACAAAGATGTTGCTTTGCCTTTGCCAGCGTTCATGCACATGCACACTACAAACACAAACTCACACAAAATCGCCTAATAGAGAATCAGAGAATATGTCAGAGAAGCTGTGCCTACACAGATAATAATAGCTTTGAACAAATGCCTGTGTTCCTGTCTGTTTGTGTGTGTGCGTGCGTGCATGCACAAATGCGTGTGTGTGTGTGCTACGAGCCAGACTCGCACAGATGCAGACATACAAAGACTCTTTGTCAACGCTCTTTTCTGAGTCACGACAACTCCCAGAGAGTTACTGACACCGCTGTCATCTCCGCTGAGTTGGGGACAAGTCAAACACACTCTACTGGAACAATCATGCAGGACGTGTGGTTGAATCTGCTGAGCTGCAGAGGCGCTGATACCATTCATAGTTCAGTTAGTTTAAACTTCATAGGTGGCTATTTTTTTTATTATGTTCACAAAAGGTGTGAGGACCCGATAGCTGATTTACGACATGCTGAATGGGATGTTTGACT
This sequence comes from Pagrus pagrus, assembly GCF_965226575.1. Lineage (NCBI taxonomy): Eukaryota > Metazoa > Chordata > Actinopteri > Spariformes > Sparidae > Pagrus > Pagrus pagrus. The sequence continues at coordinate 3,148,280 of NC_140200.1, read as the reverse complement.
ACATTGTGAGTAATACGGAGGAAAAATGAAAGTGGCTGTATTATCCTCATGACAACTATGGGAACAAGCAGTAATTTATACATGATATGATATGTAATATAAAGCTAATTTGGACAGCAAGCACACTGATATTGAATCTGACCCCAGTTAGGTTCAGTGGCAACAGCTTTGCAGTTGGACAGACCATATGGACTACACCACTACTGACAGCCCTGAACAATTAGCTTGTAGTCTTAATGACTTGATTAGGATGGTTGGCATGCAAGAGTGTGACAGGGGAGGGTAAAAACAAGCAAGCAAATTAAAGAATCTCTGTGAAAATCAAGGCTCCAGGTGGCACGTGCTGCCTGTCAAACATGTACACAGTGAAAAATGCTTTTGTCCAGCAACACATTTAAGGCAAACATTGTTTTCTGGAGGTTTATTAAGCGAGTGTGCAACACCGTGAAGTACTGAGAATGCTGGTTCTTTTGTTCATCTTCAAAACATAAAATAAACTCACTTTCTTGTCTTGTTGAAAACACAGGATTCTGTTGACGGTGTGCTTCTTTACATCCTCTTCTGAGGGCTCACAGGAATAACAGTCAGCCTAAATGTATCCATGACAACGCATGTGATGTTCATTATAATTAGTTTAATGAAGTTCGAGGAGCATTTTGATTAAAACAGCAGATGAGACCCTGAAGTCTGTACACATGCAGACAACTGTGGAGGCAAACTGGAAATCAACTTGAAGGTAGAGTATGATGTCATCATATTATAATCTAGTCCAACAACATATAGCCTATTCTAAATAGATTTTATTTTAATGTACAGGAAATGTGTCAACAAAATCTTTATGGCTGCCATAATGTAGAAGATGTTATTTTAAAAATGAAATATAAGAAATATTAAGAAAAAAAAGCTGGCCGACTTAAAGTCAATGTTTGCATGAAAAACTAATGGTTTTATTTGTTAAATTAACAAAAATATTTTTTTAACTTAAACCATAACAGTACAGTATTGTGCTAAAAGCATTTTTCGGGTGAAAAGCTACAGGTGACAAGCGACCCGCTTTTCTCCCAGTGTTTGGCCCTTTAGACGAGCCGTACCCTCTGACGTCACTTCAGAGCGACAAGTAACAATGGTAAGTGAGCAAGCAATTTTCTGTCCGGCTCGTATATTTATTTTACTAAAAACGTATTATTCGCCAGCACAACATAAACCATAGGGCTTTTAACGTTAACATCCGCGCTGTCATGTAGTTATATGTGGTTTTGTGTCTTGTTTGTGAAGTAATAACGGAATTAACAGTAGGTAAGAGCCTACTCGCCGAATGCTAGCTATGTTAGCTTTTTTTCTCCGTTGGCTGCTGTCGTTACCCTAGCTTTAATTAGCGGAGTCATTCATAATGGAGCGGCAGCTTTTCCCCTTTTCGATTATTTAAGTGTCATATTTCTTCGTGGATGACATTAATGTGACAGAGTTTGTCTTCGCATTAATGCAAGCTCATGTCAACGTGTTGAGTTGAGCTATTTTTGCAGGTAACGGAGCTAAGCTAGCAACACTGTACACAGCTAATTAGCTTTTTAAGATTGGATATCGCTGTCCATCAGGACCAAAATATTCTGAAAACGTCTTTTCCTCTCAGATTTATTAACATATGCCTGATATTCTCCTAGGGTCAAAGCCAGAGTGGAGGACACGGTCCAGGGGGAGGCAAGAAGGATGACAAGGTGAGAATGACACAGCTTCTGCCAGCTAATGTCTGAACTTGTTTTGGTAGCTAAACATTATCATGTCAGGACGGTTTGAAATGACAACTGGGGCTGTAATAAGTGGCAAACCTTCCAGTTATTAAATCATAATGATTCTGTATAGTATTCTCAGATATTTTGTTCTTTTCTTTCTTCTCCATATTTGTCCAGCAGCTGCTCATGCTGTTTGTTAAACACTGGTCTACTACAGACTTCAGTCCAAACTTTATGTATGTGTTTCTGCCTATAACCTCTTCTGATATATGTCACCCCACTTTGTGCCAATTGAAGGATAAGAAAAAGAAGTATGAGCCTCCTATTCCCACCAGAGTTGGCAAGAAAAAGAAGAAGACCAAGGGACCAGATGCCGCTAGCAAACTACCATTGGGTAAGGAAGTGATAAAGCAGAGTTGTGAATACGTGTTATGTCTGTCCGGTGGCCTTTTTGAAGTTAAGTTAGTTATAACAAGAGTTGTTAGGTAAGAGAAAGAATCTAAAATAAATGGTGAGAGCTGAAAATGCATGATATTGACAGGAAAGGCAAAGTCTACTTGACGTTGAATCAAATAGGTGTTTTTGTAATTGTTTCGACTGTAGCCTTTACAAATGCTGTCCTGTGTTTGCCTTTCAGTCACCCCTCACACTCAGTGCCGCCTAAAGCTGCTGAAGCAGGAGCGGATCAAAGATTACCTACTGATGGAGGAGGAGTTCATCAGGAACCAGGAGCAGATGAAGCCTCTGGAGGAAAAACAGGAGGTGAGTCCTTATTTATCTGCCTCACTTACTTTTGCCCTGTATCTTTGGGTTTAATGTAGACACTTTAATCCTGTTATCTTTTATACAGGAGGAGAGGTCAAAGGTAGATGACCTGCGCGGGACCCCCATGTCTGTGGGTACTCTAGAAGAAATCATCGATGACAACCACGCCATCGTTTCCACCTCAGTGGGATCTGAGCACTACGTCAGCATCCTGTCCTTTGTGGATAAGGATCTGCTGGAGCCAGGCTGCTCTGTCCTGCTCAACCACAAGGTAATAATCAGTGAGAATCCTTATTTTAGGTTTACCTCTTTAAAAATAAGTTAATTTGACTAATTAGTTTGTAGTATTTCTGAACTATGTGCCTATAGATCAATGATTAGTAATGCAGTGACTAGTCATTGATCTATACTCAGCAAGTGTCCTACAATTCACCAAAACACTTTTCAATTAAAATGTATACATTTTCACATTTCCAGCCTCCTCTCCTCTTGATTGTAGTAAATAAAAAACTTTACTAATTGTCCTGTTTTGTGCACCACGTTTAGGTTCATGCTGTGATTGGGGTGCTGATGGATGACACTGATCCCTTGGTGACAGTGATGAAAGTGGAGAAGGCCCCACAAGAAACCTACGCTGACATTGGAGGTCTGGACAATCAGATCCAGGAGATCAAGGTTTGTCACAAAAGTGCTTCATCTTGTCATGTCAAAAAAACAGAGACTAAACTGTTATCTTAAAAATGCATTTGTCAATGATTTTAAATCAGAGAGTCGAGTAAAACTATACATTGACATTTTTCCTTAGAAACTGAGGCTGACTGTTTGATTTTCTTATGATATGCAGGAGTCAGTGGAGTTGCCTCTCACACATCCAGAGTATTATGAAGAGATGGGCATCAAGCCCCCCAAAGGCGTGATCTTATACGGACCACCTGGCACAGGTAGGGGCATCTGTTAAACATGTACTCGTAAAACTCCAGCAGAATTGATATTTTTATTGGGCTACAATCCCCAGGCAAGACTTCCTTATAGTTTTGTGATGGTACACAGAAATCCCATTTGTGTTCATACCCTGGTTTAGGAATCACAGTTCGGTGTGTGTTCATTACAGTAGGTATAAAAACAAAGGGATACTGATATGTATCACTATAGGCTATAAAACAGGAAACCATCTTTTACGTTATGAAATTGAAAAATACTAAATAAATATAACAATAACAAACTAGTGCAGTTGGAGAAGTGATTCGATAAATTCCGCCGTGGCTATATTTCAACATTCAAAGCACTCAAACATCTGGGTATCCAAACAAGTGATTTAAAGGACTCAGGCAGGTGTTCTAACCCTCAGCACATGTTGCTAATGGCTAAAAGTTTCTGGGCCAAACTTCAAAAATCTACGTAATGTGTAATCTGCGTACATGGACTATAAACCACATACCATGATGGCTTGGCACAATAATGAAACTGTTACCTCCTTACTCGTGTTGTGGAGATATAAAGAAAGATAACTGAAGACTGGACAAATAAAATCAGCTGATTCATGCGCTCCATGTTAAACTAGTAATCATCAGAAAGTGATCTCCTACTTATAGACAGTAATCTGTGATGTCATTCACATATTTATTCCCCAAACAATAAGTTCCAAGTGTGTGCTGCCAGAATGACATCTAAACTTGTACCCTTCCCTTTGATTTTCCAGTTCAGTCACATTTATGTGAAGTATTTTTTAAGTGAAATCCAGACAGGAAGGTCTTGTTACCAGTTTGACATCACTGGCAAATTCCATTTGGCCGTTAGGGACCTTTTTGTAAAGGGCACCGCAACAGGGAAGGTAAAAAATGTCACTAACCTCCTACAGCCTGTCAGTAATGCCACAGATGAAGGTGCTCTACAGTCAGTGTTGTCTTCTCAGTGCGTTTATAAAGAAGTACACACCATCAAGGTTACCATTAGAATATAACAGAGCACATTATTTTACCATCTTTGAGAGCAACATGCACAGATGACATGATTATTGTCAGAATAAGGAGAGAGTTGTGAGTTGTGTCTACCTGTAATCCTACTATAAGAGCTGTGATAGTCTCAAGTTGCTGCAGTGCTGCGGATGGCAAGCTGTATTTTGAACCTTTACCACCTTAAAGTTGAATATAAAAGATAGATTATCACTTTGTCACTGTTGTCAGGGTTAGCGCAGTGAATACACTGACTAGACAAGACAGAAATATAGATGCCTCCCTTCTTTATATCATCACCATCTATTACTGCCACATGCTGCCATGATGACTTTGTTTTGCATTTACCAGGTAAGACACTGCTCGCCAAGGCCGTAGCCAATCAGACATCAGCCACCTTCCTGCGCGTGGTGGGCTCAGAGCTGATCCAGAAGTACCTCGGCGACGGGCCCAAGCTGGTCCGAGAGCTCTTCAGGGTGGCGGAAGAGCACGCACCCTCTATCGTCTTCATCGATGAGATCGATGCCATCGGCACCAAGAGGTACAAAACGTCTGCTCGAAGCTATTTTAGAGAGAACGTGAGAGACTTGGAGCAGTGATAATGTCACATATGGTGTGAGGAGTCAGAGGTGTATGACAAGGTGTCGATTGAGTAAGTGTGATACCTGGCTATGGCTTTAATATATTGCAGTTTTATTTTTACTCAGTGCTTGAGGGCATATTAACAAGTAGGGCTGAGTATGTACATTACACTTTGAAAGTTTGTAATTCAGGTATCAGGAGTGTGATTTAATGCAGTAGCTGTAGCTTTTCCCCTCTCTTTCATTGAATAAATGATGACAGAGGATTGGTGAGAACAACACAGTGTAGAAAATATAAAGTCAAAATCTTTGTCTGTTTGACCTTTCCTGTTAGCATAATGTAAAAATAAAGACAGTAAAACTGCTTGGTAGGATATTGGCTGACTTGAATCAATGACTTTGGCTGGATGTTGACTCACGTAAATAATAAATGAGCTTGTGCTGTAGATGTGGCCAGGCTTTTTCCCTCGCACAGAAAAGACAGCAAACAACTCAGCTAAATGGGGTTAGTGAAAACAAGACTGCAGGATGGAAGTCCTTGAAGGGTGGATGTAGGTCGATGTAGTGGATTCTATAAATTCTTAAGATGAATGTTTCCTGTCTGTGTCGTGTAGGTATGACTCCAACTCTGGCGGTGAAAGGGAGATCCAGAGGACCATGTTGGAGCTGCTCAACCAGCTGGACGGCTTCGACTCGCGGGGAGACGTTAAAGTCATCATGGCCACCAATCGGATAGAAACTCTGGACCCAGCCCTCATCAGACCTGGTCAGTGGGGGTCTGAATGAGTCTTATTCTACCTTATTATTATTATTATTATTATTATTATTATTATAGGTTTATAGGTGAATTATTTAATTCATTTAGACTTGCACCAATTGTGCACCAAGACAGATTGCAGTTCATATGATCAGCTGATCACTGATGATGAAATCAGTTATTCAGATGCTCTACTGTAAACTGTAAAATGCAGGCAGCATCCCCACAGGCAGAGGAACTTCCTTAATTGCTTTCATAATATTTGATAAATTAACCAAACATGATCAGGGTTTGATTAATTGGCACACTGCTATGTTTATGCATGAAATCTGTTTTTAAATATTTGCATTTTTCCACTGAATAAAATGTCACAAACATTTAAAATTGCCAGATGACTGTAAGAAGCCCTTCAACAGCAGGTTATGACATTTCTGTTTTCTTCCTCCCTCCTCCTCAGGGAGAATCGACCGTAAGATCGAGTTTCCCCTGCCGGATGAGAAGACCAAAAGGAGGATCTTTCAGATCCACACCAGCCGCATGACAGTAGCAGATGATGTCACCCTCGATGACCTCATCCTGGCTAAAGATGACCTATCAGGAGCAGACATTAAGGTAAGGGCGGCACTGTCCACTCACAGGTGGCTGCTCTCTGATCACGGAGACACTCGACCAGCCACACTGATCTTAAGATTTGAAAGGTGCAGCTTCAGTGCATGTGGCCGTTCAGGTTTATAGCTCCAGATGGTCTGTACTTCACTCCTCCAGATGTATTGGCTTCTATGGAGGGACACTGTCTTATCATAAGAGCGGTGTAAGCAGCCTCGTAGAGGGTTTTGTCCAATCGAACCGGCCCCGGCCCTGTAGATGTACTCTGTCTCTGACTCCAGCCACTTATTGATTGTGTGAGTTGTTGGCAGCGAGCCAGCTCACACTGTGGCTCAGCAGAAAGGAGAAAACAGTATGAAGCTGTTTGAAGGGGAGCAACAATTCCACATTATTGTAGCATCAACACTTATTTAATTGTGTTACATCCTCCTTTCAAAAACATCAATCCAGAGTGTTTACTGTACTTTTCAAGCTTTACATCTGCTGCCCTCTTGTGGAGTCTGACAGAATTACACTCCGTTTCTTAACTTCCACAACATCATCAACATCATCTTAGAAATGATGTCAGTCATTAACAATAACTGGAATTAAGCAGAAACAGATTTGTCTGATGCTGATGCCTCAACCACAACTCTCATGTGTGATTGTCCAACACTTTTGTGGGTCTGAGAGGTCAAATAAAGTAATAGTAGTGTCTCTGGTTATTCTACACACCAGCTGCTTCCACATTTTACTAGTTTAATCCCCCTTCTGTTGTGTTTTCTTGGCATGAGTTACTAGTTTACCTTGTTGTCTCATGTCTACATAGTGTGATTCTTTTATTTAAGTCAAACTGCAGCCTGACCCTTGTTCCCCTCCATTTGTGTTTCTCCCCCTCACTGTGTCCTCCAGGCCATCTGCACAGAAGCCGGCCTCATGGCTCTACGCGAGCGCCGTATGAAAGTCACCAACGAAGACTTCAAGAAGTCCAAGGAAAACGTCCTGTACAAGAAGCAGGAGGGCACGCCGGAGGGGCTTTACCTCTAACCTTCAAAACTTTAACTTCATCACTCTGACCCCCTCATCCCATCCCCCACCCCTTCTCTATCTATCGCTGTGTGAAAGAGAGGAGGCAGCAGTTGAGTTGTCTGTCTCCCCCAGAGAGAGTTTTGATATATTTTGTGCACGTCATGTCTGGCTTTATCCCACTCTCCTGTTACCGTTATGTGTAAAGACAATAAAAATAAAAAGGACAAAAAATAAAAGGTGTTACTCATCTGTTTTTTATTCTTTTTATTTGCACCCTCACAAATCTTGTTTGTTCGGAGGCAGGCGGCATCTGTCTGCCGTCTGCTTCATATTCGATTCCTGTATATCGAGTTCGTCGCTGCGCTGTAATATCTTTAGATAATTAATCACATGAATTATTCAATTAATTCAGTCCCTGTTGTCGCCCTTGGTGTCACTAACAGAATCAATCGTTTCAATATGCAGAACAATGTTTACTTTTTACCTTACTTGTCTTTCTTGCATACCTGAGGACGTTATACCTGTTATTTCACGAGCCTGAAGGAGTCGCCCATCCCCTCCTCTTTTAAAAAGACACATTCTTCACTAATTACTAGAATATTCCACATGACTCCCACACACTTTGACGACTGAGCACATACGCATAATTAAATCTCAGGGTTACAGAATGAGATAAAACACGCCGACTGTAGCAACTTCCTCTACTCTCAAGTGTTAAAATAACTGCTCCTTAGCAATAGAGGAGTGAATTCTGCTGCATGTTTTGGTTTTTTCTGCACAAGGCAGGGGGATGAGTGCAGCCTGTGCTTTGATTCTGCTGTCCTCTATTCAAACCAGCCTTTACGTTATTACAGCACGGTTAAGTAAATCCAAGCTAAGCTGCCCCTTGCTGCAGTCCTGACATGCGGAGAACGGCAGCGCTGATTTAATTCCTCCTGATGTGGAGCCATGTGTAACTCAGTGCTCAGCAGAAAGTGGCCCCCTTGCAGCAGGCATCGAACCACTTTACGGGGGCCATCTCTGGGCTCGAGCTCCTGCTGCAGCCCCCCTCCACGGAAACACTCTCTCCTTATTAAATCAGTCACGCATTTCAACCGCAGCTCATACATCGCAGCACATTCAGCAAATGGAAGAAAGAAAAAAAAAAAAAACCCCATTTAAATCAAGCGTGGCGTGTTGGGCCGGAGAGGCTGGGAGGGTTACAAGAAGAGGGGTGTGCGTTCTAATGAGGCGTTTGCCCTGTCAGCTCAAGGCAAACTCTGGGCTGGGTATTTCTAAACCGCCCCCGTGAGCACACAAGATACTGATGTTGGGAGAGGGGGGCGATGATGGTGTTGGCATTCTCTGAAATGTCACATCCACATTGCTGTTCATTCACGATGTGTACAGATTGTGCTCTGCATAAAAAGGCTTTTAAGATGAGTCCCCGAACACGTCAAAGGATGAGGGCCTTTCAAGAGAAAACCTTCTAACACGCCACGTATTTAGCAAAAAGTTGCTTTTCATTTGTATCGTCTGAACACGGCGAAGATCGACTCAGGATGAATGTGTTTGTTGTGCAAATCCTACAATCATTAGTATACTCAAACATTTTGTGTGGGTGCTGACTAATTCACACTCAATACCTCGGGCCCTTTTTTTATTCAGCGTCTTTAAAGGGTAAGAAGGGGTTTAAGGTGAGTGAACCGAGCGACTGCCAATTCCAGTAAATGTAGTTAAAAAGAAAACTTAACATGTGCCGGCGTCTCCTGTCAGCGGCTGGTAAAACTGGGCCGGATTCCTCATTGTGAATGTCAAAGAGTGGAAGAAATAAGTGTTTGTGCAAAGCAGCGAGAAAAATGTACGTGTGCTTATGTAATAGCTGTTTCTCCTGCTAAACAGGGCAAAACGCTGAACAAATTCGGTAAGAAAGTCCCGATTAGTTCCAGCAGATTAACGCATGAAGTAGCTCAACTTCAGTTAGAGTTTACTCGACCTGATGAGAGGGACTGCACACGGCCAGGACCTCAGACTGAACTGCACAGAGAGATGTGCTCCGTTGTGCTTTAATTTGGGAATCTTTAACATGTTAACATGGAAAAATGAAGAGGTTTGTTTTTCTTTTCTGTTTATTTTGATCCACATCAGCAGTAAACAGTGCAACAGCTGCTCTTCCTGGAGTCCAGAGTGAAACCATATCAGGTTAAAATGATTAATGACATGCAGATACATGCACATAAAATGAGGCACAGCACAAATACACTTCCCTGTTATAATGTTGTTAAAATAAACTTTATGCATCCTAAAAGCTTTCTATGACTGATTTAAATCTTTTAGGTTGTTTTTAAAAGCAGCGTTACTATTATTATTTTCTGATGAACGATGGTAAGCAGCACAATACCAAAGTAACCGCTAGCTGCATGGCTAACCGAGCTAACTAGCAGGAGTTAGCTGTCTGGACTGGGAGCTCAAGAGTGGTACTGAGAGACAGGATGGGGCCGTGGCTAGCTGGTTAGCGCGCTAACTAAAGTAAACACAAATCCATAGACGTTATTAAGATATCGACAAAACTCTTATTTCCTAACATTCTGGGTTTTTAAAACATTGAAATTCCTACATATTGCACCTTTTAAAAAAAAAATTTAAAATAGGAAAGCAGGCGCCGTAAGCCATGAGAACAACGTACAGAAAAAGGAAGTATGAATGTGAGAGTATGTACAGTCAATACAGAGTATTTATGACTTGTGCAGGACATCAAGTAGCCTGAAACACAGTAAAGTACTGATTGATACGGACGCACAGGGAGCGGTCCGGTCAGCCCACTTCAAAGCATTGTTTTGGGGCTGCGGGGCAGATACCACAGTCTGGTTTCAGTGTTTCAGGACAGTAATTAAGCCTTGAAGGTCTGTAAAACAGGTTGTGAGCTGTTAACAATGTGTTCAGAAGTTAATTGCCCTCCTTCCCTTTGAGTGGGGGGGGGAGAAGCATTTCAGCAGCCCACCAAACTACATACACTTTTCAGTGAATTTAAGACAACAGGGCCACTGAGTTCAGACAGGACACTTTCTCTAAACTGCTCCTGATGTCCACAGTCTGTCCACAGGGTGGTGCTTCATGTCAGGCACACACCTCCTCCAACAGGCTGGAGGACTTCTGTGTGCAACAACTTCTTGCTTTTGCCAAATGAAATCCTGCGTCGTCACTCTTTAAAAGTTGACCGTGTTCACATTCAGGAGGTTTTAAAACTAAAAGCAAACAAGCCTCGGTGAGACAGCAGCAGCAGCAGCAGCCCTGCCACGCTTCATTGTGCGCCTCACGCAGGCCTGCCACACTTTGTCGTAGCCAATAGTAAGTCTGCGCACATCCCGTATCGAGCCTATCAAACATTCACCCCGCACCAATGAAAACCTGTCGCAGTTTCCTTCCGTCTCCCACCAAAAAAAAAAAAAAAACACGTATAAATAATTACCGTCAGTAATAAAAAAAAAGCCGAGGCGACGTGGCGCTGAAAGGTTGCGCTGCTCTCTCTTTTTTTTTTTTTACGTTTCCTGTATTTATATTTATTATATTTCCATCAAGTGCCACTGCCTGGTGCAATGCAGGTCCCGTGTAGCCAATCGATGCGCTCGACACATGGAGTATAATATTGCAGGTCCGCAGCGGCCAATCAGAAACGCGATCACACACCGGCACAGCAAAACTCTCCAGTGTCAACCGGCCCGGCTTCCTACACTAGAGGTATCCTTCCGCGGGGCCGCGAACTAGTGCCCCCCGTGCTGGGGGGAATCTAACGCGCTTTAGTGGCGCAAACAGAAGTCAGATGGATGATGTTGTATTCTTGATGCATTACTGGGGATTTGTTTTACGTGAAGGTCATCATTAGATAAACACAAGCGAGGAGGCCTCACAACGATCGGCTCCAGTTTAAAGGCGCAGTCTGCTTTTTTTTTTTTTTTTTTTTAAAAGCCCATGAGTTTGGTTATGTGTTTAAAATCGCATCATATGGCAACACAACTACATATAAAAGGATTAATACGTCTTTAATGCATTAATCTATTTATTTACATTCACATTTCTATATTTAAGATTATAGTCATGTTGCTGGATGCCAGCTTATGTTGGTGGCTGTTGGTATCTTCATATCATAATGACTTGTGGTGATAATCAGGAAGTAGAAACGGAGATTAAATCATAGACAAGATTTATTGTTTGAGTCTTAAAAAACAGGAAACATGGCAGCTTATCTTTGATGACGAGGATGGAGATCGCACTATTCACTTATAGTTTGTCATGTTGGCCTTAATGTGGACTCTAATGCCTTAAAAACTACTTGGGCTCATCTTTAATTTGCATGTTTGATGCTAACTTGGCCTAAAAAACATCTCCAGAGGGGCCTATCCACACAAACGCCACCAAATATAGCTCGTAGGCCTTCAGGAGCTGATTATATACAGCCAACAACATCCATGTGAGTGAAAGTCATCCCCTTACAGGACCTTACCCTCACAGGACATGAGCATTATGAGTCCAAAAAACCTTCAGCGAGCTACATCATGACAACAACACAACTGTAAAAGGGTTAAATCCCCTTGTGCACCATGTGTTTTCAAGCATCTTGCTAATGTAGTGCATCTGTAATGTACATCTTACAAACATCATCCTACACAGATGCAGCAATGGACCTGAGCATCCACAGTCATGCACTTTAATATGACTTTTTTTAAAAAAAGGATGCACCTCAATGCACTGCAGGCGTTTTCAAACCCAGGGCTTTTGATTGGCATGTCTCCTGCTGGAGGCCCCGCGCTGCTGCAGCAGCAGCAGCAGTTCAGCCCTGAATTGAAATAAGGAAGTGAGTGATCAGTGCGAGTGTGGCGGAGGGATACAACAAGGCAATCCCCCCCATTCTGGCCACGGCCAATATACACACTCCTATCCCGCCAGTGGAACTCCATCTAAGGAACGACCACACTCCTAGTCTGCCTCCACAGACCAACAAGCACACAACTCATCCGACATGGTACGTATTGTCATTCATTCCGTGTAGCCTTAAAGAAGAAAACACCGCGTTTGTACGTGTAGTTAATCCAGCTTGTTGCGAGTGTAGAGCAGGTGTAGCTGTGTGTGTTTTTTTTCCTCTCTGTTCCTGTTTCACTCATTGATTCCTCTCAGGAGCCGCTCGTATGCGTAAAGGAGACGGGGGGGAAAACGCCCGCACACACACAAAAAAAGCGCATTTGCCATGTCTTATTGTGAAGCCCCGTTGTTGAACCGTGTTCGCTTGTTTTTAACGTGTGAAATGTTGTTCACCTTCGCGAGAAACGGGACCGTGTTTCCCCCCCTTACAACTGCGCAATTTCATACGGCGTTATTCGCTGTCCGGGGCTTACATCGAGGGGGTCGGGTGGCAGCTCCGCGCCTGCACCGCGGATGCAGATCGAGTTAATTTCTGGACAAAGATTTGCGAGGGTGGGTATCGGAATATAACTAGCAAGCTATTCTGAGTCATTACAACATAATTTCTGCAGCCATAAAATGCATTAAGGGGGGGAGATTTTTTTTTTACAATCCGCCTGAGGAAGCGCAGGCGTGTTGGGAAGCCTCGGTCCAGGCGGAGGAGACGGTTTTCCCCCCTGAACGCAACGTGTTTTCAACGCGTCATGTTGAATTTGTGCGGTTCACACGGTGAACCCGCAAATGACGCTCCTCTCTGTTTCTGAGGAAAAACGAGCTGGGTGCGTTTGGCTTCCCCTTTTTTTTTTTCTCTTCTCTAATATGTTGCACCATCTTTGCTGCTCGAGCCGAGCCGTGCCGTGCCGAGCCATGATGGCAGCTATTGTATATCTCGTCAAGTGTTCCGCATCGGAAACTGACCATATCCTGTAATTACAAAGGTTATAGCTGTGTTGTATATGCTTGGTTTGGAAAGACTTCACACACACACACACACACACACACACACACACACCAAAAAAAAAAAGGAAAAAAAAAAAAAAGAGACGCAGTTCCGCCTTCACTGCAGGCCCTGAGGGTTTATCTTGGGCTATGTTATCTATTTGTGTTATGTCGGCTGATTTGGTTGCCTCTTTGCAAATTTTTTTCGATGTTACGCAAATGTGGCACCCATGGGAGTCGTCCAAGAAGCCGTGCCTCTGCCACCAAACATCAACAGCTGTGAAGTTTTTAGCCGACTTTTCTCTGAAACCAACAAAAAGTGCACCAGAAACGTGAATGTTGCAGGACTGTCGTGTGTCGAGAACGTGTTTTTCGAGAGTTGCTCAAAACTGCGTGAAACCACAACGTGTCAGTAGGCCTCGGTGACTTGCAAAATACACGGCCGTGCACATCGACCACGCCATTCTAACCCAATCTCCCCAGATGTTGGGAGACAACATCTGCGCCTGCACGCACCCTGACATCTGCAACCGGCTAATGAAACAGAGCCCTTCCACGGGCTACGTCACACGAGGAGAAGTTACCAAGTGGAAGTGATCTGCATGTGGAAAAGAGGCACCTCGAACTAATCCATTGATTATCGAGCTTGATAGATCATTCATGGCCTGAGGGAGTCAAGAAGCTGTAGACATCTTTCTGCCCCCCACCCCCTATGCTGTGATCAAATATCCCATATATGGTATCGAGCTGCAATGCAGTTTCACGTTGCAACGCGCCGCAGTAATTGGAGTGTAAAGAGGAATTGTTATGGAGTTGGCCTGCGTATCAGCATCTCTGAAAAGTTAAATCCACAGGCGTAAGCCCCTTGTCTGCATCAATACGCCCGCTGAAGTGGAAACAGCCTCCCCCATTGAGGTGGAAGTATCGAATAAGTAGTCGGGCCATGCTAAGGCCCTATCCTGTTCCTGTTACGCTCTTGTTTGCTGATGCATGTTTAGTAAGTTGACGGACATCTGATCTGCTGCCATGAATAATTTATATGCTTGGCGGCAACACCTAGCCCATGTCCTGTGTTCCCAGTGTCTTGAAGCGATGAAGTGCCCTCTGTGGTGCGGAGGAGTACCCGGCCACCTACCACCACCGGGCCATATGGTGGACCGGCCTTGTCCGCGGGGTGTAGGGAGGCCGGTGTTGTTTACACCCACCCTCTCTCCCTCCTCCTCCTCCCCCCACCCCCCCTCCAGACACAGGCCGGCCCCGAGGCCTCACTGTCTTTTGTCCGGCCTCAAAGAGACGAGGCGTTCAGCGCTCTGTGGAGCTCAGTGCTCCTATAGAAAGGGAGCGTGTGTGCCACACTGACTCTTTGTGTTTGTGCTTGTGTTACGGTGAATGGAAATGTGTGTGAGTGTGTGTGTGTGTGTGTCACACCCATCTGTCAGAGTGACAGCTGGTTGTGCACCTTTTCACATGGTGAATACAAAGAAGCTACTTCAGAAATTGTGTGGGCACCTCACAGTGACAGATCAGCAAAAGTCCAAACATGTGTACAGCGTTAATGAAGAAGAAGATAATCGTTGGCGGTCTTTGGCACCGCTTTGCGTCCCCCATGAAATGAAACATGGCGTGAACAGGAAACGATGCAGTATGTTTGCACAAGGGTGATATGACATCAAGTGAGAGCGAAAAGATATTCGTCGCTGGCCCAGTGAACCGCCTCCTGTCTCCCACAGTCCTGTTTGGAGCGCGGTGCTGGGGCCGGCTGCCCGGGCAACAGTGGGAGTGGTTGACCCACTCATGCCAGCGGACCACTGCCAGCAGACCCCCCCATCCCCAAATACTCACACACTCCTAATTCCCTACAAGCTGTTATTAAGACTGGAAGCCTGGCAGAGAACAACCCTGTGCACAGGACACTGTGGAGGGTGAATCACAGGGAGTTTCCTCTTAACAGTATGTCACATATAGAGAGAAGAAAAGCGACACACGGAGGGTAAAGGTCTGGAGGAGGAGGAGTTGGTATTGGCCAAGGTTCAAGTGCCAGGAAAAGAAGAAGGACAAGGGAGAAAGAGGAAGGGATGGGCCGGTAGTGGGCCTGGTGATGCAGCAGCACCATGAGGCCCCAACGGCTTGGGCCTAAGCCAAGGGAGGATCCATAGCACTGAGTCACCAAACCCCACACCCAGTCCACTTAGAGAGACAGCGGGGGACAGAAAGAGACAGCAGGAGTGACACAGCATGACAGAGAGGGTGACTAAGGAAAGATAGGAGGGGAGACTCATCAGCAGAGAAATTAACATGAGGGAAAAACATGAGAGATGAGAGGGACAGAGGAGCAGCAAAACACACAGATGAGACTGAACACTGGTCGAGCCGGGTGGCATGTCGGCGTTCGGCAGAGCTGTTTTGTCTCTTGACATTTCCCATCCTCGCAGATGGTAATGGAGACAGGAAAAGGGCGCGGGGAGGGAGGAGGAGGAGAAAAAACAAGCGCTGTTGTGTGTGTGTGCGGAGCGGTTTATTGAATCATGTCAGCTAATCGCATGAGCACCGCTGAAGTTATCAACAAAACCTCTCGCTGGCTGGATCAATCCATCCCGTGGCTGCTGTTTACTCAAGCCGAGCCGAGAATGAGAGGCCTTTTGTGTTTTTTTGAAAAGTTAAAGGTCAGCTCGGAGTGTGTCATGAGATGACCCGACGATCTTATCCACTCTTAACAGAATCATGTCATTAGGCAGCAAATTCGATTTACCCGCTTGATATACTAAGTAAAATAACTCCAAACATGGACTCCAGGGCTCAGATTTACTCGGCTTGTACAAACACATAAACACACCGACGGGCTGCAGGAATTTGCTTTCAGGCAGAACTACACTGACTAATTCACAGGAAACATGGGGATGGAAAGTATTGGTGTGGAGGAAGAATGCCATTAAGAGGGGCTGTGTGTGTGTGTGTGTGTGTGTGTGTGTGTGTGCGTTTACAAGCGTGCACAGACATGTATGATAGTGTGTGAGCCTATGTGCACATCTGTGACTGTTTGTGTGTGTTCCTTCTTTGCTGCCAAGCACAGTGATGTCAGCGTGGCCTGTTAACAATAATAATAATAATAAGTCCTGGTTTTCATTAGAAAGCAGAGATGGGAGGGTTCTCGTGGGAGTTGTTTGCACCACACACTCCGTGTTCACACTTTACTACTGAGCGTGTTTGTTTGAAATCAGTGGCTCCTTCACAAAGACGCCTGATCCATCTATGTAAGAGGCCTGGCAGTGGATGCTCGCTCACCATTTAAAGCATGTGTGAGTCACTATCAGCCATTAGAGAGCCGGTGCTAGCGGGAGGAGAACAGGCTGGGAGGGGAACCGAACCAGCGTCAAGCCAGCAGGCCCTTTTTTTCCTGTTGGTACGACCATGGAAAACACTCCCATGCTGATACGTCCTGAAACAACCCTGCCTAAACATTTTTCTCCCCGTCTTGAGGCGGTCCCTCTCGTGTGGACCGCCGTGGTGTAGCCTAATAATGTGAACATGGTGCGAGTCAGTCCCATGGAGCCACTCATCAGCTGGACTTGTAAGTCTGTCCAGTGTCTTCACAGAGCTTTCTGTGTGTTGGCTTTTTTGGCTGTCTATCAAACAAACACAACCTTTTATAAAAAGCATCTTGATAAGCCTCTGCTATCAGTCTGAGCCAGGTCTGATTTTCAGCATCAATTTAATGGCGGTAAAAAGGCCGACTGGAGTCGAGATGAACTCCCAATTGGCATTAAACTATTACAAGAGACAAGATCAATTTAGCATGGTTTAATTGTGCGGAAGAGGAAATACCCTTCAGATAGGGAATGTTGAGGAAATCTGAAGTTACCAGCGCTCACAGTTTAATTTGTGGTATTTTCATGGGTAAATCTTGGCTGATGCCGAGAGCAGATTCCAGCTCAGACCCCTGAACACTGCGGCCAGTGTTGAGCTGTGTGGTGCTCGGTGTGTGGGGACCGTGAGGAATGTAGTGACGAAACAGTTTAGGACTTGGAATGAGTGTTGTTGAGTAACTTCATTGTTTGTAACCCTCTCCCTCCTTCTCTTTTTTTGTTTTCCCACAGGCTGACCAACTAACAGAGGAGCAGATTGCAGGTAGGAACATGACGAGTCATTTCTCCTGTACTTCCCCTCATACTGAAGCCTCTTCTTCACACTTACTGGCTGCTGTTTGATCACTTCCACAATATGTTATTTAAAAACAAAAAAAAAAAGGTTCCCCTCATCTGTCACACGAGTGAGGTAATATCTGTCATTAGCTGTTCTGGGTACTTCCATGTCACTTACAGAGAAAATGAAATGAAGGCTCGTTTGAAGGCTTTGGCAGCCGCCCTCCCTCGGTGGATCATTAGTGTCTCAAAATGAACAGGAAATAAAAAGGAAGAAGAAGAATGAACAGCGTGTCATGACTCAGGACTAAAACTTGTGCAGTCACAGTTTCCATGTAAGTTTATGAGTAGTTTCAATCACTGAGGCACCTTGACGTTTCTCGATAAATAAATGATGTGGCCTCTAAAACTGGAGGCTGCTGCACAGTTTCCTCTCAGTCTAAACCCCCTCTGTGGCTAATTAGCTTGTGCTAAGGCTCCAAGGCCAATGCTCACTATTGCCTGCTTTCCCTGGATAGGGGGTTTTATGGCCCGCAGTTTAGAAGCCTGCTCGTACAAAGAGAAAACTGGTGCAGACGTTGAAGTTGCTACAGCAAAATCTTTCTGCTTTTCCCCCCCTCAACTTCAAATGTGCTGTGATCGCTCTCTTTTCTTTCAGTGTGAGATAAGATCTCTGTGTGGTTTTGGAGCTCAGCACATTTACAACTTCACTCTTGGGCCTATTCACAGATGAGCATGAACTCAGTTAACAGAGCCGCTTTAGTGACGAGGGGATTGATTAACCTGTTCGACCCGACTGCGGCGTCCTAACACAACCTCGCTCTGTAAAGCGACACTCATCTAACCTCCCGCTCTTACCTTCACCCCCCGCAGAGTTCAAGGAGGCTTTCTCCTTATTCGACAAGGATGGCGACGGCACCATCACCACCAAAGAGCTCGGTACCGTCATGAGGTCGCTGGGCCAGAACCCCACAGAGGCCGAACTGCAGGACATGATCAACGAGGTGGACGCTGACGGTCAGTATACATACCTGGTTCGTCCATGACATTAACGGCTGGTCAGGTGCCAGTTAATGATATAGAGTGAGTACATTACTCTTGATTAAACTTTGTCATTTCAGAGGTTTAGAATCAGAAGTATTAATGAGTTTCACACTACAGACGTCATTTATCACATGCTCAATCAGGTCATGCGCTTATAGACAATTCAGTTATAATTTGTGCTACATCTTAACTAAAAGAGTGGACTAAATAACCATGGGGTGCAATAAATGTCTTGAGTTATAAACATAGCAGGGCTTTACGTCTATTTTGTGCATAATTTTCAATACAGGGAGACAAAATATGTCCCCCCATGTACCCACTTCTGACTGGCTTGCTGGGAAATTAATTTAAAAAGGTGAATAATCAGCAGTTAAATGGTACTATTACTCATATTTTACAGAGTTTATTGTTCGTGGAAGGGAAGGGTTTTTAATATTCGGGTAATAAAGTGATGCCGCTCCTTTCCTGCTCAGTTTTAATCAATGAAATAACTTGTTGCTGCTGTCAGTCCACAGTAAGAACTACACTCTGTCATCCATTTTTAGTTCATCATAATCTGGTACAGTTCCCTCCATTAATTTGAATCATTTCAAGGGGAACAAGAACCATAATTTCTCATGACCATTTAATTGCATGACTTCTATAATAAAACCTCTGTAACAAAATGCACAGGGGATTAGATAAGAGCATCCATTACTTCCCCCTCTCGAAACACATCAGTGGTGTTGTTGCGCACCTCCCTCCCCTTTTCTACCAACTGTCAACCAACTGTCCAAGCCAACTGTCGAGCCAGCTTAATTTTCATATAACATGTCCCTCTGTGTCAGCAGTTTAGTCACTGTGTGTTTGGCTCCATCATAGTTGACAATGTCAGAGATATGGATGCGCAGGAGGTGCTTTCAGTGCCTGCGAGTGGAGTAGGCTAAGTGTCAAAAGACTGTCGGTGTTAGTGTGCCGTGCTCAGTGCTGCAATTCTGACAGATTCCTGTATTCACCTTGTGAAGAGTGGTTCATCGAGCGTTTATCCTCCACTGCAGTGAATCCTAAAGGCTCTGAGAGCGATAGAGAGACGGAAAATGAGAGAGCTCGGAGTCAGAGAAGTTGGCTAGTGGCTCCCGAGCAGGCTGTCCTTGGGGCAGGGGAGTCGAGGATGTTAGCTGTCAGTGGGGCCTTTAACCCAGTGGTGCTCTGTCAGCTTATAGGATTTTTGGAAATGGGACGGCATTGATCAGGAGAAATCAATCGCACCGCGGCTTGGCTGCCCCTTTTATTGAAACGTCCTCCCACCATCCTCAGCGCCCTCCCCCCCTCCCCCTCAGTTACACCCAAGAGCACGCACGCACACACACATGCACGCACACGCACACACCATCACTAACATCCCCTTGTTCTGCCTCTGCCTCCCTTGGCTGATGCAATCTAGGTCAGACAGCAATGAAGCTAGTAATGGAAAATAAAAGTGGTTACATAAGGCCTCTCTGCGCTTTGCACATCCAGTACCCACATCGGCAGCCATGGGATGTCAGCTGGCCCATTGAAAATCAGCTTTATTTACCAAACAAGGAGGCTGTGGCAAAGAATTACAATGAATGGAAGACAGGATGTAAGGCTTTAGCTAGACAGAGAGCTGTAAGATAGAAAGTCGTCTGGCTATTAAAGAGTGTAAAAACCAAGCCATAATTACAGTGTCAAACTCCTGCTGTTTATCTTACCGCCACACGGATGAGCAAACAAGCTAACCACTCTAGCTTGAAAACGATTCAGGGGGCTTCAGTATTCCTGGCATGTAACAGACTAGATCACATCCGGTATGACACAAGAGAAAACTATTTAATTATAGATTGAAGACGTCAAAAATATTAGCCTGAGTCCCAGCACATCCCCTCACCATCATCATCATTACACAACCCCCGGCCCCTCTTTTTCTTATCTCAGGCGTAGAAGTTGGCTTTATGATGCAGGAAAAAACGATGACCACACACAGAGAAGCGCGCGGAGATGCCTCAGCCTTCTATAGTTTGCGTCAGCACCTCTTATGTGTAATCGCACCATCTCCCACTCGGTTCACTCCTTATATTCTCTCCTCTTCACATCTCCCTCATCTCCATCTTTCTCTCTGCCACCCACTCCCTCCCTCCCTCCCTCCCTCCCTCTCTATTTTCTCTCCCTTTCCCTCCCACCATTTTCTCTCTTCCCGCCTGCCTTCGTCCCGTATCTTCATCCCTCCTTGCCTCCCTCCCCCCCTCCACGGCAGCAGCTGGCTCGAGGTGCAGTTGAGCAGATATAACTCGAGGGCTGCCTTGCTTCTGTAGTCACTGTCCCCCTCAGAAGATGGTTTTCCAGTTGCAGTTCTGCCCTTCTGTAAGACTGGGACAACCCCCCCTCCCCACCACCACCACCATCAGCCTCCCTCCCAACCCCCAGTGGCAGCATGTGTTCCCTCGGTGCTGCTGGCTGTCTCTGTGTGTTAGATAACAGGTCCTTAGATTGTTACCCCGGGCCATGAGATCACCATCTGCCCCATCACATTACTGCATCCCTTTTCCTTCCCCACACACATCCATTCTCGCTCGTTCTCTCTCTCTATCTCGCTCTACGAGGCATGCTCTGTTATTGGTTAATCTGCGTACAATCCCCCCGCCCCATCCGTCCCACCCCAGGGCTAATCCCTCTGGGTACTTTGCCCTCGGTGTCCCTGACCTTCACTACAATCCCGGGTTTTTTGTTTTTTTTGTCAGCTTTTAATTATAATACACCACCACGCGTACTCCCAACGTCTCCAAGTATATTAGCAAGTCCTACCACCACTGTTGGAGCAGCCTTCCCCATCCTCCCTCCTGTGGTTGCAGTCAGTTGAGCTGCTGAGCTCCTCATAGATCCTTCCCCCTGTCAGGAGGGTCTGATCCCCTGGTAATCCTGTCTTGACAAAAGCAACATGGATATTGATCCTATTGCACGCATACCCACCAGCACAGCAGCTGTACCATTAACACCACCAGAAATGAAACCCATTGATTGATTATATCAGCATCAGATGAGCTAAGAACACATGAAAAAGCAGCGTTGAAGAGCAACAAAACATGGATTTACGGATGGATAAAAGCAGAAAGGAAGGACCTTCAACTGGAAGCTCCCCACCGCCTCCGCCCCCAGCCAGGGTTTCTGACAGGGACACAGCCTATGATTTATTCAGGCTGCTGGAAGGCCAAGCTGCACAGCATACTATATGTCTACATTATGGATGACTGGCCATGGGTCCCCCCCCTGCAGTCCTGCTGCTCTGTGTATAACATACGCAACATCTTCCCAGGGCTTCCCTGAGGAGGAAAGGAAAACACACACGCACACACAAACATACATCCTCTCTGCTCCTCCCAGCCGGCAGTGGCTTTGCTTATCACAGGAAGGACGGTGTATACTAAATAATTTGAGGGCTTCTTTCCTCTCTGCGATTACTTATGTCTCAATTTGCTCCGTCACTGGCAGGACGACTCCGGAGAGAAGTTATGGCCCGTAAGATAATGTCATACACGAGAGGAAAAAAAATAGGACTGCAGGACTAAATTAATGTTTTTCAATCAGGTGCTTTTCATCAGCTAAATGCTGGGTTATATTATCTCTGCTTATCTGAGTTTGCTTTTTAACTGATTGCAATTTCTGCTGATTAAATGTGCCTCATTGATCACCTGTTCCAGGTAATGGAACCATCGACTTCCCGGAGTTCCTGACCATGATGGCCAGAAAAATGAAGGACACAGACAGCGAGGAGGAGATCCGCGAGGCTTTCCGGGTATTTGACAAGGTAAATAAGGTCAAAGTCAGTGTCACATGTTTATGTGGAGCAACAAGCCAAGTAATCTGAGAATCTTTGTCAATAAGCATGATCATTCACAGTCCCGCCAGGTCGTTAGTGAGGAAAGTTTACCCGATTAAATAAAAAAATCCCTAGTTTCTGACTTCCTGCTCGTTTAACAACCTCACTGCTAACCCCACCATTTGGTGGTCTGCAGGATTGTTCATGTTGCACCCATTTGACCCCGTGTTCTTTGCCCGTTTCCAGGACGGTAATGGCTACATCAGCGCCGCAGAGCTCCGTCACGTCATGACGAACCTGGGAGAGAAGCTAACGGACGAGGAGGTGGACGAGATGATCAGAGAAGCAGACATCGACGGAGACGGACAGGTCAACTACGAAGGTAAAATAAGTTGTTGTAAAGGCAGCGCGTACTAAAGTGTCACGGTGCACAAATAGCTTTAGTTTTCTAGGCCATGCTGTAAGCTTTTATTAAACAGAGGGGACCAGAGCACTTGATTTTTCCAAGCTGTGTATTTCTCTGAGGGCGACTGGAAGACAAGCCAGCCACACATAATATTAGTTATTAGATAGGGACTATAGATGGAGCCTGCTGAAACAGAGATGGGAGAAAAGCCATCCTTCTGAATCATCATCAGTGTGCCAGGAGCCTTTTCACTCTTTTCTTTCTGGCTGCCTCTCTCCCTTCCTCCTCCCTCCCCGCTACGATTGGTCCCGTGGCACATTACACGAGAGACTGCGCTCACTTTCGAGAAAGGCTGTTGATATATTATGAACAGTCCATAAGTCACGGCTGAAAAAAGTGCCCTACTTCTGTGCTCCCATTGTCCCACGGAGAGAATATGTACTGTGCAGACAATGACAGCCTTCTCTTATTTATTTACTTTGGACGCGCACATCGCCGTCCACAAGTGTAAGCACAATGCAAGAGCTTTTTAATCAAATGGCTTTAATGAGATGAACGTGGAAGCCGTTTGGAAAGGGGACACTAATTAGGATGTGTGTTCTGAACCTGCTCAACTTGATTAAAAAATTAATAAAGCATTTAACAATTTAGCAGGTGACTGCTCTTACTGGCACCAGGCTGTGCCAAAGCTTTAATCTGATGTCCTTATTGTCTTTTGTCCTCTGTCTCTCTTCTCTCTCTCTCTCTCTCTCCCTCTCTGCAGAGTTTGTACAGATGATGACTGCAAAGTGAAGCTTGCCCGCCCCGTCCTGTCCCCTCTTAGAAGAAAAAAAAAAGAAAAAAAAAAATCAAATGTTTTACTTACCTCTTGGAAAAAAAAAAAAATGTTCATTTATTCATACTGTTTCTGTATAGAAAATAATTGAATGTTGAAATAAAATATCCTTCTGTCCACACAGGAAAAATATAAAAAAAATATACAAAAAATATCTGCATGAAAAATGATGGTTAGTGATCCTGTCCCCTCCCCCCGGAGATCAGTTTAGCATCAGTACTTAACAAGTAAAAATAATAACAACAAAACCCTGTAACTACTACCTTCAGACTAAAGCAAAAGCATTTGGCGAACTCCTTCCAGTTCCATTTGCTCGTGGTAAATGTCTGGGCTGGCCATCTCTTCTTTCTCTCTGTTTTCTGTTCTTCATGCATGCAGCTTGAGACCGGAGCACTAACCTCCCCGCCCCCCCGTCCCTCCTCCGGGCTACCAGAGCGTGCTGATTCCACTATAAGCTGTCCTCTTGTTGGTTTGGTACAGTTTTTTTGTATTTGGAGAGGAACCCTGTACTGTTAAGATGAGAGAATATAATACCAGGTTCTAACTCAAGCGTTGAAGTGGAATGGGACTTAATTGTATGCTAGATAAAAAGAGAAAAAAACAATGTACAAAAAATACATTTTCAAAATGTTTGGCATGTTCTTTTTTGTTTTTGTTATGTTATTTGGACAGCCATCTTAGTAGTTGTGCGTCCCCGCCCTTTTAAAACGAGGTGGGGGGACATAAAGAGTCTTACGGTGAGCTTTCTATTTTTTTCTTTTTTTTTCTCCTTTTGTTTTTCGCTGAGATGGAGCGTCTGTCCTCTTTTATTGCAAGAGAGAATCACTGGCCTTCACTTTTCTTTTTTCTTCTTCTGTTTCTCGACTCAGTAAGGAGCATAGTGAGAGGTGTACTGTGTTCGCAGCGCATGCTGTTAGGAGTGTCAGCGCACCAGTCTTCGCAACTGTTCATCTGAGTTCAGTTTACATTCATTCCAAGTTGTACATGCTAGTCTTTATTTTTTTTTTTCAAATAAAAAGACCATGAACTTTATCACGTCTTATGTCGTCTTTCCCGTGCTCGGCTGTCAGGAGAGTGATCTATAAGAGACGGCGTAACAAAGTCTGAAGGTTGTTTACCTACTAGACGAATGTGTCGATAATAATAAATGATTCTCAGCGCCGTCCTCTCCTCTCCATGTGCGGTGTCACTGGGTTGATGTTGAGCAGAGGCAGGACTCACTGTGTGTAATACTGTGCTCCATTACATGGCAGTGAGGTTGTGGAGAGAGTGAGCTGCTCACAGGGGAGGGAGAGGCAGCCCAGAGTGTTTGCTCTCCCCGCTCAGCCGTGGATATACATACACATCTATGATGCCTCTCTTCTCTCTCAAGACCCGGCCGGTTGCTAGGCAACAGGAACATGCTGTAACCGGGATGTTGGGGGTTTTTGAGAAGGCAAGTGGGAGTTTGAATAAACCCTCCTGCTTCTGCCGATGACTCCATGTTGGCTTGTCCTAGTAAGGCAAACCAGGCCACAACACTACCGCCGTGTGCACTTTTTTTTAAACAGCACACACCCGGAGTATAGGACATGCAGGAAGGTCTCTGCCGTGCTTCTGACACTGTACCACCTAAATGTCTAAAAAGCCACAGAAGAGCTGCATTGTTTTACTATATTTGGATTGTAATTTGACCGTGTTTAGAGAGAGAGAGGAGCAAAGACAAGCTGCAACAGCCCTCCACCCACCTACAGAAAGAAGCGAGCACTTCACTTAATCATACCACTATACATAGGCATGCACACACCTAATTCTCTCTACACTGAGATGGGGCGGGGTTTCTGCTTTCAGGGGGAAAAACACACAACATTCTCCGCATTCTTCGTTCGCTCATTATCTCTGCAGATCTGTTTTAAATTACATGCCGGCCGGCTACTGAGGAATGAACTTACTGGCATTAAATCAGATAAACTGTAGTTTCAGTTCAAGGAAATGGTGGGTAACAAGAAACCGGATGAGCGAAAGCCCTGCCCAAATGCTGCCAGTAACTGGGAAGTGTGTCTATCATCCCCCTAATTACAGCCACCGTGTTTGATTCTGAAGAAAACCAGGCAACCGAATGCAGCCCTCCCTCGCCCCTCCCTGCAGCACCAGCCGAGCCAATAGGAACGGCTGTAAAGTTGACTGACAGCTGGGACTGAGGCGCTGCCGTTCTAGGCCACCTCAGCCAGTCAGGTGCTCAAACCTTGACATTTACACTGGAGGGAAAATAGCAGAGCTGTTTGCTGAAGCTCTGATGTGTTCACCAGTTCAAAAATGAATAAGACATTATGAAATTTATAGTCACATGAATAAATAATGTGATTTTGATCAATGGAGCAATACATTGCAAATGAATTTAGTATGTTATTTAAACTGAATTATTATTATTGAGTTATATTTAATCCACATCGTGACTTCTATGTATTGTTTTGAAAAGCAAGTTTAGCATGCTAGCCAGCTAGCCCTGGCCCATCCTGGTCCAAATCCCCTGTGCTAGCAGCAGGAACACTTCCTGGTGCTCTGTGCTCCCTGTCCGGACCACTAGCTGCATGGCTAACTGAGCTTACCAGCTAACAGCTGCTTCAGTTACAGTTGGCAGCAGTTAGTGGTTACCCCATACAACACAGCTGTTAACACTTCTTCACTTTAATGCTAAGTATAAACTCACAAGCCAACCGAGCTAGTTAGCCAGCTATTTTTGGTAGCATGTTTAGCCTTGTTCAGATAAATAAAAGCTGAACTAACCGTTTCGTGAACTTTTGGCAGCAGTTAGTTGGTTTATATGGAATAACTTGTGTTTGTGTGAGCTAACAAGAGCTAGGTAGCTGGTTAAAATGCGGTTGTGGTTGTCGAGAGCTGCTAAAAGGGACAGGCGTACGCTAATTATTGTATTTGTAGGATACATTTCATACATTTTGTGATGCTTACAGTAGTATTTTATCTTTATATGACCTCATTTCCAGCCAATCATGAGTGGTGTAGGCTTCGATGATGGGGTGCTCGACACACAGAGTACAGCTCTGTGTAGTTTTGGGGAAGAAATTTTAATCTTCATTGATATATTTTCATGACTGGACAAACTGAATACACAAACTTCCCTTGAAGGAACACACACAGTTTCAAATTGTTTAAACTTGTTCATTCAGTGATG
The DNA here is from genome assembly GCF_965226575.1 of Pagrus pagrus. Lineage (NCBI taxonomy): Eukaryota > Metazoa > Chordata > Actinopteri > Spariformes > Sparidae > Pagrus > Pagrus pagrus. The sequence continues at coordinate 3,121,597 of NC_140200.1, read as the reverse complement.
GAAATGTATCAACCAAATATTTCTGAATAAGTATTCTTACATCATTGTGTTGTAAATAGCACCTTTCTGAGCTGAAATGTTTTTTGGAAGAAAACAAACTGTCAGAGTGATGGACACCCCCTTTCACGTATCACAGCAACATCAGCTCGCTGGAAAGAAAAACAAACCCGATGTGGGAAGATTTGTTGGCGTGTTCTGTAAAATTACACAAAGCGCCTATTTGTTCTTGTGGTTATGACTCATGTGTAATTATGTTCCCCACCAATTTGATCATTTTAAGCCTCTGGTACGAGAGTCAAGCAGTTCCCATCTGGTAACGCTGCGGGTGATTGGCTGACAGGCACAGGTGACACCTGGTATGAGAAGTGACTTCATGAAACATACATTTCTATAATTAAATTTAAAGTAAAACCACATTTTGTTTAAACATTAATTGACTCATTTACCAATTTAAAGGCTCATTTTTTATATTTAACATATTGTCTTAATTGCTAACTTAATGGTGCACTATGTAGATTTTAATCAGAAGAGTTTTCATGACTGAATAAACAAACCAACCTTAAAGGACAACACAGTTTCATACCGTTTTACTTTGTTTATGTGGCAGACCCTGCCACCTTTCTAGCTTCAAACAGTGTTCTGGGGACCTTATTTCATATTTTTGTTGTATTCTGACCTTTAATTTGTATTATTACCTCATTAATATTGTAAATTTGAGTATTATGGGTTTGGATTTATTCTCCAAAAACTGCATAGTGCCCCTTTAATACTGAGTTTTCTGTTTTTAGGCATAATGGATAATAGGAAAAAGGCTATTTTCTTTCCCACTACAGGCATTTTTCTGACTGAAATTCAGAGATGTTGGCTCACAGAAGCTAGTTTTCAATATTTGTTCCACTCACATTACCTCACTCACGCTCTGAGAGGCGTACAGTAAACAGTAACATATAAACCCTAAAAACACAAGCACACACACACACACACACACACACACACACACACACACACACACACACACACACACACACACACACACACACACACACACACACACACACACACACACACATACAGAGAACAGGTGGGCCACCAAACACAGGACAAACCCAATAGGATAGTGGTAGGATTGTGCTGCCAACCAACCAACGAGGCAAAACCAAACACACACCTTTTCAACCAATCCCAAGACAGAAAGGGTGTTTTTGTCAGCACTTGAGACTGCAGGTTCCCTGGAAAAGGCCTCCCTATCCTCACAGGGGAGGAAGGGACACTTGAGCACCCTGGGGGTTAAATTAAGAACATCAATATTTCACGTGTAAATGAAGCAGCACACTGCGGAGGCAGTAATGCGAGAAGGATTGACTGGGGCTGAGGTATCACGTATCAGCGCCCCTGGAAAGAACAGACACACTTGTGAGACAGGCCAGTGACATACAGCAGGAGTGTGTGTGTCTGATGTGTGTGAGGGTATGTATGCAGTGTGTGTGTGTGTGTGTGTGTGTGTGTGTGTGTGTGTGTGTGTGTGTGTGTGTGTGTGGGCGGGGCATGTGTGCGTCGACATGGAGCCCTGTTTGTTGGTGTAGTGTCCAGCTGTATTAGCAAGTTAAGGAAGTGGATGAGGTGAGCTGAGCCTGGGCACAACATCAATACGGGGAAGCTTCTGGCACTTTCTACCACTCACACACACACACACACACACACACACACACACACACACAGCGGCAGAAGTCCATTAGCGCCTGCTTAACGTGTCATGGATGTTGTTATATTGAGCTGAACAGGCATATTTTTTTCCTTCTGGTGGCTGTGGAGGCGGCAACGTTTTTAAAAGGAACGGACCAGTTCTTTGCTAAAGTTAAGGGTACAGTTTCACCGGCGCTGTAATAAAGAACAGCAGGAACGACCTTTTATAATGGCTTGATCTTTACGCCGTGCATGGACACACACACCTCAACACACACACTCACTAAGCTACTTGAAAATATCTCTTGAATTTCGTGCTGAATGAGCCTCACCTTGGGCAACGCTGGAACTTTCCCTCCACTTCATTACTGTATTTTATCTTTTTTTGCTTCGCGGCCCGTCCTCTCCTGTTCTTTGCTTCGCTGTATTATTCATGCAACAAAAGCAGAGACACCTACAGTAATTAGCTTGTATGGATTTAGCCATAATGTTTTTGCAGCCTCACTGCTTATTATGGGCCTTGGAGGGTCGTTTTCACCGTGTTGTGTTAATGACGACTGTAGAGGTGGTGGAGCAAAGCGCCGCAGGGGGTTTGGCTGTTCTTGCTCCTCGGTACTCTGCAATGCAGCGTGTCCCCCCTCCCTCTCCACCCACCTCAACCACCACCACCACCACCACCACCCCAACAAACCCCAGCTAAGCTCCCCTCTAAATCAGTCCCGGTGCCTTTTCAATTACTGGGAGCAGCGTGGGTCTCTCACTAACTCTTTCTCTCAACCTCTAATAGCTCCATCTCTCGCTTTTTTATCCTCCTCACTCTGTCATTCTCTCCGTCTTGATTTCTCGCTCTGTCTCCCTCTCTTGTCCTCTCCCTCTCTCTTTCCCTCTCATTTACCTTGCTCCCTCGTCTCTGCCTGCCCCATTTGTCTTACAGTGCATTTTCATTTTTATGGACTCAATCACTCTTCTAGTTTTTTTTTTATATACCTTCTTCTCCTTTCTGCAGCGCGTCAGTGTCACCGTCACCGTCTTTGGGCTTTTCCCTCACTGGCGCCAGGCCCTCCCTCTATTTACCTAGAAGAATGGGCTCATCCGTCTTTGATTGTTGTGAAATATTACGGCGGTGTCACGACAACCAAGCCTCCCTGAACCTCATGCAATATTCAGAGGCGATGATATAAGATTCCTGCTAATGAAAGAAACAGCAGGCAATACAAACAGCCCTTTAATAACGGCCTGGCAGAGCAGCCTGCTCCCTATCGGGCGTCAGGAGTGCAGTCAGCTGACTGTGGTCAGACATACATCACGATGGGCCCTTTGGGTTGAAGGCACCAGCACCCATGGATGTGTTTGCGACATGAGGGCCCACTGACACCCCCCATAGTGGCATCGTTGGGGCAATCGAGAGTTCACATGCGGTCATGCAAACCATCCTTTCGCTGTACATATTGTCCAGACGGGGACGAGACGCATTGTCAAAGTGATGGTCGGAGTGGACGGTGAAGCTTTATATTTCCCCCGCTCCAGATATCCCCGGCCCTCACACACACAACACAGTTATATGCAGAACAAATGCATGCACATGCAAAAAGCAAATACGCCCACTCACACATACACATGGGCAGGCATCTGGGGTGGATGGGTGGGTGGGTGGGTGGAGAAGGAGAGGGAGGAGAGGGGGATGGGGGGCGACTTAGTGGCAGTGGATTGCATCAGCAGCTCCTCCAAGTGGGGATAAAACCCCCCGGACTGGAAAGACAAGAGAGAGAAATAGCGAGAAAGATCAATGCAGAGAGACCAATCCAAAGAGACAGGAAAGAGATGCAGCAGGGGGAACGAGGAGGAAGGGGGAGGGCGGGAAAAATCAAGGCAGAGTGATGGAAGGAGGAGAAAGAAGAGGGGGGGTGGCAGAGAGAAAGCGCTGAGCTGGGATCCTCCTGCAAGGGATTTCCTCCCACTGATGTATTCCCCCTCTCTCCCGTTTTTTTTTTTCATTTTTTACCGCAACGTAATCTTTCCTGGGCTCATTGCATATTCCCTGCCAATACCCACCACTACCTTTACTTCAAACACTACTACTGCCGCTGCTGCCGCTGCAGACCTACTGAGCCATGTCCTGCCCCGTCTGCACAACAGCTCGCTGCCAAGCGCCCTGCTGATTGGCACCAACCTGACACTGGAGAGAGGGATGACGAGAGAAGAGAAGGAGATATTAAAGGGCAAGAGAAGAAAGGGGAAGAGAGAGGGGGGGTGTTAGTGAAAAGGGGGGGCCAGTCTTGCAGAGGCAATGCAGAGGCAATACGATGCAAATGCAACATAATGCAGTGGTGCTGGGGGAGGCATTGCAGATGAGACAGGGCAAGGACGTCCAAGGGAAGGCTGTTACTCCAAGCCCCCATGGGCGCCGGGGATACGCCTGAAATGGACTCTTGACCTTGATGGACGTATAGTATAAATTACATATTAGTTTGCAATTGAAATGCGCAACAGTAGTGAGAGCGTCCAAGGTTTGTCCCGCAGTCCCAGACGACAGATTTGTTGTTTTGACGTGGCATAATATCCAAACTCCTACTCCCTCCCTCCCTCCGCCAAGCACGCGCATAAACATTCATCACACACACACACACACACACTCTCATAACAATCTACACACACGTGCCTCACTGTTCAATTATTCATCACCAATATACGCAACGTCTGGGCAAAACACAAATGGCTCAAATGTAACTCGACACAGAAGGAGTCATTACGGCGAACGGGGCTGGAGGTTTAGGTAATGTAGACATAGCAATCTATGCTGACGCAGTTCAGGGTAATACAATTTCAGAAGTAATCTTGTTTCGAGTCTCGTTAGTCGGCGTACAGTCGGGGCGTCACACCAACCGTTCCCCTCTTCCCTCAGCGAAACAAGTCTGGAGAATGTTCCCTTAAATGTTACCGTCCTCCCTTTTGTGATTTAATAATTCAATAAAGCTAAGCTCAAAATGGTCTGCGCTCTCTCCGGGCTGCCAGGAACAATTCAATTAGACAGACAACGTGTTGTGACAGCCTGGTTTATGCTTAGATCCCGTATTTGTTCGGCATGTTTGTGTAACCCCCTCAGCCTCAACCACCTCTCCCCGTCTCTCTCTCCCTCTGCCACTTCTTCCTGCATTGACAGTATATCAGAGTGCCAAGAAAGCTGAGGCAACTAGCCGACTCAGACTTTTTCTGTCCTGCTGTGACGAGCTGCGGGCCACATTTTGTGCTGTGGGGGTAAAAAAAAAGGAAAAAAAAAAAAAACTGCTGTCAAGGGGTAGTTGGAGGAGACAGCAGGGGGGAAATGTGATGGGAATGGAGAGGCTCTGCATTTGTATAATATTGTATGTGAAAGGTGCTGACGGGCGACAGTGTGGGAAGGGCAGAGCGTTCGTTCCCAGGATGGGTCGGTCAGCCAACCGTCAGCGCGGGCTAATCCGGAGCAGTGTTGACTGACAGGGGGGCCGACTGTCAGCAAGTGAAAAAGCCTTGTTATCAACACCGCACTGAGGCTTTTCTGCACAACAGCATCGCCCTGTGTGAACACGTGTCATCTGTAACCTCAGGCCCCGAACAAAACTAGGTGCCGACTATCCGCTAGGTTGGGATACGGTCAAGACCTCGAACGACCCCGGACGGTCATCAATATTTCAGTCTCAAAAGATAAAGCTCTTAATAATTAGTAGAGCGTATTAGAGAATAGAACAGAGAGCAACGTGACATCGAGGAAAGAGGATTGGAAAGCATGAGATAATCTGACATATACGGCCACACAGTGAGTTAGCGATTCCAACTTTAAAGGCACAATATGGTGGAATAACAGTTATGTATTATGTTGCAGTGTCTATATGGTTTTAGTTTCCTCCAACTTGTTGTTTTCGTTGTACATCTTGTAACTTTATCGTCATGGTTTCTCTCCCTTTCTACGGCGCAAAGCAAAGAAGATGATTTCAGCTAAAACCCTCTCAGATCCCACTGTACACTACCTGACAAAGTTAGCATCTATCTGGTGAACAGAAGTGGAGCACAGGAGTTGGTGGTGACCAAAAACAGCTAAAAAGCTGATTGAATATTGGACATTTCGCCTGGTGGCTGGACAAATACGACTCCAAATAAATGCTTATGTTGCCTTTTTGTCTGCTGATTGTGTAAAAAGGCAAACGTTCATGTCATACTTTAATATGTGATTATATGCTAATGTTTACAGCTACCATGTGGCCCAAAAATCCATTAATACTGCCGTGTGGTGGTACTGGCAGCAAAATGCTTACAGCCAGCCCAAGCTACGTAAAAATATAAACAAAAAACATGTAAATCTAAGGGAAATGCCCAATGTCCGCTACTTGACGATAAACCAATAGCAAATGCCTCTTCCGGGTATAATAAACAAATGTGCTAGAATGACGTGGGGCAGCCAAGAAAACACAACCGAGCCTAAACAGACCAGAGTTTCTGGCTGACAATCTAAATGAGGATGAGAGCCACATGGGTGCCATCCACACCTCTTTTAAGCCTTCACAAAAAGGGTGTCGTCACACCCTGATTGGCTGGGAGGGAAATGCCTCAAGCTGCTTCCAATCAGGAGTCAGTCTCTCCACACCTGCACACAGGTGATCTGAATCTCCTGCAATTAGTCCAGAGGGATTTTGGAAAATCAGCCCAAAACAAAGACAGACAGCACGTCTCCAACAATGGGACAACTACAGCCTGACAGAAAAATAGATTGAAGAGACTCAGAGAAATGTGCTGAACTATGTTTCTAAAATCCACAATATAATTTGCACAAAGTATCTGATTCTTTATGTGAGCATTATAAAAACATTGGAGGGAAAATTATGCTACCCTTGCAGCAAAAATCTGACTCTGACAAATGGATACCATTCAAAACCTGAATAATTAGCCAAAAATCAACTCGAATAGCTCGAGAAATTACTCATCAAGTCGCAGCGTGCGTGCCACAGAACAAATGTGTTACATTAACCGAGGAAGTTATTTGCTTTGACTGGCATAGAAAAATGCATCAAGGCTTTATGCATATGAAAGCGAATGTGTGTCTGTACATGCAACCGCAGAGACGAGGGCTGGAAAGCAGCAGTGTCCTCTCCGCCGTGTCCACCCACACAGAGGCCTAGTCACCAGGTGGGCGGTTGGCAGTCCACTCTCATTGGCCAGCTGAGGCCTCCCGTCCGCTGGAAACAGCGAGCGCACGGTTTTTCCCAGCCAAAAGAAGATGATTTCCATCTCCTCATCTCCCCACCACACCAACGTACCCCTGCCGCAGTGATGAGCAGGGGCTGATTCAGAACAGAGAATTACCTTGATATAAATAGTTACGCCATCATCCTCCTTTGATGAGCCTTCGCCGAGAATTTAAAGTGATGGTTAAGAATTTCGAGAAATGCGAGTGAGTCACCGCGAGCTCGGGAGGCCCGCGAGACCCCTCGGCTCGTTCTAGCAATCGAAACAGATACAGCTGATGTAAATGGAAGTCAATGGGGTTAAAAACAATCGCACAAGGCGGCGTTAAAACACTTCCCTAAGTGGTTTACATCATATTAAACGAGTGCCTTCTGTTTCGACGGAAAGTGATTAATCAGACTTTATAACCACCTCAAACACTCCTTTTAAAACTCAAAAAGCATTACTGGGAAACTGAAAATGAGAGACACATTCTTGCCTACATGGTTACATAACCGCCCGTTCTCTATACAGCTCTTTATATTACACACCTCTCAGTTCATTCTCAAAGCACAGATTGCTGTTTGCTTTGCGAGGACTTCTCTTTTATTAATTTTCTGCGTTTTCAGCAGGTGAAACAGGTTTTTTTTTTTATTCTCAGTTAATGGTTTTCATTAAATTTTAAAATACATCATGTTCTGCTGTCTGAGCAGCTTATTTAAGTCCTTGGGCGCAGTGCTTCTGTCTGGGCGGCTGTCTAGACAAAAGGGAACCGAGCGTTCTCCGTCAGAGCTCTTTAAGCAATTCATGCCTCGCAATCTGTTAGTTTTTAATTACGTAACTTATATTACACTTAGTCTCCTGTTGTTATTTGTTGTTATTTAATGCTCAGTTAAGATTACATTTTGTTAGTCATAGTCGAAGAGAAAAATTATGTCATCCACAGACATAAATGTGATCAAAAAGGTCAATTTGGCGCCGTAGATAACAACAACTTTGGGGATTTAGCGACCGGTCAAGCAGTCGTCTGATGTGCAGCGCTGTGCCTTATGCTGAGCAGAGTCACTCACTTCTTCATCCTTTCTCCTCGCCCTCTCTCCCTCCGTTTTCCCTCTAATTACTGCCTGGCAAACTAATGAGGAGGGTTCGTTTGTTAAATACAAACAGCAGCCCTGGCCCTTAATTAGCAGCCTCTCTGGCTTGTTTTTTGAAAACACTGTGGCGGAGAGTAGAGCAGCTAACAAAAGGCCCGGTGCTAGCTGACACGGAGACAAATAAAGGGCCGCGCCACCTAGCATCAAGCGTGTGTGGGGGGGGATCATCCAATGTGTTTATAGGTGGAGGAGCCCTCCTCCAGCTCAGCGGGCTGTACAGGAGGTCTAAAAAAAATAAAACATCAGTGACAAAGTTAATTCTGTAAATTGGTACCTTCACGTTATCACATGAGCTCCTTACATCCACAGATGTTATTAAATCTCTGAACCTCAGAGGAAAATTGAATTCTTCTATTAGGATTCAGGGCCTCTTTCTTGGACTCTATTTGTAAACGCATCGACAGCGCCATAAAAAGATCTGACGGGCGAGGAATTCGCTGTCAGGTGATCGCACTGGTTGTTAACAAGCTAACGATTTAGCCACATTTTCCAAACAGCCGTCAATACAAAAAGCCTGACTATGTAAGGTTCTGTACGTCAGAGCTGACCCAGGAAGTTGGTCTGAATACTGTGATGTGAGGGTAAAATGGTGGATCTCCATTTTACGTCCCTTTGTGTTGGAAAGCCACATCACCAGTGTGCGTAGTTGCTGATGCCCCGGTCATCATCGCAGCAACCCTTGCAGATGATTGTGTGATGGACACACAAGTCTGATCACTTGCAAATAACAGGGCAGGCAGTTTGTCTTTTAGATCTGATTTGAGTAACAAATCTAATTTGCCTGCAGTCTGAACAAAGCCTGAGACATAAATGAGACCCAAGGCTCTGTCTTATGCTCGGCACACACAGAAGTGTCGTTGCTAGTTTCAGACCAACGCCCAGCGCCCACGCAGGGGAAATAGCAAATGTACTTGCCCCCTGGGCGTGTTGGTCTTAAAGTGAGGTTGGTCAGGCGCACTGATGGCAGATTGTCTTCTTGAGGCATCAGAAAGTGACAGCGCCACAGACAGATAAAAAGATCACCTCCAGGGGTTCTTGAAGCAAAATCAAGAACTAAGGAACAGACCGTTTATGAATGGATTTTTTTCTTTGTTTTGGGTTCATTTGGAGCTTTTCTTAAAGGTGCTACTTGTAAGAAAAGCTGATTTTTTTAGTTTAATTCCCAACTAGTCAAAAACTGACACTTTAGGACAGGTCGGCCGCCATCCCAAAGCGTTTCTGATGAGTCAGGGAAACCGAGAGCGTCATTATTTGACTCAGGTGGGTATGAGACTCAAAAATCTACTTTTCTCACAAATAGCACCTTTAACCAATGGTAGTTACAAAGAATACAAGTGAAAGAATAACACTGTTTCTTTTCTTCACAGACACACACACACTCACACACACACACAAACACCCAGACACGAGGCTATACAAAAGCATCAAAGCATGTTTTATTAAAGGCCTCAAGGCAAACTGGGGAGTAATGGAGCTTCTGTATTTAGTGTTCAGAGCCAAATCTAAGTGGTGGTTTGTCCCAGTGAAGCCAGTCCAGTGATAATGGAGGGTCAAAGGCTAAACACACTGAGGCACTGGTTGTTGGACTAAAAATAGCCCTTTATTCTACGCTCCTGTGGGGTGATAACCAGTCGTATTGTACGTTCACATCTCACTTGCCTCATGAAAGAAATGCAGTTCATCCACACTTACTAAGAAACCTGTGAGGGCCTCTGAAGATGAAAACCTGAGACGACAGCAGTGGCCTGCCCAAACTGGTCGCCGCCGGCCGAGGCGTCTTCAGTTTCCACCTGTAGTCAGCCTCTCCGACGAGGGCCAATCACAACAGCTCGGTGGCGCCGGCTGGCGAATGACAGACAGCCAAGGATCAATCGGTCGGGTGAGGGCAGCGGGTGGCTGAAGTCACTAAGGCAATATTTGAGGAAGCTGAATGGACCGCTAATGAGACACTGGATCCTAAATGATAACAGAGTGTTTATGAGAGGTCACCTGAGATGGCTGCTGAATAATAGAGCGGCTGTAGCCTGGCGAGGGCAGGTGCACTCAGCGGGCTGTGGTTAGAGCTCAGCTCAGGGCTGGAGCAGCCACAGGGCGGCATTAAGAGGCTAACACTTAGCCGCAGGAGAGGGGCAACAAGTGAGAGGGGCAAACAAAGGCCAGTGGGCACAGAGCCCAGGCCGGCACGAGGCACCGAGCAGGACCAGGGTCACGGTGATAATGAGACCCAACAGTATAGTGAGCAGCTCACTCCAGTAAACGATACTGATGGAAATGCACTCAGAGTATCAAAAAGCTGTCACCTACACAAAGCTAGCATGAAATGATTCTTAATCTTGTTTACTTGACTGTTCATCAGATAGATCCTGATTTAAATCCAGCATTTGTGTGTTGTTTGTGTAGGCAAAGCTGCGCAGCTGCTTGAGTTTGAACTACGGATGCAAATTTCAAGCAATTTCTTTAACTGACAGTCGGCTGCCTCGACAATCGATTATCCGTTAATCATTAATAACATATTTAAAAAGGCTGGACGTGTTTCCATTAGAAAACGATCTGGGATATACTTTGATTTGTAATGTGCAACAAGATACTTCTTTAATTCTTAAAGCGATGAATCAATGAATTTTGTTAATCGATTAGTTGAAAGAAATTCTCCTAATGTACTGTTTTCTTTTTCTGTGATTGTAAATTACAAAGTTAATATCTATAGCTTTTTACAGAAGCCGACAACGGTGCTTAAACTACTGATCGTCTTATTTTTTTAATATCATTTAATCAAAATAATGTCAGACAGTAGTAAGAAAAGCCCATAATCATTTTCCCACAGCCAACCAACAGTCTAAGACTTTAAATTTTTCTATTTCAATGAGTGCAAATCTGCAAATTCTCACATTTGAGAGGCCGAACCCAGCAAACATTTGGTGTTTTTGCTGGACTCACACAACCATTTTAGTTATTAAATCTGTTCCTTTTCCTGCCAGTAAGCGGGGATTAACTGCCTCAGCGCTGCACAAACACATTCACACTCACATTCACACCTATCTGAAATTTTACTTCCAATTCAGCTCACCTGCCTGCCTAGATAGCCTTTAAGAACACCTGACACCTGGAGTAAAAAACCCACGTGGAAACTGAACACAGCAAGGCCCCCAATGAGGTTTCGAACCCGGGACCTTCTTACCGTGAGGCGAACCTGTTATACCGATACATTTTTTAATCAGCGCTGATAGCAGGTTTTCATTTGGCTGTTAAAGACCAGCTGGACTTTCCTAGTGATGCCGCCGTTAGTCCTGCCCCTGACCCGATGAAACATTAATGAGGGCAGGTGTACTCTTAATAACCCCACTGGAAAATCCGGCTCTCGACCTTTTTGGAAGTACTCGCTCGTATTATCGTAACGCCGTGATAAGGGCATCGTTACGTCACACTGTGTACAGTTACAATCGCCTCAGAAGCAGAGCAAATTTGTCCTTATAAAAAGCCTATTTGAATTGTTTGGACTTGAAGATGATTGGCTGACGGTGGACTCCATTAGTGCCTCCTCTCTCTTTTCTCTGCATCTTCCTTCCTCGCGTAGTCTCTCTCTCTCTCCCTCTCTGCCTCTCTCTCTAACCCATTAAAGGATGCAGCCATTTCACAATAAAAGCCCTTTTTTTTCCCTCAGCCTTCCCCTGCATTAGTTCGCTGACAGATAAAGGGAACAGAATGTCTCCTTATAAAGAAGATGCAAACACTTCCCCACCCATTCATTTCCACTTTAAACATGTATGTGGATAGATGGACGGGGGGGGGGGGGGGGGGGGTCAGGTAGCTCTTGAGTGCGCTCTGTCTTTATGTATGTTCCAGTGCGCAGTCTGCGGGGCTTAACACGCACCCCTGGGCATCACTGAGGCTCAATGAAGCCAGCACATAAAGACAGAGCGAGCCTGCTCCTCTGCTCGCCCTCCTTCTGAGGGTTACATAAGAATGGAAGATGCAGGCATACCGGCGCTGTTGCAGCCGGGAGGTGAAAGTAGGCCTGTTAAGCCAAAGGGGTGATAAGAGGTGTGTGTGTGTGTGTGTGTGGATGTTAGAGAGGACCATGTGAGGAAAAAAAAAACACAGCTAGAAGCTAGTGGGCAGGGCTGAGGCAAATGGAGCCACTGCTGGACAGGAAACTCTATTTACTTATTCATAAATGGAGAGCTTGAGGGCTGGTTTTCAACACATTCACATGCTGTGTGTGTTAGTGTGTGTGTGTGTGCTTTTTTTTAAGTGTAAAGCACACAGACACGTGGGAAATAAATCAGGTAAGAGGTGAAACGCAGATCACATTATCACCAGCATCCATGTCTTCACACAGGAACACGCGCTCATACGTTAAACGGGAAGGCCTCGACGCGGTCATGACTGACACGACCTCCCCCCGGCTCTCCCTGATGCCAAAAAGGTGAACCCGCAATGAAACATTGATTCACCTCAGCAGTGCACCGCAAAAAGCGCCCGTGCACCCCCTCCCGGCCGGGGCCCCTCTGTGGAACGACACGAGGCTTTTACCAAAGACAAGAGGACCTCATGAATATTCATGTCCGCCAACACTGCTGGAGACGCAACAGAATTCGCTGAGATCAGCGCCGAGAAATCCCCGTTGTGCGAGAACACACAAGTACACTCGTGCGGTACAGTATGCATGCGTGGTGCTGCCGCTCTCTATTTCTCTGTCTTTTCTCTGACATCCCGCCAGCCCACGCACATCCAACTGTCGAAATGCAACGCGCACGCACACGCGCACACGCACGGACTCCAATCCACCTACATGCTTTCATGTTTACGCGGTCTGGCCGCTGCATGCTCCTCACTTTTTCCCTCCATGAGGCCCTCCGCTCAGCAAATCCAGACACGCTCTGTATCATAATTCAGCATCAGCCAGGCCGACCAGTCGGTTGATATTCAAATGTGTAAGTGAGTTTGGAGTCTTTGTGATGACTCCGTTTCAGGACAGCTGCTTCGCTTTCTCATTATTGGCCTATCAACCTGGCACACACGCTGGGATTGTAATGAGCTTGACCTCTGCGCGACCTAATGAATTGATTTGGAGAGGCACCGCAGCACTTGGACAATTTCACACTGTGTTCTCTCTTGTGTTTGTGAGTCAGTGCTTCTTCGTCGTGTCCTCGGATGGCTCGGCACCACGTGCTCAACACCTGCCTTTCAACTTCGCAGTCGCTACAGTGGCTTCGACAGTAGAGCGGCACAGTCTTGATAATAAACGGAGCTGACAGCCGATCTGATGTCAGCTTTGGAGATTTGTGACGAGGCCGAGCCTATGGGCCCAGACATTGACAAGTACCCTCGTAGTACTGCTCAGCTCACAGCTGTGCATTTGATGTGCCGTTGAGAGTGAAATGTGGGTGACACAGGCACAAGTGGAAGTCAGTTTTGGAAGCTGTGTGTAGGATACTGTGACACTAATGTGTCTCCCTTAAAGATATTTGTGATAGCAGGACTTAAAAGGACCGATTAAACGTATTAACTGGATATAAACTAAAAGACTGTGTAAAACATAAAAGCATTGGTTTGTAAATGATTGCATTCTGTTCTTAAAGACGTTTTACACATGTCCCAACACTTCTGGAACTGGGGCTGTAAATAAAAGTGCGCTGCGTTCTCGTCTCGTACTCTGAACAGTTTGTTAGGCGCTGCAGGGAGGATTATTCATTTCCAGCCATGTCAGCAACAGTTTGTATTACTGTAAATTAACGAAGCAGAGCAGAAAACAATTAGTTGATTAATCTGCAACTATTAATCAAAAAGACTAAGAGTCTACAGCCGTGCAAGCAGCTTTTCCAGATAGCAAAATTGTACCAGACACGTTCATCCGGCCCACATGCTGCGTGGAACGATGACACCTGATCGGTCCACTCCTGTTTGCCAGAACTGAGCCACAACAATTATGAGCCTGCACTTCGTCATCATGCCCACAATGACAATGCTAAAATGCTGATGTTTAACCAGTATGATGCTCACCATGTAACACTGGCTAACTAGCACTGAACAACAAGTACTGCTTGGAGAGCTAGTTAGCTGTTAGCAGGCAGTGAGTCCCGTTGTGTGTTTGGCTAACGGGGCTAACAGCTAACGGAGCAGGACTGAGAGTTTGTGTTCAGAGGAACATGAAGCGTTACTCAGTGAACTGTAGTTTAATGTGGCAGCACAAGTTTACTTATTCTTCAAGTTTTGCTTCTTTGTTCACTTTAAACGGTGATTTAACCAGCTTACAGGCACATTAGCGCCACCTATAGGACTGGAATGAAGTCGTCGACTGGCAGAAAAACTCAACTAAATTCTCTGTTATTCCCATTACTCTAATACCTAATTAAATAGATGTTTGCGTACTTTCCCTGATGTCTTTCCTTACATATTCCACAATGTAGCATTGTTTATTCCATCGTTTATTATAATATAAATTTCCTTCTCTTGTTTACATACAATATACATATATATCAGTATATGTTTTACAGTTTCTGGTTTTAAATGTGTGCATAGTCTGACCTCCAGAAAACAGCCTGGAGGTGAGAGCACTTTAAATGCTCATGCTATCGATGATGAAGTAAAGCAACAACATTTTGAATTTGGGATGGTTTGCATTTTTCACTTGCATTTTTCAGGACCGTTCCGGGACAGTGGTGGAAAAATGAGTCTGGCGCCTTGCTTATCATGCACATACATCAGAGACACCGTCATACATGAAATGACTAGCTAGCTGTTGTGATTAGATTAAGGCCAACTGAGGCTCTCTTCAGCAAACATGCAAAGATGGAGGATTTCTGAAGTGGGCAGTGTTATTCTGAGCCGCTGTGTTGCTTCACTGTAATTGTTTATGTGGAGGCCACTAATGACATTTATTGAACTGAATTCCAGTGGCCAATGCTGAGAACACAGCTATTTGAATTATTCTGCTTCTAAGACATCGCTGAGCAACAATTACAATGCACATGCACGCAAACACACAGGTTATGTAATGGGCTTAATATTTTATATGATTATTTTTATATATTTTAAAGATATAAGTTGTTTTTTATGATATTGCTGCTGCATATGCTCAAAAGGATCACACGTGTCACATCCCATTCAAAATTCTACTTCCCAAGTCATGTCCTCTCTATGCCATCTTTAAAGTTAGTGAACTATCTGATAAAGTAAAAAAAAGAAAGAAGAGAGAGTGAGAAAACACCAGTGAATGACAGCTCTGAATCCATGAGCTGCTGTTTATTATTACTGTGGTTTCAAGTCATAAAAAAGTTAGGAACGGAAGGGCGATTGTGGGATGGAAAAATGTGCATCATGTACAAAACGGGTAAAAAATTTAAAGCCCAACTACAGGCTAAAGGCTTCATGTATAACGTAGCATGTACAGAAGGGACTAGAGTTTATAGAGTTTAGTTGTGATAGAGAGTGTAAGGGGGAGAAAACGTACCACACAGAGAAAGTGATGTAACACTAAAAAGGCAGCTGGAGAGACGGGAGCACGGCACAGAGAAAGGAGACAGAGTATTTTAAAATGTGGGGTCATCCCCCTGATGGCTCTAAACTTCCTGTCTGCAGCCCTCCCTGCACTCAGCCCCACAGCAGATTCACCTTTTAAACTCTCCCTCCGGTTTAAAGGGAATTAAGGACACTCCAGCACCTCTCAATGCTGAGCCTCAAACGAACCACAAACTTTTACTCTGGAAGATTCCTTGAAAGACGTACGCGCTTAACAATATGTTGTTGTATCACGACATATATATAAATATATATTTAGGGTCGCAATGAACAACTATTTTAATGATCCATACTTCAGTTAATTAACCAATAATGTGGTGAAAAAATGATCAACAACACCAAAAGTCAACATACTGGCAGCTCTGTGAGGCTGCACTTAGCTTAATGCTAACATTAGGATGCTTATACGCTCACAATGACAAGGCTAGCTTTTACCATGATCAACATCTTTGTTAAGAGTGCCAGCATGCTAATATTTGCAAATTAGCACTCCCGGTTAACACATTATCGTCAGTACAAAAACTGAAGTTAAAAAAACAAACAACTTGTGGCGTTACAGGGGGCTTCTTCTGTTTTCTCATCATATCACTCGTGCAATGATTACAAGCAGTCAAATCTAAGAAATACTTTCACGGCTACCTCCTGGTGTCATCCAGAATTGAAGCTATCAGGTGTTGAAAACTCAATAAAATCCAAAAGTAAAACTTATACATTTTGTTCAGCTAATTAAAGCAACTATGAGGTGCTTTTTTTCCTGTTGATTCTGGCGGCCCCTGTGGACAAAAGCAGTATGAGCGCCACCACCTCCTGTAGTAAAGATCTTGATCTGGCTGGCATGTGCGTTTGTTTTTCAGACTTATAGACTTTGAACATATCATTTATACTTTCTTCTTTTTTAAAAACAGCTGTTTGCAGGATGCATGACAATGAGGCAGTGCTGTACAGTGTCCAACCCGTTTAAGTCAGAATCCGACCCGGTGAGAGGCATTAAGAATAACTATATAGAAATAGCCGATCCTCTTGCTGATGGTGTTGTTTGCCTATGAGGGTCATATAGAGGCATCAGAATTAAAATAAGTTTCCCAACCATTCGCTCCATGTAGTTAAGCTTGTCTTTATCTAGTTTCACATGTTCGTTAATTGCTCCAATAAGTAACACACACAGCAAAAGTAGCTTATTTAGGCAGTTTAAATTGTGTGGCTAAGAAGCTAACCATGGGTGGTAACCATAAGCCGGCATTGCATGAATGGATAAATGCTGGACTATTCCTGGGCTAGGACCAGTTACTGCCAGGAAACCAGTGGGGTCTCAAACAAGATAAGGTGCTAATTAGGGAGCTTTAGAGGTGATGGCAGGTGGATTTTGTTAAGTTTGGACAGAGCCGTGCCATGTGTTTCACCCCATTTCCAGTCTTTGTGCTATGCCATTTTAACTGCTTGGAGTGAACTGGGGAGATCTGACCAGCATTCGGAGTCCTTCTCTATACAACTGTATACCTCGAATACTTTTTAATGCAAGAAATGGATGGAAAGACATGCAGAGACACCTGAAAATGATTGGTATATGAGAGGACTGGGAAGATTGGGATGTAAGTGGGTTTGAAGGCATCCCCACTGACTTTGTCCAGTTGAATTTATTTCCAGATCGAATGGGGAAAGCAAATGTGAACTTGACAACCCTCCATTACCTATGTAGAGAAGGATGTCATCAGCATTCAACGATATGATCCGTTTTACAAAAAGTGATACACTGATGGATGCTGCTGACAGTAGTTTGAGGTAAAGGGCGAATAGTAGCCGTGTAAGTGGTCAGCTGTAACGATCTCCCCTAGTTAACGGAAACTGACCAGTACAAAGGGATTTGTGTACAAGACTTTAATCATACTACTTTTACAACCCAGAAACCTTTATGGCAAATATCACGACATCTTTATCCTCGAGTCTAGACTGATGAACATGATGACTTTGTGTTATTCTTTGCAAACGTGGCCGACTGGGCACATTACATTTACACCTCTTAGAGGCATACAGTGTATGACATAACTTCACATAGTGTGCACAATGTGAAAAGACACCTGAAGGGCTCTGAGATTCAGTAAATGTATTTATGAATGAGAAGCAGAGAGAGAAAGAAGTGCATTAAGTGATATCATTGTGACCCATCAAAGTAAAGTGTTGAGTAAAAGCACCCTGAGGCGCCAACCTTTCCCGTCTTTAGCCATGGTTCGTTTCAGATGTTGCTAGCGTCCCCTCCCCCCTCTTTCACTTGCATCCCAGTGGTCTTTGCTGTCAATCAAAGGCTCTATGTGAGTGTGCGCATGAACGTTCCCCACAGAGTCAAGTATGCCATTATGAGGAGTGGTACTCTTGATATTCTGCACCCAGGATGGTGCCGATTGGTCTTTCTCAGTTGTACAGTACAAAGCAAATTAGCACTTTGCAGGCTTACATTATACATGAAAGGAATCGCAGTTTGTTTGTGTGAATGCTAATTAAAGCGTAGCTGTGAGTGCATGTGTGTTCATATGTTTGTCCACACAGCACGTGCACGCACACACACAGAAGCCAAGCAGGTCACCGAACAGTAAACCACGCCGACCTGATAAGAAGCAGAGAAGCATCTCATTAAGGCTGGCAGCCTCCCCATTCCCTTTTTCTGCATCCAAACGGTAGAAAAACAAGCTTTGTAACTTGTCAAAGGGCACCACTTAAGGTTTTTTTCTTGCTTGAAAATGAGTAGAGCAGGGAATTCCTCAGAGGAAATATTTTCACAAACCCTGAAGATGAAACTGAGAGAAACAGAGTACCTGTCTGTGCGATGTGCTCTGTCAGCATCCTGTCAACAGTGCACAGCCAATTAGGACTGCAGCCAAATGGCTGGGTGAGCTTTCTGTTTCTCACTCCACTGATTCTGCGTCCAGCACAAACAGCCTGATATGCGTGCACACACACACACACACACACGCAGTAAACAAGGCTGGCACACATTCAAGTGTGCGTTCAAATGAAACATGCATGTGCCTGTGTTTACACACGCATTTGTGCACAGGCATCTTTAGACGGTAAACAAACAAAACTAAAAAGAAATCGAAATAAAGTATTCATGTATCTAAATTTTGATGCAGGAGAATCGGCCTGACTACCAAGTCTCTGTGGTCTCTTATCCTGTCGCTGATGCCAGTTGGCCATTTGACTACATTTCCATATTGAGCCTGCACTGAGCACTTGAGGCTGAGCCTGTAAGAGACGGATAAGTTGTGTGTGTTTATCCATTTGGGGAGATGATGCTGAACTCGATACCCCCTGTATGTGAAGTCATAGCTACAGTGCCGCCACTGGCTGGGGAGCCCATCCAGACACACAACTGCAGACAGGGAAAGACATGAACACACATCTTTTCTTACGCACACACCCACACACACACACACATCCAAAAACATTGTCCCCGTCTGCCTCTGCCATGCTACAGTGGTTGCCAGCACTACTTTGCATATCAAACCTGACATAATGAGGAGATACTGTATGGTGTCTGAGGACAGTGGGTGTGGAGGTGGAAGGTGATACCGCCACCTCGTCTGGTCAGCTAAATAAACCTGACACATGCAGGCTCGTCAGCCTGTTGGAGCTCCTCGGTTTCAAGCTATCAAGTCAAAAAGAGTTATTACTCCAGAAATCAAATATCACCGCTCTTTACAAGATGAGAACTCTACAACTCTAGAAGGAGGTGGAGATAATGATGTTTAAGGTTCAGGAAAAAGCACCAATGTTTAATCCAGACTGTTCGAATGTCATGAATATGTGCTGGTTGCAGATTCTCATCAAGGATTTTGCAATTTGTTATTTCTTCTTTTCATCACCACACATTTCTTCTCATTAGCTTTTTGGAAGCAGTACTCATCATATCCCTCAAACAGGCCTCTAACAACTTGGCCACTTGTCATCATGGCTCTCTGCTTTTTAAAATTGACATGTAAGCAAGCAGCACTTACCAGGTGCCAAACAAGCTAGTTGGGGAAAGTGCAAGAGGGAGCAGTATCCTACTCCAAGAGACAAGGCTGCACCAACTGTTCACTGAGCAGTAATTTAGCAAAGTTAAATGGCACACTTCACCTGTCGGTACTGCTGGAGGTGCTACCTAGAAGGAGGAAGTCTGATTTAAGATCCCGGTAAAGTCTTCTTTGCAGAAAGGACGGAGAAAGGAGAGCTGGCTGACAGCAACTCACGTAGTCATTCACAGGTTGTTTAAACCAGTAGCAACATCCAACACATAACAGCTGATAAAAATGCAGGGCCTCAATCTAGATGCTAACATACAGATGTCCTCAACAGATGTGCCACTGCTGTTGCACTCCTTGTTGAGTGTACACAGACAGCCAAGGGGGGTCCTTCCAAGATACTTTTGCACAGGCAATAGGTGAGCCTTAGGGGTTCACTGACGACACTGAGTACAAGAAAAGTATTCCAAGTGCACACAGGACATAGAAGATGCCATTTTTCATTTTTCTGTCCCCTGTAGGGTTGTGAATAAAAAGCACTGAGCGTGAACTACCCTGTACCTACACAAACTTTTAATATTAATGGCGAGAAGGACGGGTTCTGTGTGAAGGTGGCACCTCAAAGATACCCTCGAATAGCATGCAGTTTGTGTGGTATGCAAGGGCACACAACTTATTCACCCTCTTGGCTGTTGTGAAAGCATGCAGCGATGCCGTCTTGATGGATAACAGCTTTAAAGGCCCCTGTCCAGTGGGTATAAACTGGGATTTTCTAGTGAGGGGCAGAGTAGTGTACCACAGGATGCTGCCGCCTCAACCTCAGTAGAGGGTGGTTAAAAATAAACTCCCTCTAAACCCCACCTGACACAAAGGAGATCACTGATGCATACACCTAAATAGTAGAATGTGACTGACAGGAAAGAGAGAACAGAACACATGGGGGAGCTCTCATGGCCCAGCCCCTCTCCTCACACACCTTCTGGAAAGCCCAGCCATTTCCAGGACTTTTCTCCATCAGTGCTGGAGTCAATCCAACATGCACCCTGTCCATCTCAGGACCCAAGACTTGAGAGGCTGTCCTGAAGTTCAGCACTGTGCCAGTCATGCCACTCACCTGTGACAACACTCCCCAGTTTGGGGGATTTTTAGCTTGCATTAGCATTGATACAACAGCATGCCTTAAGACTGTTGCTCAGTCTAAGAGGCTGACAGGCAGTTCCTCCTGTCTGACTCTCTGACAGCTAAAGAATCAGATGGAGGGGATGCAAAATGTTAAGCAGCCTTTTTGGCCATGCCCCATGAGAAAACATCGCTATTCCCAAGGGTGGATGATCTTTGGTGGGTAGGGAGTAGGTGTGCTGCTTTGAGGCATGACAGTCAAAGGCTGTCACTTCTCTACCATGCTGCATTCTTTGAACTGACTTCACAGTAGCCATCTTCCTGGCTCTGAGGGTCTTTGGGTCACTAGATTTCTTTCAGGGAAGAGCTGGGTAGCCAGGAAGACTGCCCGATCCCACTGCTCTAGGAAATATACCCTGCCAGACCTGAGATACTCCGATAGTAGTTTTCAGCCATCAAAGACCTCTCCTGTTGTTTGAGAGACAGCAAAACTGTGATTGCTAATGTTTACAAGTGAGATATTGTTGGATGCTGTTCCTTGGTCTTGTCCATCGTTCTTGCACGAGGCAGTTTTCAAATACCAGGACACAAATGAGAGGTCAGGGGTGAGTCATAGATGCCAAGCCACAGTGTCAATGCACCAATGCGTGGACAGATGCCATGACACAGCACGCCAGTCTTCCTGTTCATTTGCTTTAAGTCTACAAAACTGGAGTTGGGGGCGATGCTTGTCATGTACTCTTGACAAACTTGGCAAGGGGAGCAGGAATAGGGTTGGCGTTACATACATGGGAGCAGAAGGTCGGGAGAAGAACTGCTACACATGGCTCTATGTTCTTACCAAATATGGAGCCCCATCATGTAAAAACACTAGAAATAGTCAAACCAGTGCTGGCACCTCATTGAAAAGAGGGCTTGGTAGTGGACACAAGATGCTGGCAGAAGAATACTCAGGAGCATCTTGGTAGATACTGAATCTGTGTTGTGCGTCTGTTGTACAGCTTGTGAAGTCGATGCCTGGTAAGATAGACCTTTCGGTAACCTACAGTTGGATTTAGACTTTTTTTTCCTCTTTTGCTAACTCTCAATCACAGGTGCCATCTTAAGTTGACTAATACAACTACTTTCCCAGCACATTTTAAATGTCATCCTAAGGGATGCACTACATTGTTTTATTCAACTTGAATTTGACATTTTTCCTGACAAGACATTTGTCGCTTTGTGGGAGAAGCGTCATTACTTATGCTTGAGCTCCTTAAAAGTGAATCATTTATTATTTTTACTTGACAAACAGTACAAATGTGTGGAAATGACTTGCACTTGAAAGGAACGGGTGCCTAAATTCTAAAAGATTAATGGGATTTTATTAGGTGTGGTTGTGTTCCCACTACTTTTGTCCCACTCGCAGCCACTCTGAAACCATGTCCGTCAGCCAGCTTGCATGGAATAGATTAATACGTAAATGGAGGGTATGTACAGCTTTAATGTTTAGTGTCCAGGCCATGACCTAAATAAAATGTTTCTTCTCCAATAGGCGGCATAGAAACTTACTTGACAAGTGTGATGGGCAAGAAGGCCAACATCAAGCAAGAAGAGACAGCATGGACAGTGTGAGATAAATAAAGAGCTATAGCCTGATGCTGATGGTGGTTTCTAGGCCACTGCCACACCTAAGCGAGGTGATAGCAGACTCATTTAGATCACAGGTTGCAGGCTGCAGCACTGTCCACTTGAATCCACGTCGCTCTCATCTCTCTGTTCAACTTACGCTGCTGATGAGCAGCTTGCCTCATCCCTTTGATGTAAACTTACAGATGTATGCATTTAACATTCTCTTACACAATCGGCATCAAAGGTACACGCCCACGCACGGGCCTGGCACACAGCAACATGCATGCATGCACAGAGAGATTTGCATACACG
This sequence comes from Pagrus pagrus, assembly GCF_965226575.1. Lineage (NCBI taxonomy): Eukaryota > Metazoa > Chordata > Actinopteri > Spariformes > Sparidae > Pagrus > Pagrus pagrus. Next base: position 3,099,006 of record NC_140200.1, on the reverse strand, counting down.
GTCTCTTGAAAATGCACAGCGATGCACACACATACATCACACAGAAGGGGAAGGGATATAAAGAATTTAGCACAGTGTGACACTTTCACGGTCTAATTAGCCCCAGTGTTGCAGTAAACACGTCCCAATGACCCTCCAGTTCTGGTTACTCATTAAGTATAGATGGGGCTGTAGATGGCCAGAAAAACTCAGGGACGAGAATCCAGATTCAATCAGAATCATTATTAAGAACCACACAAGAAAATAGTGTCCTTTGCTGTGACGTGTGTGTGTGTTTATGTGCATTTTGTAAGCATGTTACGTCTATTTCTGACCATACTCATACATACACAAGGGTGCATGTGCACGATCACAGGAGTGCGTGAAGCAGATTCAAGGAAAGCTCTGAAGAGATGCTGCATGGCGTGTCGAGATACAGACAGTCCTGCTGCTTGTTTGCTGCTGCTGTCTTTGACGCGGTGATGGGGATTTTCCTCTTTCTCTGCTCTCTCTCTCTCTCTGTTGCGGTAGCAGACGTGGCCAGCGAGCTGTGATCAAACTGTGCCTTCATCCCTCCTCTCTCCCTCTCTTTCTCTTTCTCTCTCTCTCATCAGCTGGAGGGCTTCAGCAGCAGGGTGCCCCAGATTCACAGACCACCTCCCTCCTCCCAACCAGTGCAGAGGCTGCTGCCTCTCCACTGTGGAGCACTACTGACACCTTCTGGCCTGAAAAGTGGTGGTGCAACAGGGGGAGTGCAAGGCAGATCTAATTGGTGGTTTGAAGTGTGGGATTTTAAGATACTTTCTCTTTCATGAAACTTCATGGTCTTGACCCGGCGTGACCGTGTGGTGAATTAGAGCAAAGAATATTCATTTAACACACCAGTTTTGGTTATAAAGCTCTATCTAAATGGGAATTTTAACCAATTAGGCTCTGAATTGATCGCTTTGAGTTTCTGGCTACAGTGCCACACCTAATCAATATTCCCAATAGATCAATCAAAGGTTGCAGTGGTTCTGCATGAGGTGTGTGCAGAGGCCCAAGGCCAGGCAGATGGAGTGTGAGGGGAGGGCAAGAAAATGGTACATCAGCGTAGATCCTGAATCAATACCGGTATGTGGTGTTAATCTAGTGAGTGTCCCTCTGGCAGAAATAAGTGACTGAAAGGAAAAGAGCCATTATCAAATAGGACTAGCTCAGCATGTTTCTCCCAAATACACACCACTTTTTTCTTTTTTTTTGTCACAGAGGAGTGGAGCCAGAGTTCAGCGAACCTCAGGGGTGACTTTGGGTTGAGCACTGTCAGGGACTTTCTCTCTTTGTACACTGGAGTATTATATAAGATTGTATCGGGGCTTTTTTTCTGTGCATGCTGGCCCAAATCCAAATCGGATACTTAAGTTCTTTGCAAAGCTCTGATATTCTTATTTTATCCAAAAGCTCTTAAGGCCATGAAAAGGAAATTAGCTTGACTGAAGCTGAGCAGTGAAGGTTGATACTGTAATCATCTAAATGCACAGACACTTCTTCCTTTTTTGCTAGAAATGCAGACAGAAAGCCTTTGAAAGTGTAGCGGAAACACAATTCAACTCAAGTTAAAGCAACACCATGTAACTTTTTGCAGAAAGATAGTCGATTGTTGAGTCTCTTTCCATCCATCCATCCATCATCCAAGGTCACATGGGGTGAGTGGCGGGGTACACCAGTCTCATGCCAAATCAAAATCAAACACCAAATTCTGTCTTTGGCGTCGGACCCGAAACATTAACCCAAAACGTTGGTATTTGACGATCTGGGAATGAAACTCAACAATCAAGTACTTTCTCCAGAACTACTCTAAAAGTTACATAGTGCTGCTTTAAGTTTCTCTGCTCTCTTTTGGATATAAAAGGATGAATAATTGTTAACTTGCACGTTTGACTCTTTTTCAAATGATACAAACAAAATCTTTAATCAGCTGTACATGCATTGGCACAATGTCACATGGTTTTTTTTTTCCGGTTTTTTTTTTACTTTGATGGAACCATAGTTCATAAAAATGTCAAAACAAAAAACAAGAAATGAAAACTTGCAACGAACTATCGAAAGTTGTTCTCAGTGAAAGCCACACCCGGCCTCACGTACACTGCATGTTTATGAAATAATGTTGCAAGCACTTCTCTTTTATTGGCAGGTAACACTTTGAGATATGGGTAACACTTTATGACAGACATCATTAATAAATGGTTCATTTATTGTTAGTTACACTTTAGTTAGTAGTTACTTCACTTTTAACAAACAATGACATTTATTATTGCTTAATTTATTATGAAATGTAAAAGTTTATAACCAGTTGCAACTTTATAATGGCCGTCAAAATAAGGTTTATAGATGAACTACGAAGCATTTATTAACCTTTTACGAAGCATTTTAAACATCAGTTGCTTAATAAATGGTTTAAAAGGGATTTCATTATTTATTAACAGTGAAATAACTATCAACTAAGGTTTAATTATCTATTAATTACCATTTAATAATGATGGTTATTATAAAGTGTTACCAAAATACGTATATAAAGCACTGTAAACACAACACAAAGCAAGATCCCCTCCATTAAATCAAGTATCATTTACAAAAACAAAGAAGGGTTTGATCGGACGGATTGTAGATACATTTTTTAAAAAATCTCTTCACCTTTCTTTCTCATTGAACTGTTAATACGTCAACGATGAGGAACCTTTTTCACTGACGGCTCAAGGGGAAGACAAAGGGGAATAGGGAAAGAGAAGTGACAGCACAGAGGGAGGAACACGGACGGGGAACAGGAGATACTTTTGATTTGTCAGAGGTGTTACATTAACACTGCAGGACCTGATAACCAGTCCTTTCAGCTCTTATGTTCATAGCACACACAAAATGGTCTGAATAAAGACAAAAAAAATGAAAAAATGGCACTATGAGTTACAAATCTGAGGCAGCTGGAGCCTGGATCCTGCCTTCAATAGTGAGTTGTAGGCACTAGCAGACAACATTATAGGAGATGGAGGGAAGAATCACAGTGAAATACTGAAAAACATACAGTCATCTCTATGTACAAGGGCACCTCCTGTTACTGTCTAGGTTTTTGCGTAGTGCATGTGGCTGGCCTCTGTTTGAACTTAAAATATAGTGCTGTGAAAATTAGACTAACACATCAAGACATCAAGAGATCATTTAGTACAGAGGCTCCCCAAGTGGGTTCCAACAGAACCCCCGGGTGTTTTCTCGAAGAATAGTTTTATCTCATTATGCTCACGTTGTAATCATTTACTCAAAAATTGATTAATCATTCTCCATCTCCGCATTGACACTTGTGCGATAAATCAAACACTATCTCAAACTGGCCTCCCTGGGGATCCTAGCACAGATTTATCAGGCTCTGTGAAGCATGACATTTTCAAATGTAACCGGTGCGTCCGCAGAGGCGAATCAAACACACCGCTGACGGCATCCTCACATGGATCGGGCGGGGGGGGGGGTTCACACTCACTCGTTCATTGACCCGCTTCAGTCCTCCTGGTGCTAACACAGTACAGAGTAAGGCTTCACTGCATTGATATTAATAGTTCAGGCATTGTCTTGTCTCAGAAAGGCACGCGACTGAGCTCCGCCGTTCACAGTTCGCTACTGCTCCGGTTCTTCTCCCTTTGTTTTTGATTTTAGCAGCACGTTGCATTGATCTCCGTTCCAGAGAAAATGACACTTTGTGACCTTGTCAGTAATATCAACATACCTACATATTTACAGAGAAGATCGTCTCCTTAGAGCTGAATAAGTTGATATTTGTTTGTGAGACAGTTTTTTCTTTTGTTACGTTTGCACAGAGGGATTGAAGTTAGCTGTGTTTTGTGTGTGTGACTGCACATATGGCGTAATGTAGAAAAAGATACCACTCGGAGAGGAGACATAAAGAAACACAGCAGAGATGATGGTCTTTGCCTGTATGCGTGTGTGTGTGTGTGTGTGGTTTTTCTTTTTACGAGTGCTTGATTGTGTATTTGCCTTTCTGCAGCTGGGAGATGTACAGCTTCGACTTGGTGCCGTCCAGTCGTTTGAACCACACCTCGTCGTTGTTGACGGTGGTGATGATGGCGCTGCGGGACACAAGACACACAACTATATTAGCACACGATCCTCACAAACAACAGAGAGGACGCACAAGTCACTCAAACAGTTTTTACAGAATTTAGGATGTTTTTACAGAGAAGGTCTAAAGGACTGTGTAACATTAACTAATTATGATAGAAACATAGAATAAAATCTTAATGTTCATGTTCACAGACATCCACAATATCATTTCAAGTTTTTTCAATGATGTCAGGCTGCTAAATATAAAGCAGAAGTTATTATAAATCAGGTTTGTGCATGTGTGACCAGTTCACAATGATACAGATTTATAAAAACAAGAGCATGTGCATGCACAGCCTTATAAATCTGACTGCATGAGCACATCTCTGTCGTAAATAATACATACTAAAAAGACTAAATGCTTAATACTGACGGGAGATGATGAGGTGTGATGAGAGGGGATTATCAAACTGGGCCTTCAGAATCTCACTGTAAGTTAAACTCAACACAAACAAAGCTAAACGTCTCATTTCAGACTGAATTCTTCGAACATTTTTGTTTCCAAGATCTTTCTGGAGCTCTTCCACCGCCACCCACATTTTTTTTCCAGCTGCAAGTAGTTTCTCCATTTCATTCGTCCACTGACTGTCCATTAACGACACACTCAAACATTAAAAGTATTTAGGACTAGTCAACATGTACACAGGGTATTTTTGGTAACAAGGTTTTTAAAACAAAAACAAGAAAATGCCATGAACGAGTCAGGGATACGTGACTGCTCCTCACAGAACCCTCCTGGATAATGCATCTAATGCCGTTTTTCCATCACTGTATTATAAATGTCAGCGTGTGTCTCCCTAAATATAGACGACGTCCATTCCATCAGTGCACAGACTCAAATACTCCAATATCATGACACATACTCCAAGTTCACATTAGTCAGTGATGCTTTATACACTCATAAGACCTATTGAGGAAGTGGGTGTCTGCGTCATCGCTTCAAAAAAAGAAAACTCTGCATCTGCCGTCCAGACACTGACAATGGAGTTATATCACTTTTCTGGTGGGAGTTTTCCAAAAGGTCCCTTTTCTGTGACCTAATACACCGTTTACGTGTGTACAGAAACGTATAGAACAAGATTTGATTTAAGGAATAAGCACGTATGTATGGACAGACGTCAGCATGCATTTCATCTAAATGTCCACACACTCTCTGGTATGATGTTCAGCAGCCGCCTGTTGCATTTCTGTCACCAATCAGCACTGTTGAGGGAGGCTGGTGAGAAAACTGACATCAAAACACCGAGCGTCCTGTCCTGACAGCACACAGGACAGACTGTGGCATCACAATCATTCAGTCTTTGTTTAAATCCATCCCCGATCATTTCCATTACAAATAAATCCTCCATGTGCTGCCACACCTCAGCCACACACACACACACACACACACACACACACACACACACACACACACACACACAATGAGTCAGAAATACAGACTGTCACAGATGAGCACACACATCGGTTAGCATTATAACTCACACAGGCTACAACCATAATCATCACTCCCTCTCATTATTCCAAAGAGCTTTTTAACTCTGCTCAGACACGCACACACACACACACACACACACACACACACACCTAGTCGGGTACTCGTCCTTCCTGTTGATGCAGATGGCCTGTCCCCTGCAGTACCACTGGTTGTCATAGAAAAGTCGACCGTCCTCGGAGCGCGCCACATGGTGATGTCTGTCAGGCTTGACTGCAGGAACTGCAGGGAGAGAATTTCAAGGAAAATAAGGACATGAAGAAGACAACATGCACAGCAGGGACAGTAGAAGTTTAGAGGAAATATAAAAAAAGAAGGACAGGAGGAGAGACAAAGACAGATGAGGAGGCAACACTCGTCTCCTTTTCAACTATGAGCTTGAGTACTTTTAGCTCAAAGTATTGAATCAGCTCCTCCTGTGTGACTGCGGGTCGATCGCTGCACTCAGCCAGATATTGACTGTAACCAAGGACGAGAAGAAAACTCTTACCATCCACCTTCACCCTGTGTGGCCCCAGTGATGCCATCGCCTGCGAGGAGGGAGAGGAAACAGACGGGAAAGGTCAAATCACAACTCCAAAACATTCGCCAAGTGATCTCATCGTCCGTGTACAAAAATACCTTTCGTATTGCGGTCCAGTCTTCAAGAATATCCAGATCTTGCAGCATGTAAACGATATAAGGCCGTGAAAGAGCGGTTAAGGAAGAATATACAGAGAAGCGACGGTAAAACATCTTAACAGGACGTCGCTGTGGTGCAGATGAATGATGGGAGTAATGAGACAAGGACGGGACAAAGGGAAAAGGATATCAGAAACAACAACAGGCTTCTTCTTCTTGACGGGGCAGAACGGGTCTTTCTTCTTGTTTTTCCGTGAGTGCAATCCATCATTCCACAACTCTGGAAAACAGAGAGGACGAATCAGAGAGAGGAGAGGAATCACGTCCTCCTGGAGGACATTTGCATCATGTTTCAAACATCTGTTTTATAGATTTTAAGTGCAAACTTTGCATTTTAATCAAATCTGCAGCCTTTATTCAGTGATTATTCATTAACAACACTAACTGTACCCTGTATCTTCGCTATATTAGTACTTGTACTTTGAAAAAAAATCTAAGTTCTCTAATTTCAACTTGTTAAATGTAAAATATTTTCTGGTTTCTTTACTCCTCTGGGACAATAAACTGAATATCTATCAGTTGTGGACAAAACAAGACATTTGAGGACGTCACCTTGGGCTTTGGGAAACACTGAATGACATTTTTCCACCATTATCTGCCATTTTATAGACCAAACAACTAATCGATTAATTGAGAAATTAACTGACGGATAATCAGACAATGAAAATAATCCTTAGCTGCAGCCCTTAAACCAAATATTAAAAACAAATGTGAAGACTACTTTTCTCTCTTTCTGAACATTATAACCTGAATACAGTTGGTTCTGGAGATGCTGTCCAGATGTCAGGAGGTCACTGTAGGCCCGACCTCTGATGCTTTTTATTTGATAAATAATCAAAAAAGACATTTCAGACAGCTGCTGGTTGCAGCCCTGGTCGGTACCTGAAGTGATGTCAATACTGTGTCTGTCTTCCTCCAGTCGTCTGATCTTCTCCTCCAGCTCGCTCTGCACAGTGTCAAACAGCAGCAGCTTCTCACTCTAGGAGACAGAAACGAGACACACTGGTTGGAAAACCATTAAAAACCATCTCCAGGAGTAGTTACTGTGGGTTCAATCAGTCTGTTGAGGTAGTGGACACTGTGGCACTGCGTAGTTCCTACACTGTAAAGAGAAAAATCTATCTGAACAAAATGTGGTTTGACGTGGACGCCCTGACTCATTCGGTGACCTCTCACCTCCCAGTGTTGGCAGGCAGCCTGGATCTCACACTCATACTTGTTCTTCACCGACTCCAAGCACAGCTCTCTGTAGATCCCTGTGAAGCATTCAAGCATTAGATCAACATGAAGCAGCCAGCTGAAAGATTACATAAAAAACAAAACAATTGACCTTTAACTGCAAAAAAGCAAGTTTTAGTTCCACAGTGTATGAGTTTCATATCATTTTTACCAAAATAGTGGTGAAACTGTCCACATTGTCTCAAGTGGCTGACGTCGATGTAGCGTCAAAGTCGGTCACATTAAGTCAGATCTAAATATTCACGTATGTTACTTTGACTCACCAGCTACTTTGGTTCTGATCTGCATGTTCTCCTGCAGGTTGGCTAAAGGCTCCAGGTACTCCTGGGCACAGCCTGCCATCACCTCCTGCAGCTTGATGTCCACCTGGCTCAGACGCTCCTTGTACAACCTGAACATTGAAAACACGAGGAGGCACATCGATTCATAAACTTACACTACTTGAGCATTAAAATGAGCCGAGCAGATGCAGAAATCTCTCACTGGTCTCCAGAATAACAAAATTATAGATGGGTCGCTGTGGCACGTCTACAACAGGAGAGTTTTTATTGGATGCAACAGCCGAGCTGAAAACATTATTAGCACTTTCAAAACAGAATTTCACCTCAAAATTAGGGAGGTGTCCTCACCAGTCAGCACCAGATAAACTAGTCAGTTATACTCGTTATTATCAATTTATTAGGGCGCACATTTAAATAACATTGACAGAGCTTGCGCTGGAATGTCATCATGTCTTGGTTATTCAAATGTTGCTAGAGCATTAGTTAATAATGCTGTTTAACTGTTGCATGAAGATTTTAGAAGAATGTAGTTTTCAATAATTGTTGTTTGTTGACTTATGGTTGGTGAGTTGTTGTCGATGTTCAGACTGCTTAGAAAAACAGCCAAACATTTCAGCAGCATTTAAAATATGATTTAGATATGAGTTTAAATGGCTTTTTATAATATAGTCAATCATTTTACGGGCAATTTGTAACCTTAAAGATTGAATTGTGTTCATCTCTTCTCACAATGATGGTCTGTTTAATGTCAACATGGCCGACAGGGAAGTTTACATCTGACGCGCACAATCCAAGATCTTACAAGCAGTTTGCTGGTGACTGACGAGTTTATAACCAACATTACTGTTTATTAACAGCGGCGCAGAGAACGGTCCCTGCAGAAGACAGCCAGGTGAACCAGGTGAGTCTTCAGTGCACGGCCCATCATTATAAATGCTAACGGCAGTTAATGATGGATGTCTACGGTGACTTGGAGAGAGTACGCCAAGCATCCAGATGCATCTCAGGCACACACCTGGTGGAAGTTCACCTGTAACATGAAGTAAAGTATTCAGTCAGCTCAGACAGCAGAAGCTGAAAGCTGCATGACTTACTGCTCCTTCAGGTCAGTGAACTGTTTCTCCAGGGTGGTCATCTCGTCCAGACACTCCATCCTCCTCCTCTCGCAGTCCTCATCGTCCATCTCTGTTCACATACACAATGACAGGTTGGACATCACCTCCACATCCACATCAGCAGCCTTTACCTTCACCCACAGACATCAACATCATAGCACCTCCACCTCATCCTGTATCCACCCCCTTGATAAAAATGTGAGCTCATTTTCCTGAACAGCCACATATTGTGTCGGAGCCATGTCTGACAGAGAAGCATATCTTAATATTTCAGCTGTGGGTTGATATTTAAGGCCTGTTTTTTTCCTACCCGAGCTGTCTCCATCTTCAGACACGGACGAGCTAACAGTGTCCTCCTCGTCTGTGCTGCTGCCGTCTTGCTCGGGAAAATCCACCTCCATGTCTTCGTGGTTGTTTTCTTTCTTCTCCCGGGAGTGAACCGGCATCGTGAGGTCCAGATGAGCCGGTGCTGACCGGGTGGAAGGGCTGTTCGTTGTTTTCAGCCCGAATAATGAGGCAAATACACCTCAGACAGCTAACCGGTTAGCTAGCTCGCATCTAGACAGCTGGTAACGCAAACATGGCCACCGTTGGCCAATCACAGAGCGCTTTACTGAGCCTGTCCAATCAGATGTCGGTACGGGTAACCAAGTGCCACGTCAAGATTCTCGGGATTTGTAGTTCATTTAACTTTTTCTTGATACTTCACACATCCTGTACGTGCAGGTATGTAAATGTACCTGTGATGCTTTATTAGGTTATGTTTTGCTTTCACACTTAAATAAATCCTTCTTACTGCAGATTTACAGAGTAAAGGCTCTGTTAGACCCTTTAAACAGTGAAAGTATTTTAAAAACACATGTTTATTATATTTTTAAAAAGATTCAACTTAATACAAACAATAAAAATTAAAGCGACTACTCTTTATTTCCAAGTATGAAGAACTGCAGACCACCATGACTTTGATCTAATGAAAAATAAAGCATATATAGGGAGTGTTGGATGTTTTATAATCATTTAATTATTTTTTATGATTTTACTTTGTTTCTTCAAGTCTATTTTTGGCCACCATCGTTTCATTTTATTTATTTATTTATTTTGTGAGATTCTTCATGAACCCATTATCTTTTAGGGTACTGCTTTTTAATTCACCCTTTATAAAGTTATTGTCAGCTGCAACAAATAGATTTAACAATGGTTATTAAATTATTTACTAATGCTTCAGAGATTTATTAAGAAATGATGGAATATAACAAAGTAAGTACTGGAGGCCTACTTTAGCACATCGTCTCGTCCGCAGAGGATGCCACATCCACTGCCCTCCACTCAGCCTTCACACACCTTGAGAATAAGAACAGCTGCATCAGTCTGACTGCAGTGAAGCTGATTGGAAAACGTCTAGTACAACACTCTGGACTTCCTCACGAGCTCTCTGAAGACGCCTCACTGGACAGTTTGACCCTTGACCTTCTGGACCAGGACTGTAGAGCATCTGCACCTACATTCATTAATCAACAACGTAGTGTCATGTGAAACTGCAAAGCATTTATAACTGTGGATGACTCGCTAACTTTTACTGAGAGCGTAATAGAAAGTCAAAGTCTTCTTCCTTCGTTCATGGTTTATTACATTTAAAGGTTTATCATCCTTTATTAATAACTAACATTTAGATATTTATTAGCACATTTTCACAAACTAGCACCCCAATAAAGTCTTAGTAAGTGGCCTATAACATTAATAAAACTATTAATTACAGCTTATAAATCCTGTAAATCCTGGCTTATTAGAAAATGGTACATTTTTATGAGTTCTTGTCTTTTTACCTGCAAATCTAGAATAAATCTACAGCAGAGAGTGAACACTGCTGCTGAGGAAGCTGAGGTGGGTGGGTAGCACACCACAGAGGAAGTATCATATGTGCTGACTGCTGACTCACGACTGAGACCTGCAGGTCGAGACTCAAAGATGTTTAATACATGTTGTCAGCGCCATCATCACAGCCTGTCAGGGAGCTTGAATACCTTTTTTTGGCGCTGGGAGCAGACAGGAGGGTTTTTTTCATGGTGGAGGCACCCTGTACAGCTGCAGGGGGGTGTTGAAGAGGTGCCAGAGAGCCTTTTGCTATCTGACTGGCAGATGATTCAGGCACCCCGGGGCGAAAGCTGTCACGGATCGCTGCTCGACTCTCTTCTCAGTCACCTGGGTGGGATTGATGGACAGACGGGGAGACGGAGGAGTGGGTGGAGGCTGGAGCCGTGGTGTTGTCTAACAGTGCGTGATCACTGACAGTTGGAGAGGAAGAGAGGAGCTTCTATTGTTGGGTTTCTTTTGCATTTAAGGAATATTATGTTGCGATTAATTCAGATGCAGACATAAGACACACCCTTAACATGAAACTTTTACCTTGTTTGCAGGATAAACTCCTTTAGATGCCTCATTTTTGAGATGCCGATCTTTAGTAGGCCTAGTTTGAATGTCTAAACCTCTCCCTGTATATGTTTAACCTGCTTTTTGAGTTTTATATAGAGCTGCATAATATACTGTGTATGCATCACAGTGAGTGCTGCCAAATTACTGGTTACATCAAAGCACAAGGGCTGTATGAGGACTCCTCTGCATCAGATATGATAGTGTGGGATTATATGAGGATGTGCGGTTCATGTTTGGAAGAAGAACTTTTTCTGCTCCGGAAATGTTAAACATAACCCGTCCAGCAACTTCACTTGCACGTGTATGAGTGGGAATGAGAGCTGCTTCATATGGTAAAAACATTATATTGCAATTATTTTGACATATATTGCATTTCGTAATTATTTTTGCATAAAATCCTGATGACATGATGATATTTGTTGGGGTCTGTATCCAACAAACATGTTTTCGTACATCTGGAGAAGAAGATTTATTGCTCACCTCTGCAGCTCTACAGTACTTCATTATGAAGCTTTGTTTGCACACATTTGGATATTGCACTTGGTCATACTGTGATTTTGGTAATATTTCGATTGATTGTGCAGCCCGCTGGATATATTATGACATTCTTGTGAATGGAAATATTGTCAGATGACAAAACTTGGATTTTGGTCTGATATCTGCATTAACGTAGTAAAAATGAAGTAAAGCAACATTTTCTGTCTGGTAATCCCACACATATTTTTTCTCACTGTATTTCCAAGGACATGCACTATGTAAAAATGTAATATTACATATACTTTGACAGAGGTTTCTGCCCCAGTAATGTGTATTGTTTAAGAGTAGACATGCAATCCCAGGACCTGCAATTCATATTTCCAGCACAGGAGGGCGATAAAGACCTTCGCTGAACTGCAGCTCCCCGGTTCTTTGGCTGTAAATCCATTCCTGAAGAGTGTGAATTATAAGACACACTTTTTTAGATTGGCATTTAACTCTGACTAGGGTAGTCCTGCTCTTAGGTGTACTTACTTTGCCTGTTTTTTACTTTATGCACTTTTGGAGGGCCTTTAACACCCTGCAGCACTAGTAGCACTTTTGTGTGTTTTCTTGCAGCACTGTAGCACTTTCCTGTGTTTTTTATGTATTGTTTTTATGTATTATTTTATTGTTTTGATATAAAGCACTTTGGGTACCGTCTGGCTATTGTAAAGTGCTATACAAATAAAATTTGATTGATTGATTGATTGATATTCTAGTGTGGAAACATAGAGAAGTCATGAGAGAGACACAATATTAACTATCATCATAGGAACATGATTTAAGAATTGATTTCTGGATTTAGGAATAAAAGGATGAATGAAAAGACTTTAAATAGGAATAAATAATGAACATAAATGCTTTCTATACGATTGATTTAATTAATATGTGGCTTTATTTGAGTTGCAAGCAAACCAGTGTATGTCATCATCAACACACAAACAAGAAGCTGGAGTTTTCTTTGCGACACACCGGCTGACACAACACCGAGACACCGGGGCCTCACACAATGCAAAAAAACAGACATGAGAATTTTACACCGAGAAAAGACTTTGCTGCTCAGTCGGTTTGCGGTTTTGTCTTGTAGCCTCACTATTTCCGTGGCGTGTAGCTCGCTGCCAGTCAGATCCATTTTCACACTGCTGGCTGTAAGTGTGTCAGGAAACTTTGCTGCTCTAATTTGTATTCAGGGCAGTACAGCGTGATTGCAGAAAGTCTGAGTTGTCTTTGCGGTTTATTTCATAATAGTGAACTTTTTCTCTTTTTCTCACAGTCTCACACAGTCCAGAGTGGGACTACTAACACAATGGACTATTAATAAAGTTGCTCACAAGGGAATGTAGGAAAAAACTCAAGAATGGGAGTAAAACGAAAACAGTGAAGCACACAGTTTGTGGTCAATTTGCATGTTATTCAAGCCTCCTCCTACTCAAAAAAAACTGCACCCTGGAAGAAGCATTTGCATTGTTTGAGCTGTTTTGCATGTGCACTCACAGGGCAGCCGGTGTTGTGACAACAATGTGTAATCACGTCAATCAATCTCCCCAAACCACACATTCTTACGTTTCTTTCCTCGTATCTACTGACGTGATTTTAGACTTGCAGTTTCAGACGCACTTTAACCTTTCAAAAAGCTGTTGTTGTGACTCTTTTTGAAAGAATCTATTCTAAGAATGTCGGTGATCCATCTTTCACAACAAGCCCGCCGATCTGATTATTGACTCAACCTATGAGCAGCAGGTAGAGATGAGCGAGCGAGCGAGCGAGGACTTGCTTCCTACCATTAAAAGAATGACTATCAAAAAACAAGCTAAAGTAGGTCTCTGATGCTTTTTATCTCATCTCTTTGAACTGCTGCAGCTTTTCATGCCTCAAAAAAAACCTCGCTCTTACATCTCCGGCTTGTTCAATATGCAGCAGCAAAGTATTTGAATCGAGGCCAAGAAAAAAGGTGGTTTGTAAATCCCCAACATTAGCATTCCTCCTCCGCAAACCACTGTTAAACTATATTAATAATTTCAACGATCCTGTTTAAACCCATTTAACTGCGTCGGTGCATTACGGAGCTCTTGGTTCTACATGTGCACGGACATGGAGCTCCTGGTGCAACATGTAAGAAATGGCGACCTGCCAAATTCATACGCAAAAACCAAAAAGAGGGCATCAGATCAACCAAAGTAAGTGATCAGTTAGCTGTGGAGGTATCGGTTTGGACCAGAACAGTGTTAGTGTGTACACCACTAGTACTGGACCTTTGGACTGGGACGGGCCAGGGGAAAGCTTGTTAGCATGCTAACTTCAGTAGATATCGCTGCAACACAATACATAGACGTCATAATGTCAAAACTGCTATGTCTTCACATTTTATTGATCATTTTAGTTAATTTAAGAACGTCCTCAACCTAAATTCTTACGTATCGCCCCTTTAACTGCGTTTTGACTTGTTTTAAGTGGTTAATTTAAATTTCAATGATCATGTATCAGCTGACATGTGGCGGGAAATGTGCTATTTGACTTTCTAGATCGGAAAAATCTGATGCTAGCAGCTAGCAGGGTGTTAGCTTAGCTTCGCATAAACAGTGTAAACAGGAGGAAACAGCTAGCATGGTTCACTCCAAGGGTAAATAATCTGTCTGCAGCACCAGTACCTGTGCAGCTCGTTAATTAAAGGATAAGTTCACCCAAAATTGAAAATTCAGTTATTGGCAACTCCCCCTCACACCGATGGAAAGTTTGGTAGTCCACAAAATATTCCTGGAGCTCAACAGCAAAGGGGGGTTGTAGCATTCTCCTTAACAACTAAAACAAGTAGGGACTTGATTTTAAATGTAATTTACACCATTTTTTAAGCTGAAAGTGTTACCTTGTCTGAAGTTTTAGTTAATTTAACACCTTGTCTGAAGCAGGTGAACGAGCTCTACAGTACACTGAGGGTGTAAAGATTGTATTTTTAAATCAATTTTGGATCCCAGGGCTTCCAGTGAGCTATTTGAAGTCATTCAATGTTTTTTTTTTCAGTTGTTGATTTTAATATTTTAAAACAAGTCCCCATCTTCTTCAGCTTCTTAGGTGAATGCTGTGAAGCCCCAGAAATGTTTCGTAGATGACAAAACTTCACCTGACTTTCCATCAGCATGAGGGTGAGTTGATAATGATTGAACTTTCATTTTTGGCTGAACTTTTCTTTTAACATGTTTCATCTAGTTTGATTTGTAAGTGTTAAAAACTTCACTTATTATCTGGTAATCTCACAGTGATGACAATAAAACCACAACTTTTCTCGAGCCAGGCTATTTCCCCGTTTCCAGTCTTTATGATAAACTAAACTAAGATAAGTGATTCACCTGCAGGCTCTAGTAAGAGTCATGAGTGTGGTATCAATATTCGTATCTAGTGCAAGCAAGCAAATCTGAATATTCCAGTCGAAGTGTTAACAAACTGGAAAATCTCAGAGACAAAACATCTGCTCATGGCTGGATACCACGAGGGGCAGGGGTCTGCAACCTGCAGCTCTGCAGTGGCTCCCTGTGGCTCTGACAGTTTACATGGCAATTAATAATATTTTATTATTGATATATTATTGATTTATCATCATCACCACTGTTTTAGGCCGACAGTGACTCTTACATTCTCCGACAGTAGAAATGTGCAGCCTACACACAGGACTGTATCTGTTAATGAGTTAATATCACTGTGTTTTATGCTCAAGCCCGAGGGCTGATCACTGTCTGTGGCTGAGGATTAAAAAAGAAGCATTAACTCACTGAAATGGACTAAAATAAAATTTAAACTGTCCTGTGTGTTTTTTTGTTGTTGTTGTTTTTTTTTTGTTTTTTTTTACTGTTTTTTAAATCTAGGCCGTCACTATGTGTTTTATTTATCATCAGATTATGCTACTTTTTATTTTGTACATACTCACAAACACAGGGAGGTACTTCTTTTATTTCATAAATGCACCAATGCAACATGGCATCATTAAAATGGAAATGCAAAGTTCAAATACCTGTCTCTGTCAGCCTAAGTAGCCCTCTGCAGATTTGTCACATCATGTGAAAATATAAATGAATGTTCATTTAGGCCTATTAATAATCTTGATAGGCTAAATTAGACTTTCTAGAAACAAATAAGTTTTGCAGCTCCAGACGGGGCAAAATGACTCTTGGGATTTTAAAGGTTGCTGACCGCTGCACTAGAGGTAGTAAGGAAATGTGCTTTTTTTGTTGTTGTTGTTTTTTGGTAATTTGGGTGAACTGACCCTTTAAAGTATTTCCATGTTGCTATAAGACTTCACCAACAGCTATGAACCTGATAGTAATATGACCGTGAGAGATGCCTGGTGGCAGTAGGGCAGTAGGACAGATCGTATCACCTACAATTAATTCCTTTGTGTGTGTTTGTTTGTGTTTGTGTGTGTGTGTGTGTGTGTGCGTGCATGCGTGCATGTGCGTGTGTGTGTTTAACACTGTGGGAATGCCTGGGGTAGGAAATAAAGGTATTACCCCTTCACCGAAAAAACACCCACGTTTCCCCGAAAAAATATACATTTGTACATTCAGTGCGAAACTGAGGCAGCGAAAGGGGAGGATCGCTGCGTTTTCACCTCAGTTTGAAAGTTTCAGTCAACAGCCCCGTGTCTCAGATGTCTTCTGTCAGGTTTTCACAAGCTAAAGCAAAGGAAAGATGCAGAAACACTATTTTTCCCCCATTCCTCGCACCAGCAAAAAAATCTCATGAGCGTCACAGAAAGGGACATCACTCAGCTCTTTTCTGTTCTACAGGTACAGAAATCTGTTTGAGCAGCTGTTTTCTTATTTGTTCCAGGAAATGCACAGATCATCCATGTACTGTTTATTTTTCCTTGCTACTCATTGAATGAATAGGTCATGAGAGTAAAGGTCACACACACACACACACACACACACACACTGTGATTTCATTCATGTCTTCTCCTCATCACTCTCTTAATATAACGTCAGATGTGATGGCGTACATGATGTAAGTCCATTTGTTCTTTGTGGTTTGAGTCTGCTGAAGCTTGACTCACGTCATTAAAACAGCGAGCGCTGCCCGACCCACCGTTTAATACGAACCATGCAAACAGCCATGAGTGAACTTGTCGTACTGAAATACTCCTTTCTTTCTTTTTTCTATTTTTTACACAAGCCACACATTGTGAAAACACACAGTGGGTGTAGTTTGTGTAAACTCTGGCTGCAGAAGTGCTGCGTCACTGAGCCCACACAGGGGGATGGACTGCTTAGAGTTACCATGAGTGATTACTGTAATAATGGGGTGATAGCTTCCTTCTGAAACAGGAGGAGACGCTGTCATGAACGATGACAAGCACACATATGAGCTGAAGATATATTTTTGGGCGGCTGAGCTCGGAGCTGATACGAGCCGCTGATAAATGAAGAGATTCAAAATGAAATCACCCGGTCGTGTGTCTCGAACAGTGTGACGCTCGGCTCATAGAAAACACTATAAAAATATGCATTACTTCATCCGTCGTGACTTGGCCTCGCCTGTTTTACATGTGATTTGGCTGCAGCTCATCCTCTTTAACTTGAACAAATAGATGAAGTAAGCTGAGGGAACATCAAACAACATTGTTGGGGAATCAAATATTTGCTTTCTTGCCAGGAGTTAAATGAGAAGAGACCAGTATCACTCTCATCATGGTAGCCTTTATGTTAACAGCTAGAGCCAGAAGGCTATTGGAGGCTAGCAGAAACAGCTAGCCAGCTGGCTCTCTGCAAAGTAAAATAAATCAACAGCAACGTAAAGGCCAACCAGCACGCTCGAAGCTCCATTAACACATTATATTACTTCTGTTTCATCTGTATACAAGCAGAACTAGAGCCAAGAGGCTATTAGCAAACAGCTAGCTAGCCATACTCTTTACATTTTAACATTATACCTGCCTACACCACCCAAAATGTACAATTTAACATGTTTTATCTGTGTACAAATTAACTAAGACAGATTATATGAGGTTAATAAACGTTGGACGGAGCCTCGCTGTGCTTCGTGTTTTAAGATTTAGGTGAAACGTCTCCCCGCTTCAGCGCCACGAGACGCTCAAAGCTTCAATCTTTGCAAGAACGTGATAAGCGTTTGTCCCAAAATGTCAAACAATTCCCTGTAGTGTAAAATACTAATTGCTTTCCGGATATTACTAATTGTTTCGGTTTCATAAATTAGCCATGACGTAATTTCAGTATTAGATTTTTTTCCCCCCGTCGATTGGTGTGAAGTGTTCAGCCTGACAGCAACACAAGTGACGAATCAACAGCTCCAACAAAAACTTACATTAAAACATTAAAACCTTCATGGCAGCAGAAGTTACTGCAGGACTGTTGCATTATAAACTGACTGTACATGACGCTGCGGTGCGTAAAAAGCCATTTTTCTCCTTCAAAGCGTGCAGGGTGAGGCTGGCGTGGCTGGTTAAACAAGAAAATGGGAGCGTTTCATGACTTAAGCGCTTCACCAACAGGGTGTGAGGCCCCCCTGAGGCTCTGCACTGACTCAGATAAGTGGTACTTTTACCAGCGCACAGACAGAGGGCAATGTACAGCACTCGACACTGAACTGGCGTCAGTGCTTCAGCCGTTGGTGTCCATAGCAACCGGCGGTGTAAACACAGGGCGAGCGGTCACGAGGGCGCCTGCGCAGCCTTGCACACACACAGACTTCTCAAAGATGTCAAGTGGAAGTTCCAGTATTTCCCATGTGGGGCGAATATTTGACCATATATATACACACGAGCACGCAAGCTTGGCAACAGGAGGAAATATAAAAAAACACAGAGCTGCAAGAACAGAACGTCCTCAGAAGCCTCATAATGATACCAGGAGGAATGTGAGGAATTCAGTGTCACTATGAGCCTGAACGGGCGACATTCGTCTGACGTGACGCACGCTCTCATGCACACACAGATACGGCAGGCTGTGTGAGATTGTGACATCACAGCCCTACCCAGTGTGCATGTGTGTGCATGTGTGTGTGTGTGTGTGTGTGTGGCGTCATCTCGACTGAGCGTCGCCCCGTAGAGGTGTGAACGCTGCACTGCTTCTTGGATACTGTTGCCATGTTTTCACCAAGTCCTCCTTTCGCAGCGTAAACAGAAGTCATCCTGGGAATTTTTCATCCTAAATGTCGGGGGAGCACAGACAGGTAGCTCCATCACGCACACTGTAAACCGGTGTTGTGTAACAGAAAGGACTTTCCTCTCTGAGACCTCAAAGCAAATATGGGACAAAGGGTGGGCGTGGGGGGGGGGGGAGTTAACAGAAAGGTCACAAGGAAAATCACAAGGAAAATATTCAAAATTCCTGCCGAGACTCGTAGTAAAGTTTGACACTTTCTGCATGACTGTACGCAGTGTTTTCCAGGATCGGAGCTGATTTGTGCAGGATTTCACCTCCAGGGGTGTGTTAAGCATGTGCAATGTTAGACGGGTAAGTCCAGAACATCCTATTGTGGAAAACGCAGTGTTGGTTTCATGAGGGGAGTCTCCACGAGGAAACTTTAGAAGCTTTCCCCCCTTCCCCTGTGATCAGTCTGCCGCTTTGTAGTGTAATCATGTAAAGACACAAGTGGTGAAATCCTGACCTGTGAATATGCACTCGAGCTATAACACCATGTGCACAAAAAAACAAGAATATGGCTTCGTGTTAAAGGTACATATGGCAGGTCTGATGAGGATAATGAAAATATTCAGCTCAGCCCACGTCTGCAAGAGCTATCTAACCACTAACTGCTGCTAACTGTAGCTGCCGTTAGCTCGGTTAACCGTGCAGTTAGCGAGCGTGTTAGCTGACTCTGCCTGGACTGGGAGCTCAGAGCAAACTTCTTTGCGGTCCAAACTGTTATTTCTTCACCCTGTCTTGATCATCTTAGTTAAAGATGCTTTGTGGATCTTCTGTGTTGAATTGAAAGCCTTAGTTGGTTTGTGTTAGCAGACTCCATTTCTAAACTATTGTTAGCTACTGTAGCTCTTTGTCAGTGGAGCATGATGACTGGAGATCGTGCATAAAGGTCACATCCTTTGTACTTTACAAAGAAATCCACAGTCCAGCTGCATTAAACAACATAAACGTATCATCCAAGGTCTCATTTTTCATCTGGCCAATAAAAAAGTGATTAAACATGTAAATTGCTACAAATTGTTACACAGAGCCCCTTTAAATTCACACATGTTGCACATTTAAGTAGGATAAAAACAAACACACAAAGAATACTTGTGTGTTTCACTCTTTTCCCAACTCAGCAGCTCAAACTAATTAAAAATAGCCTTCAAATAATGTTGCAAACTCTTCTTCAGCAGCACATTTCTGTTAAATAAAAGTACTCCTGTGGTGTTGACGTGCGTAGGAGTCTACGCCTAACGTCTTATCTATTGTGTGGTCATCACAGCCACAGCATTCAAATGAATGATATAATAGGCCGGTGTGGTTATTAAAGTAGGTGTGGGGCCTTTTTCAGCTCTGAGTTCACGTTGGTAACCTGAATGCCCCTTTCTTTAAATTCACATTGGAAAATAAATGGAGTGTGTACGCTGCTTTGGTTAAAAACCACTTGAGACAGATAATTTCCCCACAGAGCAGAAGGGAAATCTTCAAGAGCCTGCCAGGGGCCGTCTCCCTCCTCATTCATGCCCATCTGCCTTATTCATTGACATAAAATAATCACATGTCCCCTAACCTACATCACAGGTGAATAAATAGGTGTCTAATAGGAAACTACAAGTTTTCGTTCTGAGTCTGTTTGGGGGGGATTTTTCTCACAAAAGCACGGCTCCTGTGTGATTTCCCTTCGCCTTTTCGAAGATAAGTCGATTGGAAATCCCCGCCGAGGCTCCGCCCAGCCGAGTGCACAAAAACCGAGCGCACCTCCCTCCGCCGCTACACTCTGCCCTGACCTCAGGAGAGACACGGAGCTGCTCACCCGACGAGTCAAAAAGGAAAAGTCAACATGGACGTCCACAGAGTATCTCACCACAACCAAATGGATTATAACTACGACAACGCGGAGCCCAAGCACGGGAAGATGCTGCCGTGCCAGGAGGACCGTTTTGACAGCGGCCTGGACTCCCTGAAGGAGGACGAGCTGGTGAACGACTTTGAGGACATGAACGTGACGAACAAAAACGAGGATCTCACTCAGGAATACGAGCCTTGGAGGAGCGCAGTGACGGAGGATGGAGACACGTAAGTGGATTTGTTCTATGTGGTTTATTATTAATAATAATGCAAGTGCGCATTTTGCAAAAAAAAAAAAAAAAAAAAAAGTCATCCATGTGCGTAAATCTGGGAGAAGTTTTGGCACCGGAGCGCAGCAGCTGCACTTTAAAAGGGAATTGCAATTTAAAGTTTTGTGGAAAAGCTGCAAAAAGTGCGCGTGAAAATGTCGAAAGTTGCACGAAAACAAGAGGCCTTTAACTGTGTGTGTGTGGTGTGTGTGTGCGTTACACAGCGCGTACTCTGCGTGTGTGTGTGTGTGTGTGTGTGTACTTTGGCTCGGAGCGCAGTCTGGGCGGCGCTAATGTCGCTCTGCGAGTTCAGGAAAGTCCCTGGCCCTCTGCCAGGAACTGATAAAGCATCAGATGTGTCAAGCCACAACTGGTGGAAATAACCCGACAAAACTCCATTCTTGCGAAACGCTCCACTGCTCAGGCTTTGTTCGGTCTCATTTGGCTGGAACCATTTCCTCCTTGTGTATTTTTTTTTTGAGAAGCACTATTTTAACTAACCTCTCTCTCTCTCTCTCTCTCTCTTGTCACCACACAGGCTTCTCCACTTGGCCATCATTCATGAAGCCACAGACCATGCCTTCCAGATGATCAAACTGTCTCACAATCACCCCTTCCTCAACGTCCAGAACCACCAGAGACAGGTAACCATCAGCCCACATGACTGATTATCAGCCACCAGACGTCCTAATCATACACACAAACTGCCTTTAAAGTCACACTCCTGATTAAATACTGATGTTTAATTGCTCCCTCCTCAGACTGCCCTCCACCTGGCAGTGATCACAGAGCAGCCCCAGCTGGTCGAGAGGCTCCTGAAGGCCGGCTGTGACCCGCGGCTGTCCGACGACAGCGGGAACACGGCTCTCCACATCGCCTGCAAGAGGGGCTCCCTCGCCTGCTTCGGGGTCATCACCCAGAACTGCCAACACCACCTCGCCTCCATCGTGTCCTTCCCCAACTACAATGGTAATTATTGAGTTACGATAAAGACGCTCAGATCGTCGTGTTTCACTGGAGATCTTCTTGAATTGTAACTGACCTTTGCCTCATTGTGTTTCTCCTTCACAGGACACAACTGTCTCCACTTGGCGTCCATTAACGGCTACGTTTCATTGGTCGAAAACCTGGTTCAGCTTGGAGCAGACATCAACGCACAGGTAGGTGTCATTAACTCTGAGAGGCAGCAGGTTGAACTTGTAGCAGAGCAGATGTTTGAAGGTAAAGCAGCAGAAACCTAACGTTATCCTTCTTGTTGCCTGTAGGAACAGTGCAGTGGCCGGACGTCGCTCCACCTGGCCGTGGATCTCCAGAACCCCACACTGGTCCGTTGCCTCCTGGAGCTCGGCGCAGACGTTAACTGCTTTAACTACGGCGGCTTCACGCCGTACCATCTCACCTATGGGCGCCAGAACGAAGAGATCCGCTGCCAGCTGTACGAGAAGACGGCGCAGGAGCTGAGGGAGCTACCTGAGAGCGAATCAGACGAGAGCGACATGGAGGATGTGGACTTATCGGAAGATGAGGTCAGTTTCTGATCTAAGGTCCACACAGCCAGTACCAGTTTAAAACTTTAAACCATCGTGTTTTAAAGGAACGGTGTCCTAACGTTTCTTTATTGTCTCTCCCACAGCTGTACGATGACATAAAGTTTGGAAAGTAGAAGCGTCCCTCTGCTGGTGGTGTGAACAGTTAAGCTGCTATTGGGTTGCCCAGCCACGGCCCCCACATCGAGGGACACGCCGGTCCACGTTCCCCGGTCCAGGTCCAGAGGTGCTGGCCCAGGGATCACAAAAATGAAGACGGCGTCCAGTCTGGTCAAAACCGGTCCAGATCACCCAATGATCTGCACCCAAAAAAACATAAAAACAGCAAGACCACGACCTCCATATAGTCCTTCTATATACTGTATAAATATATATTGATCTGTAAATACCAGACGTGTGTAATATATTGTAAATACAGAGATATTATTTTTGTACCTGTACATATGTGGTGTGAATTTAAACACTATTAACAAAAAAATGTTCAAGAATAAAGAAGTTTATGGATATAAACGGCACCGACTGTGTGTGTTTCCTCCAGTCATGAGTGTAAATTCCCTCCATGTGATATCTCGGCCTTTCCACATTGTCAAACAAGCATCATTTCTCACTTACACCGTGTGACGAGGAAGAGAGTCATCAGCGGCCCAGACTTATGAAAGAAACACAGACAGAAGCGATCGCACTCAGCCGCTTGGAACAGTCTGGGATTTCCTTGTTGAGGCGAGGTCACCGGGTCTCTGAGTCAGCGCACTGAAAGTCCCTGGGCGGCATAAGAGGAACAAAATGTACTTAAAATATTCCAGCCTGCCCGAGTACGACTGCTGAACAGCAGCAGGAACTGGAACTTGCTAGAAATACCAAAGCAATTTTGTAAGGAGGAAATCTTTTTAACTAAAGCAGGAAAATGTGGCAGCCTGTGTCACCACGACCAGGAAACACTGCAGCAGGTACAAGACTTGTCAGCTACAGTGGTGCTCAGGTTCAAGCACCGTAAAAATACTCTTGTACAAGTAGAAGTCCTTCATTGACAATGTTATGTAAATAAAAGTATGCAAGTATAACATAATGTTTGTGACTTTTATACATCGTACACCTTTAGATTATTATTACTCATGTTTTAATGTAAAAAACAGGATTTTACTGGGTTGACTTGAGGCTCATTTTGAACTATTTGGTGAAGGAAAAAGACGACTGGTTGCTCCAAGTACAACTATGAAGATAGAGAAGTGTGTCAGGGTCTCTTGGAAAATGGGAAAGAAGAATACTTCAAAATCCAGAGGCAGTCCAAATCTAAGAAAATGTATTAAACGGGGAAGGATATGTCAAAAAGCTTTTATTACAGCGTCCCTCAGGTCGAAACATGTTGGATTTTTTATTTAAATGTCTGTTTTATAGTTAATCCACCATATCTAAGGCTTTTTAATATTTCCATCCTTGTTTGATACGTTCGTTCACAGCTGCCTCTGGCTCTTAAAAGTTATTTTGTTCAGGCCTGTAACTAATGATTATTTTCATTATGGTTGCTGCTGATTATCTTTTCCATTGGTTGATTGGTTGGTTTGTAAATGAAGGTGCAATATCGAAGTATTTAAATTTTTTAAAAATTCATGAAATAAAAATGATCAACAGAATGTTAAGAAATGAGAGTTTAGACGATATCTCAAAGACGTCTATATATTGTGTTGCAGAGAATTAAGTTAGCATGCTAGCCAGCTAGTCCTGGCCCGTCTTGTCTCATACACCAGTCTGAGCTCCGAGTCCGGACGGCTAACAGCTGCTAACTGTGGCTGCTGTTAGCTGTGCAGCTATCGGTTACTATGGTCATATGCCCCATATTTGTTTGAAATATGAACTGAAACGGTGGCTAATTCTGACACGTTGAACCTGTTGAAATGTTTTTGCATTTAAATAACTTAACAGTCAAATAAGTAAGAATTTTACTTTAAAAACATTCAAGAACTAATTAAATTATCAACAGAATGTGAAGAAAAATAATTTTTGACGTCATGTCAAAGATGTCTAGGAAGTGTGTTGCAGGGACATCTACTGAAAATAGCACGCTAACATACTAGCCCCCTGTGCTAGCGGTGTGAGCTCACAGTAAAGGCATGCTGCACATATTGTTGGGTACTTTCATTAATATAAAAACAAATTCATCATATTTTATCAATTTGAAGTAAAACGTACAATATTCCCAGTAGAAAATGGCGTAAAAAAGTATCTCAAGTATGTACCTAATTCCAGTACTTGAGTAAATTTTCTTCCCGCACTAGTCAGCTGATTTGTGAATAGCAATCAGGACATTTTCAGAAAGGAATTTACCTGCAATAACCGGCACAACCCACTTTAATTCCCAGTATGAAGTCAACCCGGAGCCAACAACAGTTATATGGTACCGTCAAGATTTCCCTGAGTGATTAGGTTTAATAGCAGTGTACACTGCAGCCAGCCTGTAATCGTCCTCTGGGCTGTAAACACTAACAAGGTTACAGACCTGTACAGGACTGCAGGGGGACTTTCCAAGGACAAAGTTGTACCTCCTTAAGGACAGTGGAAATTACATAAGAGATAGAGTCTATAAACATGAATCTAAGCAGAAAGTAAATGATCAGGGTGAAGAAGCATGACATTTAAGCTTGATTTCTATGTGTGTAAAAGCTGCATGAAGACAGAGAGGAGTCGAGTATGACGACACTGATGGGAAACGGTCCAGGATTGACAGCTCGTCATTTCTGATCACATGGTGATGACAAACCCTCGTACATGCTGAGCTGGACGAGGCCATATGTAAGTTTGTCATTCTGAAGTACTGAGGGGGAACAAAGTTTCCCTTTAAAAAGAGAAACTACTCATGTTGTGCGATACATCCGGTGAGTCGAAGCAATCTATTTCTGACATGCTGAAAATGTTGAGAAAAATCAGGTCACCGAGTAGTAAAATTACCTCCACAGCACCTGTGTATTCAGAGAATACAACGTATTCAGGCCCACAACAGGAAGCCGAGAGGTAGAGCTCTGCACCGCTCAGGTTCCCAGAAACATTTCCCCTGCTGCTAAATTCAACCAGCAGATAAAAAAACAAAAACAACAAAAAAAACACAGCTGATGAAACCGAGACGTCTGTTTACATGAGCAGAATATATGTTCTCTAAATATCCAAAGTATTTGTTAGAAAAATGGCAGAATAAATAGATGTACAGAGAAAGGTTATTTTACTCCAAAAACTTTTTTTTATTGTTGAATGAAACAGTGGGGTAAATGTACAGCAAACAAAGATAACACCAGCCTCCTTCTGGGAAATTGCATATCCCATCATGCTCTAACTTAATCCAACAGGTGACGCGTCTCTGCTCGCTCAGTCCCGCTCGGCCAGGGCCATCAGGTGAGTGTCCACTTCAGTCTCTGTCAGGATCCTGCAGAGAGAAGAAGGGGAGATGGAAAAATCTATTTTAACCAGCGACTACAGTTGAAATCAGATTATTTTTCAAAACAGCAGCTCCTTCCAGCTTCTTAAAGCTGCTTCAAGGAACTTTCATTTGTTGTTGATTCTGGCGGACCCCGTAGACGAAAGTGATACGAGCACCTTCTGTTCTTGATCTGGCTAGTTAGCTGATTTATTTAGGTTTTTCTATTTTTCTTTTTTAAACACAGCTGCTTGCTGGATGCCTGTTGATGAAGTAATGGTTCTGAGGCTATGTAAGATTAATAACTTTAATATGATGATATGAAAAAAAAGCAAACTTTGTTTTAGTGCCGAGCCAGCAGCGCACAGAGCAGCTTCTCTCCTCAGGCTGCGAGACGCCTCACTTTGTCCTCAACAGTCATTAGTATTAAACTGAAACTTTCATATCTAGTTAAAAGCTTCTTGTAGTACACATATATCTGAGTATTTGATACAGCCCTAACCCTTACCATTACAAGTCAGATTCAGCACACTAGGAAATGCTCCAGTGAACATTTATTACCAGAAAAGCACCTGAAACATCACATGGAGGTAATAAATGTTTATGGGAGCATTTAGATTTTTACATTGTGGTATATGTCAGAACATCTTGTATTTCTGGGTTTTTACCTGAACTTGGCGTCCTGCGTTGTGACAACGCCCACCTCGAGCTCAGAGGGCTTGAAGTCAATGGAGAGAACAGTCGACAGACAAGAGATCGCCGTCTGAAGGGGAGGAAAAAAAGGGAGTGTTGAGGAGATAAGTCTGTGTTTATCTTACTGCTATTGTATAATAATTGACTTGACATTGAAGTAATGGTTATAAAATTAGAAGCCACACATCTGGAAACCACCTGTGTGGTTACTTTCACATTCGTGTTCCTCCCCCATCAACCCGTCCAACAGCGAAGAAGTGAAGAGAGATTTTTTTTGTACCTCGATAGTTTGTTCGAAGGTCCAGTCCAGTTTCTTTTTCACTTTCTTCTCCAGGAAGCTGGTGGCTTCTGTCTGCTTCACTCCGGCGGCGGTGGCCTTGAAGCCGCAGTAGTAGCCTGCTGGGTCACATTTGTACACCTGAGGGCCGAACTCCTCGTCTATGCCGATCACGATCATACCTGCAGGCAACAGGCGTCAGAGAGGACGGTGACATTTAGCTCCAGTGCTTCACACATATGGACACATCTCAACCATTATGAGAAAACTCCTCACTGACTGTAAACTGATAGTTGTACTTACAGCAGCCCAGTGGTCGCATCTCAGCGTTCTGCGTGTAGACTTGCGAGATGTCAGCAATCCTCTTACACAGCATGTCCACTGGGATCTCATAACCGTACTTGTACTGCCAGTTGGCTGCCTCGTAGCGAGCTCGCTGGACTTGAGACCTGCTGTCAGCTGCAAGAGATCAGAGGGACAAGGAATGTAAAGTGGCTGATTTGTTCGATGAACCCGTTTAAATGTCACACTGTCACGCTGGTGCATCAAATCTCCAATGCAATGTTTTAATTGTGTCCACAGAAAGCTGTTCCTGTGTCAGATATTACACATGGGAGGGAAGAGGAACCGCGGACTACAGTAAACGCTGAGACTGAGGAGAACAGAAATGTCAATTAAGACTCATCACTTTCAATTTTATCTGAAAATAAAAGGATTTTTTCAAAAAGGTACTTTGGTTTTTACTGGTTTTGGTTCACATTTACTGAAAATGACTGTTGCCTGCAGCAGAAACAACCACATGTATATAAGGGTGGAAAGTTTAAGTGCTACGACTACAAAAAATGCGTCAAGTAAAAGAAAGTGGAGAGAAAACTGGGGAAAAATGCTAAAACACTGCTGAATATGACCACTATGACAGAAATGCATAAAAACAGTTTAACTGCAGAGTGTTTGTTCAGAAAACGTTATTCTTTAAATACACCCATTTAACTGATAACTTTTAAAAACACTACAGTGAGTCTACTACAGAGTGACGACATCTTTTCTCACCTGTCATCCCAGACATTACACATCCAATATTATCTGTTATTCTGAAAAGGTGGGTCACTGTGGCGGCATCCAGGAGCTTGTCCTGTTTCAAGGGAGAAAAGGAATGACACTTGAACTTAAGAGGTGCACTGGGTTGTTCATGTGATTAGGATAAACTGCGTGAAAACATTACGTGCACACAAATGCAAATGCAATGCACTCAAAGATACATTTGACAAAATAATCAAGAGTATAATGAAGTCAAGTCTCGCCAATAAAAACTATGTAAATAACAACTGAATAAAGAATCATTCAACAAAACATTTGCTGGTTAAGACTTTAAACTACATAAAATTCTTGCTTTATCATTTTCATGTAACATAAAATGAACACTATAAATTGCAAAAAACAGTCTTTTGACTGCTGGTTAGACAATGTAAACAATTTAAGATACCACTTTGGGCTCTAAAACATAATGCACAACTGTCAGTATTCAACATTTTTCATACCAACTACACAAACATAATAAATATAACCATAATAAGACATTTTAAAAGTAGGTTAACTTTTCCGGTGGGGAGACTCTGAGGGGCTTTGTAACGCTTTGTTTGAAGATAGACGAAAGTGATATGAACACATGATGTGAATTTAATCACTAACAAATGAATGAACCATGTCAGGTTGCAATGAAATATAATAGCTCCACATGTAATGAGCTTTACAGCGAAAAGAAATTTACAGTATGGCTGTTGCCAGAAACAAGTGTTAATGTAGGCGGATGCAACTCGACCCTGACTGATAATTGATTTTTCTCTTTCTGCGTCATTTTCTTAAAAAGTCTGACAACACATACGCCGATACAAATACATCTCCAATGTATCTGTGCTAGATAAATATTGGCCGATGATAATCAGCCAGCCAATATATCGGTCAGGCTCTAATGTTTACGATGCTCACCCTGCTTCCAGTTAAGGTATCACGTATAACAATACGATATCGATTATTGGACTACAATACAATATTTTTCTGATATCACAAAGTCTGCCACGATATGATTTTGATTTGTCTGCTACAGGGGCCTGCGATCAATATGAGATGTTATCATACGTCCATTTAACACAATCAGTTACATTTATCAACTCACAGACATTGCAGACTTCCAGACATTTAAATAGAAAACAATCTGTTGTTTTTAATAAAAACAAAGCTCTGTTTAGAAAAGGAGCTGACCATCGAGGGAAACAGTGACACAGGCGTGCCATGGGAATTTCAAAATAAAGGCGTGTCTTAACGATGGCGGTGATATGAATCTGTGTTTTCATGTTGCATCGATGCTACTGGATCGTTGATCACTGAATTCATGTATCGATCCGGATCGATGCATCGTTACACACTTACTTCTAGTCTCACACAGGTATAAAAACAAAGACCTGACTTCAACTCACCGGTACTTTTTTCTGTGTTACAACAACTGCACAGTCCTTCCCCCTGACTGCTACTGATGTGAGTCCACCTTGGTTTATGGCCTTGAAAGCATATTCTGCAAACAAGCAAAGAGAAGAGGGTGTCATTAAGTGTACACATTCATCTGATAACAGCATTCGATGTGGGAAAAGTAAAGAAAAGTGTAGCATTCATGATTTTGATCAGTCCATCTGCACAAAAACAAACGGCTGTCTCCCTCAGTGGGAACAATAACTGTTACCGGATGTCAGATGTTGTCAGCATCGCATCACTGTGGGCTCTCAGAAGTTTTTGCTTTAGATTTTTACTTCCAGATGAGTGTAACCTGTAGGATTTATGGCTGAACATCTGGGGATATCTCTTATATCACTTTAAATGTACAAAGATGTGCCTTTTAATTCATGAAATTAATCCACTGTCTTCTTAAACTGACCAGGACATGGACAGGACCTTTGTTGATGTCATTTGCTAAACAACATAGCAGAGTTACACTCTGAAGTTGCTCCACAAACAGTGAATAACAAACTGGATTACAACTTATTGACATGGTCAATATTTTGGTGGATTTTCCCTTTAAGTCCAACACCGCTTGCCGTACTCTGGGAAAAATACGTGAAATTGCCGTCACTGCGACAAATGCTCTCATTATTAAGACGATTTAATTAAAATAATAATTACACTAACTTTCCAAAAGCCTAACAGTTAACTCAACAGCGAGTTGACAGTTTCAGGAATGAATCAGCTTGCTTGACTGCAATGCTAATGATGCTAACTAGCCTGCTAGCCAGCTAGCTGTTTTGAGTCGCGCTGTTTAGTGTAATTAAAGCACCGGCACACTAAACGTAAAATAACGACAGGCGCACCTCAAGTGCGACTTTCACGGTTTTATATGACACTACTTTCGCTTTAGCGGAGTGTTATTTACAAGCTGGACGCCAAGCTAGGCGAACCATGACAGAGCATTTAGCTAGCTAGCTAGCAAACAAGTGAGCCAGCGAGCCGGCTTATGTCTGAACAAATCCCGCACACTGACCGACTTGATAGAGTCTTCCTTCGGGAGAGAAGATGGTGATGTGTCGGTCGAACCCTGCACTCGAACCTCGGGACATTTTACAAGCCTAAGTTTGGCCGAGAAGTTCGTCCAAATGAAATTGCAAGCAGATTTTACTTCATGCACAATATTCCCACCCGGAAGTTGAACTGAGGGGATCCGTAACTGCTTCCGGTGTGAGAGGCCTGCTTCGTTACCATGGTGATATAACAGTCAGCTGCTGCCAGGTGTTGTTAGTAGAGAAAAAAGTACTCAAGTACTGTACTCGAGTACTTTTTGAAGTATTACTCACTTGAGTATTTAAGTTATATGATGCTTTTTACCTCCACTGAGAAATATAAGCTACGTTTTTACTGTAGCGCCTGTGCTTGACAGCTATATTTAGCCTATTAGCTGTATGGCTATCAGCTAAGTAGCCGACTGCATGTAAAGTAGTTAAAATAAATATACTTTGACTGGCTTTTAACCTGAAAATGCAATTTACACTTGAATGTCTGCGTAATAACAATAATACAATATAGATATTTAACACTGACAAGGATTATTATGTCCTTGTTCATGAATACTTTTGTTTTCTGTGTATGTTTTTCAGATAATATCCTTTTTCAATGGATTACTTTAATTATAATAGAGTATTTTTGTAGTATTATGACTTTTACTCACGTGAAGGTTCAAAATACTTCTTCCACAACTTCTTTTTGGCGTTTTGTGACTGTAACATAATAAGAGGATTGAAATAAATACTGTTGTATTGCTTATTGGAACATCTGCAGTCTAACTGACCCCAAACATCAGTAATGTTACCTCATTAAAATGATTGATTTTGCAATTATAGGTCAAATTTTTATTTTACACACACATAAGTGGAGTCTGTGGAAACCAAAACGACTTTTCAATCATAGTCTTTCAGTATAAAACAGAAAAGTATGTTGATATCCTGAACTGAAACTGCAAGAGTATATATTATGGCTATAGTTTATAGTAGGCCTTGATATTGAGTATAAGATAAAGGCACACATTTTAACTTATCATGCTGTTACAGGAAACTTACAGATGTCACTAATAAATCAATGATTGATTTTGATCGAGCGTCCAGGTTTATGACAGCGTGACAGTGAGCCAGCATGCACAATATCAGGAGCCAGCTGTTTATTGAATTATTTACAGCTGTGCTATTGTACATGCCGGCTCGCTCACATGACTCACTGAAACACTTACCTGGAAAGTTGCCATTGTTAATGTGATTAGTAACACCTGTACTTTTCCTGCTGTGACAAGTCAAAATGTGTGCTGTAAAAAACTCGTGAATCTTACAATATTTAACTTTTGTCCTTTGTCCGTGTCGGGAAGCGGGTGAGTCACAGCTGTATTGTCCGTGCTGCACAATATAATGCAATTCAGTGCAAACCGACACCGCTGCCTGCTGTTACACGCGTGAATTTACAGAGAAAATTATCATCTTAG
Organism: Pagrus pagrus; assembly: GCF_965226575.1. Taxonomy (NCBI): domain Eukaryota; kingdom Metazoa; phylum Chordata; class Actinopteri; order Spariformes; family Sparidae; genus Pagrus; species Pagrus pagrus. The sequence continues at coordinate 3,066,940 of NC_140200.1, read as the reverse complement.
TCAATAATCAAGTAAACAGGGTTATGTCAACACTGTGTATTACCTGTGTCGAATCCACTAAGTGTGGCTTCCTTTTTTGATACTGAAGATTTAACATTTAGTGATACATTACATATTTAATACCAGTATTGTGTGAAGTTAACAGCTTCATTTTGCTATACTGCTGTAGATGCTAACATGATTTCTGCACAGAGAAGCTAAAGCAAAACTATATACTGTAATATACTGTGACAAGGTGAAAACAGACCGTCTCAGGATACCACAGGTTTACTTTGCCCTATCACGTATCAAGCCACATGAAAATAACGCCGTCTTCACAATGAAACATGAGTTAGGTTTAATTTTTTTATCAATCAATGAAAAAAAAAAAATCACGTTCGGACCACTTGGAAGAAACTCGAGTCCTATTTCCTTGTTCCTGAAAATAAAGAAGTTCATGTGTCATCAGGGATTTTCCCAGTCCACAGGTAGATAACACAGCTGAATAGAGGATGTTTGCTTCCTCTTTATAAGTTACTGACACATTTAGATAATGAGTCATGACGCTCCTCAGTGTGGTATCATGATCTGTGATGATCAGGGTTTGAATCTCAGGTCTGCGATTGCGACAGCAGTCGGGGTCTTTTAACACTTTCTGATATGGTTTTGTAGCGAAAAAAAAAAATCCCAGCGCTTGACTCAATCATAGATGACACACACGGGAGTGTTTGTGTTTAACCACCGAGCTACATTTCTGAAATGTGACCCAATCACACAACATGTACGCAATAAGTTATTTTAACAACAAACTAGATCATCTGAAGTATTAATGCAAAATCCAGTCTTGCAAAATGTTTCTGCCACTCCTGCACAACCATGAGTATTCCTTCTCAGTAAACAGTGATGCAGAATGATAAACACAAGATTATGTAACTCCAAAATATTCATGTTTATCATGCGGTGATGATTTGTAAACCAGTAAATCAAATATGTTCTTCAGGCTGAATAAGGATCTTGTCTGAGTTAAATAAACGGCCAAAATGCAAATAAATAAACTGTTTTTATCGCGTTGCCAGAGCTTTGTGCTTTGATATTTCACAACCTGGGCTGCAACCCCCCCCACCCATGCCATTGCCCCTACACCACCGATACTTCTCACTTTCCTCCCCTGTTCCTGTCCTCCTCTGCTTTCTCTCTTTCTCCCCCTCTTTCTGTTCTTACTCCACTAAAAGTTCACTCTTACAGTATCAGCGCAGCAGCATTTGCAACGTCTTCGCATTTTGAAACCAGAAAGACCCCCACCCCCGGCCCGAGGAGCAGAGGCGTGGGACTGAACTCTGGAGTGCAGGGGGATCTCCACCATCTATGAAAATACTTTTTCATATTGCAAAGCCGCAGTCTGGCTAATGTTTTCCAAACACAGAAGTTTAGATGTTAGGCAATGCGGGAAAACATGATTACTATGAGCCCTTTTTTTTTTTTTTTTTTTCTGAAAACACTCATAACTTAAAAGGAAACAAAGGTTTTTGGACTCATTTTGTATAAAACATTTTTAAAAGGCTTTCTTTCCACGACCGAGGGACATTTTTATGCAGATGTTTGAAATTTCCCGAATATATTTCTCTGAAAGCGTCCATTATACGTGGTTTTCTGTACGACCCTGGGCTAAGCACCACTGTGTACATTTTTCTTCAACTCAGCATGAAAACATAAAGCAGACAATCTTATTCATCTCAAAAACACACAGTATTCATCATATGGTTCAGCGCACAGTTTCTGAGAACCTACACGCTGCATGCAGCTTCTAGGAACGGCTTATCTAAAGTGAACTAAAAACGCAGAAAAGTGATACAGGTCTGCTCAGTGTGTGTGATAACAACGCTGCATGCTCGCTTCCTTTTACTGCAGACACCTTCTCTAGAACTTGTATGTTGTTCCTCGTAAATAATCTGGTGGTTTGTCTTGATGCAAACACCGTCTGCGGTTGCACAATAGCCTCAAGGTGCGTTGCAATTAGTGGTGTTGCACTTGATGCAGGAGGAAATGCTTCTGTTATTGGGCACAAAAATGGAAAACCCACGATGTGATTAAGATGAAACAGTCATGTCACTGAGGCCCGGCTGCACAGCAGTGAAGCAGAAGAACGCGGACACGATTTAAAGTGGTGGTCGTGACATCGGGTTTTAAAACTAAACCACCCCGGTACTTTACACGGACCGACATGGATGCACAACAGATGCCAGGCTTTCAAAATAAAATCACACCTGGTTTATATTAAAGGTGCACTATGTAGATTTTGGGGAAGATATTTATTCCTACACGAACTAAATACACAAACTGACCTTAAAGGACAACACAGTTTCATACTGTTTTACTTTGTTTATATGTGGCGGGCCCTGCCACCTTTCTAGCTTCAAACAGTGACCCTATTTTCCTCTGAGAACAGCTTGTTTATTCACTTATGGAAGTATTATTACCTCATTAACACAGTGCCCCTTTAATAAGTCCCCACCTCCTGATCTAATGTCCTGTATTCGTCCTCACAAGCTGTGAAACACTGGCTGCTGTTGTCCTCCATCAGATGTGTTTTGCTGCAGCTCCTTTGTACCTGAAGCTTCAGTGAGTTGGTCATGTGCCAGCGAGGTCACGTCTGCTTTAATACACTTTTTATTTCCTGAACTGCTCGCCAGGAGTTTTTGCCATTGGCCCGCATTTTTTGGCACATGTTGCCCAATCTTCGCTCGTGCACTATTAAGGTAATATCTTTGGTTTTTATAACTGAAATTCCCCTCAGTGCTGCTGCGATGATCTTCCAGATAAATATTGGATGTGTTATGACCCTTGTGAGAGTGAAGAAGAAGGAAAACAAAACTAACTGTGGTTTATTTCTTACAGAGAGGAAAACACAACTCAGCTCTCACATAAGCAGATCAGAATGTAAATGCATGTTGGAGAAAAGAAAAGTAAAATCACACAAATCATTATCAGATTCCTGGCTTCATTTACTCACCTGGTATTGCCATGCAATCTGCATCTGGATCTGATTTGAATAAGAAATGACATGTAAATGCCTGCAGAGCGTTTGTGCGACCATCAGACCGTGGAGACCACATCTGGAGGCGGTCTGGCTTGCGTTATGATCGCATCTCACACAGGTGAGAATGCAGCCTGCACAGTGTGAACCACGATCTCAAGAAAAACATTTGCCCAACCTCAAGGTGAAAGGTCACCTCACTCCCTCTAAATCTTGCTAGCTCGAGCAGCCCCGTCAGGAAACTACAGGCACTAGGAGCAGTTAGCAAGTCGCACCTTGCAAAAAGCAGTTAGACAAGTACGAGTGAATGGGCGGTGATGAGTGACAACTAATTTGCATTTTGAGATCTGAATGCAACGCGGCAGGAATGAGAGACAGAGAACAGTTATTAAGAACAGGTGTGGTCTGTGGATCAGGTGTAATCATCCAGATAATGTAGTGTGTGTGAAAATCAGAGGTTAGAAAGGATTTTTAAAGGGGTATTACAGCAATTTAGTATTGCACTTTCATAAAGGGGGACAGATTAAAGAGGAAGAGTTAAGACTGATGCAACAGAGGCTGAGATATACTGACTTCTAGCATGTTTAAAGCTCCAAAAACACTGGATCCTACATTTCCCACAATGCAACTCAATGCGTCTTTTTATTTTCAATTCAAAAAGGCTTTTTTAAACTCTTAAGAACTTCACTGCCAAATCATAAAAGTCCAAATGTTTAAACAGTAGACATCAAGAGCCTCCTTCGTCTGAAATAATCATTAGCAAAAATAATCCTAAACATAAACTGAGTGAGTTTCTAGTTTTACTGCAGTTCTGCCTGTAGTTTGTCCAAGTCTTGTTGCCGTACCTACAGTAGCTGTCCAAGATGGTGGGCAGCTACTCACATCAGGTAGTGACAGGAGGTTTTATGATAAGAAATCACATGACGGTGATGTCATCAGGATTACATTTCTTTTTTTAATTAGATCAATCTTTGGGAGTCTTCCTCCGGAGCCACAGAAGACCTAACACAACTGTTTTTACAGACTCAGTAGTCTTTGTCATCAGTAATCTGACCTTCATGTTTATAATTGTCAGCATTGCCCCTTTAATATTTTTACATACTGTCTGCTCACAGATTCAAGCTGAAATACTGAAGCCTTTTATGGTTCTGTATCATCTAAACCACAGGGACTACAACAGTTTTACCGTCTGCTGGTGAGCAATAATTTAAAGTACATAATGACCACTGCAGCATTGATGTTCTGGGGCCATGTGAGTCGATTCTCTTCCAACGTGAGGTAACTGTAGAAGTGTTTAGGCAATGTGGTTGATGCATTATAAAGTCGGTTGAAATATAGATACCGCAGCATTGGATTCAGATGAGTTTCAGCTGGAAAATTTAGCATCTGGTGTATTGACTTAGCAGTTTATTAAATCAAAGCCAGAGGCGAACGGGGCCGCATACGAGCAGGATGCCCGGTAGCAGAAATCATGATGATTGTGCAATTACGCCGTGTGCTTTGATTCGTGCCTATTCTGCTTTTTGTCAGAGGCAGATGTCGAGTTATCAGCGAGAGAAAATCCCACTAAAGGTCTAGTTTACCGTTGTATTCACACTGTACAGTCCCAGGTGTAAGGTTATCTTGCTGGTGATCACAGCCTTACAGTAAAGTTAGGTGAGTGAGACAGGAGGCAGTCACAATGACCTCTGAGTCCCAGTTTTTGATCTCACACCCTCCTAACTCGTTATCTCTCCTCTTTCCAGTAAAACCTGAGTTTTTGAATTGACTTAGCAAGTGAGTAAGAGCTGACTGTGTCCTGCTCTTTCAGAGTGAACACTATATATGAACAGGTGTCTGCGGTAACAATAGAGCCATCATGGGAGGGAGGGGATATCCGTGGTTTTAACCCACATATCCTACTATAAATGTCACATGTTAAAAAAAAAAAACCCTGCCTTAAATAACCCGCACATGATATCCCAGAGATAGACACAGCACGGGTGATATTCACAGACGATGAGCACTTTTAATTCAAATTAGATGCACTGCCTGTCTACTCACAGCCTATAATAAATCCATGGCTGGATGTCAGAGCGGTGGGTGTGATCGATAGATAGCTTTACTCCTAAATACTTCCTCTTCTTCTTGAGTTTAAGCTGCTCTGTAGGATGGATGGATAGAAAAGGCCTGTTTGCATGTAAATAAAGTAAAACACCCATGAATCCAACTTGATCACTTACGGGGGCTTCAAATGACGAAAACAAGCCGAACTTCACATTCTCACGAGCAACGTGAGGAAGTAAACACGTCTCACTCCGCTGTGCCACAGGCCAGCAGGAAACCCAAAACCTCTTCTTCTTCTTTTTCTGAAGACGCTCTTGTCTTTTTTTGAGGGCTGAGAGCCTCGCAGAGCGTCTCTTACTCCACTCACCACCAGGCGTATTCAGACAGGCCTTAACTATCAGGTTCTCCTGGGGAGCTTTGTCAGCCTCGCCTCATACCCTGCTCACTGTATCATCCTCCTGGTCAATTATGCCTCATGCTGAGCTATCTCATTATGTGTGCCTTTAATGCCCATCATTTGATAGCGGGTGTGCAAACCAGACATGCAGGGTTTTTTTTACTCATGCGTTGACAGCAAGTGCAACTTTAGCTCCTCGCCCTCAGGCTCTGACGCCAGATCTTTCAACTTTGTTGAGCTCTGAGCAGAAAAACAAAAAAAGCTGAGTACTCCAATGGATGAAGAGATCCAACAGCAACTCATTTATTAAAAGTCTGAATTTAGTATTAACTGATGTTCTGGCTCATGTGGAGTAAAAGTTGAGTTTTGAGTTTTAGCTTCGGCTCTCCTGAGCATAGCCTAATAGGGCAGGACATATTTCAGGCTAAACAACGCAACTGATAAGCTGTTATCTTCAGTTAGACGACAGCTAACGTTAGCATTCCAACACTTCCAAGTTACACAGTGTTATCAAATCCAGTATATCAATGAACATCTTGTACACATTTATTTAAGCCCACAGAGGATGTAATCAAACGGTAATGCTAGAAAGTGGTTGAATGCTAACCATGGTTTGAACGCTAATGGCTAATGGGTTATCAGATGTGTTTTGGTATCTTGTTTTAGCTTTTAATGGCTCGCTGTCCCTCCAGATTTGAACTATCCATCATCTTTACAGTTGCTGATCGATCAGAAGTGATGAAATGATTCTCTTTGTTTATATGACTTTTAACCTGGAACACGGCAGCATAACATCATGCTAATGGATGCTAATCCTCTTTCTTTGAGTGAATAGACCTACTGCTAACATTAATATCGCTTAGCCCACTAAGCTAATGCTTCTACAACATTGAAAGTCCCACGGCTGCAGTTATTGTGAAACTTTGTTACTTATTACACGTAATCGTTATTAGGAAACTCGTGGATACTGCAGTTTTGGCATTAGCTAGCATTAGCATCCAGCCTGTTCCCTTATACAGTTGTGTAAGATTACAGGAGAAAACCTACTGAGCTTTACAAAAGCTGTTGGGCAGATTGTGTTGCCTTTCCTCTGTTTCCAGTCTTTATGCTAAGCTACGTTCGCTAAGTTTTCCTTTAAAGGGCTCATTTTGAAAACAGCATTAAGAAAAAAGCATCTAAATAAACGTGGCACTTCTTCCCAGCTGTATTAAAGTGATGTCCCTGACTGGAAACTGAAGAGTATTTCCAGGTACGGGGCTGATAGCTGATACAGAACCTGGAAAACCCATCTATAGAGTAATTTTGGAGGCGAGTAGTTCCCGGTGGCCTCTGTAATAACAGAGTGGAGTCAGTAATCTCCTGATGGCTTAAGAAGAGAGGAAACACCCTGCTGCACTGCACCAATGCCAACTGTAGGCTATCATGCAGCAAGTGGCCAAACCAACTGTGCTCGGGACCATTACATACATACGCGATGATGAAAGCGATCCGTCAAACCAACATGTGGACGACCAACAAGAACAATAAGACTGTTGTATTATTAAGTCTTGGGCAGTTCTGGAGCGAGACCACAGCTTGATAGACACGCTTTGCGGCCCGCTTTGGATCGAGGCTGATCCAAGTCACCATGAAGGCATGACTCATTTTGTGCACACTACTGTACGCCTATAAAAATCCCCCCTTTCACACACTTATGCATTCATTAATTGAATGTCCACATTGTCCTCACATGGAAAAACATGCTCTCACCGATCTTATTTAGGTTTTTTTGCTAGATACTCAAACAGGAGTAGAAAATAAATAACTACATTCAGCCGCGGAGTCACTTCGGGGAGTGCGAGGGGAATTTTGGACTGAGAAACTTTTCCCCAAAATTAAACAACTGATATGACTGATGGTTAAGTCACTGAGCTATTGTATAGTCTGGGAAAACATGGAGTCTATTCAGAGATGGAATCCAATTAATTAATGGCCAACATATTACTGTATTTAACATTTTTTTCACCTCAAGAATGACTTTTCCTCTTAAATCCTTTGGTGTCTTCCCCCTCCTCTCCCCTCTGCCTGTTCTTTCATGCTCCCCCACATTCCCCCAGTGAACAGCATCCAGGAAATCTAGCAGGGGATAAGCTTACATGCAATATCCTCGGCCTAGGAAGATTTATTGCTCGCTTGAGGCTACGCTGGTTCTTCAAAAACTGCCTTCAACTGTAAATTCGACTTTCATTTCAGCAGCGAAGATGTTATGAAGAGCGCAGGAATGCGCTCACAGAGGACTGCTGGAGTGGAATTTTTGCTGGGAATTTCCCACTAGTGTGTGTTTGCGCATGCGCACGGCGTGGACGCATGTGGCCGAGGTGGAGCGCCTGTTGTCTCTGTGAGTGAGCCTGAACGAGTCTGACTGACTCAGGTGTGCGTCTGCTTTTTTTTTTTTTTTTGAGGAGGTAAACAACGAGTGTGTGCCAGGAGAGGAGTGTCACAGATGCCTCTTGTTTGTGTGTGTGAAGCTAATTCAGATCAATTATGAAACTGGGAATGTTCCCTGTTATCTAACAAGTCGCCGCTCTGCATGCATGCATGCTTACTCATTCACACCTCTCTTTTTCTGGTTTAATTTGGTGTCAGTCTCACGAAGGGGCTTCATGCATTTCTAAAATAAAACTGCACGTCTGTGGTGGAAAGCTGCTTTATTTGAAAGTGATGATATGTAACCTTCACTGCAGTACTGTAAGCTGAAGAGGCACTGTGTAGTTTTGATTTAATTTGAATATTCACAGTATTAATGAGGCGATAATACAAACTTAAACTGTTCTCAGGAAAATAAGGCCCCCAGAAGGCAGTTTGAAGCTAGAAAGGTGGCAGGGTCCGCCGCATGTAAACAAAGGAAAGCAGTATGAAACTGTGTCAATGAAGATCTTTCTCTTCTGATTAAACTTTCCTACATAGTGCACCTTTTATAAGCGCAGCTCTGCAGAGGTGGCGGACTACTGCTGACCTCCAGTAGCACTGTTACTCAAAGGCTGCATCTCTCCCTTCTGAAATCCCCCAAACTTTCCCCTCCGCCAAATCTCTCCTCCCAGCCGCCAGGATAATGCTCTTTTCAGGGCCTCTCTCATGATGCACACTCTGCTTGCGGATCCGCCGCAGCTGGCGAACTGGCCCTGCCTGGCGAGCGGTCGCTTACACCGGCCATGTGTTCTCTACCCTAATTGCTTTTCCAGGGTAGAGACGGAGGGCAGCGTTGTGAAGACGAGACGCACGGAGGGCTCGGCGTGATGAGGGGACCAGGAGGCGTGCGGGGAAGCTTTTTCTGGCCCAGATGTGTGCAGTAGCAGTCGTGGGCCAGGCGCACATCTGCAATCGTTTGAACTTACTGGGGGAATTCCTCTCTCACTGCGTGTCTCCATATATTTTGTCCCGCTGAATCGTCAACTCGGGACAATGAGTTGCCTGACTGCCTCCCTCTGTTCTTCCTCTCATATTTCCCTCCGTGTGTCATGAACTGTTTCCCCCACAGACAGACAAACAGGCTGGTCTAGTAGCGACTCCAGAAGGCGTGGGATCCTTTGTGTGTTGAGGACATTTAAAGGGGAAGATAAAAGAGCCAAGTCTTTTTTTTTTCTGTAAATATACAGGACTTGCGTACGAGGCACAGACATAACAAGCACTTAGCTATGAGGCTGTATTTGGTATCGTGGGCTTTGAGCGCACCTCACCGCACATGCCCTCACCGTGACAAAGAGAAAAAGATTGCAAAGATTTCGGCCGCAAGTGCTTTTTATCAAAGCAGCGAGCTGGAGACGGGTTTCTGCTTGCCAAAAAGGCAGCTGAAAATGTAAATAGCAATTTCATTTTAATGGTGCTGGTAAGTGGTTTAAATTTAACAAAGGGCTAAAAATATCTATTGTTTTGCTGCTGCGTGGGTTGGCCAGGCAGAGCACAACAAAAGCAGGGAGTTTCCTCTTCCTCAGGGCTGTCGGGAGATTTCCTTGTGTTAGCATTTTAAAGATTTGGGACGAGATGTCCTCACTGACAATGATCTACGCTGAAGATTTATCTCAACTCTCGCATCCCTTCAGGACACGGCGTTCTTCACATTCTCTCCTTTCAGCGTCGAAAAAACATCACGTAACATGTACTGGCTGGACCTGCGTCAGCCAATGAAATCATGTTATCTGTGTGTGTGTTTATTTAGGTGATGTCTTCTAATTACCACTCCCTGCAGACTCACACACTGCAGCATTTGCCTGACCTTTTGCATCTTACGCTCCTGTTTTGCAGGTCTCAGGTGACTGGACGCAGGCGGGGGACGTCATATTCTGTGAATAGGATGAATAAATATATACACATGCTTCCACATTTCAAAACAGAACTGAATCAACTGCTTTCTTTGGCATGTAGATACCAGACAGAAAGCGCCTCTATAAATACCAGGCTTTATGTTCTCCTTTCAAGATTAGTTGAACTTTCTAACTATAGAAAGAGTTTCACATGGGGTTTTTTTGTGCTTTGCCTTCTGCAGCCAAGCCAGAGGCTCATGTGTTGCATGCACTAATAGATATTTATATTAAGAAGTGCCAGATCATACGTTCCATTCAGATGATGAGTATGTGCAATATGAAAGATGTTGGTTAGAGTGTTTAAACAACAGAGAATCGGGGTATGAGCTCTCTACACCCGCCTTGTTTGTTTGGTTGTTGAGTTTGGTTAGTTTGTGTAAATGTGAACATAGCAAACATGTCTGAGAACAAGCAGACCGAGGTCGCCAACAAAGGGAGGTTTTCTGTCTGCGTCCGAGTGGACCCTGCTGCAGCTAGTTTCCAGCCGATCACAGGATTTTGTGATGCTACAAATGTGATTACAGCACGATTTTCAAAAAGCCGAAACCTATCCATCTGCTGATTGTGAAATCTGCTCAGGAAGCAGCGCTTTACAGCTTTGCTTTGGTTCGCTCTCGCTCCCGTCGTCAGGATTGTTTGCAGACACGGCAGGCGTACGTTTACAGCACAAAATAGCAGAAAAGGCAAAGTTAGCGACTAGCTGGTCAACATAGAGGAGCGTTCACAGGCTAAAGAACCAGATGTTAGTGTCAGTAGTTGATAGAAACCCAAAAAAAGTTAAAAAGAGAGTAATTATTGGTGTTACATTTGTCAGGTGACCAGAAACATGACTGCTAAAGTTGCTCCATGTCCGCCGGAAGTGCTGTTTTTGCAAACACGTTAGCATTATCAGCCGTGCAAGGTGATAACATGTCGTGTTTAGCTGGTTGCACTGAGCCCACAAGTGGTCTGAAAACACTTAATGCTGCTTCAAATGATTGACTTTTGTTATTGTGTACTAAAAGGCAATTATTTAGGTAATTAACTAAATTAAGTTGTAGCTAATCAGCTGTTCTTTGCATGTTTGTATTCTTACATTACTGGCTTGTTTTGTGGTTTAAACTGAAGAGATGTCTTGAAAAGATGTTTTCTGAATGACACACCAATACACGATGATACAAAACACGTGTTTATCATTATTATAATCGTATCTCGCAATGCATGAGTTTCCAACTTGCAGCTGTATGGTGCCTGTGTGTCTGGAGAACAGAGTATATCAGTGCTTCAAAAATGGAAATGGAAAACAATTTGTGCTTTATATAGCTCGTTCCATTGTTTCTCAGTCATGGTTTTTTTTGTGAATGATTGAGATAAGACGGTTTCAAAAGGTAGCGTGCACACAAATATTAAGCTGAGCTCAAGCTGAGCTATTTGTCATTAACCCTGAGGGCGGGCTGACTGATGTACTGCTTTCTTGTTTCAAACCCTTGTTCACACATCTCGCTGTAAGTCAGACCTGAGAACACGAGTGACAAACACCGGGGGACTGCTCTTTACAGAGGAAAGTACCTAAAGTATACATCTGGACCTCAGTGTCCTTTTGCAGTTTCACGCTCCACCCATGCAGGCCCATTACTCTGCAGAGGATGTTTCACTACTGTTTTGCTCTGACCAACGGTTACATAAGCCATTCTGAAAAAAGGGAGCAGGCCTCCACCCTGCGAGACAAAACACCCACTGACCACTCGAGGTTTCTCGAAGTCAGAAAGGCCAAAATAATCAGACCCACAGCAACTTGTTCCAAGTGGAAATGACATGTATGTGGTCGTGCAGGGAGTCAAAGGTGGACTGTTTGTGATGGCAAACTTTACGCTATTACCTCATTGCACTCCCTTTACTACACAGCTATGTTTGTTTGTTTTTTTTACCCTATTTTACTTTAAACAGGAGCATAGAAATGTTTGAATCGGGGGGCAGACTGCGGCACGGATTCGGGGAAAGTGCAAGGTGCATTTTTTTTTCAATAAGTATAAATATGATATGAGTCAAATTTAAAGCTCTGGTTTTGATCATGAGACAATGGGCACACTGACAAGAAGGTCGCCACCCTTCCTACAGCGGCAAGATGTAAATGACAACTATAAGTGACGCAGCGGCATTGTCTGGCATTTCTTCTCGGTTGATATATATTTATTTATTGTAGTTATTTTATGTCTTCTTTAAGTCGTTTTATGTCTTTGTAGTTGTTTTGTGTCTCATTTAAGTAGTTTGATCACTAAATGGTTGTTTCAAGTTTCTTTAAGTTGTTAGGTAGTAGCTATCTAGTTGTTTGATGTCTGCTTTAGGTTGTTGTTGTTTTATGTGTCTTTGTTGTTGTTTGATGTCTTCTTTAAGTAGTTTGATGTCACTTGTTGTTGTTTGATGTCTCCTTTAAGAAGTTGTATGTCTCTTTTAAGTAGTTTGATCACTTTATTGTTGTTTGATGTCTCCTTTAACTAGTTCTCTAGTAGCTATCTAGTTGTTTGATGTCTCCTTTAGGTTATCGTTGTTTTATGTGTTTTCGTTACCCTTTTGTGTCATTATGTGGCTTGCATCTCATAGTTTGTGTCTTTGTGGTTGTGTTACATCTCTTTGTTTTTCATCTTGTGTCTCTTTATGGTCAGAGTGCGTGGCCATCCTTCTGGCCGTGTCCCTGATTGAAACTCAATTTTATTTCAGTTTGACTGATGCGAGTACATCAAAGAAAAAGTGTGAAATTAATACAAGCTGGTGTTTGTGAGACTATCAGTGATCACTGTGATTATCAGTCAGTAACCGATATAGTGCATATCAAAACTAATCAGGTCAGTTGTGCACAGGGACTTTTGAGAGACTACAACCATGATTTGTATCCTGATGAGAAGAGCGTCAGAGGTGGTGATCAAGGACGCACTGATCCACTGGTCGATGGCTGACGAGAGCTTGAGTCATAATGTGTTTGACAATCAGACGAAACATGATAACGATGAAGGTCCGGCCATTGATGAAGGAGCCGAACTGACTCATACATTCCATTCAGGTCGAGGAGGAGAACATTTTCTGCAGATAGTATAGTCCATAAAGTCCACGTACAATGTGCATCTATCATGAGACAGTTTAATTTGCTTTTCTTCTCCAGCTGTGGTCCGGCCTCAGACAGCTCATAAACTGAGTCAGGCCCGCAGCTTTCCCGGCCATCCAACACAGAACAACAAAGCACTGCACACAAAAACAGCAGAACGACTATAAAAACATAATGAAAGTGTCCCCGTTTGACAGAAAACAGAGCAAAAACAGACAATACACACAGAGACAGGTTGCACACAATGTTGAATTCTTAACTACAGTGAGCGTCTGGTTGGTCAAAATTATAAGAGGCATGGATAAAATGTGTCTAGTGCCTTAAAAATTAAAAATATATCACCTCAGCTGTTTGTTTTTCTTGTTCTTTTTCTTTGCAGTGCAACAGCAGAATGATTAAATAGAAAACCACACGACCATACATGAACTTGAGGCTTTGCCGGCCAGAATTAGCTTGTGGCTGATGTTAATTTTCAAACCTTGAAAACCCCCCATTTTTTTTTTTTTATCTGCATTTAATTTATCTTTTTTTTTTTTCTTCTAGCAAACAGCAGGTCAATCAATGCTTGAGCAGCTGGTCCATCATAGGTAAAGCTGAAGGGTTCACAGGTCATATTATCTTTGCATCATTGTAGCAGCCACCTGTACTAGCAAACTTGCAGCTGAGATAGGAGGCAGCTAGTGCCAGGGACTTTCCACAACCCAGTGTGTGTGTGTGTGTGTTGCACATGTGCTTGTGCGTGCGTGCGTGTGTGTGTTCAGTTCGTCTTTGACACTCGAGTGCGTGTGTTTGCGTGTTTGCATGTGTGTTTTGGGTGTGTAAAGGGCACTTTGTGCAGACAGACAGACCGCCTGACTGAGCGAGTGTGAGAAGACGGTGCAGAGGAGCTTTTACTCACATGTAACACAGATCATAATCATTCATGTAGGATGCTTTCTGTGCATGTAAAAATAAATATGCATGTGTGTGTTTGAGAGGCGATAAAAGGACTGAGTGATGAGGACTCGTATTTCTAGATGCTGATATTGCACGGCTTGCAAACATGTGGATGAAACGTGATTTTAATGCAACAGAGGGAATATTTCCAGAAACGTCACACTATCATCGTGTTGCATGTGATTTGAAAGAAAAGGAGCGATACAAGCTACAATGTGACATATTCTACTCCACTTTACCCCCAAAGGGATGTGGTAGCAAAACTAAAACTATCACTAAAATGTCAATGTCTGTCATTCCCCAGTGACAGCCCTCGAGTCTTCGTCTCGTTATAAGCGGGCTGTCTGTGTTTTTGAGCTGTTAGCCCACGGAGGAAGCAAAGGCTAAGGGGGTGAGACAGGAGACCAAGCAGAGCTGGAAATCCCCTGCCCTCACTAGGCCTGCCTCGTCTTAGACACACAGGGCCCCGCTGAGGCCCACATCAAAGGGGCTGCTGCTGTTCTCATCATCCTCCCTCCTCCTGTCTTTCTATATGTCTCACTGTCCCTCTGTGTCTTTACCCTTCTCACCTTTGTCTCTGTTTCCATTCATATACATGTCTCTATTACAATTGAGGAGCAGCTGTACTGATGTTTTAAAAAAAAGAAAAAAGTGTCTGGATCCCTGAGGAAGTTGGATTGTAGAGGTGGATATTGTGGACAGGTTGTACTCAGCTCTGAAGGGAGTGTGTTGCATCTGCAGCACAAACTTTGCATATTTAAAGTATTTGTAATAATAATTTGCAAGTGACTAATCTGCATGTGAGCCCTGATGATTAACAGGTTGCAGGACGCGTCAGCACACATGGCACTCAGGTGTGGTGAAGTACATTTTTAGGGCGTGTGGTTAGACTCGTGTACCACCTGAGAGTAAATCAGAAGTCAGAGTGCTTGCTAAACTGGTCTCCCCAGAACGCTAAAAAAACACCTCCAGTCCCCACCCCCACTACTGCGAGCCTGCAAAAAAAAATGTCAGGTATGTTTGAAGCAGCAGCAGCTCGAGGCCCGGCGCGTGGACACATGAAGGGTTTTTTAGTTAGGGACAGACCCTTTCACACACATGCGAAAGAACACGAGCTCATATATGCGGGCAAGCATTCATGCATGCACACACACTCTTTCAAGGCTGCACCAGTAAACACTAAGTCACAAGGAATGGCATTGTGAATTCTCAACTCTGGATTTTCCCCCTTAATCACAGATTGCCTGATGACTGCTGCGTGTCTCATGTCTCCCACAAGGAAGCTGCTCGATGTGAATAGATGGGAGTCAGTTTCCTCTCTGCTGCACCAGCTCGCAGACTGTCGGTCACCAATAACGGACATTCACTTAAACTTTCTTTTTTTGCGTAATCAGACTCCAAAATCTCAACATGCGCCTCATTAATAATGTTTCTGTTTATCAGTGATTTATCAGGACTTTTTCAATATGATGTGCTTTACTTCCACCGATTATATTGTCGGAGCAATTTTTCAGAAAATGTCCTCAAATTGTCCTCAAACTTATCCCGGAGTGAGTTTATTTACAATCATTGCATGAACTTCTATGACACCACTGGCCCGTAGTAACCCCAGTTAGTCTACTCCAGTTAAATCCAGTACTGCCCTCTAGTGGACTCTCGGTTCATGATCTTCTCTTGAGCAACTTTAGACTCTAGAGAGAGTGACTTAAAAAAAGGAAGTGAAAATAATGACTAGATAGTCAAATAAAACTAAAGAGAGACTTCATCCACATATAAATAATCTATATTTGACCTGTGATGCTATTTATCCATCTAGATGTTTTTGTTGTGAGATGCTGAGTTTTGATGATAACGGCTGTAGATCTGTCGGCCTTCTCTTGAATATAATGGAACAAGGTGGCTTATGGTGCTCAAAGTGCCAAATAGACGTATTTGAAAAAAACTCAACGGCGACGTCTTGTTACAGAAATCATGACCCGGTTACTCAAGATAATCCACAGACCTTCTTATGAGCAGTTTTATTTAGGAACTATTTTCTTTCCGCAGAAGGAAGCGTGCATCTACTCATGGATGAGAGACTAACTAGGCTAACAAAGCTAGCCATTAATGTTGTCACCCCACGCCGTCCATAGGTAGATGCACGCTTCCTTCTGCGTGTTGATACGGGCGGTGGATGTAATTCGGCTTTGAGTGCCGTTGTATTCAAGAGACATCTCTACGGCTGATCTCAGCCAAACTCAACCAAAACACTCCAGATGGATAGACAGCACGACATGTAAGAGGAAACATATGTGTTTTTGATTTTGTGGGTGAACTGTCCCTTTAAAAACCTGCCTGCACAGTAAACAGTGTGTGCTGTGCAGCTCTTCCACTTTCCTTTACCGACTAATTACAAAGTTAATAGCGCTTCCAGCCCTCTTTCTCACTCTAAATTATTAATCCTGCATATTATATGGTCTATCGAACCTGGACGCTGTGAGTTACTTTTGGGCTGACGCAGCTGAAATCAACACAGCAGCTGCTAAGATTTAGTTTGTGATGTGGTGTCTGCTGGCCGGCGGCAGAGGTTAACGCTCGAGGCGATTACTTTGGGTGCAGAGACGGAGGTAACAGCAGAGAATTTGTTTTCCATCTGCTGAGACCACATAATAGGTCATTTCTTGGCTTGTTAGCTGAGGTGCTGAGCTCATGTTGCAAAAGAAAAGATAACTTTATGGTTATAGTCACCAGTCCTGCCAATCACAACCGACTGTAGGATGTGGATGTGTCAAGTTAAATCAGAGTATAAACTCATTTAAACAAAGTTCACACAGAGATCCACAGAATGCAAATAACTAAACGTTTTGACATGGTTTCAAATACATAGGTGTCTTGTGCTGCAGAGATATCTGCTGAAGTTAGCATGCTAGCCAGCTAGCCCCGGCCTGTCTTTTTTCATTATACTACTCCCAGCTTCCAGTCAGGACCACTAGCAGCACGGCTAACTGAGCATACTTGCGGCAGTTCACTCTTTCTCTGGTGATATGCTGCACCGATTGGTTTGGAGTTCAAGAGGTTGACAGTCTTACATATTGCACCTTTAAAGCTAATATCCAACCTCTACCTTAACTTTCTATCTTGTTCAGTTGTGTCAGTTTACATGGTGTAAAGTTTGACAAATGCACTTTGACATTCTGTGAACATAACTTGCTTTTCTGACATCATGTCCGTTTGCTTGATATTGCCGACTGCAGATGAGCTGCTGCCATTAACCTTTGTGTTAACCCCCCCCCCGCATAACTGGAGCCATTCGGTCCAATAACATTGGAAAGTCCAGCAGAGATACAATCACTTTATCCCCATTCAAGTCAGGCAGGCGCTGAACCAGAAGTTATCCGGCTCGGTCGGCAGAAGTCTCTGGTGCACACGCTCTGTGGGCCGGACAACACAGTAGAGCCGGATATTTTCATACCATGGAAGTTGAGCTTGGCCTCAAAAAGGCCACAGAGCAGCTTTCAGAGGAATGAACGGGGCTCCACCTCCAAAGTCCACATTTAATGTAACGTCCTCAGTGTCTTTAAAATCTCGGCAGCCGGTTGTTTCCATATACCTCAGATATATGAGACTTTTAGAAACAAACAAGTCTTGGGAAGTTTCTACAATGTGTGCATCAGAAAGAAAAATCCCATCTGAGGCTTTAAGTTTATACATAATTGACTCAAAAGCATATAAATAAATAAGAAAGATAAAAACAGCCAGGAGCTGTTTTTGAAGAATCGGAGTCTTTTTCAATAAGAGTGCGTTTGGAGGAGCGCTGACGAGGCCTTCGCCTTCAGGCTCAGATCTCAACTGATACCGATCCACTACCAGCAGAAATAGTCGCCTGTGATTGGAAACATAATTTAAAATCTGCCCCGTGCCCGTGTTTTTCTTTAATTATGCATTCCAGCATGATGGATTATCTGCAGTGTGTCATGACTGTGTGCACTGTGCAGGCTGTCAGTGGGTGGCATTGTGTGTCAGCCTGGATGTTGTGAGACGCTGCCTTGTGTGGCCCCGGCTGTGGGCGTTGGATTGACTTCACATGTGACTATAAGAGATGAGCCACGATCATCATGTCATCACCATAATGACGTGGTGCGAGATGTAAGCCGCCGCCGAGTGAAGCATCAGGCTTCGCTTTCATATTTTTCTTTTTGTGAGTCTGCAGTTTTCCAAATATATAATTTCCGATCGGCGGAGGCTTTTTGTAATCACAGTCGAACGGAAACTGAGCATTCCCGTCACGCGATGAGAGATGATTGCCAAAACATTTCTTAAATTATAGCCTGCGCTGTGATTTTAAATGAAAAACACTGACAAACTGGTTTATTTCCAGGCAACTGGGCTTGTTTCGCTTCCTTGAAGACGTGTCACCTCTCATCCAAGAGGCTTCTTCAGTTCCAACTAACTGGAGGAGTCGCAGGCTTTTAAACTCTGCGTGGGAGTGTCCTGACAGAGTCGTCAGGGCCACTTGTGGGTCGTTGACTTAACCGGCCTTCATGTGGGTTGCCAGGTGCTAGGTGAGCCCAGGAAATTTAAAGGAAACGGAGACAATGATTTATTCTTGAGCCAGCCTGGCTCTGTCTAAAGATAAAATCTGTTTGCCAACTGGAGCAATAACCTTGTTGAGTCTCTGCTGGCTGGTATAAGGTCAGTGTTAGAAATCAGCTTCAGAGCTCCGTCTCAGCGTCTCGTACATCTTCATCCTTCTCACCGTCAACAAGTTTGTGCACGAGCAGCGACACATTTTGCATCATATCCATAGGAAAGTTTTTCTTTCCTCCATTTTCTGACAGTCGACCTGTTTCCTTAATTAATACAGAACACGCACTCTGCTACTTCGAACAGCCTCGCTCTCCCACGCCTCAGTGTCGGGTGTCAGATTGGATTTCCAAACACGCTCATTATTTAAATGCTCTTTCACATTTATATATATTTTTTAAATCAACAGTATTTTGATTCTTACTGTGAACAGAAAACAATCTGACAGCACAGACACAAGTTTTGTTTGTTTTAAGAAAAAGAGGTTTTAATTATAGGCCTCACGAAAATGACTTGATTAAATGTTGTTTTACTGTGAACATCTTTTATAACAGCCAGTGTGATAACTGATGTCACAATAACAATGCAGGCACTGTAGCCGGACGTGTTGTACTATGAAGAGAAGAAAACCTGTTCATCACTGCTGTAACAAATAACAGCAGTTCATGACCGAGCCAATGTCACAGTGATTTTAATATGCATACCACAATAAAGCCCTCCGGCTATTCCTCTGCTACTCATCCATGTTTTCATTCTGAGTATGGCATGTTTCACTGTTGTGTTGGAGGCAGCGGTGCGGAGGTCGTTCCGGACCACAGGAACCCACTCTGACCCCGAGAATGGACGCATTGTGCGGCGGGCGGTCGAGGTCTCTGACCTCAGAGCGGTCTGCTCACAGGACAACACGAGGCTCTTTGTTACCCGCGACAAAGACGACCGCTCACGTCACTCACGCTGCAGCACCAGTGTGGGTCCGTCAGCGAGCAGACGACACAGCACCGCTGCCAACTCTGACTGTGGGAAATGAAAGATCGTCCATTTACATTGAGTTATTTTGACAAAAGGACAAAGACACGTGTGTAGAAATCAGACAAATATTATGATTTTATTAACAATTCATTACAGTGTTACTAAATCAATAGAAAAAAATGCTTAAATTAAGTGCTCTGTCAGTTCAGTTCAAAATAAATACATAAATATTAAAAAATCGTACTAAAAAACAGTTAAAAATGTAAGTTATACTTACTGGTTATACAGACTTAGTCTAACAATGCTCCCTGCCATTGTGAAAGGCATACACACCACATCTACCATGCTCACGTCCACAGTAGATAAGGCTGATAACAATAAGAGCAAACGGAGGAACACTGAAACCCGTTTTCATAGTTTTTTTTTTAACAAAAATGTCAGTCAGTCACTCTCACGGTCCAACGGATGATTTGATAACCAAGGCTAAATCTGCTCAGTGCAATGCAGCTTAATGAACATTAATACAGAACACAGAGAGCTAATCAACATGTGAGGGAGTGTTATAACGGCCAGCTCTTTGGTGCAGTCGGGTCGTATCGAGATTTTGCACCAGTTCGAGCAGATCTGGACAAAAAAAAACAGCTGATGTAGGTGCATCAGATATTTGAAAAAGGCCAGAGTCGAAGGCTATTTCACGTCTTTAGTCGTTTTCAAATATACGCCCTCGTCCAGATCTGTCGCTGACATGGCTGTATTGGTGATTTAGGCACAGTGTCCGGTCCGTCTGAGGCACAGGGGGAGCAACATTTAACCCTTCACTCCACAGCAAACGTTTCAAAATCGGAGGAGGCTGCCGCAGCAACTGGTGGTGCAGCAACAGGCTGGATAACGTGGATGCATGTCGCTCCGTTATCCAGCCGTTGTTGCATCGTAAGTTGCTACACTGTTGCAAAAGGGACACTGAGTAGTCAGAGGAGTCGCTCCGCCGCTACCGATCTCGCTCCGACAACCACAATACAGCAGCACTGCCCATCTAAAGCCGCGTCGTACACAAACCAAACGGTGCTCGGTGAAACAAAACAGTAGTGTTTCCTTCTTTTACAAACAGACAGACATTAAAGCACAAACGTCCATTTTTCTTAGGGATGCTTAGGTCGCCGTGACGATCGCCGGGACTACGATGGTGCTCGAAAGCGCCCGGTTTTCATTCTCGATCTGGTAGGTCACGTCGGGGCGAGCGTCGGCCACCTCCGGCCGCTCCGCCATGGTGATCGCTTCGTCTTCGTCGTCCTGAGGCTGGTCGACGGATCGCTCCGCTTCCTCCGACAGCCGGTTTTCCTCCTTCTCTTCCTCCCTCTGTCACACAGGGAATTACATCAGCTGGTAAAGTGAATACAAACTCACAACAACAACAACAACAGAACCTCAGAGCGACATACCTCTTTCTTCATCCTGTAGTATTCGTCGATAGCGTACTGATACTTGGCTGATGTTATCCCGAAGAGGGAGGCCATCCTCTCCCCCAGGTAGTCGCAGGCTGGAAGAGAATAAGAAGCAATTTCAGCTTCCATATTTCTGTGAATCAAGAAAGTACCACTTCATCTTCAGGCTATATGACTTTACATATTCTTGTTCTGATCCACTGCTAAGCTCACAAACTCTGGGTCTGCAGCATCAATTGTTCAGACTTTATCTAAATGTACACAGTGTTGCAAAATATAGACACTCTAACAGAAGAAATGTTCGAGTTTGGTTTGAGGATTTATATGTCTGGGCCATCGTAGCCGGTGGATATCTGCAGGGTGGATAACAAATATCCAGGCCCAGACGCTGTCGTCTCTGTGCCGGTTATTCTTTATATAACTATAAGACAACAACTCACTCGCCAGCTTACAACAGGCAGACGAAGCACCATTAACGAGTGCAGCAACGTCAACTGTACAACCTCATCTGACACATAACCCAGCTGTGTGACGCCACGCCGGAAATTATGAAGACCGTGCTGAAGGGAGGCTCACTTTATGATATTCGTTGGAACATAGAAAACTTTTGGAAAGAAGTGACAGCCCCAACAAAGGCCCTGTCTAAGATGAGCTTGTAAAACAACACAATAATCCTTTTATCTCACATAGTCACATGTTAGTGTTTTTTAAATATCATGACAAATAATCTAATCTGAATAAATTGCTCGTTAGTTTATGTTAGCTGACTCTATTTCTAATCTAACTTAACGAACTGTCGCTCTCTGTTAGCGGAGTGGAGAGAGGCACTTAGACGAAACGTAACATCTGCTCACATATTGCTAATAAAAAGTGATTAATACGTGTAAATTGCTTCAGATTGTGACACAGATCCCTTTTAAAACTAAAGTTCTTCCTGCTGCAGAAGCAGAGAGGAGACGTACTGATGCACAGACGTGACTGCCCACCTGACTGTAGCATTTGTATTTATAACACACTGAGCTAATTAGCTGTGGACGCAACGGCGTGCGTGCGATTAATATGCAGCTATAATCACCATTCATTAGACTGCTAGTGTGTTAAAATACAATCTGTTCATTAAAAGCCCCGTTTTAAAACCAGCGTTCGTACACAGATGTGGAAGAAACGTCTTCTCTAAGTCATGGTAGACAAAATGGCTCCAGTGATACATAAAAAAAAGACTATTTTTTATTACTTGTTAGTTATTTTCAGGATCCCGTACGACAGATGTTGTGCGTACACAGTGAAGATGACCTGCAGCACAGCCTCGTGCTACAGGCCCACGGTTTCCTTCAGGTTGAACGTAATGGTGTTGATGAACGAACCTGAGATGGTGGACGTCGCAGCTCTCCACATGTGAAACCAGAAGTACGGACCCCAGGTCAGCTTCGACTGCAACACACAACACGTACAGTCAAGAGGAGACTTCAGACAAATGAATGTTTCCCCCTTGTCCTCACACACAGACTCCCCGTCCCTCCACCGTTCCTCACCCTCACCGCATCGACCGGGGAGGACAGCAGGTCTTTCCTCTCCGCCTCCTTCTCCTCCGCCTCCTCCTCGTCGGTGCTGTACTCCTCCATGGTCTCCCCGCTGGAGAAATGGATGATCCTGCGAGGGACCTTCTCCCTCTGCTGCTGCTCCTCCTCCTCTCTCTTGTCCAGCTCCCCGAGCTCCACGCTCTCGAAGTCTTTACCCGGGTTTGGGCTCTGGGTGTGGGAGGACATCACAGGCAGACATGGAGACAGTCAGGGCCATAGGACACTGAGGACACTGAGGACACTGAAGTCAAAATCGGCCATGTTTGTTTCTTTTCTTCTTCCTCTGTCAGAATTTGGGTCCAGTTTTCATCTTTTCACTGGCACTGATATTATTTTATACTTTATAATATCTGTCATGTCGTTAAAATAAACAATTATAGATGATAAAAAAAATGCAAATTTATGGTTAATTAAACTTCAGCTAACAGTTATTTCAGCTAAGAAGCAGTGAAATGTTATTTATTAGCAACTGTTTATTAAAGAGTTGCAGCCGATGTTAATAAATACTGTGTAGTTCATTTCTAAACATTATTCAGGTGAGTTACAACAGGTGATTTCAACCTTTACGATTAATTTATGAAACATTTCATCATGAAATTACTCAACTAAATCTAATTAATGATACATTTACCACTTATTAATGTTGCCCGTGTCAGTAGGTTTAATACATTTAAACCAAAATCGGCCATATTTGTTACTTTTCTTCTTCTTCTGTCAGAATTTGAGTCCAGTTTCCATCTATTTGCTGGTACTGATATTATTATTTCCTAAATGATTATCAGTCCTGTCAAAATGCAGAGAAATGCACAGATTTATACTGTAGTGTGCAAAATGTTCTGGATGGATGGGCTGGGTTGGGTTGGGGTGGGTTGGGGTGAGGGTGGTGGGGCAGAACCTCAGTATTTCTAAAATCCTGGCTCCGGCCCTGCAGACAGGGTGTGTTATCATGAGACAGGCAGTTATTAAGTGCAGAGATAAAACAAAACACACACACACACACACACACACACCGACATGACACAGCTGACAAGTGACAACAAGCTACAGGCGACACCACCACCATGACACCACCGTGACACCAGCACAACAACACAACAACACAACACAACACACTGTGTGTTATCGAGGAGGACGCTGTTCACAGACCTGCTGCAGCTCCATCGTCTGTCCTATCGACACGTTCACGTTGGTGAGATACAGCGAGATATCGGCCATTGTCGCCGTCTTCTTCTTTGTATCTGAGGATGCTGCTGCGCCCCGCGACGCTGCTCCTCCGCACGACCAGACCCGGAAGTGAAGTGCGTGCCTACGTCACGTCCACGGAGATTTAATGTAAACATGGAGGTGATTCGGCTTAATGCGAATAATTACTCTTTGTGGGTTTTTTTAATTTAGACATATAGACATTTAAGAAATAAATACATATTTTTTAATTTTTAATTTTATTGTTCTTGTTGTTAAATCAACTAAATAGGTTAATTTAAGCTTTTAATTGCTTTGGAAAATAATTATTAGTTATATATTTTTTGTAATTTTACTGCATTTATTTATATTATTTATGGAATTAAAAATGTGTTTACGTGTGAAGTTGTTACTGAAAAATGGCAGAAAATGTTAAATTATTGATATTTCAATAGAGAAAAAAATTAAAAAATTGAAACTATATCTACTAATAGTTACTTTTTTCCACATTTCTATGATAATTAGTAGGGTTTCCTTTATCGTATCATGGTGTTATTATTTTATTTTCCTTATGCTTTTTGAATAGGTTAATATTATTTATATTCATTTCTAGAGATCATTTTCCAGGACATTTTCAGTGACGATCTAACTGTTGTATAAAGTACCCAAAAGCCATACTGGAGTTAAGATATTGTGTTGAAATATCACTTTGGTAAAAGTGAAAATCGCCCATACAAATAGGACTTGAGTAAAAGTCTTAAAGTATCTGATGTAGAATGTACTTGAGTATCAAAAGTACAAGTAAAAGTACATTTTGCATATATTTAATTGTATGTATCCTGTATACTGTGGGTCGACTGATTACTAGCCTGGCAGATTAACCAAAAATCTGCATTTTTTCGATTAGCAGAATCAGTGTTTTTTATTTTTAATCTGATTGTGGATGAAGTTAATGACTTTAAATATTTGAAGTTGAGTAAAGGAGTAATAAATTAAATATTCTCCTTGAAAATGTTGAGAAGTTGAAGTATAAAGTAGCAGAAAAAGATTGTACTTACTGTAAGTACCTTAAGCACGCTTTTGATTTCAGGACTTTTATTTCTAAGGCAGTGCTTTCACATTGAGGCATCAGTATGTTATAGTGGTAAAAAACCTGAGTATTTCCTCCACCTGTGCAGCAGTATCTTTGGGTGAATTTACTTTCTCCACCACTAGATGTCAGTAAAACTCCACCTAAGTGAACCGAGCTCCTCTGGGCAGGTGTGTCTGTGTGGGCAGTGAATTATTTAGGGCTGAATCCTGAGTTCTGCTGCAGAATATATCTGCTAATCTAATTATACGCGCTCTGTAATTAATTATCACTCTTTAGTTACCTGCTCTGACCTGCAGAGCTGCAAAGTAACTTCAGCAGAGAAAGAGAAATTTCCTGGAGGCTGCACAGCTTCGCTCTCCACTCCTGCAGCCCATGATGTCATTAGATGAGGAAAAAAAACTGGAGACTCCCCATTAAAAATGCAAGTCAGCCTCATTTTGTGAATCCACACAAATGTTTGCTGGAGGTGCACGAGGAAGTCAGCTACATTTTTAAACACTTTTATTAATTATGAGCCAAAAAAGTGCTTCCCCATCTCCAGAATGTGCCAGAACCTCCTCTCAACATCATTTCTTTTGAAAGTGAATCGAGCTCCTCCAGGATTTTAAAGCTTTCACATCTCCTCGTCTTTGTTCGTTCGGATCGGGCCAAAGCAGAATCAGTGCTCCTCGATTTTTCCTATTAACAACTGACGACAGCATTTAAGCAGGCGATTTGTAATCAGTCACACGACTGCTCGGGTCAGCTGTTTATCGGACAAAACATTATTAATCTTGAGCTGTCAAAAGTTATGGATTTCTCAAAAGGGTACAATCACAGGCACGGGGATGCATCTCTGGTGTCTGATGGAAAAGGTTACCGCTATCGTATGACGTCGCAACTCATTGAACTTTGAGAAGCTGCAGGTCCCCGAGATCTGTCGTTGTGCTAACAGATGGATTTTATGCCTTAAGAGTTTTCCCACTACCACAAAGCTATTTTTTAATTTCACCGTGACTTTTGTAAAGCTACAGAGTAATACTCTGGGAGCCATTTGGACATGTGCAGGAAAAAAAATCAGTAGATCAACTTTATTATGGGTTTGTTTTAAGAGACAGTGCATTTTTCTCTGATTGGATTCTCACCTTAAAATTTCCCTCTCAAGGATTCACTTGAAAGTGGCGTGAAATCACCTGTGTCAGGCTGGCTGGCGGGGCTGTTGTTTCACGCAGATCGGATTTGATTGGAGCATTCTCCACTCCTGAAGGGAGCCAAAAGATCGAGAGGGTAAAACAGCCCGGGGTTTTGATTCGACTGCACCAAATAAGGTGTAAAAAAAAAAAACTGCCAACAAGGCTGAGTGGTAATCGGTTTGTGGATGTGTTCACCCTCTCTGAGCTCTGGGAGAATAAGTCGTCCGTGTCTCAATAAAAATGGGATGATTTGAGAGCCCGGACCGGATATTTATGAAATCTGTTGAAATGACAGGAGCTGTGGGCGCAGATATTAGGATTTCCATGGAGCTATTATTCCTAAAACCTTTAGCAAAGTTTACTCAGGTGTCCTGTGCGAGCTCCTGTGTGTGCAGGAGCAATAGATCTGATGCGAGTGCACGTGTGCGTTATCTCCGCCTCATGTTAAACAGCGTTCTCCCAGCTTTTAATGACATTACACGTATAATGGTACGTTCCCTCACAGCGATGTCCCTTTTAACACCCCGCCGTCGACGTGAATCATCCCTCTCACTGGGCCATTGCCTCCAGATAGTTATAGGTCCGCACGGCCTCGCACATGCTTCCCCCCCCACTAAGACTGTAGGAGTGTTAACAGCTCTGCAAAACACAGGAACGGGCAGACATGAAGGGCTTTGAGAGGTGGCGAGTCAACAAAAGGAAGCTGAAGTAAAATGTTCCATTCCCATGGTTACATTCAGGTAATAAATAGACTCAATGGACATAAAGGCAACACGGAGGACACACAAAAAAATGAAAAAAGCACCTTTCTGCTTTTAGCCTCCTTTCCCTTCACTCATGACAGTCACATTAGTCAGACGTGGAATGAGTCACAGACTTTTGCTTCGACTTGCATTAACTCCTCAGACAGCGCGACACTTCCACAGATGTCGACGCAGCGACGTGCCCAGTGGTTATTGTGCGCTATAGCTCAAGGTTAGTCACACTGAATGGCTGAATCAGTGAACGAGGATGTTACTTGATGTACAGTTGTTCGTTAGACGCGTTAGCTGAAGACCTCTCACCCACAGAGTCGGATAAAAAACACAGTGTTGTGTTTGAGGAACAACGCTGCCTTCGCTATGAAAAGGCATTAAAAGAAAGAATCAGAACTTCTCCAAACAGCCCAAAATTACTATTTCAATGCCTCAAACCTTAGGTTACACTGGTAGCAGTGGGCAGATGTACCACTATGAAGGTTTAATAATGTTTCAAACAGTGTGTCCTTGATTTCACACACAGGCAGACAAAAGCAGCCGGACCCATTTCTTGCTGGTAGACCTGCAAACTGAGACTTTCGATGGCAGATGGTTTGAATCGTAGCAGCGTTGTGCTGTGCAGAAAAGTGGGCAACGTGCCTTAAAGGTGCAGTGCGTAGGATTTAGGACGATCTATAGGCATAAGTGGAATTACACTTTTATTGATTGTGTTGTCAGTGGTGTACTGTATGAACACCTGGATATAAGAGTCGTTGTGTTTGTTCTACAGAATGGCTGTGTACCTGGTTAATTATGTAGCTAACCAATGTGCACCGAACGACATCACAACAGCCAGCGCACTGCACAAGTAGGAATAAGTAGGCTCACAATCAGTGTGTTTACAGAGAGCGTCTGTCTCTCTCTCTGCAGAGCATGTGCGACTGATCGTAAACGGTAGGATATAATAACGAATAACGTCATTCTCCTGGACAGATCAAAAAAATTAAGTATTTAATGCTTA
This sequence comes from Pagrus pagrus, assembly GCF_965226575.1. Lineage (NCBI taxonomy): Eukaryota > Metazoa > Chordata > Actinopteri > Spariformes > Sparidae > Pagrus > Pagrus pagrus. The sequence continues at coordinate 3,039,370 of NC_140200.1, read as the reverse complement.
AATGGGTCACCTAGTATACTTTGATGGCTGTAAATACACCTGGGCGGCTCACCCAACTAAAATATATGTGTGGAAAACACTGAACCAAACACTGGCTCCAGAAAGGGCCTCTCACATGTTTTAAAGGCCACCGTAAGGGGGGGTAACCCATGTCCGCTGCAGGAAGGCTCTGGTACGGCTTTGCTTCATCGTCCATCAACCCCCACTGGCTCCATTTTGAGTGCAGCTCTGCCGGACAGCTGGAGTTGTGAGACAGGGGAGTTCCCATGATAATTACAAAATCACGAGCAACTGCAGTTATAAGTATGTTTTTATAAACAACAAGAAGTGTTCCCCACCGAAGGATTAGAAGAAGCGCTTGGATTCGTCTCTTTTTTGAGGTTTTTGCGCTGGCGTCAACACAGAGGGTTTTATTCTGAAAATTAACCGGATGTTTTGTTGTTGTTTGGGTGTGTGACTTCCTGTCTTCCTGTCTTCCTGTTTCTACAGTATCGGCCCCTTATAATAGTAATAATCGTAATGTTACCTAGTTTTATGGTGTTCATCCAGCTCAGCAAATACAAATAATTTAAATACACTGTTGTGATACCTTAAAATCACGTTTGTTTTTCTGTATAGCCCCTCCTCGGGATAAAAACGCACCAGCCGTCACTGCAGAACGTGACGAGCAGCAGGAGCCTTCCAGGTGGACAGACGGGGCCTGACTCTCTGCATTACAGCAACACAAAGGAAATGAGGTGGCATCTCTTAGGCAACAAAGCAGGGAGAGAATATTAAATACAATTTCACGGGATATTTGGGCCCCAGCTGTGCTGATAAAAGGCTTTTCATAGCTTACTCTGCTTTCGGGTGGATTTTGCAAGCAATGTTAGCACAGAAGAGTGGAAGAAGCTAGAAAAGGACACGGGAGTATCGCAGGTTAATGCGCTGTTTTTCTTTTTTTTTTACAGTTTGCTGGCTGCAGCAGACGCATCTGAATTGTTAATAGAGCGCAGGAAAAAAAAACAAACCTGCCGTGATGCACGTGTGCGTCTGCTAAAGCTCATATCAGAAGCATGAATCTCTCAAACTGTGCGTGTACGAACAAGTACGTGTTCATCAACACCTCATTTTTAAGCAGAAAAAACAATACGTACTTCATCCTGTGTTTTCTAATCAGCACCTCCGACTCTCCAAGGTGTTTATCTGCACTTCCCACCTCCAGAGCAAACTGCCTATCGCACAAATTCATTCCCCCGAGTCCAGACATCAAACATGGGAGCAGAGAAAGCCACGTACTCAGAGCAACATTTTTTTTCTTTCTTTGTGACTACCGGCCCCTCGTTACTGAGCAATTTGAATTTGAATCATTTTTTATGCACTTGAAATATTTCCTTGACTCAAAATACCTCTTTGAGGTCAATCCTAAACACATTTCATCCGTGCTCTCGCTGCCGAATGAGTTTTTGAGACATTCAGAATGTTCCAGTCATAAATCTGTTGATATATGTGAAAGGTGTAATGCCTTTAAAGAGACACCAAATGTTGGCTGACATTATTCACAGGTTCAGCAGAGATAGGCTGAAAGGTGCAGACACCATAAATAAAAATACATTTCTTTTCGGAAACTATGAGCATCGGGTTGATTTTCACCAGTAGTTCAAATTTGTTCGGCTCTGTTTCTCATAGCTTCAGTCTAGATGCTCCTACATGCACTCAGCTACCCCCATTACTGTTACTAAAACAAAGTAATTAAGCATCAAAATCAATGTGATTGATCTGAATATACTTATAGAGTGTGCAAGAGTGATTAAATAAATGCAGTGTACAGGATACGAGGCAGCAAATTACATCAGGATTTGGCTGTTTTGGGCCACAGGATGCAAAGTTCAAATGCATGAAAAAATGCATCAGTTGTATTTGGACCAGTCGGGTTTGTTTGTGTCCGACTGTATTCTCGGATCAGTTCACAAGGTCGACCTCCTGATTTATTTATCTGGTGTGTGTTGCTGGCAGGAGAAGGATTACGCTCGCTGGGTTAGAATTCATGAAATGAGAGGATGAAGCGGCAAACAGTGCAGGAGCCGGGAGTGATGTAACGTCCACCGTAATGTGAATTTCACCAGTTCTGATCGAGCGGATGGCTTTCAAGATCCTTTTCATCTGGGTTCTTTGTATCATATGTGTCAAAACAATGCGGGGTTCTGGACGGGATCAGTGGAAGTCAGCTCATTGTAATGTTTTTAAAGTGGGATTGTAATGCAAGACACTTGTATGTGTGTCCAAGGGCAGAGTGTTCAAAACATTAGCCTTTTAAAAAACCCTCATACTGTACGCTACATGCATAATTCACATCTCAGCAGATCATCAAAAACTTGAACTTTTTAATGATTTTTTCTGTCATGGATTTTTTTTTAACACTGGACTGAATTGCTTTGAGTTAACAATTTCTTTCAGCCCATTGACTTCAACAGAGACACCTCCATGGCAGCGGGGTGGAGGCTCTCCTTGAAATCAAGTCTGCTTTTCTTATTTTGGAAATTACATTTTTGTAAAAAATCGATGAAATTCCTCACCATGTTTTCCCTGCACACATACACATGAGCGCACCGCTAACGTTGACTAGTCATCCAGCAGCGAGCAGCTGAGTTAAGGTGTGTCGCACGCTGGCACACCACGAAAAACCTTGAACAAAGAGAGAACACGAGGCAGAGAGGAGCTCGAGCTGCAAGCTTTTACTTTTTTATGATCATCTTTGAACTTACAGCAGCGCCACCATTACACTGGATTACTTAGAGATTTTACAGTTTATTGTCCCACCTAATAGTGAACACAGCCGGCATGTCCTGCCTCCTAATACCACCTTGCACTGCCAGAGAGAGGATGAAATATCCCGGATCATCCCTATGTTCCCTGCTGCGTATGTGACCAGGGAACATAAGACCCTTTTTTAGAAAAAGGCTCCTATGTTCCCCGCTTTCCCCCAAAAGGGTTAGGGTTAGTTAGTTAGGACCTTTTCTTAGAAAAAAGGTCCTATGATTCCCGCTGTTGCCGGTTGATGAACAAACCGGGGAACATAGGAACTTTTTGGGGAAAAACGGGGAACATAGTACCCGGGGAACATAGGTACGCTCCCGAAATATCCACCCTTGGGTTCAATCTTTGGACAACTTTTCCAAAGCCCAGAAAAGATTTTTTCCCGCCCTATTTTTCCAGCGCTGTGTATTTCACGGGATTTGGTTTGCACAGACGATGTGATTAATATCACTCTGCATATTCAGCAGGTTGCATAACCCCTGAAGTAACCTGGAAGCATGAAATAAGCAATACTGATTTGACTAAATAAGTATCCAGCTCTTCTCTCACATCCAAGGGTTTAAATGGCATTTATATCTATCTTATCACTGATCCTTAAGAACTGTTCCAACTGGGGCAGTACCAGTCCCAGTTACCACATCCCAGGATGCCAAGATTATCATTTTGCTTCACTGTATTAGCTTCATTTTGGGGGGTGACTCAGAGTGTGAGGCTCTCTCACTAGCATCCAGCTACCGCTATATATAAATGCCTCTTCTGAGCCATTCATTCATTTATGCAGTAACTATGGTAGATATTTGTTTGGGGTACGTAAATACAAATTTTTCCCCAAGTGGAAGCTCTCGATCTCCATCACGTCTGTGTGCTCATGTATAAAAACGCAGAGGAGGGAGAGAGAGAGAGCTGTTCTGGTTTTCTGACATCTGCAGCTTCTGAGCTCTTCACAAATCAGAACAGGCTGCTGCTTCTTCTTCTTCTTCTTCCTCAGACAGGTTGGGAGACGTCTGGGCTGTCAGAACATCTATCAATAAAATACATCACACGCACACACACGCACGCACTCGCACAACACAACGCACACAGAGGCAGACACACGTACACACCTCTGACATGAAGATGAATGGCGCACATCAATGTTTCCATCTTCGGCTCACCGAGGGGGCCCTTACGGAGAGGCCGCTGCTGCAACGAGGAAGCCGAGCTCGCCCCGCTGCTCCGTCACGACCGTGGAAATTACTTACGATAATTTATATGACGTGACTGTACAACGTGCTGGAAGTTCAGCACTGGAGGAAACATGAGAGAAAAGCAGGGGAAAGAAGTAGTAGCTGTTTCATGACTCGTGCCCTGAAGTCTGCGTCAGAAGGGTAGAGAAGTCGTCAGCTGACGTCCTTGAGATGCTGGGAGTGCGTCTCAACACATGCGTATATACACAAAATCTAAAAGGATTATTTTCATTTCATCTCCACACAGACTTTATTGCTCTTGAACCTACGCTGAGCGATCGGGGGAATAAAGGAGGAACCTTAAAAGATGGATGGGATGACGGTTTGAAGGCCGACACGCTTTTTCAGTTTAGATGAATTGATGCTCGGCACTGAGCTGATAATTCTGCTGTAATTACGCCAAGGATTTGTTTGTCGGCCTCCAGTGAGGACACAGCGTTGCAGCGTTGATGGAAAAGAAATGCTCTTTTAGCCGTGCTGATTTGTCTAAATCTTGTTTTTTTTCACTGTGTTTTGACTTGAATAAAATATTCATTTTAATGTCCTCAAATGCACTTTTTGATAATTTAAGATAAGTCATTTTTAGATAGAAAGCTAATGAGAAATTAGCATACAATTAGGCAGTTATAAATATTTGATAATTAGAAATGCATTCTTTTATTTGTCCATTAACTCCGGCGAAAGTTTTCTAATTTATGAAGAACTTTATCACACAACAAACAACTATTATCGTTCTTGTGGCTGTTGTGGCTGAAGGCACATTTCTTTTTTTGACGTTTTTCAACAAATACAGCGAGTGAACTCGGCTCCAGGTGAACTCCCAGTACCCTCTGCATGCAAGAGCAACTTCCACCGGAGCCCAGCGAGACGTTTACCTCCCTCAAACTAGACACAACCTCGACAAATCTCCTCACAATAGAGCAACCCGGGGTTATGGGAGGATACAAAACAAAGACCGCAGAGTTCAAGGGCCCCAAATTGAGGCCAGAGAAAATGTTTCTGTCACTGACCAAGCACAGCGGCGCAGTTAGCCGTGTCATTTTGCTGTCCTGCCTCTGTGATAGATGGACGGTGGTGAACCTCAGAGGGAAAATTCAGACATCTCTGTGCATGTGTGTGTGCGTGTGTGCACATGCGCTCCACAATCACACAAAAAATGCGTGTGCCAACCACCACCCCCCCCGTTGGATGCCTCTCAGCACGTGTGCTTACAAATGAATGTGTGGGCACGCTGCGTTCCTCTGGAGGCAGGATGCCGTTTCCACATCCTTCTCTGCCTATAATTAGCCGTCCTGATAAAACACCGGGTTTGCTGGCGCTCGCAGGATCAAACAGTGATGAGCAGGCAGCTCTCTTCACAGCACACTGCAGACGCCAGGTGGCTGTCCTTGAGTTGAGTGCTGGGCTATATGCAGTACGCATCTGGAGGGCAATTAATCAGAAAAAAGGCGATTGTGATATGATACGATGACACTCTCGCAATCACAATTATTGGAGACAGAGTCCTCGGGATTGGATGTAAGCTTTAATTTGAGATATTAACGAGGATTTGTAAATGTTTAGGAGGTTTTTCGTCATTGATTTAGCATTTTCAGTGTCTCGTGTCATTAAAAGGTGCCCCTCAGATAGAAACCCACTCTGTTACAGCGTGTCTCCTCTTCTTCCATCCCATTTCACACAAATAAGGCAGCACAATCACACATGACTGCACACGCAAACACACTTCTCTGTCTTAATCACCAGCAGGTCAGGGACCGCATGAAAATCAGCCCGTTTTGCTGTTGCAAGGTTAACCTAAAACTCGTCCAAGGCATTTCTTCTCACCCAATTTTTCACATTTTATTTCATCCTTCTCTTGGGAGATTTATTTGCAACAAAGAGATTTCAGGACCAGTACAGAGATCTTCAGAGTTATTATTGATCAAAGCGTGTCCTCCAGAGAACATGTCATCTTGTTGCTAGCCTACAGCAGCTCTCCTCTCTCTTTATCTACATTATCACAGGGAGCTGATCTAGTTAAATGTGCTTTATAAAGGTTGTCTGTGTCTTTAGATGGATTTTGATACTCAAAGGGGCTCTAGGTAACAATTTGTAGCAATTTACATATATTAATTACTTTTTTATTAGTCATATCGGAGCAGATTGGACGTGACTCAGGTACAAATGTTCACAGACTAGGTGATGTTTTAAAGTTTTATTCATGTGAAGTTTAATCTCCTTCGCTGATGTTCCTCCTCTGTGCAGCCAAACTGTTACCTTGAATAAACTTGTGGATTTCTCTGGGAATGCTAGCATGCTAACACGCTAAGATGGTTACCACTGTGTAAACCGACCGTGACATCATCCATCGGTTTGTGGCCTTGAATCCGGCATTATGGCCATCGCCATCTTGGGTTTTTTTGGAGCCAGAAGTGACCGTATTTGGACGAGAGGGTGGAGCTGGGCAGGACATCCTGATTGGATCCGACTGAGTACATCCCTGTTGTAGTGTCCTGTCAATCACCAGATAGCCACGCCCCTCGATCATACCCTGCTTTATCGCCTATTTTACTCAATAATGTACAAAATGAACATCATGCTGTGTTGCAGCAGACTTAAAACTAGCAACTGATGCATGGTCTCATTAGGAAACTGTTTGCTGAGCTAATAAATCAAGTGAGGGTCAAGAAGGGTCATTTTACTCATAAGCTTACATACAGACCTCTTTTCGAAACCACTTTATTCACCCCCCTGCTGGCCATTTGAAATAACGCAGCTTTCAGGCGCTGTCTCTACTTTGGATTTACTTTTTCAGACTCTGAAGCTCATTGACTGCATATTTTATACAGCCAACAAAGTAAACAGTATACTTTTAAAATATTAGCATATTAGCATTGTCACTGTGAGCATTTATATAAGGCCTACTTATTAAATACTGGTGGCGGATGCTGCATCTCTTCAGGGTTCAAATGAGAGTCTACTTAATGCTGCATGAGAAAAAAATGAAGTATAAGATTCAGCTGCCTTCCCATCCCAGTAATTCAAACACAGTCCTTTAGTGGCATAATGTGAATCTGGCGTTACGACTGTCAGTCTGCAGCTCTCTGAGACTCGGAGCTGAGAAGAGCTTCTGCACTTCGTGTGCAAAAAGGTAAAAGTGAGCTACTGGTGGGAGGCTGCCTGGATTTTGTCCCCTGATTACATCTTAAATGTCAAGAACTCCCTGTGGAAAGATTCAGGGTCAGGGCGCTCTGGGATATTTTGGCCTGACACTGTGAAGGTTCACTAATGTAGCTTCAGTCCAGAGAGATAGAGCAGGTTTTTTTTTTTTTTAACACTTCTCTCTACTCGAGTCACTCTCACTCGATGTGACTGGCTCCCAGAATTAAAAGCTTTACGTTGAATTTAAACCTTGAAATAAACTCGAACTGTCAAAATAAAATTCAACAAGTTGTTGTTGATGTGGTCTGACTTCTAAACCGTACTGTTACAGTGATGTCAAATGGCTTTTACTCCAGTTATTCTTCTTTTTTTCTTCAACTTGTACTTTAAACTGTCGTCGCGGCAGCTCCACAATGACAACGAAACTCATTTGTACTGTCCAACCGCCTTGGGTTGAAAGCTGCTGCGCTTAATTGACACTTTTTGGCTTTGTGTGACGGAGGCTTTGTGAAAAAGAGAAACACTTACTGTAAACTGTCATTAAAGAGGCAGCAATTCATTTAAACCTTGAAATCCTGTCTACTGCACCAACACAAATGGTGAAAAAGAGGTTATAATTGGCCATCACGCAAACAATAATGGCCGTCATGTCAGCTGTTCACAATGTGCCTCTCTCCCTCATCCCCTCGCTTCCTTCTCTCCCTTTCAACAAAGCAATATGAGACACAAAGACGCCGGCAGACGGAGTCAAATGAGTGGCTAATCTGACATAATCAGACAGGCAGCGTGTCCCTGGACTTAAGGTCAAGGAGCAGTCTCATGTGAGCTGCACGAGGATGAGGTGGAGGGGTAAGAGGGCAGAGGAGGTGAGAGGTGAGGATGAGGTTGGAGATCGCGGGCCAGGAAAGGGTTAGAGGTGCTGGAGGAACAGAGGGAGAGTGAAGAGAGCAGCGAGGTTCGTGGTTGCGAGTGGGCGGCTCGCTGAATTGATCAGGATAGTGTCAGAGTTGCCTCTTGCACCACTCAGCCGTCGCCGACAGCGCCGACGTTCCACTTTCGCCGGCAAAATCCAGAATTCTTGACGCGTCTCATTACTCGGCTTGTTGAGCTGAATATATTTTTTCAGTCGTAAAGTAGCAGTAAATGAGAAAGTATGTGAGGATAAACATGAATCTCCAGGGGCTGGAAAAGATTCATTTTATTGAATGTTTCTCTAACAGCTTCTTCTTAAAGACAAACAGAACTGCATCTTGAATGCTAAGTAGCTTTTATATAGTATCTGGTTCACTCACACCGCCTCCTTTTTCAGCCACAGTAAACAGCTAGTGGTATAAACAAAATGGTACACGACCCGCCAGTCACCAAGCAACTGAACGACACAGCTGGTGAACATGAGGAATATTTAACGGTTAGACATTTACATTTAGGAGGTGGTGGAGACCAAAAACAAGCTAAAAAGGACAGTGACTATCGAACACGAGTGGTCAGCAGTTCAACATATCAGCTCCAAGGAGACGGTGGTTCTTTCACAATGAAGACAACAACTCCCATCATCTCAGCCTGCTTTGGTTTTTGATTCAGAGACCTCCAGGCTCAGAAATGACATAATGTGTATATAATCATTTTCATGAAGAATTAAATTAGCATGTACTTTATATGAATACCACAAACTCATTGAAAAACAGAACCTGGAGCCTGAGGCGGGTTCAGGACGACTGGTGACTTTGGCCCGGCCGTGAATTTGACAGGTCGAGTTGTTAAACGTCAGTTTGCTCTGATGAACCTCCGTCTGATGTTACACAGGGATGTGTTGTTTGAATGCCTATGAGAGCACTTGATATGTTTATCTTTTGTTTATTTCTTGAATCATTTCCCAGCTTTTCCACCGGGCTCTCTTGTGTCTGCGTTTTCGACCAAATGAGTGCAGCAATTCTGGTAAAAGGGAAATCCAATATCCCAATAATGCCGGAGTCCCCGCACGCATCCAGTGATCAGAAAAAGATTTGTGGGCCCGCAGAGAGCAGAAAACAAAGGATCGAGTTTTCCCATTTGCTCTCAGTAGGAAATCTGTAATGCGAGGGCAAAGGGCTCAGTGGGCTCTTGTCTGATAAGTCGGGGCATTCTGTGTTAGTTGCATTGATGAAAAAAAATCCTTTAAAGGGTTTAAGTTTTCACGCTGCTGAAGTCAATACAGACTTCTACTGGGTGCAGGGACTGTTCCTCTTCCCGTTTCTGTTTTCTATCCGTCTTTGTTTCTCTCCTGGTAATTCTTCTTCTTCTTCTCCTCTTTCTGCCTCCGTATCCTCCCTCGATCTCTCATCGTCTCCTCTGGGTTATTTCTATGTCTCTACCCTTATTTTCACATACTGTACCTTTTTTGCTGAGGGGCATCAATACCGGTCCAGAGTGGACAATTTATTACGACAGGGGTGGAATGAAAATACCAACCTGACAATCAATTTCGCTTCTGGGCCGTGTGTCCTGCATCACAATTTATCTCTATTGTTGATTTTTATCTCCCGGTTGCGGGTGTGTTCTTCAGTAGTTTGCTCGTCTCAATCAATGGTTCGCATTTCTCAGGCTCATCTTTCTGTTCGACAACCCTGCCGAATGTCTCAAATGTAATATCAGCTCAAGAGAAGCAGGGCTCATGTGGATGGTTTTACCAAAGCGAGTACTCGCTGAATGGCATTGTGAACATCATGACTGTCGGAGAATGTTTTGCTGCAGCTTTTCTTTCATTTACTCATGAAAAGAAGAGATGAAGTGACAATCTTAGGTCAAGGCATGTGGAGAGAGAGAGAGAGAGAGAGAGAGAGAGAGAGAGATAACATCCAGAGGCATCCATGAAGCACTTCTGTATTTCTGAAAGGACGTTATTATGATTACTTTCATAACTAGCCTCAAATCAAAGAAGTGCAGTGGCATGTATACCGTCCGATGTATAGGAAATTCACGCTTGGCGCTCACATTAGTGGATAAATGAAAAGCCACATGCGCTTTGTATCTCTGCACAATCTGCTTCAAGCCGAGCAATTTCCATTTCAAGGTTGCCTCAGCTATGATAGACGTATGGAACGGAGGGGGTCACTTCATTTTCCCTCCATTTGTGGCAACTCTGAGGTTACTAAAGCAAAACTATCTGCAATGACAAGAGCAGAAGTGTCTAAGGAAATGTGGGACATTAACTATTTGATAGTTATCAAGACGTCAAACCCAGAGAGAGCGTGTGAAGGCCGTGTCGCCGAAACCTGTCTGTTTGTCCGGACAGACATTGTTGCTGCTGCCAGCCCTGTCGCTCTACCTGTAGTGTGCCTTTAATAACGACCAATAAAAAGATGACGTTTTCCTTTACCTTCGTTGAAAGAGAGAGAGAGAGAGAGTGAGAGAGAGAGAGACGTAGGGAGGGAAAGAAAAATACTGGCCTTCACTTAAAACTGTAATGAAATGCTGGCATGATGTCGACATGGCTGTCAACAGATCGCTTTCAGGTGTATATCTCTTTATAGTGAGCATAAGAAATTAAGTTTTAATTATTTTTTTCACCATTTGTACATTTAGACATCAGCTTTACATGTTGATCATTGGCTAAATAGTGTCTGAGTTCTTCATTCTAATGCTAATGCAGTGGAAAACTGTGTAAAAGTCACGTTGCACGATCAGAATTACGGTACAAAAATCTCATAATGATCAAAATTACAATGTTTTTGTACCTTGTTGTCGTCAAAACAGGCGGCGAGGTGGCTGTGCATGCTGGGTAATACAAATTCCAGTGGAAGTTAAAGTAAAAGAGCTGAAACGGAAATTCTCCTAATTACAAAGTCATTTCTGCTTAGATATTCATGTAAGTGATGCAAACACACAGACTCATACTATGATTATGCAGGATTACTGCACACTAAGCATGTAGGCCGTAACACATCTTAAGAGCTCATTCTTTATTTATAAAGGCCTGCAAAGAAGAAACACGAGACCAAAAAAAAAGCAGACACCTTGACTAATAGTCTGTAATAATGTTGCACACACATCCCATAATAGATTCAGCGAACTGAAACGTAAACAACATTACCCTACTTGTTCAATTTGCTATTTTCTTTTCCCTGATATTTCCTCCCGACCATATGTTGTCCGGAGCTATCTTTAAATGGGAGCATGTGTGTGTGTGTGCCGTGTGAGGCCCCCGAGGGCTACAACAAACTAGCAGCCCTCTGACCTCCAGTTAGAATGAGGACTTTCCATCTCTGGACAACTTGCCCTTCGAAGCTTTCTGCTGTCACTTAAATGGCTAATGGCTCCCATTCCCTCGGTACAAGGAAATTAGGGGGCCAAATACAACAAAGTGGCCCGGCTTTTGGTGTTTTGGGGATAACAGATTGTTTCTAAAGTAGTGGAAGGGGGCACGCTCATTGTGAGGATGCCTCATCAATCATCATTTAACGGCCTTTAAATGGGTGTTTCGCCTCCCTAAGGGATTTCAGGATTGAACTGCCAGAGATATAAAGGGCAAGCCTACAGTACGTTTTTCCGGTCTAAGCAGTTTCTAAAGTAACTCTGTGCTCGACTCACCCTCAGCGTTTAGACGTGCATAAATGTTTCAGGAAACTCCGGTCCAACAATCACCGAAAAAATTGCTAGATAGATACAGTAAACAGGCCGCGGCTCAACATAAATTGTAGCAAGCGTTCTTTAAACCGCAATTTTCCTGCTGACAGATGACAGACGCTGCTCAGTAAGAGCCAGCATTACTGTATAAATAGTGTCAGTGACACATATTCATGACAAGTGGGAATGCTGATGATGACGAGCGAGTGAAGAGGACTGTTGATGCCCTCATCAAATGACTATTATATGTAATTTATGAAATCCGCAGCCTCGGCACTAGAATTTAAGCAAAAATCAGAAATGCAGTACATCAATCAACACGGGCCCTTTTACCGCTGATTACTGGACTCAAAATCATCCACTTCACTCTGAAATCCCTGTTTAAAAAAAGATGTAATGTGTTTTTTTCTTCTTAGATTTAACAAAATTAAAGGTATTACAAACGGTTGTCAAAAAAGGCTTCACACAGGCACATTATTTTGTGCCGAAGATAAGTTCGGCACCACTTTCATGTCTGCAAAATTGAATTTTTCTTGCTTTTGCAAGTGGTGGTTATCTTAGGCTAAAGAGTGGTGGAGCCACAGGTGGAACAGCCGGCCTGGCTCTATCAGAATCTGACAAACAACGCCTCCCAAGCCCAGACGTTAACACGTTATTCCTCACGATGGTAGGCAGGGTCTGTGACCGAGAATCAAGAGTGCTTTGTTTTAATGTTATGTTACAGAAGTACTTTACATGACAGGTTACATGACGTGAATTACGTCACTTTCGTAACTTCCAATACGTAAGTCACATGACGAAACCCAGTTATTTTAACCCAAAGTTTGATATTTTCCTAAACCTAACCAAGTAGTTTTGGGTTCCTAAGCTTAACCAAGTATGTTTGTGCCTAGACCTAAACAAACCGTTTGTTTGACAATGTTACATAGTCATGTTAAAAAGTCATAATATGCTTACTTTATTTTGAAAGTCTAACCGGACGTTGCATATGGTGTGTTATTATAGGTAGAGTGCCATAGATTGAAGCTGAAGGCCACTGACCAAGATAGAGTATTTGAAGTTTTCACATAGTGAAAGATAATTTCTACTGTTCACTTTGGCAACACAATGTGCTGCTGCTCATCTCTGGTCAAGGATTAAATCAAACCATTTGAATTACAGCATTTTGAGAGAACAAATTCCTCCATCTTGAACAGTCTCTGTACCTGAATCAGGCTCGGTTGACCTTGCACTGACCGTTGTACCTCAGAAAGCTTCAGGGTGGTAGAGTTTTTTCAATGACTAAATTACTTCACTTATAATTGCAGTACTTTTCCGCCTCTCATCTTTGAAGGACCAATTTTTCAATCAGTCATTTTAGGGTTTTCTTTTTTTTTTTTTGCCTTTTCATTGGGCATTGGGAAAAATGTTCAAAGAAAACAGCCGAGGCTTATTCACATTATCTCCTAATCTTCCTTTTTGACAAGATAATGCCAGATTTAGGGAGTTTGGGTCTATCCAACCTCTTACAAGGCAAAGCCATAACAGCAGTGATTTTCAGTGAAGAAGAGTTGTTAAGTGACAGCTTGATGTACGCCTCTGAATACACAAGCGACAAAAAAACTATTAAAAACACATTCAGTTCATTTTACTCACGACATTGTCACTCGTGACTTCATTTCATCTCTCTCCTAAAGACGCCGTCTCAAACTTGTCAACTGAAGTTACTTTTTTTTTTGAAAGAAAAAGCATTTTTCCTACTTCAATTTGTATTGCCACCAGCAATTTTATAGTAGAATGAGCTCTTTTGTTGATCTGAAAAGCAATCATCATTTCATATTTTTTGAAATTCTTGGCAGCCTCCACTCCCTTCTCATGTGGATTTAAGACATGGGACTGTGATCAGGCATTGTCAGGCATGTGTTGGCAGTTTGTATTGGCTTTTTTTTTTTTTTCTCCTCCAACAGGATTAAAATGGTCCATTATCAAGCGTATATTGGAAGGATGAAATTTCCAATGTTTATTCACTGCAGGTGATGATGAATGGCTGCCTCGGACGAGTGTCCTGTGTCAATCAGTCAGGTCGGCTCATTAGGTCAGCAGATTCGCAGCCACAGGGGGATGGTTATTCAAATCCCTAAAAATATGCAGAGACGGTGAAAACACCTTGGCCTATGAATAACAATAGCCTCATGCCGCAAGAGTCCTAATGTGAGGAATATACGGTGTCAGAGAGGAGCTTTGACTCACAGTGAATCAGACAACATCATACATATTAAAATTATCGGCGTAAGAACAAAAGCCTGACGTGTCAGTTATGTGTGAATGCATTACACACAAACAAACACACACATGCATTACTTATAAGAAAATAAATACACCTTAAGTATACCCCTGAAGCATACTTCTGTGTACAAGGTATGAAATATTGGTAAGCAGACTAGTTTAATACTTGCTTTTAATATATGTGTACTTCAAAGTGTGCTTTAGGTGTACAGATATTTTGTGTGTGAAGTAAACCAGGTATATTGCTTGTATATTTTAAGTGTATTCAAAGTAAATGTCCTAGGGCACTGTCTCTGTGTTGGTAGTACACTTCAGTGGTACTTGTATGTATACTGCTAGTACAATGAAAGTGTTATTATGCACTTAAAGTGTGCTTAATGACGCAACGTCTACTTCTTTGAATAAGTCTAGTCATGTCTCCTTGTGCACTGTTTGCATGTTATATTTAACAAGTAGACCACATTAAAGGGAAGTTGTACATCTAATGAAGTATACTTAGTGTTAACATACAAGTGCATGCCGAGTATGCGTACTTCTTATCCTTAACTGACAGTATAGAGCTTACAAGTACACGACTACAATAGGTTGCTGTTATTATTTGATTTAAACACACACTGCAGCTCCTTCCACTCGGTCCGTCAATAAAAACACTTCAAACTAAAAGATGTAGCTTTGTGACGGCGTGAAGTAGCGCGGGTTCATGGGAGTTGTTGTCTTCTCTTCGACTCGAGCAGAAACTTTCAAGGACAAAGAAACGTACCGAAGTTGTATTCACGTTCACGTTCACATTCAGTCAGAGATTTATTATACTTTTTTTTTTTTTTTTACAAAACCATGTCATACAGGTCCACACAGAAGGTTTGAAACTGGACTCTTACATCCCCCACGTCTGACCTGTAAGTTCATAACTCAAATGTGTCAACACAAGTTTTTTTTTAAATTTATTTCTTTTGTTAATCTGCTTCGTTTATCCGTTTTCACAACTGTAAAAGAAACATTTTATAAACTAAAGTACGAGAAAAAAAACAACCAATGCAAAATATTCCCCTGCTTGAACAGCCTTGGTTAAAACTTTTTAATGAAATGAGAATATTTTGTACCGAGCAACAGACTTAACTAATGAATGGGCTAATTAGCCTGCTAACAAAATGATCAAAGGAACGAGGTTATTAAAGGGCTGCGTTCGGCCCACGGGCCAGCACTCGTGTAGGCCTGATGTGGCGCTTAAATGCTTATTTAGTATGCAGCGAGTGAAGCGCGCTCCGTTGACTGACGTGAGACGATATATAACAGATTTTTGGCTCTGAGGAACTTCACCATCCCAACATCTGCAGTCCATCCTTCCTACGGGTGCACGTCCGTGTGTCCTTGCTATTCCTTCAGCGCAGGGGTTGGGTGGAAAGGTAATGTCTCGCAGCTTGTTTGAGCTGTGGGAGCTGGTCTCCGGCCGGGAGCCGGGCCTCGAGCTCTGCCCGCAGAAAAAGTGCGTGTCCTGTGCTGATCTCTCTATCTCGCTCATTCTTTTACCAGATTCTCTCTCTTCATTTTGTTTACACTTTCTTTCGCCCGCTGTATTTCTGCCTCTCTCTCTGTTTGGCGTCGGCCCTCCCTGCACGGTAAAATAACTGGGTTGCGTTCAGGAATCAGCCAGTCACAGCGAACACCGGGGGGAGGAGGGGAAGGGGAGAGACCGTAAACTCTGACTATGTGCCAGCGCTGTTATTTTCTTCATCACAGAACCCGCCTTGACACAAATAATGGAATGCACTGGCAGTCTTTCAGAAAGACAGCGAGGGGAAAGTGGGCCACTGCCAACCCTAGGCTATGCAAATCCATCCGCAGCCGTCTGAGTTTAGAAATCTAATGATCAGACCGAACCCAGGCGCTTTCCATCCTCTCTCTTTTTTTTTTTTTTCCCAATCTCTGACTTTTCTCTCATTTCCTCTCTCCGCTCCTCATTCCTCCTCACCACTTATTTCCCCAGCTCCGTTACTGGCTCTGCCATCTGGTGCCGGTGCCCCAGAGATGGACTCGGCTCTGGTTTGGGGGGGGGGGGGGGGGCTTAGAGTGGGAGTCTGGCACCACGGCTGCTGATTCCAGAATAATCTACGCTGCGCTGTTGTGACTCATTTTGCCTCTGATGGGCACCGTGACCACTCGAGCATGTGCCTGCAATTAGGAGTTGTGTTAAGTAAAAACTGCAATTTGCAAAGGCAAGCATGAAGGTGCACTTCAGTAGAACAAAGCAAATTGAAGGGGGTGGAGGCGGGTGTGCGGGGCTCATGTGGAGAAGCCAATAAATCTATCAAGGATTTGATTTAGTCGGTTTTGGTCTTTGCGAGACAAACTTTAATGGCTCTGAGATTGGAAACAATACATAATACAGCCATGTACCGCGGTAACCTCAACCATTTGATGGGGATTCGTCAAATAGCTAATTTTTAGAGACGACAGGATTTGATTTTGAACGTGGCAATCCTTTAATACTCCGGTTTGATAATGCATTCGTTAGAAAGTGCTAATCTCATTCTGCCGTTGCAGCAGGGGGGGTTTGTTCACCTTTTTGTTTTTTTTATTGCCTCCTCAGTTTTTTACAGCCAGCACTGCAGTGCAACATTAACGCTTCACCATCTGATCCTCATGGACTATGATTATCTCTAAGAACTCCTGTCAGAAGCTGATGTGAACGGCAGCGAGAGGAACACGTTTAAGCATCTGTTTTCAGTTTTCAGCTTCAGGTCTGACCATGACGACTGCAGCTGAAAGTGCTGCTATTTTTACCCCCATGTCTATACAGAACACTTACTGTCACATGCAGCTGGATATGGGGAAAAATGAACTAAACAGGCCACTTGTATAATTGTTTTTTTTACACTATTCACCCACTTGCAGGAGTGGGAGGTATGTATGTATGTGTAGCTTCTTCTTGGTTCCTTAGCTTCCAGTCTTGATGCTAGTCTGAGCTAACTGTTTCATGAGACATGAGAGTGGTCTATTCATCTGATGACGTTTACCCAAAACGTCTCACCGTTGGTTTTAAAGCTCAGTTTGCAGCACGGACGCCAGAATGAAATGTTAGCACATTACTATACCTTTACTATAGACAATACTATAGACTTTCATGTGAGGAGGAGCGAAACTGCCTTTGTGAGCACGAAACCAGTTGATATTGGGACATTTTAGCGGAAACAAAACCGGATGTTTGACTGAGACTTCGAGAACATTTGCAGTTGAAAACTTTGCATTTGCATCCTTGTTTGTGGTGACAGAACCAGGTAAGCCAGAACATGACCTCCTCCGGACCCTTACCAAGTGTTTTTTGTGCCTGAGCCTAACTAGATAATAAGCACAGCATGACATAAAAATGAAAATATGAAATAAATAAATGTAAAGTCTGTGGTTTGCAGAAAACCCTTAATTGCCATATTTTTTCATTCTGTCTGATTGGGATTACTCTTTAAAACTCTGGGTCTCGTGTACCATGATAAATTTGTGGTGGATAGTATTTACACTCAAAATAATACAAACCAAAAACACATGCTGCATTCAGAATCATCTGTTTTCATTCACATCCATCTGTGTGTGTAGATGAATCCAAATTACATGGGAGGAATGATTTAATACCACGGGCCCAGGGAATATGGTCAACGAGCACGTACGCATGAAAATGAAATTACTATCAGCAGAAACTGTGGGAATGCTCGGTGTTGTTGGAGAAAAAACAAGCCGGCGGAAACAGCTTTACGTCTCAAAACAAACAAACCTGCCATATGTAGGGAGCGCACACAGCAGACTGCAGTTAGGATAGGAAGGTGGGTGAAGTTTTGCCGTCCACAAAACATTTCTGGAGCTTCGCAGCCAAACAGAGTTGCAGCGTTCTTCCTAAACAACAGAAGTAGATGGGGACTTGTTTTAAAACATAAAATGCCCCCATACAGCTTGTCCGATGTAATTCTAGTCTCCAGAAGCCCAGAGATCATCACAACTGATTAGAAAAGACGTGATTCACACCCATTTTTAAAGCTGAACTCTTCATAAGCTAAAAGTGTTAGAGCATACCCCTCCTGAAGGGGGTGCACAAGCTCGACCACACGTCGAGGGTGTAAATGTTGTCTTTTCAAATCAGTTTGGGATCTTTCGGAGACTTGGGTTATGCTGGACGAGCTGCTTGGAGCCATTTAATGTTGCTTTTTTTAAGTTTTAAAACAAGTTCCCATCTATTTCAGTTGTGTGAGAAAATGCTGCAATGCACTGTTTTCCCGTGAAACTCCAGAAATGGAGACTACAGACCTGACTTTCCATCGGCACGTGGGTGAGTATGTAATGACAGTGAAGTTTAGTTGAACTTATCCTTTAAAGCTGGTTTAAAGTGCACTGTTTGTCATAAAAAGTCAAATGAAGGGCTCAGGAGGAGACAGGCACAGCTGTTTTCCCAAACTCATGATCACATCGTGGGCCTATTGACATTATAGCCTTTGATTGCTAACAAATGTCCTGATTGCTAACATTGTCGCCCTTTAAAAAGTTAAAAAACAACCTATGTTTGCTATTAGCTGAAAACATCAGATATCTGTTAGCTTCTTTAAAGCATGAAAGAATTTTAAACTCATAAAACTTATGAAACATCCCTCAATCCTCATCGCGCTGTCCCCATAAAAGATTTATGAGCAAATCTGTTTATGAATCGTTGATTTATCAAGAGGCTCAGCCGACACGGAGAAACTGTTAACACAGGATGTCTGTAATGTGAATGCCAAACTGCACACGATGAAAGGAGTCTGCAGTCGTTCCCCCCCCAAAAAAATCACACGTGGCTGTTTCATTTACGTGTTAACACACCGAAAACTGTCCAACGCATGATTCAAAACTTCAGCAGATGCTGTTAACATGCCCGAACATTAAAAGCGGGGCTGCAGGGGTGGAGAGAGATCGCATGTAGAATAAAGTTTGCATCTGGTCTGATCTCAGTTGGAGGCAAACGCTGCTTTCATGTACAATTTGAACAGATGGTTTGTATCCGTTCAGTGTGAGAGGCAATGCATGCAGAAACTTTGCCAACAGTTTCGAGGCTGTTGCTTTGGATCACGGTACTTTTACCTGAAGTTATTTTCACTGGACGTTACACAGGAGGAGTGGAGGCCTTTACTGGTGTGTGTGCTCAGCAAGCATTTCCTGCCATCACATATCTAAACCTAAGTTTTGTACACCTGTCGTGTGTTAATACATTATACATTCTCAGATGTGTTAAACATTGTTAAGGACGTGTTTTGTTCGACGACCAACAGGCAGATTTATGTGTGAGTGTGCACTTTATTCTCCCGTGTCGTGTGCAGACATGGACGTCATTTAACATGTGAATTTTCTTTCCAGATTTGAATAATATCCCACATTTTGTTTGGTGAAAAAGAAAGGAGACTAATTGCTTAGAGAGCGCTCTTGTTCGCTAAGCTGCTGGTTACAAGTTACAGGAGGTGTAAATTATGGATCACCTTGTTGATTTGAATTAATTCAGTTCAGTTTAAAGGTTTGTACAACACACTTTGTTTACTGTTTCTAAGCTTAGGAAGTCACATCGTGAATGTATGTACGACTGAAAGTGAACGCATCACCGGTCAAATGTACTTCAGTTCATACGTCAGTAAGTGAATGATCCACCATTTAAATGTACTTTATTTTATACAACAGTAAGTGAATGCATCACAGCTCAAACATACTTCAGTTTGTACAACAGCATGTGAATGCATCGGCATTCAAATGTACTTCAGTACGTACGACAGTTTGTGAACGCATCACAGCTCAAATGTACTTCATTCTGTACCACTGACAGTGAATGTGCCACCGTTTAACTTTAGTTTATACAACAGTAAGTGAACGCATCACAGCTCAAATGTACTTCATTCTGTACCACTGACAGTGAATGTGCCACCGTTTAACTTTAGTTTATACAACAGTAAGTGAACGCATCACAGCTCAAATGTACTTCATTCTGTACCACTGACAGTGAATGTGCCACCGTTTAACTTTAGTTTATACAACAGTAAGTGAATGCATCGTAGCTCGAATGTACTTCAGCATGTACTACAGAAAATGAACACATCCCTCCTCACAGGTGCTTCAGCATGTACAACAACAGTCAGTAAATGCATCACAGCTCAAAATGTACTTCTGCACGTAAAACACGAAGTGAACGCATCACTTCTCCTCCAGGCGACACTGCCAGGGGTGCATTCGACCAACAATGCATAATAAGGTAAAAACATTCCTCACATCTCGCTTTTTTTTAAATTAGTGAGATGTGTCTAAGTAGTAGTTTTCATGTAACTACATTTCTATTAGTTTAAACCTTATCTTGGGAATATATGCAGAACAGCTCCTGACGTTCCTCCGGCTGCTGAGCTGGACTGTTTCGATGTAAGTGTCTTTACGTCTGATGAACGAGGATGAAGTGTGGCTGCGTGCTCTTTCTCATCAGACGGAGAAGCTAAACCGTCCTCTCTGTGCAGACTATGATGTAGCTTGAAATGGCATGAAGATGGCAGCTAGACAACCTTGATGGGGGACGCTGTGCTTTTAGTTCCATTACTGATGTATGATAAAATGTACTTCCCTCAAATAGTGAGTGCATTTTCAAAAGACGAGACTTCAACAATCTCTTTGATGGAAGAAAATAGCTGTAGAGTCGATAGTGGGGATGCAGGATTACACGGAAAACACACAAAGAATGAAATGCAAAGTATAATTTATGATCAAACTTTTTTAAAAACATTTCACTGTGGTAATTGGATATTTGGGTGAGTATTTCTGAGCTGAGCGATGCAGAGAGGGAGCGCTTTATCACGATGCCAATATCTGATCACATCCAACCAGCCAAAATCCATATTGTTTGATATGTGACATGTAACCTCAATATGTGAGTAATTACTGTTTCATCTCTGGGCTGCCTCAGATGTTGGAGGATGGCAGGGCAAGATGGTTCAGGAGCCCTCGGGGGAGATAGAGAGGGAGCGGGAGAGTTCTGGGAACCAAGACAGCTTTTATACGATGGTTTTGATCAGCCCTCAGGATACA
Organism: Pagrus pagrus; assembly: GCF_965226575.1. Lineage (NCBI taxonomy): Eukaryota > Metazoa > Chordata > Actinopteri > Spariformes > Sparidae > Pagrus > Pagrus pagrus. The sequence continues at coordinate 3,018,272 of NC_140200.1, read as the reverse complement.
TAGAGATTTGAGTGTGTGTGTGAGGAGCATGTGGTGGTTATTCGTGTGTCCCCTTGTGTTTAAATTCTCATCTGTGTGTCTTTTATTTTATTGCTTTTTTTAATGAGCAGGTTGTTAAAGGTGCTCCCTGCGTGTGTGTGTGTGTGACTCCTGAAAGCCGATGGGTGTGGACCTTCTCGCCGCCGCGCCGAGCAATGTGAACACTCTCACTTGAAGGTGACAGTCTGTGCGAGAGGCAGAGGGACCGTGTTTTCCCGCTGTCTCGCCGCGACCGGGTCAGACTTCCTGCTACCGACACGAGCCCATTAACGCAACAAGGTTCAAAAGGTTCAGACCGGCCCACCGGTGCTCAGAGCCAAGCAGTCAATTTAGAAAAGGCAGAGGACAGGCAGGGGGATCGTCTGTTTTTATGAAACAAAATGGGATTTGATGCAATCCATAAAATGTTGCAGGCTTTATGAACACAGTTATATGCAAAATCTTATTATATATTATAACAGCACTAGGCAGCGGGAGGCTCAGGGGAAACATCAGCTCTCACACCTCAGCCCCATCACTGTTTTTTCCATGAGTGAATGAGCTTCTAGGGACGAAGACAGGAGCTATTACAAAGGCTGAATAGCTGTCTACATGTAGGTTACACTCCCATAACTGCTCTAAAGTTCACATTGTTTTTGTTTGAATATTAACTTGAACAAAGAAAAAAAAAAACCTGCAAGGAAACAGTGATAAAGCTCTCAAACAATAATCCTTCAAAAACATCCTTCATTTTTCTTTAATTCCCTGAAAACTATGGAGGAATTAAACCGCCTGAATCAAAAATAAATAAAGCATTAAATAAACGTCTCAATAAAAATGTGAATAACATTAAATGCACACACTATTAAAAAGGTATAACACTTCATTATTCATTTATCTTTATATTGACTCCCTGATTTATCTTTTTATGTAATATTGAGCTAAATAAATGCACAGGTAAAAGAGTAACATACTGTTTAAATATGGCTCCCTCCTCACTCAGCTGCCACACACTGCTGCTGCTGGAAAGCTTGTTTCTTGAATATTATTTTTGGTTCTGGTCAGAGACCTGTTAATTTATCTGGTTCAGTCAGGAAACACTCGTCAGAGGTTTAACCATTTATTGCAACAAATGAAATACAGTTATGTTTGGTGCTGATCTTAAGACGACAGCATGCTGAGCAAAAACATGGAGCACAATGCAGAAAAGAAAATACTCACCCTGTTATAATACTGTTTTTTAACGTTGAGCCCTCATAGGACTCTACTTTAATGAATGAGGAGGGGCCATATTTAAATGGATCTCCTATAGTGAGAATAGCTGTGATTGGTGTGAGACTAATGACGATTCGATCGGCAGGATGACGTCCACGTCCTGCATGAACTAACGCTTCATTTATCAGAAATACAAACAAAGTTAAAATTAATCGAATTTTAGTTTAGTTTAGAAATTCAGTGCTGCCACACTTCCCCTTAATTAAGACATTAACTTGTAAGATAAATATGTTCATTAAGGATTAAAGATGTTATTAAAGAATAAATAAAAATCCTGTCCAGTGTTTACCTAAGGTCATTTAGTCAATTATAAGGCATTTTTCTCACCCAGCAACATTAAAATATATAAATACATCATCACATATTCATTTTCTTCCTTAAGTTTATGCGTGAAGTACCATGAAAATGTATTTTTTCCGTCTCCAGGATGAGAAGGGGCTCACTGGTTGTCAGTGCCAAGAGTCGCCTTCAGCATCGCTGCGTGTGTCATTAGAGAAGACAGACAGAAAGATTAATCCTGCATCTTTTGTTCTGACTTCACACAAGCACAGTGGTCAGCCACTGTGAAGCTGATGTAAAGGTGACAGGGTCACAGTCTGTGTGAAAGCTAAAGTAACTAGTGTCCCGCTGCGCAGGTCATTCTCTGTTATGAACCGGAGCCCATTAACCCAGCGGGAGCCAAACAGAGAGCCGAACACCAGTTGATAATTTTCTGGCTATATTTTCTGCTTAATATGAGGAAACTTTCTGCTTTTAGTTACAGCAGTGACATGCAGTGCTTTATAGTCAAGGCTTCACTTACACAATGATGTTAATGGTCTGACAACACTATTTTACAGATCTTTACCCTGATGGCGCCTAGATTACCATTTTTAAGTAAGTCAGTCACTGAAACCTACAGATGGTGCAGCTTTTCTAAGTGAGGCCCTAAGACTCAGAGCGTTTGTTGTACTGGAGAACTCTCTTTAATCATTTAAAGCAACATTATGCAAGAACTGGCATCTTTCTTCCCTCAGTTTTGGATTAATATGGACATTTATTATTATTATCATCACAAACTAGTCGGTCTAATAATGTTTTTTTCTAACTCAAGTTAAAGATTTGAGTGCTTCTAACTGAGCTAACTAGCTAATTTGCAGAGAGTTAGCAGCAGTTAGCAGTTACATTAGCAACAGTTAAAGCTATCATCAGGAAGTTATAGAGGCAGAACGTCCAAAAGAAATTAGAGAGAAAAACAAAAAGTATCTCCAAAGCACGATCCAGTTTCACCAACATGTCGGCGGTATGTGACGTAGCGTTGTAAAGCATCTTAGCCACAAGTTAGAGACAATAGTGGAGCATTAAGCCGTTAAAGAGCTGGATATTTCCCTCAGGAGTTGGTGGAGACCAAAAATGGAGCTAAAAGAAGTGTGAACACTGGACTTCTTGTACGTACGTTCATCAGGTGGCCAGAAACTACATTTCAGCTGAGCACTGATGAGCACTAACTCAAAGGTCCCTCACTGACACAATTAGTTTGTAGCATGGAATAAACGCTTCACTGTGAGCTGCTGTATTCGTCTCATCTTGTTTAAATACTATTTCACAGGTTTACATCATCTTTGTATCATATTGTAAAACATCTCTCTGTCTCACACAGATGTGAAAACAAGAAGGAATGAATAATTCAGTGACGCTTAATTAAACTTAATCATTCTGAGAGGGGTTTAAAAGTGTGTGAGACCAGGCTACATTTGGTTGCACGCAGCAGTGTCACCAGAACTGGCAATTTTTCAAATGGAAATTTGTTACACACCATTTCATCTGCGGTTTCCATTGTTCCTATATCAGAATCACAGCACTTATCCAAAATAATGAATCAGTTTTATCTTCCCACTGTCAAACCATTCGCTTCACGGGCCCGGACCCCACTAATGGCCGCTGGTGGCTGCATTTATTATTAATGCCGGGCATCAGACGCTTACGGGATCCATTCGGTCCACATGGCTTTAAATCTGGTCCTCCATCTCACTCTGTTCTCCGCCTGACTTGTTTCTGCTTTTTAACTCTCGCTGCTTTCAAGTATAAATATTTCATGTGTGATGTGAATTATCATTTTGCGTCTAGCTGATCAATAAATCGCGGACACACCTGGGACGATTTTTGCATGAATGCGTTCTGATTAAATGTAATCGCTAAAGAATTCGATCACGCGTGATCGAGCCGTCTGCCTTTTTCATGTGGCGTGAGGGTATTTTAAGAGTACTTTGAGCGAGTCTAAGAAGATGTTTGGAGATGCGGCGCACAGTTATTGAAGCCGCAAAGCGAACGTCCCGACAATCAGGCCTGAAATTCTGGCAATTTGACGCGTCGCACTGAGGAATGGCGAGGATCTCACCAAAACAGTGCAGAGCAGGAAAGCTTCACTTACTGTTCAGATTATTAGAGCGCTGTTGATCAAATTTACGACTGTAATTTTGTATGGACATGCTTGTGTTTTCCATTTACATATGGTTTATAGAGCTGTGATTTCATTTGCATAATAGGAGCTCAAAGTGATATGCTGATGAAAGCAGAAGGGAGGGCGCTCAGTAAACTTTTTATGGGCCGCCGTTAAAAGAGGAGAAAGCAAATACCACACTACACTATACGCCCTTACGCCTGTGTGTGTGTGTGTGTGTGTGTGTGTGTGTGTGTGTGTGTGTGTGGTGTCTTTCTTTCAATTTCAGTCCAACACACACACACACAAACACACACACATACACTACACAGTGGCAAAAAAAGATGAAGGGGAATTTAGATCTGTAGTTGTTTTGGTCCCCGTGAACCGACAGAGGACATCAATATCTTTCAAATTCCAAAGAAAACAAGCAACAGTCAATAGACTGTCCGTGCACAATAAAACACGAAACAAAGGGAAACAAAAACAGAAGGACTGCTGCTCGTATCTGGTGGTAAGAATAATAATAAGACAATCTCAAGCTTCAGCTCAGGGAAGTTGTTTGTGCTTCACGTTAAATCCAACACTAATTAATCCTGTTTAGCTTTTTTTTTTATCATATTCATAAATGTGTGTATGAGGCGTGCCCACGGGAAGTGTTAGGGTGGTGATAGATGGGACTATAGCCCCACCAAGAACTACAATAACCCCAGAAACAAGAAAGGCAGTGTCTGATTTCTGTTTGCAGCTCAGCAGCAAATCATAAATGTTTGTCCTCAAATAATGTCACTTGAGGCGGCTTCAGCTGGGGCCGAAGAACAATGTGTTGAAGTTGTTCTGCGTCCCAGTCAAACACCAAAAATTAACAAAAAACTTGACAGACCGGAACAAAACAATGTTTCTTTGTCAAGCGTACACACAGTTGAACCCTCAGCAGTGTGGCGTACCATACATAAATAATACAGAGGAGGGAAGTTGGCACATGAGGTAACAAACACCGTTACACATTTAATTTCACTGTCTTCTATACATCCAACCCATTCTCCAGTGGGTGCTACCATTGTTGTACGAAGTACGGAGTTTCCTTTGTACTTTTGTGAGCAGGAGGTCAGAAAACGTTAGAGCTCTGAGTCATATCGAACGCAGCATCAGAACAAAGTAATGTTACCAGGCTAGACGACCCCTGGCTAGATTAGCTGCTGCTAGCATAACAATCTATTGTTGCAATCTGTCCATCGTAAGACCGACAATGTCACGTCAAGCCCCCGACTAGCCCCAGTAAGAACTCAAGATTGTTCCGTTAAAGTTAATATAAATCACTGTTGACTTTTGGTTACACAAACTGCAGTCTCCTGGGTGAAAGTCTTACAGCTTTATTTGCTCTTCACACTACTTTTTCTGACTTCCTCCTGTGAAGTCGTAATAATTACCACAGCCACTAGAGGTCTTCGCCTAACAAGAAACCTCAAAATGGGTCGTAGCACGCTGCTTTCACTGTCAACCTTTATCTTCTTTTCTGATGAGCACAGGCTGGTTAATGTAGTTTATATTAGCTGCTGTTGATACTTTTCCTGTCAGTCAAGGACAGTTATGCGACTTCAACAGGTGCCCTCCTCCTGCAAGAATCTGCTTATAATTAGTCGCAAAATGACTTATTCAAAGGACTCTGGTGGTAAGACTCGCCATTTGCATCCTCTGTCCTCCACACGGGGGGAAGGAGAAGAAGAAGAGGAAGAGGAAGAAGAAGAAGAAGACAGAGGGTGTATGTGTTTGAGCTTGAAAGAGTAGGAATTATAAATGATACTCTGCTGGTGGATGCACGTAATTAGGAGCTGCAGAGGCTGAGAGACTGTGTGCAAATAACAAATGAAGCCTTTACCCATCAACCGGACCGTGTTTGATGTCACTGTGTGTGAAATCTGAGGTGTTAGGCTGCGTGTTCCTCTGAGGGCCAGAGCCCCAGCATGTACATCAGAGTGACACTCCCCCCCTCACCGCGACGCTACACTCCCACGCGCTGTCGCTCTCTCCCCAGGCTCGCTGGTTGTCCATGACCATCCATCTGCACCAGTGATCAGGTGGTTTCAAACCACGGCCATGACAAGCAGGTGTGGCTCCCTTTGAAAGGTGCTTTTTGGTGTAATGTGGGAGACATGAGAGCGAGTATCTATGGGCAGGTATGTGTGCGTGTCGATGCACCGCAGAGAATATCGCCGACGTGTTCTGCTCTTTCCAGACTGTCTGTTGTCTCTCAAGCGTGCTCGTCGTCTGCCAACCTCAGCTAGTCAGGTCTCACGTTTTGACCCTCCTGCAAAGACCGATCAGAAAGACAGGCTCCCAACGACTGACGCCTTCATGTCACTCTTATTTCATTATCGTTGTGTCCACCATGGACCAGTTATGAAAGTATCTGGCATTATGTGAACAACATACAACTACATTTCATAACATCACTGACATGAATACAACAGCTACAAAAACAAAAACATGTTTTCTCACTTACTCATGATGAATGTTCTGTGTGTGATGCTGACTGCATTGAATTACCAGAAAACTGAACAACATGTTCTTGTTGTTTCTGATAATCCGGAGACTCACAGCGAATGTTTTTAATTAGCAGAAATAAACATCAGCCTGTGACTTTTCACTCGGGCCGAGCCACGTCATGCAAAAGCCATGAAAGAGAAGCCCCATTACAGAGTTATTAATTTAATTGCTTAATGTTGTAATTGTTCTTTACACTGGGTTAGATCTGATTTTATTGTGATTTAATGACTTAAAGGAACAATTCACCCAAAAATATAAATTTAGTTTTCATCTCATCACCCCTCAAGTGAAGTTTTGTGGTTCCCACAACATTTCTGGGGCTTCACAGCAAAACAGCGCTGCAGTAGTCTCCTAAACAACTGAAGCAGATGAGGATGGCTTCATACAGCTCGTCCAGCATAATCCGAGTCTCCAGAAGATCCCAAAATAATGTGAAAGGACATTATTTATTTACACCCTCGAGGCGCGGTCAAGCTCATGCACCCGCTTCAGACTGGGTGTGCGCTAACGCTTTTAGCTTAACAGTGACGATTTTTAGCTTTTAAAAGAGTTTAAATTAAGTTTTTTAAAATCAATTTTGGATGTTGAGGCTTCCGTAGGCCTGGATTACGCAATAGAAGCTCTATGGAGCCGTCTTATGGTTTTGTTTTTAGATTTTACAGTTTTTAAAAAGTCTACTCCAGTTGTTAAGGAGAATTTTGCAACACTATTTTACTTTGAAGCTCCAGACATGTTTTGATGGATGGAAAACCTCTGCAGACTCTCCAGTGGCATGGGAACGAGGAGGTTATGACTACATTTTGATTTTAGTGTGAACTCAACACAATAAAAAATAAGTATTGAACAGATATTGAACGTTTGTAAGTGCAGTAACTAATATGTATTGTAGTTCCATTAGCTTTGTATCACATTGAACAAATGTTTGTATTTTTCTTCTTCCACTCTCAATATACTAAATGCAAGTATCAGTGTGAGATTTGAATGTAAACCGGACGGACGCAGCAACAGAATACATTTAAGTGGCTTTTCCTCCTTCATTGAATCCCTCTGTAACGAGGCTCTGAGCTAATCACACAGAATAAACACTTCGAGTCCTTTGGTTGATTAGCATATTAAAATCTCTGCTAACCGAATCTCTGTGTTGTCGTCTGCCTGTACCACTTCAGCTGTAAAAACCTTAACTGGTGTTTGCACTGGGCTGTGGTGGTGCGTCCACTCCGCCGCTCTGGTCTGTTATCTGCAGAGCTGCAGCATTGAATGCATTAAACCACTTATTTGGAGGCTTTTAGATGCTTCTATTTCTGGGGGATTTTAAACTTCTTTTCCTCGAGCTTTTCAACCATGTAAATTGGGTCAGCAACAGTCAACTGCCGGGTCAGTGTTGACACGATTTTTCCAGGATATTTCTGCAGATATGGAACAAGGGCAGTGGAGTTAGGGGACCGAGTCATGCAACCGAACGTAATTGGCGTTAGATGGGAAACGGCTGGATTTGTGTAGTGGCTCACCTTCTTGTACTCCCAGTGGTCCGCCTGCCCTTGTTACTACCGAAGAAATACTCCCTGTGAATGTTGGTCACAGCATGTTTCTGTGGATTATCCAGAGCAATGGAGGATGTTTCTGGACAGGTACATTACGTGGACTGCACAGGGTATTCAGATACAACCGCACAGTATAGGTCGACTGTGTAAGTAGCTTAGACAACGTCCTCTAGTGGCCATAGTAATTATTACAGCAGCAAAGGAGGAACTGCAGGAACTGCTGTTGGTGTCCAGTGTGAAAATATGACTATTTATGTTGTTAAGTCTAAAAGCTACAATGCTCAAATAATTTATAAGTCACATACTAGCTACTGATTACCTCACAACTCTGGCATTTTTGCTGGTTTCACCTTAGATGTGTAATGATGACAATGTTACAACAACAGGATGCACAAAACTATTAATCCGTAAATAATCTGCATAATATTAAAGGTGCAATACGTAGGAATGTTCGTTGAAAACATTCAAAATGTTTCTAAAAATGATCAACATTGGATTGTGAAGAATCAAAACAGTTTTGGCGTCACGACATCTACGTATTGTGTTGGAAAGCAATGTTTAGCATGCTAATCAGCTAGCCCTGTTGCAGTTCAAAGGTCCTGTCAGAGTTTCTAGCTAACTAGCTAACCGCAGCTACAGTTAGCAGCAGTTAGGGATTACTCTGCCGATATGCTGCCCCCTGTATTCAGATTACATATTGCACCTTTTTTCTCTTTAGGAATTACACTATGCCTCTTGCAAATGAATGAAATCACATTTAGTAATAAGTTACATATATTTTGTTTTTGCTTCAATATAAATCCAGTATTTTATTTCCGTAGTGTAAATGATCCACGTGTATCCGAGGTGGAACTCCTTTGGTGACACTGCAGGATGTTAGCGAGTACTGTTTATGTACACTGTGGAAGAGAATGCAGCTATTTATACATTTATGTAATATCATTTATGTAAGAAAATTTGGTGAATCAACCCTTTAGTTCCTAGCTTTCTTTTTCCAGAGTACAGAGTGTGCTCGGATGTAGTGATGCTAGCTCATGTCGGCTGTGCTGGAATTATTTGTTTTTTTACAAATTGGAAAAGGTGGAGTGGTTCGAAGCCCAAATTTCAGACAGATGGTAGGGGCCGGTGCCAGCGTAGGCATGGGCGAGAGGCCGGGTACAAGGTGGGCCCAAGTGAGAGACAAACCACACACAGCTAATCTGGCACACCATCAAACCTCTTGGCAGCTCTCCGAGGGTAACAATTACTGAAGCAAGGTGCTGTAGAGCCGCCCGCTTTGAAAATGAAATGAAATGAGTTTTTCCCTCCAAAGCTACAATCGGTACAGAAATGCTGATTACCTTTCAAACGTGTGCGTGGTTTTCCTTTGTTCCTAATCCACTGAGAAATATAAAGCAGATTAGACAGACAGACAGACAGACAGACAGAGAAAAGGGCTGCTTTGTGCAGCGGCTCGGTGTTTAACATTTACTCACTCCAGATCTCTCCCTCGGTCAACAGTTTATTTGGTTCAAGAGCTTTGCAGGAAAGACAGAAGTGTCCAGTGAAAAAACTTCAGCTAAAAAGCATCGGTTTGGGGACAGGCAGGGCCGACTGTAATGAGGCACCGAGGGGCCCTGTCAGACCGGAGACAAAAGAGCCCACTGGAGTCCTTCACACTCGCAGGAGAAGGGAGAAGGGAAAGAAGTGCCAACTCCTCTGTCCTCCCCCTCTGGGTTTGATACTCTGAGTGGCTCTGTTCTACTCTTAGCTGCTGATCAATACGTCCTGTTCTCTTCTTCTCTGGTCAGCTTGTCACTGCGCCCGTGGGGAAAGAGAGTTCCTTAAAAGCAGCTGTGGCCCCCCTCCCCATCATCCGCCATCCGTCTGCTTTCATGTGAGCCGATATTACCCATGAGGAGCGGCGACTGAGGACTTCTTAACCAACGGAGGGATGCTGCAGGGCGCCATGCGTGACTGCAGAGTGAAAAACATGTATGTCTTCATAATCATCAGGGCCCGTTCAAATTTAGCCTCACAATCTGTCGGGACGGATCTGATCACACGTCGACAGCTTCAGATGTGACCACACACTAATGTACTGATGATGCATTAGAATCGGATGTCTAGCACATACATGTCTACATATAAAGCACGCCTCATTATTTTTGATTATTATTGTCTTTTTTGAACCGGGGAATTAATCAGTGTTTATTTTGATCATTGGAAACAGGTAAAAATCTGATACAAGAATCAGAAATACATAAATCTGGCAGCTCTAAGGTGGCAATGTCAGTCTGTCCGCCATTTTGGTCCAGACTAAAATATTTCAACAGCTATCGGATGGATTGAGATGATTATTCAATGACATTTGTGTTTCCCACACTTTTAATACAAATGACTTTGGTGACCCTCTGACTTTGTGACACCTGTCATAGAAAAATGTCCACTAGTTTCATTTCAGTAACACATTTAGTCCAAAACACAGTATTCCATGATTATATTGTGACAACATGGCTGAAAATTGTGATTGCAGATGCTTTTTCATGCTATTTGACCTTCTATGCCCGCCCTAGAGCCTACAACAGCAAATGAGTGATTGTGTAGCCAAGTGACCTCCTCTCTCTTCTTTCTTCTCTCTCGTGAGCCACCTACACACCAGCCTCTGGATTTATTAATAATAATAACTTTATTTTTAAAGCACTTTTCATACATTAAAAATGTAGCACAAGGTGCTTTACATGTTTTAAAAACAACCCTCATCCCGCCCTACCCCACCCAAGGCCCCAACCCCAGCACATATAAACGTACACACACGCACACACACACACACACACACACACACACACACACACACACACACAAATAAAATTGATCTTAAAAACATGTGGCTGAACACAGAGGAGCCAAGTCAGCAAGCGCTGTCACAGGAGGCCGTCTGCACCAGGGGCCGCCCACTGCCCAGGCCAGGACACCTCCACTCGGGCGCCCACCCAGCTACAGGCCAGCGAGGGCCCCACAGCAGCGCGGCTAAGCACTGCCATAGGCCCCCCACCAAGCCCAGATGATTTTCGCCACGAGACAGAGACATCCCAGACACGGCCGAAAGCAGCCCCCAGCGCAGACAGCCCCCACCGAGGAAACACTGGAGATATTGAATAAGAGCATAAAAGAACTAGAGACAATAAAAACATAAAACATCAAACATAAAACTACCTAAAAACTACATAAAACTATATGGAATAAGAAAGTTAAATAAATAAAACACTAAAAGTAGCTCAAATCAGCTCTGCTATAAGAATAAATAAGTAAGTAAACAGTAAAAGTAACTAAATAAATAAATAAATAAAAGTAAATAAATTGCGAGGACTAAAATATAAATTGGCTAAGAGAATAAAACATTAGTTAAAAGCCAGGTTAAATAGGTGGGTCTTGAGCCTGCTTTTAAAAATATTAACATTCTCTGCGGCCCTCAGGTCCTCCGGCAGGCTATTCCACAGACGGGGGCCGTAGTGCTGGAAAGCTGCCTCACCGTACGTTCGTGTTCTAGCTTTAGAGATTATCAAAAGGCCAGTGCCGGAGGATCTCAGGGTCCGCGAGGGTTCATATGGTAAAAGCAGTTCTGAAAGATAAGAAGGTCCCAAACCCCTAAGACATTTAAAAACCATCAAAAGGACCTTAAAATCGATCCTAAAACACACAGGGAGCCAATGCAGTGATTTTAAAACCGGTGTAATATGAGCCCGCCTTCTGGTCTTCGTCAGAACACGTGCTGCTGAGTTCTGTAGAAGTTGTAGACTTAAGATGTTTCTTTTAGGAAGACCAGAAAGCAGGGAATTACAGTAGTCAATACGGCTGGAAATAAAAGCATGCATTAGCGTCTCCGTGTTAGCACGGGAGAGAAGGGGGCGGACTCTGGCTAAGTTTTTTAAATGATAAAATCCTGTTTTTGTAACCTGTTTAATGTGTGGAATAAAATTGAGCTCAGAGTCGAAGATGACGCCCAGATTCTTTACCTGATTGGATGGAGTTAAAGATATTGTTTGCAGTTTTGATAAAAGTTTCTCTCCCTGGGCCTTAGGATCGATAATTAAAACCTCAGTCTTGCTCTGGTTGAGCTGTAAAAAATTTTCTGCCATCCAGGATTTGATGTCTAAGATACATTTAAAAAGGGCATCAATAGGCCCTGTGTCATCAGGAGACATAGATATGTACAGTTGTGTGTCATCCGCATAGCTATGGAAATTGACACCATGCCTCCTGATGACATTTCCCAGTGGGAGCATGTATAGGTTAAAAAGTACGGGGCCTAAAATTGAGCCTTGGGGCACACCACATTTAATTTCATGTATCCTTGAGGAGCATGTGTCCAAACTTACCAGATAATTTCTATCCCTGAGATAAGAACTAAACCATTGAAGGGCAGTACCAGAGACACCAACAAGATGTTTTAGTCTGTTTAAAAGAGTTGGGTGATCTACCGTATCAAAAGCAGCACTTAGGTCAAGAAGCACAAGGACTGTAAGTTTGTTTAAGTCCAAGTTGCACCTAAGATCATTGACGATCTTCAATAGTGCTGTCTCGGTACTGTGGTTTGTTCTAAATCCAGATTGGAATTTCTCAAAGATAGAACGACTATTTAAAAAATCATTCAACTGAATAAAAACAAGTTTTTCTAAAATTTTGCTTAAAAATGGTAAGTTGGACACTGGTCTGTAGTTATTAAGAACATCCGGGTCCAAATTGTTTTTCTTCAGAAGTGGCCTCACTACTGCCGTTTTAAGGGCAGCAGGGAAAATGCCCGTCTGAAGGGAACAATTCACAATATTCAAGAGCTCAACTTCAAAGGATCCATAAAACGTTTTAAAAAGTGATGTTGGAATTGGGTCTAAAAGGCAGGTTGTTGGTTTTACTTGGGAGAAAACTCTACCAAGCATCTCAGCTTCAACCAGAACAAAACTGTCCAGTGTTTCCTCGGGTAAAAGCAAGCTTTCTAATGTATTAAGAGCAGTATTTTGACTCGATAAAATAGAAGATCTTATAAAATCAGTTTTACCCCTGAAGTGGTCTGCAAAGTCCTCGCAAAGGGAGTCTGTAGGAGTGTGTTGATGTCTGTTAAAAACAGGGTTGATTAACAGATCAATAGTATTAAACAGTATTTTTGGATTATTTTTATGATTAGTGATTATGCTGGTAAAATAGGAATTTCTTGCATGCCTGAGAGCGTTATTATAGTTTTTTAATTGTTCACAGTACAGTTCATAATTAACTGTTAATTTGTTTTTTCTCCATTTCCGTTCTGCTACCCTGCAATTTCTTTTCAGTTTTTTGATCTCTTCATTTCTCCACGGGGCTGTGCGCTTAGGCAGTATCGTTTTTGTAGATATTGGAGCTACGAGATCAAGTGTAGATTTGAGATTTGACATAAAATGTTCAACGATAAAATCACAGGAAGCAGGTAGAGTAGCTGGAGAATGTTTACCAAAATTATCAATAAAATTTGCAGCCACTTCAGGGGTAATATAGCGTTTCCTGACAGTTCTCACTGAAGTCTCCCGCTGAATAAAACTGGTGACATTAAAAAACACACAGTAATGGTCCGACACAGCCAAATCAACAACAGAGGACACAGTAGCTGACAAGCCATAGCTAAGAACTAAATCCAGAGTGTGTCCTCTGTTGTGAGTCGGCTGAGTAACATGTTGTGTGAAGTCCAAGTAACTTAGTAGATTTAAAAATTCTTTTGCCAAGGAGTCGGATGGATTATCAATATGCAGATTAAAATCACCAGATATAATGATAAAATTATAAGTGGCATGAATTATAGATAAAAATTCAGAAAATTCACTGATAAAAGCAGCATCATGCTTTGGTGGTCTGTAGACAGTGATGCACAGAATTGAGGGACTGTTAAAAACAACTGCATGATGCTCAAAGGTGGTGTACTGATCAAAAGGGATTTCTTTCGTCTGTAATGAGTTATTAGTTATAGATGCAGTACCACCACCTTTCCTACCACTTCTTAAAGAAAATGAGAAGTTAAAATTCGGTGGGGAGGCCTCAGTGAGAATAATTGGCGCGTCTGTGCCCAGCCATGTTTCAGTTAAAAATAAACAGTCAACCTTGTTATCTAAAATCAGGTCATTGATAATAAACGATTTGTTCAAAAGGGAACGAACATTTAAAAGTGCCATATTGATGGTGACAGGTGACGTAGGGATACAGGTGGATTGTTGATGTTTTGGGAGAGGTTTAAGGTTAGTAAAGTTTACAGAGTGAACATGGTGTGGTCTGGTTTGCTTACGTTGAGTGATGATGACAGGAATGGGAGAGTTGTTAATGAGAACAGAAGGTCCGAGTCCAGTATTGTGTATGATGTGATCGGAGGTGGAACTGAATGCATAGGAGCAGGGACCAGGGGGACATCAATCAGCAGCGGACGAGTCAGTCTGTGTAGGTTTGGAGTGGCTGGAGGGGAGTGTGGTGGCGAACGCGTGTTGAACACCGTATGCCAGGTTGGCGGACAACACGCGAGTGCCGGCTCTGTTAAGATGAAGGCCGTCCGATCCAAACAGATGTCTCCTCTCCCAGAAGACATCAAAATTGTCTACGAAGCCGACCTTGTGGTTGCTGCAGGCGGAGGAAAGCCAGGTGTTCAGGCTGAGCAACCTGCTGAAGCGCCCTATGCCCCTGCCACAGGTGGGGGTGGGGCCGGAAATAAAAACATCCAGTTGGAACCGGGAGAGTTGATTAAAAAGCTGCGTAAAATCCCGCTTTAAAAGCTCAGACTGTTGCTTGGAGGTGTCGTTTGTACCCACATGTATGACGACCCTATTTACCTGTGGGTGGGAAACCAGGACGTTTGGGATTTTCTCCGTTACCTCAGCAACGGTGGCGCCGGGAAAGGACAGGGTGAACGCCCCCCTCAGACGGACATTCCGGACGATGGAATCGCCGATGACCAGTGTTGTTGCCTGCTGTCTGGAGGTGGAGGCCGGTTCGGAGACGCCGTTGCATCCGTCTGGGGACCGGAGGTGGTGTCGGTCTTGGTGGGGAGGATGTCGAGAGTGCCACCGCACCGCATCCCTGAGGAGCCGCTTCCGCTGGGCTGATGCAGGACGTCCATCCGCTGGAGCGCAGGCAGCCGTGAGTGGAGGGAAGGCTGTGGTGTCTGTCAACGGGGGAACAACACAGGCACCAGCAGATCGGCTGTGGGGACCTCCAGAAGACAGCGGGGGAGATGTTAGACCGACCTGGTGGCGCAGGGCAGCTGCCTTGCTTCCCCCCGATGGCGAGGGACCCGCGGGCCTGGGTGGCGGTGCACCACCGGGGAGTGGAGCTGTGGACACCGCGCCGGTCGGCGGCGGAGGCGGCGCAGCGGCCCCCGGAGCCGAACCCGGACCCCGATCATCGCCCGGGGCGCCAGCAAGCTGCGACAGAGCCTCGTAGCGATTGGAGACTGGGATTGAAGGCGAAACAGCTCCAGGTGGGGTCCTCTTTCGGCCATGGGTAACCTGATCCCATGATCGCTGGAGGCGGGGAGTGGAGCAGAAGGATGGCCGCGGGCAGGTGGGATCCCAGGGCACCGTGTCCTGGAGGGCCGCCGACAGCGATGAGATCCGGAGACACTGCTCGTGAGCTACTGTCAGGGACTGCTGTAGCAGGGCGTCCTTGCTCCTCAGCTCCTCGGAAAGTCGGCGAACATCATCTGTCAGGTCAGCAATCTTTTTGTGAGCTTTCTTTAGTTGTTGATGATCAGCCGGGGACATGGAGGTAGCCATTTAGCTTACCCTGGCTAGGTAGCTTGTACGTCGCCGGCTGTCGCCGGCTTAGTGTCCAGTAAAAGCAGATAAAATAGCCACTGATCGCCTTAAAAACACACAGTATAGTAACTGTGAGTATAAAAAGACTAAAAGCAACTAAAATCTGCTAAGATACTGGAATAAAAGCCCCTTAAAAACAACTAAAAGTGAGCTAGACGCTAAGACTGACGTTAGCTGACGTGTTACCTTTGCCGGTAAGAAGCAGGCGGAAGCCTGCTTCTTACCGGCTATGTGGCTATGCTTAGCCGGCTATGCTTCTTACGTTGGCTATGTGATGCATCACATAGCCAATGAGATTTCAAATCCAGTAATATATAGTTTATATCAGTTTTTAAAGCCCTAAACCAGAAAATTATGCAAATGTATGTAGTTTTATGCATCTGGCTCTTTGAACAAGCTTGTTTTTTGCTATATTATATGCATAAAGTTAGCTGTGCATAAGGAAATAAAGAATGATAATGCTTTTTTGCTCCTGTAACTCTCAGGGTCACAAAAACAAATCTTTTTGCCAGGTGGCTCCATATTACAAGCACTTATAGAGCTTTTGACAACTTGGGGGGGGGAAAAAAATCAGCTTATAACCTTTCAAAACCCAAGGACATTCCCACCAGCCTCAGCTGTAAGTTGTACGTATGTTTGTATGTGCTAACTAGTAAATAGTAGCATGCTTTACTAAGATGGTGAACATAGCAAAGACACTTGCAACATGTCGGCATTTTAACACAGTTATTGTGAGCATGTTAACGTTAAGCTCAAAGGACTGTGAAGCCAAAAGAACTCCTTGTAATTCAAGTGTTATTCTCCAACTGGATTTAATTTGTCTTAACTTGATCAATGCTTTTGTTCCTTCATTCTCCTAAGGGGAGGTTTTAGGAGCAACAGGTCAGAATCCAGCGATCGCCAAATAAAATGATTTATGTCTGATGAGACAAAGAAAAGAAAACTCTCAGGAGCCAAAGAGAACAACAAGAGAACTCCTTCCTGTGTTTCTGCTGTTGTTCTCAAACTGGACAGAATAATTTCTCTTATATTAATCTAGTCTCCTGCTCCCTATTCCTCCTAAGGGGGGGTTCGGGAGAAGCAGGTCAGACGTTAGTAATCTTCAAAATAGAAGATGATTTATTTCTGATGAGACAAAGAAAAGACGAATGTGAGCAGCAGATTTTTCCTCTGGGTTCAACCTCACAGAAGTTTTCAGATGAAAGGTGATGTGTTTCTTTCTGTAGCCTGATCATAGAGACAGACTCTTACATATACAGCAATCAGCAGCTCATTTGCATTGCATCCCCACTGTAACTTCACTTTCTTTCCACTAGAAGCTTTTTGGAGCTTTCCTCGCCAAAAGACGACCAGCCCGATATCCCTCAGAATGTCTTACAATCACGATTCACTCCCAGTGCTAACATTCAGAAACGAAGCAGAAGTGAGCTCTACGTCTGGGGAGTTTAGGTGTAGCAGTTCATTTATTTGTCTTGAACGGTTCGTGCATGCATTAATACGATGAAGACATCGGTCACACGGCGGAGGCACGTCAATGAATAAGTCTACAAACGTGGCGCCCTCTAGTGGACATCCTTACAAACCTAAAGGCTGCACGGTCATGTGTGAGCAGTGACGGGATGATCGTTTAAAAACGGATGTATCTATTTTTGTACATAAAGGGAGCGTGAATCACTCAGACCTGTTTTCAAAGCAGCATCTAGATGTGAAAGCAGACTGGGCCAGGGTCAGACATTACCAGAGCAACTGGCCTTTACATCACAGCTCAATTTATTTTTCATAACCTCCTTTCAGGCTGAAATGTACGTTTACTGCATAATGCGCTGCTGAGCGAGGTGGAGCAGCTTTGAGTCTCTGTGCTTCATGAATACCTGAGGTCTGTTACTGTTTACTACTGCGGCGTCCCAATAACTTGGATACACAACCTCTAACTTTTTATTTGCTCGCCTTCGTCATCTAAAAGGCAGTTTCTTTTAATCTTGCGTTATTTATTTGCTCAGTTGAACTTTGTTTTATTGTCTCTTAAATGCAAGATTAAAACAAATTCTTACGTCTTATTTTTAATGTGATTTAATGCTCCTGTAAATCGCTTTAGATTGCCTCGTATTAATAAACTTGCCTTGTCTGGTTGCTGGCACAGGCTGTACCAACTTAGCTGGAACAAACAGTAACTTACACAACTGTCAGTTGAAAATAAATGAAATGAAACTTTGCCTCATGCACTGGAACTTTGTATTACTTTACCAAACTGAAGCAGGTCTTTGGTTGCCTAATCTCAAATCACCTGAACTTATTTTCTTATCTCCTTTCTCCTTTCCTATGCTGCAGTGACCGTCCCTTAAACATTGGGGTTTTTTGCAGATTCATTCAAAATTCTTGTATTTGTCCTACGATGTTGTTGGAGGACCTCATTACTAAACACCGCAGGGAACATCTCTTGAAGCAGGAAACACAAGAGGGCACAAAATCTAAATAAAAGTGTCCCAGACCACATTGAAGGACTGCCTAGTCAACTTTTTAGTCTTGCGTATAGTCCCAGACACATTTGGATCCCGTTCATTTGTCTATGCCAAACAACTGGGACAAGGTTGGGAAGTCTGTACCTGAGGCAAGGTACCAAACGAGCCTCTGCCAGCTGTACGGCCAAGTGTAAGCATGTGTTCTTCCCGGCTCTTGCAGCGGTAGCAGTTTCGCAGCGAGCCAAAAGAAAAAAAAAAAGAAAAAAGAAATGCGATCACGAACCCGTCAATCTGAAGAACATTCGAGGAGTTTTCTGACGCCTGATCTGAAGCAGATGTTGACATATCTGGATACAAAACATGTCGGCGAGGAGCCGCAGTCCCAAAACAAACGCATTACTCCAGAAAGGACACAGCTGTTCATCATCTCTGCGCGCACAATATTCATCACATTAATCCTGCCGAGTCATTTGATCTAATTATCTCGCAGAAGGTGAAAAACAAAATGTGCCAGAGGTGTGAGATTTCATTTGTTTCTCTACATTATACAGTATGACATTGCCACTGTTGAATGTCATTGTGAAACACAGATGTCAGCGCTATGTGAGTCTGATTGCTGCGTCGTTTCTCCTCGAACTTAATGTGATCCCGAGTGAGTTCATCATTATGATTATTTTGATGCAAGCTGGATTCTCCTGAAACAGACAGGCCTGCACTGTAACTCAGGGTAATGATGACGGTGTGGTTACGGCACAGAGAAGGTGTCCTGGTTTATTTAACCATAGACCAAAATTTCGAAGAAAAAATAAATAAAATCTTTATCATGCACAATGTGCAGTATACTGGAGAAGCAGCTGATTTTTAATACAAGACTAACTTATGGGCACTGCAGGGGCAGATTCATATTACAGTCACTGAATGCTCCAGTTGTATCATATGAAAGATCTATTCTGCTTTTTAATTTCATTGTCATACATGTAAAAGACCTTGAAAGTTAAAAAGGTAAAAGTCTGCAGCACCAACTGAAGCTCCTCTCTCCCACACTCCTGAAACGTCTCGTCACTAGTCCCGCCTTTAAATCCGTGACTTTGTGACATCACACTACATCACCATGTCACACATTTACATAATTTCAGCCTAGCGGCTAGTTTGGCACGTGAGAATTGATTGTTGTCGTTGTCAGCCGTGCTGGGTCAGGCGTGTGTGAGCTGACCAATCAGAGAAGACTAGGTATTCAGGAGGCGGGGCCTTAAAGAGAGTGTTTCAGACAGAGGGGGGAAGACAGAATGAGTGTAATATGTCTCCTTTACAAAGCGTAATGACTCAGGAGAGACACAGGTTTGAACTCGGACAGAGGCGAGATAGGAACGGGAATTTTTTAAAATAATAATTTAAATAAAGGTCTCTTCTTTGTCCATCCTTTTCCTCCTGGACGTAACTGAACTCACTTCAACACCAAAATCAAATTTTCACATTTTTTTTTTTTTCTTAAATTCAGCTCCGGAGAGAAAAAAGCTTTTCTCCTCTGCATTGATCTCTATTTGTCTGAAACTATCAGCTCCTCAGATAACAGTAAAACATAATAATTGCCTTATAAATGAGCCTGCTCATCAAATTCAACTCTCAACTCTGTTTGTGTTCTCAGAGTTCAAGTCAGGGCCAGTTTTACTTTTATGTAGAGCAGATGAAGACTTAACAGAGACCCAATGTTCCCCCACACCACTTCTTCCAAAACAAGATAAACTTATTCATTCTTATTAATTTGGTACAAATAAATTTCAAATGCCTTTTTTTAACAGAGCATTATATGCAGGGAAGGTGCCCTGCTGGGCCTGCAGGTGGCACTAGAGGGAGAGAAAAACTGGACAGGAAACATTGGAGACAGGGTTTTAGAAACAAAAAGGATTGAGGCAGAGGTTTGAGCACTGTTTCTGAAATACTCTCTGTCCGTATAAACACACCTGAAAATGCATATGATGACCGTTCACGTGCACTGGGCATGCGTGTGTTGGTGTAAACAGGAAGCAGATTGTAGAGGCTACTCTGTGGTTGGCTGCTTCATTATAAAAGTGTTTCTGAATATCTCTACTCTGGAAGGAGTGAAATGTTCAGTGACTTAATGTCATTTACATTTGTAGGAAGGGCCAAAACACATTGAAAAAGCTAAGTTTTAAGAAAAATACCCCCTCAGGCTCCAGTTGGTAGAGCATGCACCCCATGTACAGAGGATGTGTCCACGCCACAGAGGCCCAGAGATCGAATCCCTCCTCTCTCTCATCCTGTTTCCAGTCACTCTTCAGCAGTTCTGTCAAATAGAGCCGTGAAAAAGGCCTCTGATTGACAAAGAAAACTATTGTGAGCATCAAAATCTTCCTCCAGGTTTCTAATGCCCAAAAAAACAAACCAAAGTCAAAAACCAGACATGCTAATTTTAAAACAGGCAAACTTAACCAAACAACAGGCTGGAAAGCTACCAGACAGAAAAAAAGTAAAGAGACATCTGGAAAGGACTGAGTGGAAATGGGTCGGTTTATGTACTGTGGTGCTGATAAGTGAAAGTGGGAGCAGGTGAGCAGGTGGGTGGAGGAGGTCAGATGATGGAGAATGTCGGGAAAAAAGGAGGGAGTGGCTGGATCTGAGGAAAAGGGAGGGGATGCGTGACTCAGAGTTATTTGGAGTAATGGTCTGGGAGCTGAGTAAGTCACATCTGGGTTGGGAGCAGCTTCTCAGAATAAAGAAATTGCAGCTGAAGCTACAACAACATAATTTTCTTTTCAATGTGTCTGAGGAAGAGCCGGGAGGAAACGCGGCAGGGTGCACGGGGATGCACAAACAGCATCACAACACCAAGACGTACGCACTATTAGAATCGAAAAACGTTCAACCTGAGTCTAGATGTGAGGTATGCTCTGTGCAAAAGATGTATCATTTATAAGCCGAGGGGGCAAGGTCTTTAAAAAAGATGGAGATATTGCTAAACAAAGAAGGCAAGCACCAGTCAGAGACCTCGGGACGTTCAGCTTCGTTTCAGAGTGATGGTGAGCGTGCTGCAGTGAGGAAGGCAGAGACGAAAGTGGAATACAAACAAGAGGCACGTCCACAGGATTGGAAATTAAGAGGAGTTGAAAGAGGTGGAAATACATTCCAGGGAAAACTCTATACGTGTCTTTAAGCGCCTTTTCATTATAGATATCCTTTTAACACGTGGATATCCCTACATACAAAGGGAGGGGATTGGACAGCGCTAAATTGTTGTTGCAAATTGGCGATAAGTCGTGCAAGCTGCCACGCGGATATTGTAAGAGACATGATAGGTTCCAGGAGACGACTGTTCTTCTTTGTGCATCAATTTTACGTAGAAATAGCTAACGGCTAAACCTGCTTCAGTAGACTGATTCTTTGTGCGCATATATGAGAGAGAGAGAAGTGTGAGAAAGTGTGTGTATGAAGCTTAAAGTTGGCACATTTCCTCCTCCTTTGCAAAGCATCAAACCAGTCGAGCATGTCAGAACATCTGTGATATATCTGATGTAGGTTTGGTTCAACCCAACTGCAAAAATAAATGTTGTCCATGAATGTTTTTCTGCTTACCACGTCTATGATGAAAGTATACATGTCTTTATGTTGCAACCTTCTGTGTTTCTTCTGGTTTAATTTTCTATTTCATATTATGAAAACACTGCTTATTATTTTGTTACCCTGGATTCCACTGGTTGCACGTACGTCGTCTGTCACCACCCGCCGGCTGCGCTTCGAGTGCAGCACGGTGCAGCTGGAGTTGCGAGACCGAGGAGTTTCCGCGATAATTACAGACTCACAACAACAAATAGACAAAAGGTTAGTGTTCCCCACCAAAGGATTAGAAGAAGGCCTTAAATTTGTCTCTTTTTTGAGATTTTTGTGGAAGTAAACACAGACTAGAGTGAAACATATCTGCTCCAGTGCCATGGTGGATCAGACACGGACCGAACACGGACCTGGTGAAATTTTAGGTTTAGGCACACAAAGCTCTTGGTAAGGGTTAGAAAAAGATCATGTTTTAGCTTGAAATGTCTGTTTTGGTAGCCACTGACACAGCTGCAGATGTCCTGACTTGTCATAAATATCAGTTTTTTAGTCACACAGCTGGAAACACAGTCGTGAACAGCGCTGGCTTGGCAGCTCTCTGAGCCTCTAACTCCACCATCATCCCCTGATAGGTACTGCAGAAATGTTAATATGCTACAAAGCCTGTGAGATGTGCAGATGTGAACGTATGAGTGGCCTGCAGAACGTTTCACGCTGCTGGCTGGGCTGCTTTGTTGCTCTTTAAAGTGTAGCAATACCCTGAAATCCAGTGGATTCATGGTGTTCTCAACAATTTAGCAGAGCTCATTTTGAGTTGTGATATCTCAGTGAAAAAAGTGGTTATGTAACTCATGCTGATTGAGCCATCTCATGCATGAAATAAAACACTCCTCTATGAAAAAAAATCCCCAAGGTGCACTGCAGGAAACATTTCAGGTGGCTTCCTGCCAGGAGGGTAGGAGCAGAACAATCACTCTTGATGTATGACTTGCTTAAGGTGAAATTTAATCGGTAATCATACTTTATTTAAAACAAATTGAGTTTTATATGGCTTACTGGAAAGAATGATCTAAATTTATACCTAGATGATGTCATAATTTTTAAAAATTAGCTCTACCAGGGTTCAGATGTTCATTAATGAAACAGTTTTTAACCAAAAAGCTCAATATTGACATAGAATACATAATTCTTTCTTCATCAGTATTATTTTCTTTTTTGGTTTTTAATGACACTAATCAGGTAACAGTGATGGCTGATGATGAGTTTAGAAGGCTGTTTAATTTAGTGTTTCATGTTTAAAATGGAAAACTGGTCTTGTACTTGTAATTAAAATGTAATCTCAACCATTTGATAGAAGGTTCATAATTAAAAAAGCTGTGTGATCAGTTAAAAAAAAGGTGTTTTTGGTTTCTAAAAGCACAAAATGTTGGGGATGTTAAAGGAAAACATCGGAGAATTCTTGTAAAACACTGATTTGCATCTGAAAAGTTAACAGTCGTCTGTTTGTTTTGCAAAATGTGGCATTTTCAGATACAATACTAGAAAACAACAGCTACAGAAAACACTGTTCTTCACTCCCGTAACCTCTTCAGGATCAATGCATCCTCTGCAGAGTTGGACACTTTCCTGTCAGTCGGAGCCGCGCAAAAAAAAAAAAAACAGCATACCAAAAACAGCTCTGCTCCCGTGTCAAGCGTTTGTGTTATTTTTTGCAGCTGAACGTTAAAGTTTAACGGGCCCCTTTGCCATCTCGCTCTACAGAAACTGGTAAACTGTGAACAGAGGTACATCTGACAAAAACACACGATGCAGTTGAGACACAGCGTTATAAAAATACTCCCGTGCCCTCCCTCAGCTGCAGTCAGATGGATATATGGCGAGAGGAGACACGGGGAAAGAAGACAGCAGACCTGAAATAGCCTCCTGAAATAGCCCGAAGCATCCAGGGAAAGAGACCTGCCTCCGCCTGCTGTTAATTCCCCTCTGTCCTTGAATGTGTGTGTGGTCATGTGAGTGTGTAGAAATAGATGTGTGTGTGTGTGTGTTTACTCTCAACCCTCTTTTTCTCCCATTCCCCCCCTCCTCCCTTCTGATTTGATTTAAATAAAAGCCACCCAGTTAAATTGAAGTGTCAGGGTGAAAATCCAAAATGTGTTTAAGTGAAACAGGATTTTTTATGAGTAAACATTTCATTCCTGCGCACTCTCTCCACTCATGTTTATTCATTTACAGCGCGCGGGCTATGAAGTAATGCTCCGTTTTGGTTGCTTGCACTATTCATTAGCTTGTGTATCGCCCGAGGTGTAGCCACTTATAACGGTTTGTGGAGCGGCTGCTGGCAGCCATGTTATTGACAGAACCATATGGATTTAATTTCATATTCATCGAGCCAAACCCCAGAGAAACAGATCCACGCGAAACGTGTGTCTTTGTGCGACGGTGAGACGACGTAGCCTTTGCATGACGGAAAGTAAGAAAGAAGAGGGGAAGCAATGAGGTGTGTGTGTGTGTGTGTGTGTGTGTGTGTGTGTGTGTGTGTGTGCCTTTAGATCTCAATCCCATCCTATCTATTTTTGTGGGGGGGAATTGTTTTAGAGACAGCAGCATTTCTGGATGCCATCATCACTCAAGCTTGCCCAAGGTCTCAGGCATGAGATGTTGCCATACATCAAGGTATTGTTGATCAATATTGATTGATCTGTGCAACTTCAGGGAATATCAGTGCCCATCTCTGCCTCTCACACCGTTCTTGTTTATGTAATTAATATGGAAGACAAGTAGTAACTCAGCCATAACTTTTTAACCTTGTAGAAAGCCACAATAAATCAAAAGCAGGGCTCCATCAGATGAATTGGGCTGGCAGGGTTACTGCAGCGCTGCTCCTCGAGCTGTGTGGGAACGAGCCGACTGCACAGGAGCAACGTTTTTTCCCACATACAGTAAAACAACCGTGTTTGGTTTAAAAATGACATCCAGTATCAGCACGGGTCACCTGATACCCCTCTTAACATCGGTTTGTTTGCCACGTTGTTTGAAAGAAATGTGGCCAGATGTGTTTTTTCTGCCGGTGTTCGGTGCATGAAGGAATGTTTCTGTTTGGTCTGAGGTTTTGGCAAAAAAGACGTCGATCTCTCTGCACCGTGACAAAACCTCTCTGCAGTTCCTCTCAAATGGATAATAACAGTTATTTTCAAACTAAGTCTCATATTTTTTTTCGAGGTTTTGACATAATGCCAATCAATTAAGATGAAAATGATGTTACACAGTTACACAACTCCAAGTTTACCCGCTGTCCAACATGTCCTGACAACATCCAAACCACGTCCTTTTCAACACAATATCACTGTAACACGGCAATTAGACCTGCCTACATGTGTTTCTTCTCAAAACATTTTGAGTGTATTGTGGTATTAAATGAATAAATAAATAAAAAGCCAATCAAGAGATTGTTGGTCAGTGGGTCTGCCCGGTTCAGTCCAGGCTGAAATATCTCCTCACTGCATTGTCACAGAGGATGAAGCCAAGGCTCTTGATGATCCCAGTGACTTTTCCCCCACAATGACGCTGACATATTTAAGTGAACAATCAGCTGGATTATCATGAAATTTGAAAAAGGCCAACAGATGTTCACGTCCCCCCAGAGGAGGAACATTTCATCTAGGTAACTACCCGACTTTTCCATCAGCCTTGGCTGCGTCCCAAGTCTTCTTTGTGTTAAATGCTAAGACTTATCCTGGTTAAAATCAGCCTGTTAATTTTGTTTTCATTTAGAGGATGTTAGCATGTTAGCTCGAAGCGATGCTGTGCTGAGCTTTGTCAAGTATGACAGGATAACCCTGATGATGTCACCAGGCAGGGATGGCTTGATGAAATAAGCTATCAAGTGGAATTATGGGAATTGTAGTATTTAGTAGTTTTCAAAGATGAAACTATGATGAAAAGTAAGCAGCATGACAGGATTTGTTTGTCTTTAACCTGCAATTGAATAAAATACATTTATTTTTTTTTTCTCCTAAAGTGCTTCTGCCGGTGCGTCTCGTCAGGGTCAAGTGATGAGGTTTTGTGTTCATGTTCGTCCTGGAGTAATTAGCTGTGATGATTTTATGCGGCTGAATGCAGAAAGCATGTACGGCTGAGTGAAATTAACTATGAATGGATTCTGTCTGATATAATTCCAACAACACCTGTTCAGCTGCTGAATCAGCCCAGTTTTCGGCAGTCATTACGGTCCGTATGCATTTCAGACTTATTCCATCACACACACACACACACACACACACACACACACACACACCACTGAGAGCTGCAGTCCTCTCCGCCTGCATCATATACCAAACTGGAGAAGGGCCAGCTTTGAATCATTTTCTCTCTTTTCAACTTGTTCTGGAAGGATTTAATTGCAGACACGATACACATGTGGTAATTATTTGTCTCTGAAAAACCCGATGCATAACTGTTTACTTCATTTTGGCTTTTCGAGTCCACTGATAATTGCATCTGTTAGTGTTATTTCCCATGTCAAAGGCTGGGAAGAAATCAATCAAGTTCCTCTTTTGTTCTGGATGAATGATGATTTTTTTTGTGCGAGTGTTTCACTTTGGCACAATTCAGAGGACGTGTCGTTCAACCATCCAGATGCAAATGTTGTGAGGCCGTCCGAAGAGTTTTTCAACAGGGTCTGACTAATCACTTCGTACATCCACACCAGTCGTGTGCAGGCATGATGAGGACAAGATGTCGACTGTGGTGATCCGTGATCGCAGTGAGGATGACATCCGCCCAGTGTTTGGACGTAACCTGCCGGACCAGATCATGTTTAATTTGTGAGAAACTCTTTGAGAAGCATGTTTCTCTCTGGTGTCTCATCATTTCTGCATCGTACAGCAAATGTCTTATTATATATTATACAACAATTTCATTTATACATAAGTTAATGCTAGCAAATGTATGAACCATGTTCTTACTCTCTCTCTGCAGATATATGCTTTCTATATATATTCTTGTTATTTGAGCTTTTTTAGTGCTGCTTCATATTCTAATCAGTGTACATTCATTAGTGCGAACAGGCCAATTAGATGCTGTTATTTTAAATATAGCTCATACATGGGCATAGGATGAAGCACGAACAGGTACCGCAGCCAACATGGGACCAGAGCTCGTATTTATCAAGCGTCTCGGAGTCACTCGAAGGAATTGAGCTGAAAGTGAACGCAGGACTGAAAAACACTCGTACCTCAGAGTCAGCAGGGATTCAGACCCAAAACAGCGCTTCATTAAAATAGTGCAGGGGGCTGCGTTGGTGGTTTGTTTTCAGGTACCGGTGAGGCAATGAAATACATAGATCCAGGAAGTCCTCTTAGAATAACGGATTCATGCATTTAATGTATTGTAAAGGATTTCTTCTTTAAATTTCTTTGGTATCCAGAGGAATCGCTGTCCTCGAACACAACCCTAGAGATCATGTGCTCTACTGAGTGACATTCTGCTTTTAATTTTGTTTGATATTAATTTACTGAAGTTATTTTAGACTCTATTCATCCATCCATCCATCCATCCGCCACTTATCCTGTGGCTAAGGAAGGTAAACAAGTTGTCCCGCTCCCTTTACCAGTTTTCCAGCTCCTCCTGGGGATCCCGAGGCACTGCAGGCCAGATAAGATATATAATCATCTCTCCAGCGTGTTCTGGGTCCACCCGGGGTCCTACTAGTGGGACGTGTCTAGAAAACCTCCAAAGGAAGGCGCCCGGGAGGCATCCTGATCAGATGCCCGGACCACCTCGACTGGCTGCTTTTGACACCGAGCAGCAGCGTCTCAGCTTCGAGCTCCCTCTGGATGTCTGAGCTCCTCACCCTATCTGTGAGGCTGAGCCCAGATAACCTACGAGAGGAAGCTCATTTATCTGCATGAATCCACTTTCTCGTTCTTCCAAGCAATTTCTTCCTTTATTGTAGATGATTCTCCACAACAGATTTCTCTGAATATGCAGTTATATTTGTTTGCAACACGTTTTAGAAGCAGTTCCTCAGATTTTCAGGCTCCCAGTGATTTTGAAAAAACACTGTAATCAACCCCGTGTGCTAGAAAAATGACGTGTATGATTAATTTAATCAGAGAGTTGTTGAATCACTAGGACTACAGAAGCATCGCTGAGAATCTTTGGCCAGTTGAGACTCGATCCCCCCACTCAGCTCCATAAATGATGCATCACTTACAGTACAGAAACCTCCCTTTCCACAGAGAAATGGGATGAAGAGTGGAGTCAGCTGGGCTGGTCATTATCTATTAATGTAGTGCAGACGAGGATAACATCAAAGAGGGAGAATTTGGATGACAATACTATCAAACACAACAATGGAGCCCATTAGCTGTCTAAATGCAGGACAACAGGCGGAGACAGGACACAAGAGTTCCTCGCTTGTTTTCTTGGGCCAGAATAAACAGGTAGAAAGCAGCAGATCATGTGCTTCACCCAGAAGATGGTGAAAGTTGTTTTAAAATCAATAATATTCTGATGTGCTGATGATGGAAGTTCAGAAGGAGTGAGACATCAGGCAGCTGACAAAAATTGTGTAGCGCCATATAAGACACTGATGATCTATTTCTAAATATCTTTGATTTGTGTTTTACGACAGTGGCGTTGCATTTAGAAACTGTAGGAGGCGCCAAATCACACAATTTCTACATAATGAATTTTATACAGTATGTTTATGGTGACTGTTTAATGCAGTGGCATTTTTGGCCATGACAGGGGCGGCCGGTCGTCTAGTAATCGGAAGGTCGCTGGTTTGAATCCCCGGCTCCCCCTGCTGCATGCCGAAGTGTCCTTGAGCAAGATACTGAAGCCCAAATTGCTCCTGATGAGCAGTTGGCACCTTGCATGGCAGCCTCTGTCATCAGTGTTGTAAAGCGCTCTGAGCGGTCAGTAGACTGGAAAAGTCTATTTCTTAAAGACAGTAATAATAATCCTGCTGCTGCCCTTTTAAAACTTTTTTTCAAACCAGGTGTCAAATGGGAATAAGTTGAATGAAGTCATAAAAGTAATGAAATATTTAGTTATTAAAATGGACTTTTAGCAACTTTTCCTGCAGCTTTCAGTCAGAAAAGCAGGACAATAAACAACAGCCTGGAACAAAAAACGATCATGTCTACAAGGATATTTTCAGAAATCAATGTGAAGCCCACTGGACTGTGCATTAACCAGTTAGCTTATTGTACTTCAATATGAAGATCTCCGTGTTCAGTAGCGACCACAATAAACACAGCGGGATTTGCATTTATGGATTTTCTCCTGGCGCTGTGTATCTGTGTCATGTTTCTTGCTGGGGGTAAAAGAACTCTATTCATAGTCTCAGCGTATCCTCACAAAAGTGCAGAGCGCTATCCGAGGACATTCGCAGATATTCAGGTTTTCAGGAGCCAAGAAGGATGTCCGGCGGTGATATAACGTGGCTGCATACTTACTGTTCTCTGGCTTAAAACAATAGAAAGAGCGACGCATAATTTATAATTACAAGGTACTTAACATGTATGACAAAGGTGAAGCGAAAACACACTGAACACTGTGGTTATAGATTTCTTGCTGCTGCTGATACTATGTGTGCGTGATGAATGATTTTCAATCAGATGAGAGAAGACGGTTGAATGTGAGTCATCTCATTGAGTTGTAGTATTTTCTCCCTACTGTCTCAGATAATAAATATAGAAACACCTACGTATATATATGATAGGACTGTTGTTGTAGGATGTTAATTCCTGCAAAGCTGTCATGCAGGAACATTAGCAGGATTTGCATCAACAAAAAGCCCCAGAATAAGCAAATCATTTTGCTAAAAAAATCAATGCCGGTTGTTCACGAACCAATGAGCTCGTTGAGCTATGATATGAAGTTCCTCGTGTCCTGCAGCCACCACGGTGCATCCAAAACACCATTTGCATTTATAGATTTTCTTCTAGCGCCGTGTATCTGCGTGTCATGCTCTTGCTTGGGGGAAATAGGATCTCTATTCATAGTCTTTATCCATTTCATCTCCACCGCGGTCTTGACCGAGGGGCCTTTGGAATCGGTCCCACTCACACACAAACGATTTACTATGGGCAGGCCGGTCCGTCGGATCGGGGCAGGGCACAAGGGCGCTTGTTCATGACTTTGTGGATACAATGAATTCAGGGAAGTGAGAATGCAATCTAGTGCGACACTTCCCAAAAACTGCAGCCTCCAAATTTCCCATACGCTCAGATGAACTCCTCTCTGACAGAGTGCAAACAGAAGTTCACAAAAGGAAGTTTTGAATTGAACTGAGAGCGGAGGCAGTATACGAACATTTGAATACGCTGTCAGTGACACAAAATATATTTCTGTGTGTGGTTAAAAGTAGCTAGCTGACAGCTAAAGTAGATAATGCTGCACTTTACTTGAGGGGAGACAAAAAGACTAATTGATTTACGTGATATGGAGGTAATTAATAATTATGTTTTCAGCAGTTTAGCAGCTGATTTAATCAACAACAATTTGTTAAGAGCTCAGTGTGTCGACATTTAGAGCATTGAGCACTTGTAATTACCCAGATAGAGAAGTTTAATTGAATTATCAGTGAAGTTGTGTTGGACAGAACTATTGAATGTATGTAACATGCATTTATTTTGGTTCTTAATTATATTCTGACCTTTTCAGGACATTTACTCGTCAAAAGTAAATGACAGTAGGGTTTATTAAAATTAGCATAATGTTTTCTAACTGAGCCTCGGCATATTTATGAAACTATACTAACAGATCAGACATATGAAGTGAAGTCTTTTATTACAGCATGTCTTACAAATTAAAGAGCGAATTAAATACTTACAGAATATATTTTTTTGCATTTTAAAAAACGTAAAACTTAGTTACGCAAGTTATTTGAATGAACGTCATTATATCAACCCAAAGCATGTCGCGTAAACATGACCGAGTAGTTTTGAGGACACGTTGGATTGTTATTACACTGAGTGGTTATTCTGTCCAGATGCACACAGCCAACATTAAAATCAACAGTACACATTGGACAGATGTTTCTTTCTGTCAACCCCCTTAGTCACTGCAGCCATTGTCTCTCTCTCCTCTGTTATGATGATCATCAGAAATCTACAGGCAGTTTACCAGCAATGCAAATGCTGGTAAACAGGAACATCACTCTGTAACTCTACGATTGTGATCGTAGAGTTACGATGGGATCTTGCAGGTCAACCTTCATGTGATCATCATGTCTGTATATCTCATAATATTAATTTCATTTCATTTTTAGGCTTTAGCCTTAACTGGTGACCATACATCAGCAGTTTCTGACTTTACAGCGGTTAATAGTCAAAAGCTGAACTGTAATTTGAGTTGATCGGGGTTTGAAGGGATTACGATCCAATAAACATGTCGTTCACTGTACAGACTGTAAAGCCCACTGAGGCAATCTGACTGTGATTTTGGGTTGTATAAATAAAACTGATTTGATTTGATTTTAAACTGATCGTATACTCTATCAAACCTCAGCTATTCAGGATTTTCTGTGCCTTGTTTTTAACCTTTTCTCTCCCCAAAAAAACAAACAAACACCCAGAGCAATAAACTTACAACATCCATCACATCCTCCTTCACAGGTACATCTGTATTTTTTAAACTGACGCTCGGTTCGTGCCATATTTTGAGTGTCGAGCTCACTCGCGTTGTTCACACATCCTTCGCCAAGGCGGCACATCAGAACCAGCAGCTGTCAAAGTAAAAACAAAACCTGCATGATGGTTGAGTAAACAGCCAGCTAGTTTATTGGAACAGTTTTCAGGTCAGAAGCGTAGCGTTAAGAGCACTCAGGAAAGCATCAAAACACCAGAAAACACAACCCAGATTACGCCAGCAGCTATTTTCCTCCAGAGTTTCTAGTTTGTTCAATTATTGTTCAAAATGACAGGAATGCTTTCTCTACCTGATAACGCTTCCCGCACTACTTCTGACTTTATCGAGTGTTACCTTAAAGTATAGGACATGTTGGAAAAACAATCGCCACCATCAGGTGTTTGACGGACGCGAGCCGTGTCAACATGCTGTGTGGTTTAACCGCTCGGTGCATTGATCACCAGATGTTTCGACTGTGGCTCGGGAAAGTGTGGAAGAAGCTGTAATTTCATGCAATTATTCAGGACAGGTGAGTGTCTCTAGCAGCTTTGGGTGATGTGGAAGAAAGTGTCCTCGACCAAATTGGTGTCAGGTATTAATTTGACACTGCGGCACACTTCACTCTGAAGTGCATTTGTGACGGATAGCAGAGTGCGGCATTTGGAAACCCACCGACGATTTTGCTACTACGGCTGCCTTCCTCTTTTAACTTTAAACCCTCCTCACATATGGAAACTCGTACAAAGTGTGTGTATGTGTGAGAGAGTGTGTTGGAGAGGGGGAGGCAGGGTGTTTCTCGTCAATGCAAATCATTCACTGCCTTGCAATCTAGCTCCAGCTGGCGTGATGCTCTGGAATATTGGCAAGTGAGGCGGGCGGGTCGATAAGGATTTTAACCGCATCTTAAAATGGGTAATGGTGGACCTTTATGTGTGTCATTGTCACTTACCCAAAAGTCACGGCTCCTAAGCGCCACCATCCATCACCTGCCTGCCTGCCACATGCCTCTTTCTGCCTAACTGATTCACTTAAGCTCTGTTTGTTTGTTTGCTCTCAAAGTCACTTTCATTTATGATCGAGGCCGAGGCTCGGGCTGCGATTGCATGTGGGGCTGCACAGACAGACAGACAGACAGACAGGGGTGGTTCAGGCTGCTCTCGAATGACTCACCCCACACTAAAGCCTGTCATATTGGATATTACGCATATATGAAGCGAGTTTCTGCACCTATTCTGTGGAGCAAGAAAAGGGTAAAGCACATTTTGTCTGCGGCTTCAGTCTCTCCATTTATAAATGTGATCGCCTGCAGTGATTTACATCTCAAACACAATGCTTCCCTAAATAAAACAACTCTAACATGAGAAACTCATTTAACAGCTAACGGAAAAAAAAAAAATAGTAATCTAATAGTGAGTCACTCGCTGTATAGCTGTGGGCAAGTTTGTCAGAAGTATTTTAAGACATTTTAATGATCTCTGCTTTGGAAAAAATGAGGAGCTCTGTTTAAATTGAAACTGTAGAGAGAAGCTTTGGAAATGATTTCATGCTGTTGATTTAAAAAAAAAAAAAAGAAGTTGCTGTTTTGGTTCTTTGCCCTCTAGGTGAGTCACAGCATGCACCGTCAATGCCTTACCG
The DNA here is from genome assembly GCF_965226575.1 of Pagrus pagrus. Classification (NCBI taxonomy): domain Eukaryota; kingdom Metazoa; phylum Chordata; class Actinopteri; order Spariformes; family Sparidae; genus Pagrus; species Pagrus pagrus. The sequence continues at coordinate 2,985,370 of NC_140200.1, read as the reverse complement.
CCGCCCTTGAACGACTGCAGAGTGTGTCTCACCTTTATGTGACAGCAGTTTCAGTCACAAACATCTCTTTATTTTCACCGCTCCAACTCAGAAAGGCAGTTTTCATCGGGGATATTTTGTTGAATGGTGACACACGAGCGACACTGAATTACTCACTTCTGTCTGTGTGTGTCTGAGTTTCTGTACAGTGCATTTGTGATAAAGTTGAATATGCAAACATTTTTATACATTTACAGAGCTGATGCACAACAAAGTTATCACTAATATAAAGACACCTTCAAAGCAGCTGTGCTTGATTAGACATATTAAAGTACATTTGAGTTAACATGCAAGGTCCTGCATTACATAGTCAGCAGAAATAAGCAGATTTCTTCTTTCTTTAACAACATCATAACTTCATATTTTAATAGTAAATGACAAACTTGTGTGAGTCATCAAGAGTTTTAATCAAACAGGAGGTGTATTAGTTTTTTGCTTTATGTGTTAAATATGACTTGTTAAAAAAAAAGAAAAAAAAGAAAATTGTTCAGTTAACTTATTAAGTTTCGTGCACACACTTCAGAAGTAGTGTGTGCTAATGCTTTTAGCGTAGCAGCTAAAGTGAAGGTTTGGACAAATAATTCAATAACTACATAACTTATAATAACTTGGAAACTTAACCAAACTTAGATCATGGCGTATGAGCTGTATGGAGCCAATGTATGTTTTTTTTATATTTTAAAACAAGTCCCCATCTACTTCAGTGGTTTAGGAGAATGCTGCAACAATATTTAGCTCTGAAGCTTCAGAAATGTTTTTATGTTCTGCAAAGCTTCACCTGACCTTCCAGTAGTTCAGTAGATAATGATAAAATATTCATTTTTGGGTGAACTTACCCTTAAAACAATGACATGACCATTGCTAACTATTTTCATCATAATTTGCAGGTACCAGGTCACCCCTGATATTGATGTAACATGAAATCATTTTACCGGACATCATGTGTGTTGAAGTGAAGCAGTAAAGCGGTCAGAACCAGCCTGGAATAAGCAGTAAAGAGAAGCGCTACACATGTTTGGCAGCTGTGCATCGTCATTCAGGAAACCGAGGCCTCCATTAAAAGTAGTTAGCATGGAGTATCTTCATTAAAGTTTCATTCCCTATGTACCGGGAGGATGTTGGCAGAGCTGTTTCATCTTCATGTATATTTACAAAGCTTTGGCAAGCGTCCCGCTCATTTTTGTGGCTAACTGGCGAAGATGTTGAGTTTTCCCTAAGCAACTGTCAGAAGCTACAGAGGACGGTTGGCAGACTTGAGTTTGGGAGGAAATGCTCGTTAAAGCCAAAACTGTCACAGTAAATTAAATACCCACTCCATATTTGAAGTTTGTTTTTCTTTGCTGCTCCCTGTCTGACCCTCTGTCATGAGGACGCCATGGGAATGAGCTGTGGACACGCAGGGTCAATGCTGCTTTTCTCTTTAGCTTGACTGATGTATGTGATTAACTGGCACTGGCTTCAGGTCTGAAGGTAATCGCGGAGGGGCGGGGTCGGAGAAAAACAGTTCTGGCTTTCATCTCTGGTCCGAATATTGTGATTGAAAGCTGAAAGGCCTTTTCTTTGAAGGAGCGCTCTGATCTAGAAAACAAAGAAGGCCTCGCACCGTCCAAAACCGCCCCAACGATTTCCAGGATATTAACAACTTGGCAAACACCGTCTTATTCAATTGTTTCCGAGCCAGCGTGAAGTGGAGGAGAAGAAAAGGAAAAAACAAGAGGAAAAACAGAGGCGCCACACTCGGATGGTGGAGGAGGACGCAGTCACCTCGCGTCCAACCTGCCGGAGGAAAGGACTTCATTGAGTATTTTGTTTTCATCTAAGGCAGGACACCGAGAATCACTTGACAAATGTGTGTGTGTGTGTGTGTGCACGTGAAAGTAGTACGAAATAAATAGGGAGAATACCTACGTGCATGTGTGAGCGTGTCTGCGTACTTGTTACAAGGCACTCTCATTTACATATAGAGCGCCGGGCCCTCAGGAGGTAAGTGGACTTTAACAGTGAGATAGCTCTGCTATTTATTGCTTTTCATGCTGCAGTGAATACCTGAGAGCCGCAACTTCTCAAACGTGGCAGTGAAATCCATACACAAATGACCAACAGCCATCACTGTTCTCCAGTAAGTGCTTCTGCACTCAGAAGGAGAAAGCCGGGGATGCTGTTAGGCACACAATGCACCAATATCTATAATCTCTTTCTCTGTTACTACACAGGCAGCCGGATGCATCACGCTAGGTGATGACACGTTGAAAAAGACAAGCAGCAAAAAGTTTGTCCTCCAAAACTTTTTTCTCAAAGTGAATGAAAAACTTTGAGATTTTGACAATCTATTTGATTTGATTTTTATTGCCCCAAACTATTGGCAGCGCAGCCCACCCACACAATAAACTAATATCAAAATGTCAGCCTGTCAACAAAAAAAAAGTCAGTTTGCATTTTCAGAGAATGATGTTACAATCCATCAATGTCAAGATAATCTGAATTGGAAATTATATTACAAACCCCAGAATAAACTCGTGTTTTTTATGTCCAGTCCAGTCAGCAGCATGGAAGATTTATAGCGATGTCATTATTCTAAACATAATCTTAGTTCTGCGGTGTGATTTAGCAGTGATTTATAGTCATTCCATTTACTTGTAAACCATGGCAGGGAGTGACAGAAAAGGACAGCCTAATATGCTAACAGCCAACTGTGCTGCTGATATGAAAATACAGCTGGGTCGAGGAAGCTTTGAGCTGTGCAGCGCTGTCGTCTCACCGTGCAGCTGCGGACCTGTCATCAGCGCCGAGCTCGGCAACGCTGATTACACGGAAACATTTACATCATCCCGTAGAAAAGCATGATGCCACCGGTTTTAATCGCCTCTCTCGTGTCATCATTATTCATATTACCATCAGCTATTTCTTAAATCCTAATTAGTTTGCGCGGTCATGCTTATCAAACATTATCATAATCAACATATTTTCCATATAGACTCCTGAACAAACTGGTGGCATCGGTTGTCGAGGTGTCTACATGAGCTGGAGGAAACTTTCTAAGACACCAAACCAACCTGAGCAGACCCCCAACGATGCACCAGCAATCAGTGAGATCTTGTGAAAGCCCTTACCCTCAACTTTAGTTTCACTTGGACCTAGTCCGACTCGAGTCCCTCTGGTTAGCTAGGTTATAAAAAGCAGTTGTGTAATAATGATGGTAATGCTAACTCCCTGAAGTTAGCTAGTCCGAGATTCCTGCACACCTTACACAGTGACTACTGGCAGAAATGACTGTGTAAAAATCAGTATCAGTAATTATGGGGATCACTTTAGCATACCATGCATTATTAGCATTAGCTAAGCAGGGAACCATTGGAAGGTGTGTCCTCTGTCAATAAATGTATAAACTTATTTCCTCTTTTGTCCTCACTGGCCCCATTTTAGGTTTGCTAATGATTTTCCTCTGAATCTTCCTTTGCTTTTTATTTCCACGGCTAACAAATGAAGAGTAAAGAATGAAGAAACATCCACTATTTTCAGAGCTAGGTCAGGAATAACAACTGGCCTCCCACACAGACGTTTTAATCTCGTTAATTTAACGTGTTAACTCTGTACATTTGACTCTAGACAGTTTGTGCTGGCAGTCACTCCTCCTCTACATCCGTTCACACCCCCAGACACCCAGAGCACTGTGTTGTGATGTATGCAGATGACACCACCATCGTCGGCCACATTATAAACAACGATGAGAGTTCATAATGGGAGGAAATCAACGATCTTGCAGAGTGGTGCACAGAGAACAATCTACTGCTCAACGTCAGAAGGAGTTGATTGTTGATTTTTTGGAAAGGAGGAGGCGAAGACACACACCTGTTTACCTGAGTGAGCTGAGGTGGAGCAGGTGAACATCCACACTCAACATCACAGAGAACCACAGCCATAGACCTCATACATCACCACACTGGAAGAAAATAAAAAGTAAAAGGCTGTACTTCTTAAGGACGTTAAACTCCGGTGCCAAGGTCTTGTCAACTTTTACAGAGGAGCAATAAAAAGCAATCAGCCTGGAAACATCGCAAACTGGCATGGCCCGCGGACGGGCCGGGACAGGAAGTCTCTGCGGCGGGGGTGATTAAAACCGACCAGGACATCATTGGTACCCATCTACTGAGCATCAGCAATATCGGTAACATCACAAACTGGCATGGATTCGTGCACGGCAGTAAATCTCTGCAGCGGGTGATTAAAACCGGTCGGTACCCGTCTCCCGTGCATCAGTGACATCGCTCAAGTGAGGTAATCTGCCCGAAGAAGTTACAGAATGACGGTTAAATGATCCACGAACCTTAAATATTTGCTGCCCTCCTAGCATGTTTGTGCACATATTGCTGCTCACTCTAGTTTCTTGAAGTATTTCTGTCGAATTGTTTTTCACTTGTGTTTCTATATTTGAAGTGCACTTCATGTTTTATCATTCAAGGCCTCTGTATATTTCTCCTCGGCCACTCTGGGAGTTTTGTATAACCTCTCTCGTATCACGGTGCATCACGCGAAAGGGCAAATAAGTGAGTCGATTATTATTTCATAACAGCGGCAGATAGCTGGATGTGACCCTGCAGCCTGAGGCCCTGCTGCGTAAAAAGCCTCGGGGCCACACTTTGGGGAACCGCGGTGGTTATTGACGAAGGTGAAGTCACTCACCCAGATTAGCCTTTAGCCTTGGAGGAATACGCCCTGTGCCTTTGACTAGTTATTGCTTCCTGCTGTACACATCATACGTCTGTGCTATTGATTGGCCTTGCCTGCTCCAGAGCTCTAATTGTGGTGCGGGCCTCGCATTTCACCGACAGTAATAGGTTACACAGAAGAATGAAGATGCAGTCGCTAGATATTGATCACGAGGAATCCACACCTCTGGCAAAATTAACGAGACAATGCATATGGATCGATTCTGCTTTCCCCTCGCTTGGCAAAAGATTCCTCCCCCCCTCCTCCTCTTTCTTCTTTTCCGACGCCGCTGACTGTAATCCAAGCAAAAGTGCTGATTTGGGCTCATTTCTCCAAAAGCATCTCATTAAAGTTCATCATGCAGTATCAATTGTAAAACCGCCAGGAATCTCATTATGGATTAGCGGAGGGAAAGCTCACCTCAATTGTTTAACTGCAGACTGAAGAATGTGTTGTCCTGTAAACGAATAGGCTTCGCGAGCGCGCTCCGTTTGATTCAGCAAATCTGATCGCGTCGATATGAAAAGAGGCGACCGCATCCTGTCCTCGTTTTGCAGGAGCAACGGCAGAAATAGAAACGTGATGTACATGAAGATTCAGGATTACAGAAGATTAATGATCCAATAACTTTTTCCCCGTGTATATTGTGACGATCGCAGCCACAAAAAACTCATCTCGTTCGTAGAAAACACGAGACCGACCGACGAGGACGTTACAGCAGACGAAAATCGATTCTTGATTCCCATAATTAGCACGGCTGAGAGACTGATTGAAACAATATGAATGTGGTTTTGGTGTGTGTGTGTGTGTCTGTGGAGATCATTATGAAGGGATTCTTCGAAGCCTCGGGGCAGCAGAGTACTCACACATGTAATTACTCACACTCGGCGCCGGGCCCTCCCATGGCGAGGCCCAGCGCAGGGGTTTTGGGGTGTCAAGCATCCCGCTGCCTGTTTTCTCTCTGCATGCTTACCAACAGAGAGGAATCGTTTCATCAGTGTCTCCTTTAATCTCACACACACACACACACACACACACACACACACACACACACACACACACACACACAGGTACTCATGCGTGGATGGTAGTTGACCGCTCTACTCGTCAGTCTTAACCTCCTCTAACCCTCAAGAGTGCAGGATTCTCTTAAGAGAGAGATGAGAGGTGAACTTTCCGCAGCAGCTAATTAAGGCGGTTAGGGGCATGAAGTAGTGTTCGAAAAAAATCTGTTTACAGTTTGAGGGAAGAAACGTTCAAGGTTGGGTTATAAAGTCTACTGACTAAAGTGTGCTAATTCTGTTAAACATGATCAGAAGTTGCCTCAATTCGTAGATACACTTAGGAGAAAAGTAAATCTATCAGCGGGGGTTGCAGTTCCCCTGCTCAGCTGACTTTCTGTGTTTTCTGTATGAGATTTTGCTTTTGGACAGTTTCTATTCATTTTGTTTCCCTCTGTCCAGTGACTCCCACTTCACCTTTGGTTTTTGGGTCCAAAACTTTTGTTGGTCCATCATTTTGATAGAATCAGTGGGTGGCTGTGTGTTTTATTCCCACCGCCACCTTTTAGACGCCGAGGGACCAATTAGCTTTGACCCTTTTTGTGATTTGTGTTTGGTCAGTGTCCTAACCTGCGACCCCTGTCCTTCAGGTTTTGTTTTCTGGGGAAACGTAACAGGGCCTCTCCTCAGAGGGGCTGCAGATATACTAGTATATAAGACTCATACCTTTGGATTCACTGTTACATTGAGGCTGGAAAAAAATGGTCCAAAAACCACGCTAACGTATAGATACAGCAACCTAGCTATTTCTGAAAACAAAACATGAGCATGGGCTCAAACCAAAGAAGAACAACTGGGTTTGTATCTCAAGATTTAAAATATAATTTCAGCCTAACTAACCCCGGCACAAATTATCAAATGCAATCTTAATGAATATAGATACGGTGCAGGTTGCAGAGCTGCAGGTTAAATGAAAATTACAATAGTGCCCTTTCATATCCAGTCATGATGCTATCACCTGTTACCAGTTAAGCACCCAGACAGGTGTTTTTGGAGCATACTGCAACTTCCCCAGCTCCTGTCCCAACTTGTATGAAACGTGTCGCTAGCGTCAAACTATATTTACAAAAATCAATGAAGATGATGAGGTGAAACATTAAACATATTGTCTTTGTACTGTTTTAAATCAAGCCCAAACTTTCTGGGAATCATGGGACATATATTTCACATCAAACTACAACTCACCCTCCTCTGAATCCTCTCTCATCTCCTCTTTGCCTCTTTAAAAAAGCTCTATCACACATGTATCCAGGAACAGGCTGTGATGTGGCCACAATCGCAGGAACAAAAGCTATTTCTGCCTGCCGCTTAATTATTAAACACAGGTGTGCGCGTGTCGCAACTTCTTTGATTTGGGGCTATCCTGTTGGCTACCTCCGCTGCAGGAGAGATTTGCAGTAATTTTTTACTAAATTGCCGCCAGCGATTGCTCGAACTTGCGCTGGTTATTGAGATAGTACAATTGCGAAATGCCTGAGGGGGACTCGGTGTTGCTGCGTGAATGATGTCGACTGATATTTCATTAGATTCGAATTGTGGCGATGCTGCCAGCAGTAATCAGGCTGGAACAGACTCCCTGAAGCACCTTTCTCAAGAGGAAGAACAAAATAATGGGAATCTGCGTGCATACCTGGCAACTTGAAGCAATTAATGAGGAGGTTAATTTTGTTCTGACTGGAGCTTCATTTTAGAACAAGCTTTATTTTTTATATATTTATTTTTTTCCTCAGGTGTGGGTTTGACTAACAGCCCTTAATTTTAACCGTGACAGGAGCGGTTACAGGTATAGCAGGGACATTAGTATGAGATAAGAAGCCTCAAACTCCCAAGACGCTAAAGTGGGAAACATAATTTCCATCCTGAAACACATTCACACATTTTCTAGTCGGCGGTTTTCTTTATGCATTTGTTTACTAAGCAGATATGTTATATAACACGTATTTTTTTTCGTCACACAGGCAGATACGAGCGAATTTGAATTTCTCGTCTTTTTTTATCTCGTCTCCTGTGTTTTATCGTTATGCAAATACAACCGGTTCAAACATTCACTCATTGAAGAAAAAGTAACGGCGATGAAGAGCTGAGAAGAGCCAGATTTTGTCGCTCACGCGAGCAGCGACAGGATCCCTCTGAACAGATTAAGTTGCGAGCCGGTCGTCTGACAAAGCTGAGCGTAAATACATCCTGCCCCACTTTTTTTTCTATCCATCATCTGTAACAGGCAATTAAAAGTTGGTTCCAGCAGCGTTCGTGAGCGGTAAAATTAAAGCTTCGGCCCCACGACTCATCTCTCTTCACTTCAGCTGTTTTTACTGCCCTCCTGGGCGCTTAACGCGAAGACGAAAAATGGTCGCCAACAAGGTGGTGTTATCGATGGTGCTGACATTTTGCGGTCGCACCTTTCAAGTGCTTGGCAATATCAGTTTTCTGTCTGCTGAGGCTCGACTCTCTCTCGTCCTCACCGTCTCTGCAGCTTTATCTCTCACGTACAGTGTAAGCACATGATCCACTCCATCTCTCCAACTCTTTATATGTCTCTGACAGAGAGCAGTAATCCTAAACTCCCTTTATGCCATTGTTTACCTCTCTCCCTTCATGCATTTTGATGCATATCTGCAAAGAGAGAGAGGGCCAGCTCTATTAATTAGGAGCGCGGCGCTGTTAGAAGGGATCCGCAGGGAGAGATGGCGGTACTTGCTGCTCTCAACCTGCCCACCTTGTCCTCCCACAGTGCTGGTGATTAATGATGTCAGCCATATCAGGGGGGCCCTTATCAGACATGGACTCTCCCACCAAACAAAGCCAGGGTTAGAAGCTCGCCGTTTAACTGATGAAGTGGGACCGATGGCGAGGGGGAAAGCCGAGCGACGCCGTGAATGCTAATGACCTCTGGCGTCGATTGTTAGGCGAGCGCCTGGGAACATTAACTTCTCGCCTCCCCAGTTTGAAGCACACTGTAATCATGATGTGTATGATCACGTCACATTGGATGCTCCAGGGTTTTTCCTGTATTACTTGGGAGTGGAAGAAGTATTAATACTTAGTCATACAATAATGTAAAAGTGCTCCATTCAAGTAGAAGTCCTACATTCAGAGTGTTACTTAAATAAGTATACAAGTACATAAAGTAACAAATGCTGTAAGTGTATATGATAGGAATAGTATTACTAATGCATGAATTTTATTGCAGCTGATGTTCATTTAAATAACTGTTTACACTGTTGGGCCTTTCCATCTGCAAAAATCTTTATCTTATTACCACATATCTTTCTCCTATAAAACTCCCTGTAGTATTTCAAGTTGTTGCAGTAGTATTATGATCTCACTGTTCTGCTCTCAGTATGGATTTTTAAATCAAATCTGTCTGGAAATAAATGTCCGTTTTGTGAAGCAACAAAGAAAGCTCCTCTCTCCCACAGAAAACAAACGCCTCGTCAGTAGTCCCGCCTTCAATTCTGTGACTTTGTGACATCACACTTCATCACCATGTCGCACATTTGCGTAATTTATGTCTCACAGCTAGTTTGCCACATAGCAGTTGATTTAGCATAGCTGCTCAAATTTTTTGTTAGCAGTCCGGGGTCAGGCGTGTGTGAGACGACCAATCAGAGCAGACTGATACTCAGACGGAGGGCTCTATGTGGACATATTCAGTCAGTCTCATTTTTTGTTATGCTTTTCCAATGTGTATATCTTGTAAATATTTTCAGGAAACAGCTGTCACATTCTTTGCTTTGTTACCATGATCCACAGCCTTTGATAATGTTTCATTAACAATAACTAAATGGTGTGCTCGCCTGGTTATCGTGGTTTGTCACAGTGGTAGTAAGGTGGTGGATACTTCTGTATCTTTTGTCAGATAGCAGGTCGAACAGACTGTGGCTCGGGTGGGTGTTGTCTTTTAGTATCCGCAGACAGCTCATTATACCGATATCACTGATGCTCCTTAGATGGGCACCAGAGATGTTCATGGAGGTTTTAATCCCCCGCTGTAGAGCCTTCCTGTCCTCGGCCATGTGCAAAACATACATATTTGTGATGTTTCCAGTCAGGATGCTTTCTGCTGCTCCTGTAAAAGTTGATGAGAACTTGGCACTGGAATTTAATCTTCTTAAGTTTCCTTAAGTTGTAGAGCCTTTTTTAAAAAACCAGGGTGGCAATGTGTGAATCATAGATGAATGATGAATCAATGATGTGGCTAAAAGTGCAAAAGGTCAATTAGGAGGACATGATGTGTAGATTAACAGATGCAGGCAGGTCATTTTATCAAACAGAGACTAGGACATCCATCTGTACATTTATCACCTAATTTAGATTGTATTGATTGAAAAAACATATTTTTCAGTGTTTACTTTGTACTTTGTTTTACTTGTATTTTTGTCGGATGTTTCCCTTTTTATAAATAAATATGTAACTTAATGTTGCAGGCTGAATATGTTGTTTTTTTTTTATTTATGAAAAGTATTTTGCAACTAAACTCCAGCTGTTTGATCTTTGCAGTCGAGTCAAAAGTACAGTGTTTTTCTCTGAAATGCAGTCGAGTTAAATATAAATGGATGTTCTTTAGTCGCTACTCAAGAAAGTGCACTTAGTTAAATTTCACCACTCGAAAAGACCTTTTCAACTTAATGGACGGTTACACGCTGAGGCACAAGTGTGCATTCTCACACCAGACAGCAAGGTTATATCATTTAATGGGATGCTTTGAATTAACGATCTTATCAGATCTGAAGGAAGAGACCGAGATCAATAAAGCAATCTGTGTGTCTAATCAAACTCTAATCTTTGTCAAGTTATGCGAGTTATCTGTTGGTTATGAGATATCTGCTCTGATACACTTGCTTTCAACTTTATCATCTACGTGCATCGCATAATTTTGAAAAAAAAGGAGCTGGATGAGACCTTGCATGTGCGATATATCAGCCGTATGTGTCCTCGGCTGAGAGAGAGAGAGAAAGAGAAAGATTGGATCTCATCTTCTTGACGATCTGCCACTACAAAGGCGATATCTCTCCCCTGTCCTCAGATTGCTATCTCTTACGGGACAGAAATAGAATACTGTACCAGATATAAGACACTCGTGTTTTATCAAACTGTGGAAGACGTCTAATGAAGCAGGGAGAAGCAAAAAAACAAATACAGCACGTGAAAGGCTACTTCGGCAATTATCATCGTGCTCGCCATCCGAGTTCGAATACGAGTGATATAACCTGCCCGTGTGCGATGCGGAGGAAACGACAAAATCCACTTCACTTCACAAGATCAAACAAAGCTACATGCGAAAATCATTTGAATAAACTCCCCGGAGCACAGAGTAAACACTACCTACAGGAATAGATCCTTTTCATGTCGAAGAAGAAGAAGGCGCACGCTGTTGTGTTTACATCTCATGAGTGCATGGCACAAAAGAAATCTACACATGCGGAGACGGTTAATTTGTTTCTGTTTTGTTCCCTGCACCTAATTTGCTGGAGGCAAATGTCAAAACATACAAGCCTGGAAATTAATACTTAATGACAGTCATTTATTAGCTATTCGCCCTATTGTCATGGGAGATGCATACGAGAAGGGATGGTTGATAGAATTTATAAATTAGACGGAGTTTCAACTGATGAGAAATACGGACGAATATCAAAGCACTTGTATGTGTGTGTGTGTGTTTGTTTTTGTGTAATTGTGTTCATTTTTTATTTTTTTTTGCCCGAGGGATGGCAGTGTCAGATGGATTTTGTCAAGACAGTCGTGATCCCCAGAGGATGGATCCTAATGTCGCTATAATCACTTGATGTTTTCCCTCTGGTGCCAACTTGATGATTGCACATCTGCTTCTTTATTCAAATGTCTTAGTATTGGATGGATTGCTATGAAATTTGGTCCAGACATTCATGGTGAGCAGAGGATGGATCCTCATGACATTAATGATCATTTGATTTTTCCTCTGATTCTGATTCGGACACTTTAATTATTGGACGGATTGTCATGAAGTTTGGTACAGACATTCATATCATCCCCAGAAGATGGATCTTATTGACTCTGGTGATCCCCTGACCTTAAATCTAGCACCACCAGCAGGTCAATGTTTTCTTTAAGAAATATCTACTAGATGTATTGGCAAAAAAATTGGCGTGTATGGTTCCCAGATGATTAATCTTAATAACTCTATCCCCTCACATTTCTCGAGCACCATCATGAGGTTGACGTTTGTGTGTTTGAATGAAATATTTCAAGAACTATTGGACTTTGGTGATCCCTTAACTTTTCATTGTGGTCGAAATGTTATGTTTGCCCACTAACTGCAAAACTAACAACATTCCCATCTGCCTCAGTTGTACTTGATGCTAGAATCATAAATCAAATCAACTAAGACGGTCATGTGGTTAGTGGTAGATATCAAACCTGCTGACCATAAACATGTTAGCCTTGTGATAAGCTGCATTAACATGGGCCCCAGTGATCAACTAATAATCATGATAATAGCCCAATCCACCTCGGCTGGAAGAGACTCATCCATTTCTTCCTCTGGTGGGTCTGCTGCCATGTGAAGGCAGTAGTGTCACTGTGTGCCTCGCTGTGTGTTGCATCTTGATCCCATTTGAAGTGTGACTCAATAATGGCTGCCAGCAAATTGTCTATGAGGTGCATGCGAATCCAGTTTTACCCACCGAGGGATCCCTCTTGCCTCATTTGCCATGAAATTTTAAAAGAATACAAGGCGTCCTCCACCGAGTGTGGCTCCTTCTTCGCTTTCAGCATCTTCTCTTCATCGCTCTCATTCATCCTGTGTGCCGGAGAGGTCCGCAAGACTCATTAGCGCCCGCCTATGTGTTTCATGCCGTGTTTCCCCAAAGGCATTACTAGCACCATTAGCCCAGGCAGCAGTGAGATTTCAAACTGCCTGGGCAGACGGATGCCTTCCAAACCAAAGTGTGCTCCTTTCTTTGATTAGCATTTTTCAAACATCAATATATTTTCCTCTGGCCTCCCAGGACCAAAACTCTGCCGAGTTAATTATTAAAGCCTTGCTGTCTTCCACTTTCATTTTCTCCCACCTCCTCCACTTCCTTTGAAAGCAGTCATGGTTTCCAAGTTTCTGCCTCCAGTTGGATGTGAATGCAGGGACATTCAGCGACAGCTCTCTCCCTCAGGTACGCTTTAATAGCAGACATTTTGTGTATAAAATGAACAATTTGGGTCCAAACCAAGAATGCAAGAAGCTGTATTACTGTCCATGAATGCTGCTGCTGTGTGAGGCTTTGCTGTCCACGGGCCAGTTTGTAATTACGTTTGCATTCCCGTCTTTAATTTATTGTTTTCTGTCAGATTTTGGTAATCATTGTGGCATTTTCGAAGTAAGGCAGGAACAGAATCACCTCCTGGAAATGTGATGACTCCTCTTCAGAACTCCCCCAGGTGGAGAACAGAGGGTAATATCTCCATCTGTCATAAAAAGGAAGACATAGTGAGGCCACAGACTTGAGAAGACAGGGGATTGAATTGGAGGAACAATATGGTCGAAGAGATAAAGTTGAAAAGGAGCGAGATAACCCTCCTCCTCTTTTGGCATCGGCAAGCCTCTGTGACAGAGAGAGGTAGGGAAGTGTCATGACCTGTCAGGCTTCAGCTCAAACACTGAACCTCCTTACTGAGTCCAACAGTGAACACATCAACTGCAGGGAACCATGAGAAGTAATATACTGGGAAACTACTGTATATATTGATGAAGACTGTCCTGGTTCATATGAAATGATTAGTTCACAATCAGTGGTCCTGTTGTCGTTTATGGACAACAAATGGTGTTTACAGCTGTTTCATAGAACTATGATTGTAATACAGCAAACAACATTGGTTGTCAGATGGTAATAAGGATTGCCGTCCACTATCCTTGGGGCACGGTGTCATTTCCTACTGCTGCAGTTTCACATCAAAGACATTTAACTGGCAAAAACACAAGCTGATCTTTATTATGAAGTAGGCTATTTCACAGGAAATGCAATGTGTTTAATATGGTTTATCAGAAATGGGTATACAGAGCATAACAATGGTCATTTTTGGCATTTGTTGGATGTGAATCCGTATGAACACACCTGCAACTTCTCAGTGAGGTAACCAACTCCTTTTCCCCTCATTATTTTTATCAGGTTCCCTATGTGCTTTGTGTTTGAATCCAAAATATTGCCAAATAAGTGCTTTTTGCTTTTGCTCATCTGGTCACATTATAAGAGAAAAAGTGACTCCTGCTCCTGCTCTTTTGTTAATTTCCCAAGAACTGTTGCATGAATCTTGATGAAAACAATCTGCAACTCTGTTGCTGGCGCTGCTGCTGCACAGAGCAGACGCCCTCAGTTTGCAACTGTAGCGTCCACCGTCCAACTAAGTATTGATTAAAACCAACAGAACCAGTGGCTGGTGCTAAAATAAAATCTAACAATCAATCTTTTTAAAAATCTTTTTCAGGACAATAAACACTTTTTCAGAGTAAAGTGGCAAAGACACCTGCTGGAATTCATAGATATGTGCAGTAAAAAGAAAAATCAATGCGCAGATTTATTTCATTTATTCAAATGGACCCTGACCAAGCGAAGACATTGTGCTATCATCTCAAGTTGTTTTGAGCCAATCACAGTTAAATTTACTAGCAGAAGATTTCCCTCTGAAACATCACTGCAATCTTAGAAAACCGTATCCTTGCAACAAAGAAATTCATTTATGGGAAAACTGAATGAGATGAGAGGTAATTGGAGTAGAAGTGCTATGAAAGGCCACAGGCAAAATATCAAGTATTGATAAATAAATTTGTTACAGCTTATCTTTCTGTTTGTACGTCTTTTCTTCTTCTGCAACAGGATGGCCTAACTTTACCTTACATACCATTAAACCCATGTAATACTGTTTACTAGAGATGTAAATCTCAGATTTTTAAGGCATGTCCTTGTACTCAGTGAAGATTCACTACAGGAAAGAGACCAATTATCTAATTAGTGTTTCAATATAACTGCTGTCATTTTCTATTTGATCTAATGCTCCGTGCAGAGAGAAAACTGTCTGCCTGACATGACAGACTTTGAAGGGGGAGGAAGATGACAAGTCGCACAAGCAGTGTCAGTGCATTTGTGTGAAGGTGCATACGAGCTAATGTAGGAGATCCCGAGGAGAGGCTGAGTGCTGTTAATATCACATTGGATTAAATAGAAAATGACAGCAGTTCTATTGAAACACATGGCCAGAGAAAAGAAAGTCTTGAACATATGGTGATATAACAATGATAGATTTGCCTTTAAAGGCATACAATTGAAAAACTGCTGAACACTTTCACATACAGCTGGATGTCAGGTCGATATAGTCACTCCACTGACTTCAGACATCAAGAATATGGTGAGTTATTCTCAGCCTTCGTTTTATAATGTGCTCTGTGGCAGAGACAAAAGGACTGTGATAATATGATGATGTCATAGTGATGTCACCAGGGTTATCTCAGTTTGGGGCTTGGGGAAAAATGTGTAACAGAAAGCCTGCACTGAATGGAGGTGTTGAGCTTGAAAGACAAGATGTTGACCCGGCTTGGAGGCTTAATGAAAGATGCTTTCAAGTTACATTAATGGAAATGGAGGACTCTTGAAGCGAGACTCATAATAGTGTTGATGGTTATCACATCTGCCAGGGAGGTTTAATGTTCCCTAATGTGTGTTGGTTTGTTTGTGTTGATGGACGGTGGATTCAAGTTCTTGTTTGGAAGGTAGGTTGGGTTGGTTGTTGGGTTCAAGTTGTTGGTTGGGTTGGTTGGTGGGTTTGTGTGCTTGAGTTGTTGGGTTGGTTGATTTGTTGGTTGGGTTAGTTGGTTGACTGGTTTGAGGGTTGGGTTGGTTGGTGGGTTGGTTGATTGGGTTGTTGGTTTGTCAGCAGGATTGACAAAAAACTACTGAGTGGATTTTCGCAACACTTGGGCAGAGAATTGTTCTCAGCCCAGAACAGACCCTCTTAACTTTCTGTGTGGATCTGGATAAAGGAAGGGATCCAGGATTTTATTCCCACTTTCTTTAACAATGTGAGAGAGGGTGTTTTTTGTTTATTTCTGTGGGAATAATGGATGGTCTCTGGCATATTGAGGCAGCTAGTGTGAATTAGTGAGTACAAAAGGCAACTGTTGGGCCGTTCTAGTTTTTTCAATCAACTTATGGAGATGAAATACTAAACCACTTGAGGACTTCGTTAAAAACCATCTTGTACCAACATCTGCCGGTGAAGATCATGTTACACCATCAAAAGCTCCAGCCGAGCCCCCTGAACGGACCTGTGGTGAGCTTGTTTTCTCAACTGCCGTTTCAACTCCTTTTAAAGCGTAAACTTTAAAAAACACTGTTGTAGTGAATTACAACATTCTTTTCATACAGCCTCCTCACATGAATAAATAAATAAATAAAATGCTCTTTCGCTTCATCCAATGAGGTTTAATTGCACCAATGAGGTTGTTTTTCCTTCCAGAGAGCAGCTCTGCCTCTATGAAATGTTTGTATAATTAAGATTCCAATCTGTCAGCTTTCTCCGGTCCCATATGTTTGAACTGAGGCAGCCGCATCTCGCACAGCTAGTCGGGTCTCATCGATGTGATCCAGATTACTGTTACACCCCTCAGGGCGCGCTGTTGTTCTGAACCGATGCAGGTAGAACAAAGTTTCTGGAACCCGCCCATAAAGATATAAAGTCAGAATTGGATCAACTGTCCAAACATTGAAGACGCCTTATCGAATAAGTGTGATACAAGCAGGCGGGGTAACCTCGACGACAGCAGACAACGCGCCTCTTCTTTAGCAGGTGGGGGGACAGATGCTGAAGCAGCACAAAAGCAGACAAAGAGGAAACCGGAGCGATATTTTTGCAAATTTATTTCAAAGCGTTTTCTGCCATCTGATGCTCAGAACTTTTTACTGCCAACCGGAACCTAATCGTGTTTTTCCTGCCTGTTAACCTTCAATACAACATATCAACATAATTATGTGAGCGTTTGATGAATAGCTTTCAGTGCTCAGATTGAAACTCTTTGATATGTCAATGTTTTCCATTATAAATCCCTTCTGACGGCCTCTTAGCATCCTTAATTTTTTATTGTTCCTGGATGTTCAAAGCACTCGCACACCCTCGCTCCCCTCTATGCCCACACACACACACACATTTTGCCTTAGATTATGTGGAGTGATAATATCGTATTTGAAGCAGCTAGAACTGTTTTATAGACAAAAGAAACAGACACGGGCTTGTGGGCTTTTTTATTTTCATGAGATGTCTCAATGTGCTGCCTGCGGTGTATGGAAGATATAAAGTGCCCACATAAGAATAATTCAAACAAAGGAATGAAAAGAAACACAATGCAGTGTGTCCTAATTATATGAAAATGAGCATTTAATGAAAATCATGCTGTACGCTGAACAACTAATAAGGTTTCTGACTTTAGTAACATGGTTGTTTCCTCATCAAGGAGGTTATGAGTTCGCTCATTTCCATTTGTTTGTTTGTGTCTCGGTTGGTTTGTCAGCAGGATTACAAAGAAACCATCAGTGACATTTCTCAGGAAATAATGGATCCTGATGAAAAAAGTCAGGTGTATTTTGATGCAAATCCAAATAAAAACCTGCTTTTAGCGGATTTGAATGTTTATTTGAGTTTGGATTAGACTTGACTGAATTAAAGGCGACTGTAGGGCCTTTGTTTGTTTGTTGGTTGGTTTCTCAGCAGGATTACACAAAAATTACTGAACAGATTTCCATGAAACTTGGATAGAGGACGGGTCTCAGCTCAGAACAGACCCCAATAGCTTTTGGTGCCGATCCGGATAAAGGGACTGATCCAAGACATTTTCTCAGGGAATAATGCATGAATCTTGATGAGAAAATAAACTGGTGTTTATTTTAACACTGGTGTATTTATGAGTGAGCAAAATTTGATATGGATCCCAATAAAAATCTAGGGATCTAGCAGATTTCAATATTTGATCAGGGTGGATTAGACCTAATTGAATTAAAAGGTGATGTTTTGGCTTTGGCGGAGGTATGCGCTCTACTGAGTGCCATCCTAGTGTTTTCACCTGGCTCCGTTTGTATGTTTGTTGGGTTTTTCTCACTTTCTTTAACATTGCGAGATAATTTCTCGGGGAATAATGCAGAGATGATGCTTTTCTAATTGCAAAAGAAGACATTAGACTAAGTTGGTTGGCTTCACATTAAAAAAGGCAACTTTTCTTGGATATTTGCTCCATTTCGTCTAACAATACAGATGCACGTTTGAATAAATTTAACTGTAAAATGTTTCCTACTGTAAGTTCTCTTCGACCAGCTGTGACTCGGAAGTATTAGCATATGTATTGGATGGGAATAGGCCGGGAGAGAATGCGGCTTTGTGCGGACTCATATGCCTTTAGCCTCAAAAGCTCTGCGGAGCTTTGTCATTCAAATCATCCTGAGGGAGCAAAAATGTGAAATAATCTGAGAGTGGCAGAGGAAATACTTCCTAATTTACATTCAGTTAGAAGTGACCTTTAGTGAATCTGTAGCCTGCGAGGAACATGTGTGTTACTGCTTATATCTCCATAAAATAGTCCCTTTTTTTGTTTTGTTTGTTTGTTAGTCTTAATGCAATGTTCTGTAAATAAGTTTTATTTGACTGAGTCTCATTACTCGTCTCCCCGCGAGGGCTTTCTGGCACAATTCGGAGTCTGATTTCATCCCAAAAAGACAGAAGTGGCTGTTTTTTGGGATCCATCTGTACTTTATTTCAGCAAATAAAAACATTCTGACCCAAATGGGAGCATTTTCATCTGCGGCCACTTTAAACACACACAAATTGTTTTGTCCCTGAAAATAAAATGATACAGAGACATTTGTGATGGGTTTTCCATCATCTCTCTGCACATATAACCATCTGTAAATCCATCATGTTCTCCGTGCTGTGCTCTTTTTCACAGGTGCTCTGGCTGTCATGTGAGTCCTTTTGACATTTGCCTTGGATTGGGTGGCCATCTGTGAATGTGATGAGCTTTTTCTTTTTTTTTCCTTTCATACAGCTTCTCATATGAACGATGCACAGTGCCTAGGGTAAGAGTTGTTTAGAATGCAGCCCCACATCTATGGTTTCTTTCTGCTCTTTCCCTCTCTGTCTGTGTTTTTTTTGCGCCTCTCGGTTTGCATTTGATCTTTAATGTGAGAGGAAAACACCCACACCACATGCTGGTGTGAAGAAACGCTCTGTGAATCAATACTTTGAGCCGTCGTTCCTTTTGTAACGCTTCAACATCACATTTCATTCCTCGCTCACAGTAATTACTTTTGGCTCATATTTGGACCGATTGACCATTACTGCTCATTAGTTTGGCCAAATTTGAGGTGCAGGCAGTGATTCTGAGGTCTGGGACCAACTCTATGTGATTAGTATGCGATTAACATCTGATAGAGATGATGAGGGGTGCTGATGGTTGCTTTTCCAGTCTTCAAAACACACACAAGGCCCAGGGCCTGATCATGATCTATCAGTACACTTCATGAATATACGCTCTTCTAGCAAAGATTGGATCTTATTTTTAAGGAGAAAAACAGAAATGCAACCAAGGACCTTAATAATGTGGGCTTTTCTGGCACCGTTATATACTATTGTAATAAGCTGGTGAGTGGTGAAGCAACCTTGTCTCCTACAAATGAAGTTTCTATACCACAGCACAGTTTTATCCACACATGTTTTGAAGGAAATGTACTTGCTGTGTTTCGTCTCTGTCCTGCAGGGAAGTCAAATATACTACTTTTTCCCCACATGCAGTAGTTCTTCCCCGAGACCTATAAACCCACTTTAATGTGTAAAATTGCTGGAGTTGCCCTTTAAGCGCAGGTTAATGTGAGGGGACAGATCATGGTTTATGAAAAGGACAGTAAATGTAGGTCTGTGCAAACTCTGGTCTGCCCCGTCCACCACCCCCAAACTCAGCAGCACCTTCCTGCCTGGCTGTATTAAAGGAGTCAGTGGCTTAAAAATATGAAAATAATAATCTTTTTAAGTTGCTATGACCGGATATTTAAGGGGAAGCAAATATTGCAAATGAACGTTCTGCAGACGTGTTAATCTGAAACTTGTTGTGACTTCACAGAGACCTTTATTAAAAATGTCTCCTCATTATATTGATAAAAGAAAAGCCCGACATAATTATTCCTTAATTCACATTGGATTAAAATGGCAAACAAAATGTCAATTCAGTCTGATTATCAACTTAGTGATGCATCATCATAACCAATTTAGCTGACTCGGAGCTCCTGTAAATTAAACAATCTAATTCAGCCTGTTTGTTTGTTTCTTCCTCTCGGCTTTATGAAAAGCTCAGCTGGTAATAGCTCTGATGCTCTATGAACGATGGGGGGGGGGGCAGACTAAACCTTTTAAACAGAGCTCGACGGGGAGAGACGGGATGTTGTTCTGGGACAATGGGACAGTCGCTGTTGTTATGCATCAAGCAGAAAAAAATCAATGCAGCAGTTTTGTAAGTGACAGGCAGTGGGAGGCAGCAGAGTGGTTAGTTGTCAGTCTTTCAAAACTGTCAAGGTGGAGTTGTGTTAAACTTTATGGAACCAGACGATGTGCTTTGTGCTTGAGTGTGTAAAAAGTCCATTTAAAAGTTAATTCAAAAAGTCTCAAACAAAGCATGATACTATATTTATATTGGGTTATGCTTTATATTAAGTTCCTTTAGTTAATGTCCCTATAAGATGCTTATTTATATTAATAACATAATAAACATTTATTGTAAGATCTGTCGTTTATAACAGTATTAAAATGCATTTATTGATTTTGACTTTGACTCCTGCTGTTGTTGCTTTATATAGATTAATACACACTTTATTATGCATTTATTAGCAGTTAGCTATTGACAGTTAACCATGATTTAAGCAGCGAGTGATCTAAAGCAGCAACAGTGCCTTATTAAGGTTAATGAATCCTTTATTACTCACATTAATATGAAGACAGACCTCATCTGGCAGTGGGAGACTGCTGTCCTGTTTACATTGATCAAAAATAAGAGCCCTAGCAGGTAGAGCAGTGTTGATCAGTCCTGATGAACCTGCACCAACACCCCTGATTCAAACGATCAGCTCGTCATCAAGCTCTGCTGAAGACTGATAACCAATCAGGTGTGCTGGAGTAATGAAACATCTGAAACATGTAGGACAGTAGGGACCAAAAAACACTGAGCTTCATTGTTCTCGTAGCAGAACGCTAGTGCTTTCGTTGTCCACCATATTTATTTGTGCCACCTCGTTGAGGGATTGGTGTCACCTGTTAAGAGCCTTTATAAGCAGGTGATTCCAAGATGGCTCCCTCTCTCCCTCCTGTTGTGATCATGTTTAGTCAGCCTCGGTTCATGTTACATAGTTTCATTGCACCCAACACCCATCTTACACTTCTGACTTTACACCTCACAGTTTGCTTCTGTTGAGTCATCTTTAATATATTTGGTTTACTGAAGCGGTCACTGTGTGGACCTCTCTTCTTCGTTGTGCTCCTGACTGAGCCGGGCATAACAATAGTCTAATCATCATATAATAACCTTATATTCGATTCATGGTCATAGCGTGGCTGATCAACTGAGAGTGTCTTTAAAGTTCATTTCAGGTGATTATTTGAAATCTGCACTCTTTCTTAATGAGAGACTAAGTAGTTTGACTTGGACCAAGGTAGAGAGTTTACAGACGTCAATGTTCAGCGGTATGAAATTTAATTTGACAGTTTTTGAGAGCGTTTGATAGAATGAGCACAGCAAACGGCTGGGAGGGGAGGGGGAGGGGATCAGCGGCGAAGTTTAAGCGAGAGACGATGTAAACAAAGTTGCTTTTTAAGAAGCTGCTGAGCCTCTCGAATTTTCATACAAATGTGTGTCCTCCGATAATGCCTGCAGTCGCTGCATCAGAACCGGCGAAATTCATGCAAAAAAAAAAAAAAAAAAATCAAAGCTGTTTTTTCAAACACAACCCAAATTCATCTTTCTTCAGCTGAACCCGGCTTTGATGCCAGCTTGAATTGGACAAACATGGCAGTGAAAAGTGATTGATTATTTCCTGTTTTTTTTTTTTTTTTACAAGAGCGTCGCTTCTAAAATGGAAGCGAAAAAAAAGTGACTTTGCCCTCCTTCATCCCTCTTTATTTCACAATTTCTGTCGATTTACTTTGAGAGATGCTCGGCTGTGAAGGTAATCTGTGCACGCACGCTTGCAGCTTGCAGTCAGACAAGGTGTTCCCTTTGATTCAGTGTGGATGAGGAACTTTTTGGCTCACAGGCATTTTTTCTTCTTCGGCACAGAACGTGACATAATGCTTACAAAAGAATGCTCATTTGTTTGAGCTCACTAGTTTTTTCTAGCGTGATATTCAAATGAGTATTAAACAGTGCACTGGGAATCTGGGTTAACGTCTATAAAAAAAAAAAATCACTCTTAAATGCTACGGCCCCGATCATTATACTCCTATTTGTTGCGAGAAGAACATTTTTAGTTCATACTTAGAAAGTAGAAGCTTAGAAACTGCCTGCTAATTATAGATTTAGCTCATGTTGATTTCTCAGCGTCTGCAAAATGTCATTTTCCCTGACCGCAGGCAGCTTTTGAAAAACACAGTTAAGAAAAGAGTCCTTTTAGTGACAGTCAGCCTTGAACATTCACTAATTCCTCCTGTTGAATTTGTCTGTAGAAATGAAATAAGAGAAAAATAAAACTCCAGAACTAATTATTTCTTACCTAGTGCAAATATTTAATGAATCAGGCTTGTTTGAAATCTGATGCACTTTCCACACAATCAGCCAGAGCACGAAACATGAGACTACGAGGCTCTCGATTCTTAGTGTCATGTGCATCTAACTGAGCTGACAAGGGCAATACAGCCCGGTCTCATGGCAAAGTGTGAAATGGACTGCGTGAACAGTGTGTGCGTGGCTGAATGTCTCGCTTTTCATTTCCGCGTCCATTTTAACCAGTTAGAGCAGCCACACTGCCACAAATGTCGAGCAACAATGCAACTGTGCATCGTCTAGAGATTCAGAGTCTTGCCATATTTGATCAGGACACACACGGCTCTCAGGTGAAGGACAGTTTCGTTCCTGTGCACGCTTTCCCCCTCCCACTTTCTCGCTCTTTCAACAGCAGTGAAGGAAAATCACGTCATCATATTCATTGATAACTATCAAAGGCAAACTCCATGTAAATAGATAGAGCCGGCAGGAGTGACGCTGCCTATAAGAACACAAAATACACGAGAGTGAGCGGCAGCAGCTCAGCCACCACGCAGTACACAAGTATCCAATGTGGACGAAGCACAATAGAGACACCGATCTGCTAAAGGACAACGTGTGAGTGTAAGACCGAAGGTATACTTGCTTTTCACGACGCGTTCAGGCATGCATGAGGGCTGGCTCCTGTGTGTGAAGGTGCAGCACCAGCAGGGGGCAGTAATGAGGGAGCATAGGGTGAATGTAGTAGAAAGAGCCAGAGAGTTAATTCATAGGATCGTGATGGGTAACTTAAAGGAAATGTTGTTTTCCTGAACCAAACCAAGTCGCTTTGGTGCCTTTATTTTGAAAATGAACCAGAAGTCGCATGTTTTTTTATTGCTAGTTCGATTTAGACCGTGCCATTTTTTACGGGTTGGCGAGGCCAAACCCGACAGTGACAGTGGACTGGGTCATAAGAGTTAGACTCTGGGGGATTATGTCACCCAGCTGCCCAGGGACTGCACAGGTGTCCTTCAGGTCAAGCTGGGGAAAAGGTTGTATGGTCCTTGCAGTGTCAACAATGGCTGGTTGGTTGATGGGCTGGAAATAATGAAAAGTGAAAATAGAAGAAGTGTAATTTAATTATTGACTAAAAAAACATTTTCCTGATTTTACAAGTCAAAACAAACAAAATGGCAGACTATGTATCTGTGTGTACCAGAGTTTTGTTGTTTTAATTAGTAGATTAGAAACTGTAGTCCAGCCGACAGTGTTCAAGTCTTGGAGATGTGTGCGCTGCTTTTTTTCTCTGCTTTGATGAGCCAATAATAGAGACTCATTGTGTGCCAGTTGTCATCATCCAATATCTCCGCGGTGTTTTTGTGTTAGGAATATGAAAACTTTGGAAATTTGTATCAGAAACAGTCTTTTAGGGGATGAGATGGTGACTACAAACCACAACGCCCCTGTTTTTAGTCTGATTGGGGATTGAGCACATTTTAGACCTAATTTCCATAAAACTGGTTCCATCCAGCAGTTTTATACAAACATCTGGAGCTGTGTGCATCAGATAAACAGCCAGCGGTGCTAAATCTTCACTCAGATTCCATTAAAACCATTGCAGAAGATGAGGGCACGGCGAGATCACTTCATTTATGAACATTTCATGTTCCAAAATATATATTAAAAGAGGACTGTAGTTTTGGAGAACAAGTTCAAACTCATAATTATGATTTTACAATATTAACGAGGTAATAATACAAACTTAGAAATATGTTTTTGTGCCATCAGTGAACAGACAAGCTGTTCTCAGAGGAAAATAAGGTCCCAGAACACTGTTTGAAGCTGGAAAGGTGGCAGGGTCCGCCACATATAAACAAAAGTAAAACAGTATGAAATTGTGTTGTCCTCTAAAAAGGTCAGAAAACAAAGAGTTTGTTTATTTATTCAGAAAAAGGAGAAAAAAAAAATCAGCCAATGAAGATCTTTCTCTTCGGATTGAAATGTCTTCCCCAAAACTACGTAGTGCACCTTTAAAAATACATTAGTGCAGCTGGAATATTTTTATTTTCACTTTCTGCTTCTGAGTAAATCTGTGTGTATCATTTCAGCGGTCGCGCCCACAACATATTTTCTTCTTTCCTGACATTTGGTGGAGAGAGAGAGAAAGAAAACGTTGGTGAAACTGTGAAAAAATGTTTTATTTTGCTCCGACAAGCAATTTCAAATACATTCAAATGTTTCACAGATGAGGAGTTATCTCTCCTCCGTCTTCCCGTTTAGTCATGATCACATTTGACCTCCCTCATTGCAGAGACTGAAAATGACAGACCCCGGCGACAAACAAACGTTATTTGAACGGAACAGCTTTTTTTCGAAAACCTTCAATTTAACGGAAATCGTCTCAAACACTCGTCTCTGAGTGCACATGACAGTAAACACAGGAAGTCGTCTCCTCTGAATCCCTGCAGATGTTGCAGCGAATTGCCTGACTTTTCAGTTTGAGTCAAAGTGGAAAGATATCAACATTCCTGCTGCAGTACATTTTCAGTGCGACGCTTCAGAAAGTCTTTAATATCTCAGTGGAACATCAATTTGGTTGACTGCCATTTACACAAGGACGTAAACTGACTGAACGACACACACCGCACTGCACACACACCGCTTTCTGCAGCTTCATCAACTCGGCTCTGAAGTTTTGCATATAAAAACTCTGAACTAACAGAAGTCTCGTAACTCTCAGACGCTCACACGAGCTTCTGCAGAGACTCAACTTCTCTGCCCGTTAGCGCCATGACATCATCTAATCAGCACGCTGCGCTTCATGTGTAGCGAAACACGCACTCTATTTAATTAATTGAATTGCGAGGTCGTCCACTTGGACGCTCGCATTACAGGCTTCAGTAAATTAATTGGGTGAATCCCTCATTCCCTTTAGTTGGCATCAGCGACAGTCGAAAGGGAGATAAAAAAAAAAAAATCCTTGGATCTTACGAAACCTAAGAGACGTCTGATGCGGCAACAGAAGGAGTGATTAAAAAGGTGCAGAATTGGTTTAATTCTTCTTTTCATGTTATCACTAGTCATACATCTTGCTCATTTGGATTCGTTTGATTAAAAAGAAAAAAAAGGCTTTTAATGGGGCTTTTTGATCGTTACAAGAGTGGAACATTTTGTGATGATTTAATAAGGATTTTGTTTAAACGCCGGGGTCAGGTCACGGATGCTTTGGCAAAGCCCGGCTGCCGCTTCATTGCCTCAAGAACAAAAACTTTACTGTTGAGCTTATACAGCTACAGTTAAAGCCTCCGACCGCACAGTACATCCTCAGCACTCCGCTGATGGCTCCTGAACAGCTCCAATGGAGCAGTTTGGAGTAAAGTGTTTTACACAAGGGCACCTTGACAGCAGGTGTTGAGGGAGGGGGGGGGGGGGAGTGTGAGGAGAGTAAATTTCTCACATGGGTTCCTGTTTGAGTAATAGCAGCTTTTCTTTTAAAACAAAACCCCAGAATTAGAGGCGCTGACCGGCGCCGCCTGGCAAAAAAAACGTATTGCGCGATCAGTGGAGCTTAATGTTCTCCGAAGGACAGAGATCAACCTGCAATATTTCAGGCCAGCTTATACGGGCGGGGATGCCATATCAAGCGTTGGATCATAGGGTTCGATAATGGCTTCATCTGAGCCTCTCGGAGTGGGAGATAGAGAAAATGGAGCCCCTTTCAACTTTGAGGGGCGAGCGTGACCTGGAAGATTTTCTGAAAAGGCCAGGAGTGTGACAGGTACGGACGAAACACGCGGGCCTCATGGTAATTTAGCCTCGCCTAATTCCAGCTCTTCCCGCTCAAATCTCCGGATCTCAATTACTTCTGACATTTTACATTTAGATTCTGCACACAAGTGCTGCATGAGAGGGGAAGAGATTGTTTTTGAAGAGAGGAGCGACTGGCAGCTTAAGACAGAAAGTCTTTCCTTTTAAAATCTTTAATGAATAAAAAAATAGAATAAAATCAACTTAAAGGGCGGTTAGCAGCAGGAATATAAAACACTCATCCCAGCATCCGCTCCCTCCACCTGGCCAGCCACACACAGACAATATGTGAGGCAAATATGAACAAATAATTGAGATGTGTTATGTTGTGTTGTTCTGTTGGTTCACTTTGGTCCAAACTGGCTTTAATACCGTTTCTTTTGGGTGGATTTTGAAATCTTGTTCATTCATCGTCCCCGCAGCGGTGATTTTGGGGATAAACTCTCATCTTGCACCATCATTAGGTCAAAAATGTAAATTGTTTTCCATCATCAAAGCTAAAATCTGACCTTAAAATGCATTCACTGCTGCCAATAACTCATTATATTACATGTTGAAATGGTTATCTATCAGGTACAACAGTAATTAAATGACTTTACTCATTACTTTTCTTTAGTTCTTCAGCTCATCTACATCAAACAAACTCCAAAGCCTCCAACAGCCAAGAGTCAGATACTCTGTGTTGAACATGTGAAGAAATAGAGGACAAGAAATTGGTTTAACAAGCAGCCAGCCAACGGTTTGGTAATATTTATAGCCCAGATGAAGATGAGTGCACTCTGCACTGCAGCGAGGCTGTCTGGTTTCTCCCTTCGATCGGCTAATGTTAGCAAAGCAGCTAAAAGAAAAACAGCTCTGAAGTTCCAGAGGGTTGAGTTTTTCCTCTCTGCTCTGACCGTTTGAAACATCCTGCGGGATGGTTCGTCTGAGGAGTTTATGCTCGCAGCTTTCGATAAAAACTCAATTAAACAAAATTAACAGCTAACACAGTGCTACCTTGGATCCTGAGTGATACATCTGCCGTGACGTAGTTGCATCTCCAAGCAGTGCTCGAGTGCGTTTATCATTTGAGCCCGGTCAGTGATGAAGCCAGCGCTCTGAACGCAACGCTGCTAAAGCTGTGTCAGCTGTTTGTTCAAGATTTATTAATACTTAACACATCAGGTTTTCAAATTCAATCAAATTTGAAACTGCACTTCCTTGAATCTTCAGCAACGTACCTGCCGAGTGTGAAGTCGATCACATGAACAGTTCACGAGATATGTGAGTAACAGACAGACAGAGATTCTTGCTTTGTAGTTCGATGCTAACCAAGCTAACATGTAGCCTACTGAACATGTCCGTCAGTCGAACACAGACAGAGCTGAAATCAACCTTCCATCAAACAGTTAATGTAATGTGATTACTGAAGTTCAAACTGTAATTAGTTACATTACTGTGAGATGATACGACTTTACTTCCTGCATCCTGAGGCAGCTCCATTCAAGAGATTTAAGTTTAAAAACACACAGTAGAGTGAAATATACTAGAAGTACACAGCCATGACAGTTATACTCATATGTTCGGGCAGAAGTTGGTGTTCTTCTTTCAAAAACATGCGAGGAGTTAGGAGACACTCTCAGCGAGTCTGAGCTCTTCTTGTGATTTTCCTGAAACAAGTGGGCCACAAGTGGGCCAGTAATCTTCACACAAATTTGTATTTAGTTTCAACTTCCACTGAAAGGCTGCTGAGCCGAGCCAGGCGGAGCTGCTGCAGAACACCATGAAACTCTGAATCATTGATTTATCAAAAACAGAAAAATAACCTGGCTGCCGGCTCCAAAACATCTGAGTCGAGGGAGAAAGCAGATGCATCGCTGTAACTTCTTTATGTGAGGAGTCCGTGATGGGGCGGCATCGATCATAACGCTCAGGCTGCCGGTGATCAGCAGGAAGTCGTATGTTTTCTTGTCGAAGAAGCAGCTCCGGACGCCCACTTAAAGCTAATGTACGGTAGAGTTTGGTGTCAGATGCTCTGCTCTGCTTGTATCGGCTCTCTCGACAACAAACATGACACGATATTAAAGGCGGTAGAGCGCAGGAGGTGAGGAGAGGTGAATGCGAAACAATCAATATCATCCAGCCAGCATGCCGCCACACACAAACACACACAGACACACAATCATGCACTCCACACGGGTTCTGGGCTTTGATGCGTGCAATGTATGCCGTTTCTGGGCTTTTTTTAAAAACTTTTTTAGAAACTCCACGGGTCAAACAGGTCAGTGCATGCTGCTGGTACTCCAGTTCAATTTTTGCCAACATCTGATTCAACATGAAAAACATCGAATTTAAAGAAAAACCTCATCCTGTAAAATGTATGAATGCAACAATCCAAACAATAAAATGTGTGTGTTTCCACCTCTGATCCTGTGAATTCGTGTAGGAGGCAGAAAACTGACCCGACGTGTGTAAACACCCGAAACCTCAAAGAACAGAGTTGTGTGTGCGTTATCTGTCTAGACTTCTCCGGGGCCAGTGGAACAGAGCCAGGTGACTGGATCTGAGAGATCAAAGTTCTTGTCAGGCGTGCGCCGAAAGCGGGTAGTTACCAAGACTCAGGATTTGCGTCCATCAGCGTAAGCCTCGGCTGCCTTTGTTCTTCACAGACCTCTGGTAAACACGGCCATTTTCCGCTTTTCCAGCGTGTAACTTTCCCTCCGCTTGATTCGTATCCACAACATATTGTTTCATCTATGATGTCTGTGGAACTAAGAGGAGCTAAGCTTAAGAGGAGCTTGTCCTGGATAATCAAATCCTTATCTTTGAAGAGGAGAACGCTGCCGTCTTAAAAAAAGGACATGGTGCAAAAAGGACGAGCGAGGGAGCTTAACTTTTATTTCCCTTTTCCTCCGGAGTATCTGCCGGAGAATTTGACGCGCGCTCCTCTTTGTCAGTCTCTTTCATTTCTTTCTTATTACGGACGAGTTCTGTCCATTTCATTCATCTCTCTGCTTTAGATGGAGGGAAGAGTTAGAAGCACCTGACCGAGCGCCAGCATCACAGCAAGGCTTTACTTCCCTTATCCCTCCCTTCCCTCCATCACCGGGCCTCATTCTTTCTCTCTCAGAACACAAGCGCAGCAGCCATTCTGTTCCAACCTGCTGTCCGCATGACAGCGCATGGGAGAGATGATGGAAAAGCACTTTGCCCAGGCTCCTGTATTTGAAAGCCTGTTTTTTTTTTTTTTCTCTCCGAGCAGAGGGGGAACGCTCTCCCACAAAAACTTCTTTTAGGCACAGGAGAGAAAACATGCAGCAGAATCAGGAGGAATCAGAACTGAAGAAAGGCTCCCAGAAAAAACCAGCGTGTGAATTTAAAACACCTTATCTGGAGGCGATTCTACTCTGCTTTCTTTCAAGGTGCATAAAAAAAAAAGGAGGCCAGCAGAACTATACGCATTAATTCTCCTCTGCTAGGCGCAGGGAATCCAAGCCTACTGTGTGGGATGGAGAAAGTAAAGTACGAGGAGAAAAAAAAAGAAAAAGAAAAATGAAAACACAGCCTGCCTGACTAAATGATGGTGTTAGGATTATTGGGGACCACCAGTTCACTGAAGCAGAAAATGGGAATATGCTTGTGAGGGCACACCAGTTTACTGGAGTAGGAACCGCAGGCTCCCTCTGAGAGACGGACGGGCCGACCTCGGCACAAACACTCAGCCGAGGAAAAAAAAAAACAACTGCGCCATACTCTAATTGTAACTAATTGTAATTCATCGCCAGCATATGCATTTCAGAATATTATTGAAATCCTGGATTCAGAACAACTTGAAACCGTTTTGAAACGGCTGAATTCAGCGAGGGTGAAAATTAATCACAGTCGTTATGAGGCGGTAATTAATTTTTAAGTCCTCGCAATGCACTCATTCTTGCGTCACGGCCCGTGTTTGCTTCTGTAATTCTGACCCAGGACCAAATGTTCTGGTCTCTGTTGCTATCCTCTGATGACACCTCTAAAGATCTGGCAGCTAATTAACACTTTCAGTCGTCCATTCATTCTATCGTTTCAAAATTCTCAGTTTTTAATCGCGGATTGGACCCAAAAATGCAACAGGAAGAGCGTTTTGAACGATTATTAAAGTCCCACTCCGCTCAAAACTGGGTTTCTCTTCCTCGTTCATACAGTTGAATGTTTGCGCTTCACTGTGCAGGATCATGTACGTGCAGTATTCAGCACTAGAAAGCTGTTTTCACGCTCGTTGCTCAAAGAGTAGATTGCCTCTGTGCTCGTTGAAAATCTGATTTTAAGAGGCGGGGCTAGGAGCAGGAATTGTGACATCACAAATACTGTGTAAGCCAATCCTGGTCCAACATACAGCGTGTGGAAACGTACACTGATAATGGACTTTACAGTGAAGTAGGAGCCATCTTGAGTCCAGTAGTTAAAGTAGTGAAATGAAAAATATTTGTGTTTTCATATATTCTGGCGAAGGTGCATTTTTTATTATTATACTTTTGACTGCAAAAACAGCGTCAGACACATTCTAGATTTTTCTTTCTATATATGTGTGGGAGGATCTTCATCTCTAAACTATCTGGAGACTGTATGAAAATTATTGTGGTGAACTTTATTTCAGTTTTTAAAGAAGAAAAAAAAAGGGAAATCCCCGTCAGAGGACGAGAATAAAGATCCCAGATGAAAATGACAATAACATTGGGATTCAGACAAAGAAAGAAAAATTCATTTCAAACTCAAAGTCCGTCCAGTCAGAAGAAAATTTCCTCAAGCAAAAGGTCAAGAACATCATCATTTATGACATGATTCAGTGCGATATGAAATATATTTTATTTCCTGCGCCTTCAGTTCGGATTTGAGTGGGAACTTTTAATAATCCGCCATCTCAGATATGAGTCATGCCGATTTTGAAGTGCCAGTGGGAGGAATGCGAGTCCGTTCTTAATTAAAAGCTCTGTTTTCACTGTCTGTTTTTCTTTTTACTCCTACTGGTGTCTCTCATCTGTGTATGCATCCGTCTGACTTCAGTCACAGTGCTTTTGGTGTAATACACAGATTTGATTAGCAGAGTAAAGCGTCACGTGAAGGATAAACAACAATTAGTCTGAGTTTTCTTGGCTGGTTGTGCCGTTAAAGCTAAAAAAAAGCTGCTTCCATTGAAACAGAAGCGCTCTGGGCTTGGACCCGAACAGCGGTCCACCTTTGAGTGACCTCAGGCGGATGGAAAGGGATAAAGGAGGGGACGGCGTCTCAAAATCGCTGACTGGGCCCTTTAAGATGATATAATACAATAAAACAGTTTGATTTCACACAAGATAATAATTAAGTTACAGAAATATGATATTCATTTGTGAATCAGCTCTGCAGATCAGATCTAAAATTTACACAATGTGAAAAATGCAGTGCAAGCACATCCTCTACACGTTACGATCGGGCTCGTGTAAACATAAATCTGGACAGCGCCTTCCTCCGCCGCCTCACGGCTCGGTGAGGCTGCACCTCTCTGGACAGGAAGTGTGATGGCAGTTGGCACAGAAACAGCACCTAAAGTGATTTGTGTTGCATTTTGTAGGTGGGAGGACGGAGCACCATGGAGACGATAAGAGACGCTGTCTGGGATACAGATGTGTTAGTCTTTGTCCTCCTCTCTGCTGATGCCTCCGGCGATCCTGGCACATCCCTAAAGCAGCAGAAGAGCCCACAGGTTTTTTCCGTCAGCCTGAGAATCGTGCCTGACTAACCCCTTAGTGCTGCCATCTCAGCACGCTGCCTCAAAGAGAGGTGTTCAATTACGGATTCTCACATGAAGCCAGTCACCACTGAGGCATGTTCCAGTGCATAGTCTGTTACACATTTAAAAACCTGAGCCTCCAGATAGAAGCTCCTGTGCAGCCTTCCCTCATCAGATCGGTCTTTAAAGCAGGAAGCTTTCAAAGGAGGTTTGAAAGGGGATGATACTCTAATGTCCATGCAAATGCAACGCCTTGTTAATAATCTATGAGTGACGGAAGAAGATTTGCAGTGTGTGTTGTAGCAGTCTCCAATTATACTCACCGGCAGTTACAAGTGTGTTAGGGAGCTGATAAAATTGACATATAGAAAAGAGACTTAAGAGAGAAAACTTGTGCTTACATTGCATTTAAAGCCAGACAGACTTTTAAAGGATCAGTCCACCAAAAAATGAAAATTCAGACTTTATCTGCTCACCCCCCATGTGGTTGGAAAGCATCATTTCTGGAGCTTCACAGCGAAACAGCGTTGCAGCTCATAAACAACTGAAGTAGACGGGGTCCATAAAGCTCGTCTGGTGTAATCCAGTCTTAGTAAACCCCAAACTAATCCCAAAATGATCTGTAAAGACAATATAGTCACCTGTGATGCGAGCTCGTGCGCCTTTAGCCGAGCAGCTACAGTGAAGGTTTCAGCTTCTTTATGTGAAGAATGAAAATGTTTTGCTGTGAAGCTCAAGAAATGCTTTTTGTGGAGACCGAAACTTCACAAAAACCTTTATTGATTGAATTGCCTTTTTCTTATCCCACGTCTGTGGCCTTAAAGAGAAACTACAACAGTGTTTCAGCCGGACGGGGCTGCTGCGTTGGACAGTGAGAGAAAACTGATATAAACATATAAACCTATTCTAGTAGAGGATTAGGACCAGGGGTACATGATACTGTACATGAGGGTTTTTTTATTATGCACTAAGTCGAAATGTCGAGAAGAAAGTAGTCTCTCAGCTATGCAAGCTGCCCGAGCCTCCGGTCTTTGTCATCACTACGTCCTCTGAGTGTGACTTTCTGCGTGTGGTGCAGCAAAGTCCTCATACTGACGACTACACCGTGTTCATGAGCTAAAGGAGAAATCATTTATTTGTTACTAAAGCTGATTCTGAGGTACAGTTTCACCAGCTGAGGCAATCATAAGCGCTGTTTGATGTCGTCTGGAAAGGTCGACTTTAATCTTGAAATGTCAAGTTTATTCTTGACATTTTGACTTTTTTCTTTCTCATCCGTATACGTCTCCTTTAAGAATCGGGACATTACCTCATTTAACATGCTGAATTCTTAAACAGAGGCCATGTACCAGACACGCAGAGTTAACTGGACACTTGATATTGAGCAACCGTTGAAAATATCAGAATAGTCCTTTAATAATTTAATGATTCTATCTGAATTTCACTGAAATTGAGCCGTTTCATTGTTGATCTCTCCAGTTTTAATTTTCTATATCTATCAACTGTGTCCAACACAATAAACAGTTTATATAGTTTATATAGTTCATGCCACCATGAAGGTCTAACAGAAGAGGTCACCCCGACCTTATTATGACATGATCCCAGATGATCCATGTGCACAGGTGAGCTAACAACATCATCACACCAAGAGGCCTATTTGACTAAACCAGAATCAGACCTTCAGGCGCAGTCAGCCGCCACCGTCTCCAGGCTCTGACCCCAGATCAGCTTTTAATAACAGGCAAATGTGTGGCTTCTGAAGCGCCAAGGCTCAGGTGAGCTGCTCCTGGACCGACGGCTCGCGGCGGTAGCTCTGTGATGAGGCGCGGTGGGAGGCTAGTGATGAGGAGTTTCCATGGTGAAGAGCCCCGCTGAGGTTACAGAAGCAGCAAACGTCTGGTAATCAAGAAGTCCAGCCAGAGGCGGTGTCATGCTCGCTGGATTGCTTAATCTCCTCACGTTATCTCCTCATGAGGCGGCTCCTCCTCACCGCTCAGACGCTCGCTGCTCTGCAGCACAGAAGGGAGGATGGAGGGAACTGTGGGAAAAAGCTTTGGGAGGGATCACCTTGTCAGAAATAGACACATTCATGTGTGCAGCAAGGAAGTTTGGAGGCAAACGGACAAAAACCTCTCGCTTTGAGACACTGTGTGTAAAATTTTGGCTTATTGTGATGAATAAAGCCTGAGTCGCAGCACAACACAGCAATCATTACCAGGTTTTATTCAAGTAATTTACCCCCGACTCAGCTCTACAGAGTGTTTGAGCGACTTGCAACTTTAATGTTTTCGTTCGGCCTCATCACTTTTATCATTTTCAGCAGAATCGCTGCAACATTTAGCAGCTAAAGACACAAATATTTCCCTGAGCATTTCAGCATAGAGACCATTTTTTAGGTGTGCTGAAGAACGCCTACATTTCATCCCAGCGCCCCTAAAAAAAAATATTATGTTATTATAATTTGCTTTATTAATTTCTCTGCCCCCTGAAAGACAGAAGATATTATATTCATGGCGTTTACATAATTAATGTGCACTTTCATTAATTCTTTATCGTCATCCTGGCACACAAACAATGAAGTGAAGACAATATTGTTACTAGTGTTGACAACTTGTTATGTTACATTTCATTATTTCTGCTCTGATGAAATTGTGTGTGTGTGTGTGTGTGTGTGTGTGTGTGTGTGTGTGTGTGTGTGTGAGTGATATTCAGCAGTGGTAACTTATAATTTTCAGTAAAGCTCCACTGAGAAGACATATCCTCTCAAACATTAACTGTCTTTCTCTGGTTTGTTCTGTTCGAGATGCAGCATGAATTTGGAGTCAGTCAAGACATCGGCTAAAGAACTGATGACCCTAAAGAAATGTTTGTTTTTTTCCACAGATGACCTTTACAGTTGATTTTCTCAGTAAAACTTCCTGATTCAGACAAGAGTAAGGTTTTTATATTTCCTGACTGCTTGTTTGCAGCACGAAGAGAGAGAGAGAGAGAGAGAGCAGGACAGAACAAGGTGAGAAAGTGGACAGGTTGTCAAGACCACATAGTTGTCAAGCCAGCTGCTGTATTGCCCGCATTCGTTGCAGTGGACTCCACATGGTAGAGCTGTCACTTTTTCAAAAGTTCGAACGAGTTTAAAATGACACGCAATTTGTTCAAATGTGAGGTTGTAGACTTGGCGCTGCTCTGGCAGCTCCGCTCGGCTGCGGTGCCTCGGCCTCCCGCGGCCTCACGTGGGTGGTGAGTCACCGGGTTGAGTCCACAGATGTGTCGTCGCTGTAGAGTGAGACAGCTGCTTTGTACGAAGTCGGCTGAAGTCTTCACTATGGTGAAGAGCCCACAATACTTCCTCACACTTCTCAGATGCTTTGGTGTCGGCTTTGCTCGCTAGTGTCCATTTTCATAGCAAACAACATAACATTAGCTGAAGTGAGGTCAAGGGTCAGTAGGACGTGCAGGAGGTCAAGTTGATGCTGACGTTTGAGAGCGCCCTCTGCTGGATCACAAGGCAAACTACTTCAAACACTTGTAGACTAATTTCACCCCCTGGTGGAGACTAAAACACAGAAGACAGAGTGAATATTTATAAATGATATTTATAATTATTGTGTGAGTTTAAATTAGTCTGTCGTTCTCCATTTTGCCAGAAACTCCAAAGAATTTCTACTCTCGCTTTGTCTCGGCTGACAGAGTGAACCAACAGCTCTGTGCTGATGTAACTGCAAAATTAGCTTTATGTGGTGCTGCAGCTCAACTTTGCATTGAAGACTTGTCTCAATGCTAAATATATTACCTTTATTAAATAAGATAAGATAAAATAAAGCTGTATTGATTTCACACAGGACTTATTCAGTTGTTACAGCAGTTCAGAAAAAGTGATTGAGTGGTGGTTAAAAAGTTGAGCAGGATAAAGCGAGACAATAAATAAGATAAAGTTACACATGATTCACACCTTCGCTCTAAAATGGCGCTTCAGCTATTCCTTTGTTAGAAACCTGGCTCAGCCGACGCTTGTGTTGTCTCCAGTCTGCTACCGTGTGTGTGTGTTAATGTGTATTTTAGTCTAAGTGTGTATGTGCGGCCGACAGTCCTGACTTTCTCAATATGGCGACAAAGCCTCAAATGGAAAATCTCCCAATAAAAAAAATAAAAAAAGTCTCACAGACGCGTCTTTGTACTGCCGTCTCGCTGAGAACTCGAATGGTCTGTCCATTCTTTTAAACTGCAATCAATTGCTATCGAAAACGGCTGGAAACTGTTCAGTGCGAAATGTATTTTTGGTGTTATTTTTAATTTCAGTCGAGTTCTTCTTGATCTCGGCTTCAAAAACCCGGCACATTTCTCCTCGGGGGCTTACAATGACTCACATTCGGGGCCAGGAAACCAGGAGCGATTGAGCAGTTTCAATCACACGCATGAAGACTTTTTAAAAAACAAGATCAATCAATATCCACCTCTTAAAGCTAACTCGCAGAATTCACTTTAATCGAAACTGTCATTCAACCTCAGACGCTAAGTAACCATCTCTGCTGCTCATCAGCGCCTGAATGCCAATGACCTGGAAATCAGTCACTTCAAACGGGCTGGAGGATAAACCTATAAAAGCTAAAGACTGTCTTTGTCCTGAGGATGCCTCCTGCTCCACATTCCTCTGACCTAATTTCCCTTTTCACACTGTCAATAAAACTAAATTGTGCCACTGCATCAAAATGAACCGAACGCTTTAATAACTATTTCAAGAAGGAGGAAAAATACCCAGCTAGTTTGGATGTGCTCCAGATACCGAAAGAGCGAGAAAACGTGGAGAGGAATATGTGAACAGTCAAACACGGGCACGAAAAGCTTCGCTGGCTGGTGCACCCGTCCATGGGTGGTCCAGAAGTCAGAGTATTTAGTTCAGAGAGGCGTGATTTCTACGTTTACACGACACATTCGAGGAACTTCTCACACAAGAACGAGCAAAAGTGACTTTAACGCTTTGCAGCAGAGCAGTGGAGCGACTGTAACTGTGACTGTATGATAGAAGCTAACATTTTAATGATTGGGTTCATTTTGTGAGAACATTTAGAAACAAAGGATTTTCCCCATCAGCTCAATAAAAAGGCGACTTAAATGAACAAATCATCATAGATTATCTGGAATGACCCCTTTCAGTCCCAGCAGGAGGGAGAAGGAAACCCAGCAGTAAGTTTGGACAGCTGAACGCTCCTGGTCAATAAAGTTAAAGTCCACGGCAAAGACATTATGCTTAATAATAAACTTTATTATTTACCAAATTAAACACAAAGTGAATAAAACATTAAAGCCGTTACAATTAAACAGAGACAACACAGTTTCAGTGACGGCAGTGGTTTTAAAAGTGTGTCAGAGAATATAATGTTCTGTGTATTTTTATTAATTTTATCATGTAAAAATTGGGCAGCAGTTACTTAAATTAGCTGCATTTGTCATGTTTAAAGCAATGAACACTCAACTTTATTTGTATAGCACCTTTCAAAACGTTGTTAAAGTGCTTTATTAACAAATAATACGTTGAAAATAATTAAGCAAGGCAGAGTAACAGTACATTTATATAAAAGAATGGAAAGAAACAGTTAAAGGCAGTCCTTTTGTTTATTTCTCAGAAATATATGGATGTTAATGAACAGAATCAGGCGTATTTAGGTGGCTGGTTTCTAGCAGTGAGTACAAAAGGCCTTGGCAGAGGTATGCGCTCTATTGAGTGCCATTCTAGATTAATTAAGCGACTGATCAATCTTTGATCATGAAAAATTGTTGCTTCCTGAAAGAGTAATGACCTCAAGTCACAGCAGTGGGTGTAACTAAAATGTCCAACCAATGAAATAATTTGTGGAAAAAACAAACCTAACAGTGGGTAACGTCAGTGTGGGTACTTTGTCTTATTAAACTATAATACTGTAGGTTCCCTCACTATCTAAAGGTCTGTGTCATCGGTTACGTTTCCCCAGAAAGTAAAACCTGAAGTCTGAAATCAGTCAAAATGATGGACCAACAAAAAAGACTGGACCAAAGGTGAAGTGGGAGTCAGTGGACAGGGAGGAAACGACATGTGTGGAAACAGAAAACACAGAAAGTCAACTGATGGTGTCGACTCCCTGGAGACACACGACCAACTGAGCAGGGGAACTACAACCCCCTTATATAACCTCCCAGCTGACAATCAGTCAGAACTCAGTCAGCTGACTGATTGCAGAACATCACAGGTGCAGCCAGAAGCTCCTGATTACCTGAGACCTGGATCTTGGAAAATCTGTGTTCACCTTTGAGGGAATCTCTGCTCTCTGTCCATAACACGCCATCCTGTTCAAATACAACCCACCTCACATTAAAGAAGTGTTAATATTATACATTCAAGTTTAGGTAACTGACCATACTTGGTTAAGGCGAAGTAAAGCTCATCTTCAGTTGTGACGAGAATCCTGGAGCCAGACGCATAAAACTCTGTAGATTCACGACTGAAACTGTGTGAACAGTCAGAGACAGAAATATGAGTGTGTGTTCTTTCTGTCTGATTTACAAAGCTGGGCCCGTTTCTGCTTTATAAATCTGAGTCATTACGGAAACTGGCACGGCACGAGCTTCACTTCCACTCCCAAGACAATTATCCATAAATGGACACAGAAATGCCCTTAAACCCACCGTGTTTCCACATCATCAAGAGCGGCTGTCATTACGCATGAGGGTCATACATGGCTGTGGCTATTTATAGCTCCATGATATGTACCTGTAACCATCCAGCCAACATCTCAGTCATCATTATTAGATGTCAGAGGGATGACTGATTATTAATCAATGCAGGTCATAAAGAAACAGACTCTACAAAGTGCTTCACAATCCAGGATCAAGTGAAAAGATTGATAATAATGGGTTACGCCACTCGCCTTATATTTCACGTCCGCCTCATCCTATCACCTGCAACTATGTCTAGAAAAATTAAAGTCGACGTGGACTTAAATGTGTGTGAGATACGTACAATCTCACCGCACATGCTTCCTTTACAAAGAACAGTTTATGTGTGGGAGAAGATGCACACGTCATTTATACATCTGCCAATGAACAAATGGCCAAAATACATGTGACCATTATTGAGAGAGAGAGAGAGAGAGAGAGAGAGAGAGAGGGAGCTGCAAGCTGCAAACAGCTGTTTCTACGCTTCATCATTCATAAATTCAAAAAGATACTCAGCGCTCTCCTGGTGCTAGTGAGCGCTCTGATTAATAAATATGTTCTTTGATTTTGAAACAGTCGCCTCAGGGCTCGTGTTTTTGCACATGCACTTCGGTCCGGTCGCTCTCCGGCGCCCTGCCGATGTTTTTCTCTCACTCGTGCTGTTGTTATTTGGCCTTTCTGAGCCGACTGCATGATTAACTGCCTCCTCAGCCGCCTCATCCTCGCTCCGGGGGTTGGGGGAGTGGAAGTGGTGTCCCCTATCAATATTTGAGACCTGACCTACGCCCTCTGGGTTTCATCATCTAAGAAATGAAGCCTGCCGATGCGATATCACTGAGCTTCAAGTTGTCCAGAGCTTTTCCAGTAGCTCGTGAAGGCACCACACATTCAGACACTATCCTCTTGTGTGTCCTGTCCGACTGTCTTCAGGAGTGAATGTATTGTTTCTCTAATCCTCATAAGTGTATTATAAAATCCAGTTTGAGCCCCCTTCTTTCTTTTCAGGTGTTGGAGTGTCCGGCACAAAAAGGAGCCAAAATCATACATCAAGTCGGCCATTTCTTTGACTCAATTTCTCTCCTGGTGACGGATACGTCTTGGAAAACAGATATGAGGTTGTAGCCAAAAAACAGAATGGCTTCCCAGCAGCGGGGCCTATACATCATTGTAAATAATTCACAGAAGTAAAGCTAGCTTTCCTGGGGCCGGCGCACGCCCAGGTCCAACATGTGCTCCATCTTGCTCAATGTGAAATTCCCCAAAGGCGCAACATTGACCCAGGGCAGGCAGCTCGGGGACACGTTCCAACAGGAGAGCATTACTCCTCATCCCGCGAATGTAGTTTTCATTAGGTGCCAAAAGTGACAGCAAAAATTGGATTTTTGTTGCTTTACTTGTTCTTTATCTGCGGAAAATTTCAACGTGTCAGTTCAATGAGAAGTTTGGATTTCCTTTAGTGTCCGGGTCGAAATAAATCTTCGACTCGTAATATCTGCTTCGGCTCGGATGGAGTTGTAAGCTACAGTGGAAGTGAATGAGGAGAAATAAATGTTACACTGCGTACAGTTTATCTTCTCCACACTACATCTGTGGAATCACATATACTGCACTGAGTAGCCTAAAGGCTTAAAGCAGGTAACCTGTAGTACGGCTTGTTTATGAGGGGCGAAACACCGCTGGATGAAAAAGATTGACAAAATAGAGAAAATACTGACTTTGGAGGACGAACATCAACAAAACTGGAAACACAAAAACAATTCAAGACTGACAACATTGTTGAACACACTGTGACACAACTGAGAACACTTTCAATGCAGAAGTATGAGTGCTTATTTGCTTTCTTACTAAGTCTGCTGTCAACATGAAGCTACAGCCGGCTGCTGCATAGCTTAACTTAGCTTAGCTTAGCTTAGCTTAGCATCATGACTTTAAACAAGAGAAACAACTAGCCTAGCTCTGTCCACAGATCCTTTTTGTTAACCACTGAGCTGTTGACACTGTTTTTGTGCTCGTGTAAGCTAACTTTGTCACGTCTGTCCCTTAACGCTCCACCAGACACTGGCTAACTTAAAGGAAAGTTATGTAGAAATGCACATTTTGGCCTGGCCAGGAAATAGTCCGGCACATTAACCCATGTAAAATGTTTTTTGTTGTTTATTGACAATTTTTTTTTATGGACTATCTAACCAAAATATGAGCTAATATGCTAATCAGTAAGCTCCAGATGTGCTTGAGGGTGGATGTGTTTTACATCTGGACAACTCTCCTCTTTGTGCTAAGTTCAGTTTCCTTTAATGCGTTGGTGAAATGTGGTTGTCTCGTCTGTTTTTGATGGTGTGTTTGCCCGATAACGTTCTGTTTTTACCCCTCGGGGCTGCCGTATTTATGGCACATACAAAATGCAGATCACTAAAGTCATAAAAGGAGATAGAAGAGAAGCCAAACTACATAATAGGAATGCAGAGAGAGAAGAAGAGAGGGACTGCACTGGGGCTGGCTTTTTATTGGCGAGCCAGGACCTTTTTCCAATCGCATTATCGCGAGGAAGGAGACGCCGCAGGGGACCGTTTTTGGGGACAGTTTCTCCGGTGAAGAATCATTTTTAATTCAGGTGCTCTAACTTATTTTATCAGCTCTCAGGACCACTGCTGAGTAAACACTTTTAAAATTGAAGGTGAGAAAGCCTCCCTGGTTTTTGACATAAAAAATGCATCAGCCGTGTGAATGTAGAACAGTATATCATTCCCTGAAAACACCGCAGCCTCCCCGCTCACCTCGCTACTCTGCTCACCACTGGTCGCATGCAGTAAACCAGGTTCAATTTGTTTTGATAGTGCATCAGATTTATGATTGAGAGCTGTTGCATATATAAGAGAAAATAACCTTATATTTCACGGTACTTTATGGTGGTAGTTACCTCCCAATTTGCGAGCTGAAATAAACAAAATGTTCCTGCTTTCTGGTGCATCCCTCTGCAGCAGACATGATCCTTTTCACAGGCATAAAGTGCTTTGCCTCCTATTGATTTTCTCAAATAGCAACCTGTGCTGTGGCCTTGCACCAAAGCCCACACACTGTTTGAATGATGACACCCTTAATACATCAACATGCCCAAGTCGACCGGCCCTGATACCAACAATAGTGGACCTGCTCA
Source organism: Pagrus pagrus (assembly GCF_965226575.1). Classification (NCBI taxonomy): domain Eukaryota; kingdom Metazoa; phylum Chordata; class Actinopteri; order Spariformes; family Sparidae; genus Pagrus; species Pagrus pagrus. The sequence goes on along the minus strand of NC_140200.1, from coordinate 2,943,458 downwards.
GCCGTGTAATGGCGCCTTTTGTGTTGTAGTCTTAACATGGCAGAGCGATCAGCGATGCATGCAGGGAGGGTGATGTGTTGAGTCATATCCGTCTGATTCTTTTTTTATAAATGCATCTCTGGTTTGGCTTAAGTTGGGTTTAGTCGATGTGTTTGGACAGATCAACCCATCAGCGTCGCCTGACCCAGACTCTGCTCCCCATTACACAGCTCCTCCAATCTGTCACCACGAGTCAGTGATACTGAGCCGAGCTTCAGTCTGTTATAAATAGTTATGGTGCGGTCAGAAGCATCAGATGTCTCTGGTTTCAAAAAACACATCTATTTATTTATCCTTAAAGGGTAAGGTTATGTTTTTTCATTATTTGCTCATGTTAATGTGGATGGAAAGTTTTGTAGTCCGCAAAACATATCAGGACACAGCAGAACAGAACGACGTGGCAGCATCATCCTTAATGAATAAAGTAGATGGGGACTCAAAAAAACTCATAAAATGGCTCCATCCAGGGATCCCACCATCATTTGAAAGGACATTGTTGACACCCTTTTGACGGCAGACATCTTCACTGTAGTTGCTAAGCTAAAAGCTTTAGCATGCACCCTGTCTGAAGTGACTAAGCTGATGGATATATTATAAAAATCTGCATGAAAAGCTCATATTAATAACCACAAACGGATCCAGGACAAAGTTCCTTCCTGAAAATTGATACCTGAGCTTAACCTGTCTGAACATTCCTGCCTGACATCTTTAGCAAACCTGAAGCTAAACTCCCCTTTTCCTTAAATACCTTCTAAACATAGTTCAGCCCACCGAAGCCGAGGACTCGCTATCTCTTTCAGCTCGGCTCTAAGCTGACTTTCAGCTGACACATCAGCGTGCCTGTGATCCATGGCAGTGATAGCTTTTGGCTGTTTTGACATGGGGGACCAAGATTGTTTTGTGTGCGAGGGTGTGAGGGCCAGTCGGTCATCGGAGCTGGGAGGATTTATCACTGCATGCTGGGTATTGATTTATACCCGGGCGCAGGTCCGTCCTCCCCCCCTCCTCTCCTGAGCCTGTGGCCTCTGTGATTCCTCTGAGTGGTATCGGCTCCATAGGAGCCTCTAATCCCTGCAGCTGATATACAGTTGCCCTCCCTTGTTGTAAAACATTGATTGTTCTGTAATAACAAGTACAGATTGTGTACAGTCCCATGGCGAATTTGTAGAAATCACCCATAGTTTTTTTTTTCTTAATTAAAAAAAGATTGCGTGAGATTCGTTCCAGGCTTCGCAGGATAAGAACTGTTGTGGTTGCATTTCTTCACAATAAGTCAAGCCAGGCTTATTTCTGCAGATCGGTCTTACAGTGGCTCCCCCTCCAGGTCTCGACTCAACCGAGGATCATCTCTGAGAAAATAAAGGATAAACTGCTCAAAAACACACGTAAAGAAAAAGAGGAGAAACCTCCAGAGGAAGTCAGACACAACCTACCTGGATTTCTTTTTATTAAGCAGATGCTGCTCGGTGAACAGACGTCTGCCAAGGCTGCACAGTATTTACCTCCTCTAATGTGCAAAAAACAGCTCATGTTGCACCGTTTTTTAACTGGACGTCCTTTATATTTTGTCAGGGTGATGGTACACTCATGTTATAAGTGGTCTGGTCTGGTGCGTGGTCTGTAACATGACGTGAGCATCAGGTTCAGTTTGTTGCAGTGCCGCTGCAGCTGAAGACTGAAGGTGACATTTGCTGTTACGGCCACCAGACGTTGGGATGCCCCACCTGAGATGACGAGGCTCTGTCAGCTTGTTTAATTCATTATTATTGCTCTAACAGTGACTGTCCCTGTAATACTGGCTCTGCTGACTGTCTCAGGGTATTTCATTGCTTTGCTCTGTTTTATGTGCGTACAGCAGCTTGTGACTCTGAATCGTTGTCAAAGTGTTGTCGGCCTTTCTGATGAATTAAAGAGCGAACAAGGCGACGACAGTACAGTCGATTTTATGATGCCAGGATTGAGATGTGTCCTCGTATTTTAAAGTGTAAATATGATAAAAAGTGTTTTTATTAACGGCTTATTAGTAAAGTTTGAAGCATTAGTTAATTATTTATTAACCATTAATTACAACATGGTACCGGAAATGTACTGCATCTGAACATTAATCTGTGCAGAAAAACACGTTGACAATGAGTTTGTAACTTTGTTTGTTGTGTGTTTTGTCTCTTTTTTGGCAAATATGTTGCACTTAAAGTTTCGGGTGCAGACAGGCGGAGCTGTAACTGCAGTAACTGTGCAAAAATGTACAAAAAAAAACAATTTAACTGTTGAAAAGGCAACTGGATGAACGTGATGAACAAAAGATCCATCGCGCCTGCAACATCTGACAACATTAACATATGTGTATTATTAACACGATATCAGTATTTCTTTTTTTTTAGTATAACTGCGATTGTTACTACTTGTACATTGCAAAAATCCCAAATTGACGTAGAGAATGATATTAATATTGTTTTTAATAGATATATAGGGAAAATGATTTTTAAAAAATTAAATACAAATGGCAAAAATGCTGACACAAAAATATAAACATCCTGTTTTCAGTGTCATGTGTTTGATTTGACTTGTTTTTGCTCTTTCTCCATATTTCCTATTAAAAACAGACAAAAGTGGCAAAAGAAAAAAGTAATAATCCTTTAAAACATCTGACTAAATCAACTCAGACTGTCCACTTGTTCTCTGGCTCAAGGCTTTTTTACTTTCTATCGAATGTCATTGAAATCTATATTCACACTTCAAATCTGATAAATAATTACCTTCGGTAACAGACAAATACAGACGCGGGACTGAAAACAGAGCGTCCTTGGCCTTTTAAAATATGATTTCCAGAAGCCGAGTTCGACGGAGCTCAGGTATGAAAGAGCGAAAGCGTCTCATCCTTGACTGACCCGACTCTGACAGCTGATGCCTGCTGCTTTGTGGAAATAAACTAGTGGAGGGAAATGAGTTTGTATTCATTACATTTCATGACACTTCATGCATTTCCTGCCAATATGGAACGTTGCCACAAACAGTGCTCATTGGCCGTGTTGCTGTCATATAATTACCAACACCTGCCATTTGATTACTTACACCTGTTGCTTGTCTAATGAGATGGTGACAGCATCGGTTATGATTATGTGGGCTGTGTGTGTTCGCAGCGGTGGCTCCTTCTCCGTTCTGCGGTGTCGCAGCCGTCTCTTCTGATAACTCTGACCCTGGAGTTAAATCCATCGATATTTTCATTTTTCATGTCCAATAAATGTGTCAGACATTTAGTGGCAGAGCGGCTGAGCCGTCCGTGACCCCTATCTGCCGTCGTGAACAGCGCCCATAGCGTCTCATTTGGCCTGTCTGCTCCATTTTGGAGCGCCGAGGCTCCGGTGTGACATTACTTACGGTTCGAGTGGGAGAGTTAGGACTTTGTGTTTCTGAAGGAGGAATTTTAAAAAAGGTAAATACAGTATGAAGCTTTTTATTCATAACACAGTGTTCCTCGATGTCTGACATCAGGTGGTGTTTGAATAATTCCCCCGTGGATTAAACAGACAGTAAGGCGCAGCCTGCAATATCTCATTCTCTGTGCTCTGATAACGCGCGCGATCAGAAACTGGCTGCAAATCTAAATATTGACAGGACACGTAGCTCCCAGCTGAAAACAAGGCTGACAGGCCCAACATATATCCTCCAGCCTTTTGGTCTGCTGCCTGCCACGGACCAAAGCTTCGTTAAGTCACCTGTCAGATGAAATTACTCCGGTGTCAGTCGCCCGGTGAGGGTGACGGCGGGGATCCGGGGCGGTGCAGGCGCCGAGGGCCCCCACGTGTACCCAACAGTGTGTTACCCGGAGCGTCGGCGGGCGGGGGCGGCGGGCCAGAGCGCAGGGGACGCATGCTGTTAGGCCTCGCAGAGACACTTATACAGATCCATCCTCACTCTCAAACCGTGGCCGTAATCCAGAATGACACTTTAAAAAGAACACAGTGGCTTCATTAGTGTCCTGACAATACAGGCCTATGGAGTGTTAATGGTGAGGCGCTCATAGGCTTGGCAGCGGGGAAAAGAACTTTAATCAGTGTCTCACAGGTACTGCAGTTGCCAGGGATACTACACTAAAGACAGCATACAAAAGGACTAATGGTGTCCTGTTGCGCTAGTTGGCTTCTGGAGGACATTTTAGTTCCAACATGCAGATTTATGGAGTCGAGAGCTGCGAGAGAAATCAGCGACACACCACGAGCCGCAGTGGAGATGATATACAGTCATACAGTGGGATACAGAGACTGTATTTAATGCAGTTGTGTTACATATACGGTAAATTAATGCAGAGTTTAGTTAATAAACTTTCTTGCCAACTTTTGCACACTCACTGCCATGATTAACTGCCTCGTCTTTACTCATTTATATTTATATATTACATCTTTTTATTCTATTGATGACAACCACAAATCCGAATAACAGATTAAAAAGGAATAATAGATGGACAATGTTGAAAAGTTGCTCGGCTGCAGCAGACAGTATCCGAGCAGCAAAAGATGATTAGTGATTCTTTTCATTCTGTGATTTATTGTTTTGTTTTCTTGATTAATCAGTTCATAGTTTCTCTGCAGATTATATAAGAAAACAAGAGAGAAAAATCATATTTCCCAAAACGCTAACAAGACGTGTTCAACTCGCTTGTTTTGTCTGAAACCCAAATAAATGATGTCTATTTTCATGTAAGACAAAGAATCGATTATCAGAAATGTTGCGATATTAAACCAAGCGGTGGAAAAGGAGCTCACGTCCTTTATATGAGTAAGAGTAGAGAAATAAAGTCCATTACAACAATAAACGTACGTGAATGTCATCAGCAAAATGTACTTATGTTTGGTGGTTCAGGCATCGTACTGTAGAAGCATCATATGTTTCGTCTATAAAATCCTAATCTGGAACGTAAACTGTCAAATACATGTTGTTGAGTGAAAAAATACAGTATTAAAAAGCATAAAAAAGGAGATTTTTTACAATTAAGAGAGAAGGGAAGGGACCAAAAGCAGAAACACTCGGGAGGCAGACAGGATTCAGAACTAAGGACGAACTTTATTAAGCAAAAGCTGAATGATACAAAAAAAAAAAACAGAAAACCAGAAAATGAGTCAAAAACACAAAGTAGCAACAAAGCAAAGTACAAATCAATGTAAACACAAGGAACATAAAACTAGCACACACCATGAGGTCAAAACGCTAGAAAAACACTGGAGGATGCTGGGCTGAAACACGAGGGAACACAGGAGGGAACACAGGAGGGAACAGAAACGATCTGACAAAGACAAGAGGGAGCGCAGAGACTGTATACACACTAACGAGGGGGTGAGGTGCAGGTGGGGTGAGGCGGGGAAAGGACAGGTGAGGTAGAGGAGCAGAAAAACACTGGAAGGAGGGAAAAGCAACACACAACACAGGAGGGCAAGATTTCAAAATAAAACAGGAAATAACAGAACAACAAAAACCAGGATCACGACAGAGAGTTGAGTAAACTCTCCTGCTGGTAATTAATGAACCATTGTGTCCATAACACAGGGAAAAGTATCGCAATTCAACAAAACCTCTTCAGATTGCCTCTTTTGTCCAATAACAACGATCCAGATCCGACAAGTATTTAGTGCACACCTGCCAACTTTTTTTTTTAAAATCCTTTCTCCCGCTGTGCTCCCGATTGGTAATTTCTTCTCCCGTCTATCTCCCAGTTTCACAGTGACACAAATCAAATGGGAGCGTCTCAGTTTCTGTGTTGGATGTGTGTCGCTGCATGGAGCCACAACAGTGAGAGAGGAAAATAAAACGTGTCACTGAAAAACAAAATCTGAGCTAAAAAACCTTGACACGTGAAAAATAAAACACAGACATTAAAAGCTATTTCAGGGTTTTTATGTGTTTCTTAAAGACAATCTTCATGACTGTCTTTTTTCAGTCACAGGATTTTTAATAATATTTAATAATATTTATAATTTTACTGTCGCTGTTCTGGCTCCGTATCGTTGAACCTGGCAACCCGACCCAGAGGAGGAGGTGAGCGACCCTGCGCTCCATCAAGCTCTCCGCTGGGCTCAGTTTGCTGCTGAAAATGGGCTAAAAAAAGGTCCCAAGAAGAAGAAATACACTTCACACAACAGACTTTGCCTTGTTATTGACATCGTCTCACTTACTCGTCCTCGTGCCTTCGCTCTGCAGACCGTCGTCCTGCATGCGGTCCTTTTATCCTCCATCTTCTTCTTGCCTGGAGGTCTACCTGGCAGTGACGCCTCCTCAGACACACTTTCACAATGTTGTTATTTCTCATGATGTAAATTGTACATTGTCAAAGATAAATATATGATCTTTACTCTCACATGTTTATATTTATACTATTAATATGTGTTGCATGGTAATAATTGTCAAACATCGACACGGATCCACATCCGACAAATATTTAGATTACTGTCACATAAGATAACGAGTGCTGACAATTTCTCAAAATATTGGCCACTTTATTTTCCGTTAAATGACTAAAACAATTAAAATATATAGTATATCTGTGATGCTTGTGACACATCATCATTACCTTCTTGCAATCAGATTAATCCTTAATGTTAAAATCACATCACTTCCTCAAAACACAGGAAAATCAAACGTCTCACATTCACAGACATAAAACATTTCAAAGAACAATCTCATCACAGATGTCTTTTCCTTATTTTCTTTTCTTTTACACTTCTTGCCCCTCTGGTCTTCCCATCAAGTGAAACCTCCTCCCGCTGTGTTTATTGGGAGCTCTAATCCATACTGGTTATAAAAGAACAAACTCACTTTCTCCGGGCAGCTTGTTTTTCTGTCATGACAGCCTCGTTGTCTGGACTACCTGCTACGGGATGATGAAATTGCTTCTGCAGGAGGTCACACAGTCTTTTTTTTAGGGGGTAACTTGACATTCGATTTCAAGTTGTTTTTTTCTATTAAAGCTTTTCTTTTTGTGAGCTTCTGCTGCACTTTTATTCAGATCGCAGTATACGCTGTTCATGCACTGAATACTGAAGCTGTTGATAACTGCCTTCTCATCTATGATCACAATAAAAAGTCAAATTGAGATCAGATTTTTGGAAACACTTTATGATAACCAGCATTAACAAACAGCCCATCTGATTCTTTTTGGGTTTTTTTTCTTTCACTCAGTATTTTTAGGTTATCGTGCATGAAAAACATCTTCGGCTCTATTTAAATGTGTGCACGGTGCAAAGGGGTTGTGTTTAGACCCTTCATTGGTCATGGGTGTGTTGTTGGTGTGACATAAATTGTCGCTGTCCCTGTAGGAGCCAGGTGCGCCAGGACCTGGAGCATTAATATTAAACAGCAGCACTTGTCTTCGCTGAGTGACGGGGACGGGCAGTGTGCCTCCGCTGTTTCACAATCATGTGTCCTATCAACAACTCATTTGACTGCATATGAGAAAATACCCTGATATGTAATAAAGGAGGAGGAGGAGGTGTGTAACAGTGATGTGCAGATCTGAGGCGGGACTAGTCTGATAAAGTTATCAGCAGTGGGAGGGATGCAGGTGCGTGAAACACGTCTTTAATGAGGTAAACAATGAATGACGATACCTGCAGCGATCCTCCAGCAGCAGAGACAGTATGTGTTTCTCTCCCTCAACATTTTCAGCAGAACAGCAGAAACTTCGTCAATTATTTAAAACTGCTGACTTATTGGTGGATATTATCAGTCAGAATCTAATTTTTGTGTGAAGCAGCTGTCCTCCTGCTGAAACCTGAGATCCCGTCTGAAAGTATTTATTTCAGAAACTAAAAGTTTAACTGTGGAGACTTTCCTCCGTCCTGTCGAGTTTGTTTTAGCAACTAACGATTCACAGAGAGCAGCTATCGCACACTTTAAGGTCGACAAGTGTGTAGGAGAAGACCGAAGGCCGACAAAAACCAGGACAAAGACTCCCGCTCACTGTCCACTTCACTTCAACAACGTTTCAGTACTTCATCAGGCTATCTTACAAGACAATGGGGGAGGCTGTCTTAAGTAGGGTTGTGGACTCGCGTGGCCGCAATCAGGCCACAGACGTCCCTCATAATCCCATCAAACACACCTGGACCTGCAAATCTACGCCACAACAGGAAAAGTTCATATATCAATGAACAATGTTCACAATATAAAAAGTATAACAGTATAAATGTAATACAAGAGTAGGTTAGAGTCTTCAGGAGCCTACATGAGATTATTTGTGGGAACTGGCTAGAAAAAAAACAGGTAAATGACATGATGACATCACATTAAGAAGTAAGTCATCCTGACCACTAGGAGGCGTGGTCTAATAATTCAAAGGGTACATCTTCACAATACAATTCACAAAACAACAGGATTTTTTTATTGTAAAGCTGCAACTGATATTTATATTACTTTGTACAAGGTAATAAAATACCGTGTAACTGGATGGCCATTATAACCTTGGTTTATAAAGCACTTTATCGCTAACAGTGATTTAACTACTGAAGTTAAATAAACTATAATTTTACCGTTTCTTAACGATGGGTTGATATAAAGTGCTACCGAGATTTTAAAGGTGTAAAAAGACGCCGGCGAGTTCAGATATCCTGTGATTTAAGGACACGTTTGAATGAGGCTGTTACAGATTCCATTTAATCAGCTTCTAAAAGGAGCGCGCTGAACCTCGGGTCTTCATCTGGACCTTTTCAGAGATAGGAATTATCTTTTATTGGATGTTGATGATGTTGGCTGTCCCTGGGGCCGGACAGAGAGAGAGACACTGTGAAGGAAGGTGCAGAGAAAATTAGAAAAAAATTCAAATGAGCGAGGGCAAAATGAAGAGTATTAAAAAACGGAGAGCGAGTCTGTAATCACAGCAGATATCTGGCTGTAAGGCCCACGGAGGCCTTTTGTCCTCGTCTCGACTCCTGTCTCTCAAAAATGATCGGCGTGACCTCGTCCGGGGGTCGTCGCAGCCCGCCGTTAGTCAGCGCTCCTCTTTTCCACCGCAGTTATTGCCTCCGCATTCCTGATAGCTGTCTCATGTCCGAAACTGTCTCTCCCTCCACAAAAAGCATCCAAAACCACTCTGCAGACAGCCCATGATTGAGCGACTGGGGGCTTCATTTTCTGCAAAACAGCAGGGTTTGGTGGTAGCCGGTGGGTGGAGGGAGTCATTTCCTCGTCGGCTTTACCTCTCGATGAACTCTTCCAGCCTTCAGCCCTCTTTGAGTCAGGAGGGTGGAGACGGAGCTGGTGGTTTGTGTTACCACATCACACACCAGCAAATTATGCAGCATCACTGTAATTAAAATTTACAAACCTTTGACTGAGTTAATGACGAATTATGTTATTTATCAGCTCCGGTGCGAGTATCTGATTATAAATGATTAGCACACCTTCAGTACCAAAAATTAAAGAAAGCACTGGATGCGATCTGTAAAGACGGCTTGTTAATTTGATGCAAACAATCTGTTAATGCAGATAAACGTTCAGTAACAGATGGTTTCCTGAGCCGTCTGTTACTTACTTGATTAAGAAGAAGAAAATAATATAAATGACGCTGCAGTGACAGATGTAAATCAGTGGGATGACGGTTAAAAGTGATCGGGGTAAAGCTGTTTCGCAGCTTGTCGTGTGATTAAAATTGATTGGCACGGACGCAAAGATCAATGCCTGTTATCTACAACGTGTCGGCATCATGTTCAGCACTAATGTTCATAATGTAGACAGCATTTTTTTATTTGTTTGCTTAATTCTATTTCAAACACAGACAGTTAAAATATGAGCGTGTGAGAGTCTTGATTTTCTTGATACTGGAGTGTTTTTTTGACTAATTCTAGCTCGTAAATACCTGAAAGTCCTGCAGCCCAGTGCCCGGGATAACATGATGCCCGTTAACATCTCTGCAAATCACTGACAGCATTCACAAATGTACATGTCAGAGGCAACAAAAAAACAAGCTTTTTAATCAAGAATGAACTCCTACGTGTTCATTTGTCCGACCAGCGGTTCAAGACCAGCCGTGGCAGGTGAAGCTGGAGCTCTATTCTCTTCACCCAACAAGAGAAAGTGATGTACGAGTGAAAGAGAAAGACCGATCAGCTGTTCAGATGTGTTGAGATTGTTTATTTTGAGGTCGGTTGAGACTATTAAGATGTGAAATGGAGTTAATAGATGAAGAAAAAGGGAAAAAATCAAAGTACTTTTCATTGTCATGTGTTTTATTTTAAAAGACAGCCCTTATTCTATTCAAAATGAGTGAAGACCAATTATTTATTAATGAAGTACTTATTTCAAATCCCTTCAGTTCAATGTGAAAATTGACAATAATGTTGAAATATGGAATAACGGCTCCTTCGATATACTGTACAATGCACTGAATCACAATGCAAGTGAGACATTATGAGGTTCAGCAAATTTTCCTCACCTCTTTGGGTTTTAATTGAATAACCTCCAGGCGACACATTTCATACCGACTTTCCAAAATCGGGAGGTGAAAGAGTCTGCCGAGCCCAGTGACCGCAGTGTGAGACTGTGTTCAGCCTCTGCAAGTGTGAAACCACTGGATATTTTTAAGGAGCCCTTAAGGGAAATTTTCCAGCCATGTTTGTCGTGACTAAAGCTGGATATTTCTGAGATCAACGGGAACTCTCAGTGTTCGAGGAGAAAAAGGGACGGGGATGGACTTAACACAGAGGGTCGACATCATCCTGCATGAGAAGGTGAATCACATCTACCTCTCAAACACACGAGCTAAAGTTAAAAGAGTGAGTTAAAGGCATTACTGTGCAACACCAGTCAAAGGTGAAAGGGTTGTGGCTCTTCAGCTTCATTCCAGGTTGTCAAATAAAATAAAAAATAAGAGACTCGCCAACCCAAAGTATTGATATTCGACCTTGAATGAGACTTAACAAGCGTCCGTCTGTCCTCAGATTAGCTGCGACCCAGAAGCGTCCGAACACAGAAAAGTCAAACCGATCGTCAGAATAAATGAACGTTTCTACAAACAACAGATATGTTGAAACTTCATTTTTCTTTTTGCTTTTCCTTAAGGTTCAATTTTCTATTTTTCAATCATGTTTACACAGTGACCCTGAAAACTTTGTCTGTCATGCATTTTTCAGAAGATGTTCGGTTTTTCACATTTTGTGTTGTGTGTTCCTTCTGTTAAAATGTCTGGCTTCCAGTATGGCAGCATATCAAACCGGACCACTGACGTCCTGAAACACACCTGGAAGTGATCGGGATTATTCCTTAATCAGCAGGTGAAACGCAACAAATCAACGATCAGCCACATAAATGAATTACCATTAAAATTAGAACAATTAATGCATCGGACACTTTTTATCGGATGATGGATTAAAAAACAAACGTGAAAACAACAGACTTGTTGTGCAAAGGCCTTAAGACACAGAAAACACTTGGTTGGGGTTAGGAGAAGATGTCTTGGTTTGGTTGAAGATGTCCTGAGGTCTCCTTAAAGATAACCAGTGGCTTCATCACACCTTACAAATGTTAAAACACAGTCTCGAACTGTGGGCACTGACACTGGAAGAGTCTTAAATGTAATTTGAACATAATATGAAACTTTTTGCAGAAATTGTCAGAATGGTAAGTTGCCTATGATGCGTACAAATGTACTGCCAACATTAGTTCCTAGTTATGGCTGAGCAAAATAATAAAACAAAAGGGAAAGTACAGGCAGCGTGCAGGGTCTAGCATGTCATAAGTGATCATTGAGGGATTATTTTGAGTCTACGCATTGTTTTTGTAGGAGAATCCTACATCGTAAACCTCTAAGCCGAAAGAAACAAGAAGGAGAGGAAGGATGAAGCAGATAATCATGGACTTCTTGCTGCAAGTTAGTCATTTCAAACATGAAAGTAATGGTAATGAAGGGAAATGTCACCCAGTGTGAAACTGAGGTTCATTGATGTATTTTTAATATTTTAGGAGTGAAGCTCTCCGGCACAGAGGAAATATCACGTATCAGACTTTGGCTGCACACACAGTTCCTGTCGCTGAGATCAAATCATCGACGGTCTTTTCATGGGATTTGTTGATAATGAGAAAAAATGCAGAATACAATCTGTTCATTTGCTTCAGATTAAACAGTTAAACAGTTTTTTAAATGTATTATCGAGAAAGATATTGATTAAAGGTGCAGTATGTAAGAATCGACCGCCTGTCAAATTCATAATCAAAACAAACGGGCAGCATTTCACCAGCGTTACCGCTAACTGCTGCTGCCATTAGCTCAGTTAGCTCAGTTAGCCATGCATGACTGGTCCAGACTGGGAGCTCGGAGCAACAGGGCAGTGTTAGTGTTTACACCGCTAGCACAGGAGCTGTAGACCAAGACGGGCTAGCTGGTTAGCACGCTAAGATAGGTAGATATCTCTGCAGCACTATAGATAATCAAAACTGACTTCACCAAATGAAATCGCTACATATTGCACCTTTAATCAGACCTGAAGACTGTTGACATTTCATTTTCTGCTATGAGGGATGGATCCATCAAACTGTCCGTCTCTAGCCATGACACGCCATCATTACCTCTTCTTATCAAAGCAAACTGAAAGGAAATAAACAAAACCGCAGCCTTTAATGACGATCGATTTATTTGAATTTTTAATGTGAAAATCACATCGCTTGTACGTCCATAAAACACAGAAAATCAATTATGTCACATTCACATCGTGTTCCCGGAGAGGCAAATAAACGTTTTTTAAAAGAAGAGTCATCACAGATGTCTTTTCTTGTTTTCTTTCTTCCTATTTCCCCCCTCTGGCCTCCCATCAAGTGAAAGCTCTTCATGCTGCATGGTGTTTATTGGAAGGTCTAATCCATACTGGTTATAAAAGGCAAAATTCAGTGCGCTGACCTGCTTGTTTTTCTTTTACAGTTCTTTTTATTGAATTTCACAATTTACATACATTTGCAGAAAGAACACGAGCGCTCCACAACAACGAACATCCCCCGACCCCCTGCTGTCGCTCTGTAATGTTAAACCAGCTCCGCTTTCTACGAGAATGTACATCAAAGTGTGCACAATGAAAGACCGCAGTTATTACGAGACACTCACTTGAAAATAAAGCACTAGAGTCGTAATTTGAGGTCGAGCAGAAGCAGCACGTCCAGGCCCCAAAATGTCCAAGACAATATATAGATGTGTGTTGAGTGTCAAAACATGACGATATCAATTTATATTCCTGCACTTGTGTGGATGGTTTGTCAGAGAATGTCAAAAAAAGATCCACATACTATACATCTGATATTTTCAAGCTTCAGTTCTGACATGACATCCGTTATCCAGTGGGACGCTGAGGGTGAGGCAGCTTCCTTCCACCTCAAAAGCATCAGGCTGAACGCCGGGAGGAGAGTACAGGCAACAACTTTATGGGCCCCCGCAGGAGATACCCTTCCAGTACCCTCTCCAAGGTGGGGCAGAGCCAGAAAGTTGCGTCTGCAGACTTATATCTGTCACATTATGGCTTTTCATACTGCATATCCTTAACCCAGGGCGACTCTCAGCCCTGGGCTCGCCCTTAGCTAGTTAAGATTTTGGAGAGGGGATGTCAAGCACACAAAGAAGAGGAGTGAACTGTTTCTGAAACCTCAAATTCTGTTCTTGGCTGCTGTTCGAAGGTCTCGTTCTCAAGGAAGGCCAACGTCGTCTGGTGGTGAAGAATTGTTTTTGACAAAAGAAAAACCACATCTGTGATTAATCATACGACCCGGATAATGTCACGAAGGCAGCTGGCAGAAACACTGTTGACGCTCGCTGTGGTTTAAGAGGTTAAAGGTGCAATATGTAAGAATTGGCTACATGTCGACTGCTGCTAACAGAAGCTGCAGACAGGGTTCGAGTGACATGGGAGCCAATGGGAGCTGAGTGCCCATAATGTTGGGTGACATCACACATCTGTGGCGGTCAGTAATACATTACCAACAACCGTTATTTTTATTTACAAATAATGAATGTTTCATTGTAATGAGTATTTTCTACATTAATGATATAAATGGTGGTGGAGGTGGTATATGAAATGCAGTAAGTGGTGTTTTTAATACAGGCATTTCCATATTAAAGGACTGCAAACCCTCTGCAGTCAAGCCAATATCAATATTTAGCTTTTTTTTAATAAATGTTTATGAATTCATCATTTTGTCTGTAAATGTTGCCATTACATTAAATCATAGGTTTGTACAAGCGTCAAATATTGTTGTATTCCCCGGAGAATGGGCCGATTTGAACACATCGTTTGTTGTCGCCTCGATTTTGTTCCACTCAAGAGCCGACGACTAATTAATGCACAGCTAACACGTCACTTCTGCATGCCTCAATTAAGGATATAAAGTTAGATAATGACATACATACTAAATGACAGCTGAGCTCATGAGCCACTCTCATGTACTGTATGCACCGTTGCTTCATGATTGACCCAAACCGGGTAAGCAGAACTATTTTGTGAGAACATTCATATTAATATTTACATCTGTATTTCAGAGCTAGCCAGCGAAGTGCTTCCACATTGTGAACTTTGTAAAATGAAGTGTGGGAAAACTGTCACAAAGAAGCCAGTGTGGTATCTGACATCACCCTTGCATTACATTACATTACATCTTCAGACAGGGAAGATCAAACGTTGCAGCGGGGCAAAGGTTGATCTCTAGAATTGGAAAAGAACACAACAGCAACTCTTCTGTCTTTTTATTTCATGTTCCAGCCTCTTTATCATAAAACACTGATTCGCTCTCAGTTGCTAGGTTTCTTTAAACTACCTCAGAAGAGCTTCTGCTGGTTGAAGTTTTCACTCGAGGCCCAGAGGCGAATCTTACCGAGAGTCAAAATAGTAACAGGCCTGTAATACATGAATACTAGGTTTCGTGCTTTCAGCAACCTGAAAATGAGGACGCAGCAGAAGAGTACGCTGCCGTCTGAATCCACCATAGTTCAATACTTGTTAGCAAGAAAAAGAGTTGCTATTATTATTATTAAAGCTTGAGATCAACCCTGAAATAAAATCATGACAATATATTGAGAATCAGGTGAAATGTTATTCACCTGCTATCCACTTTATTCCTGGGAAGCCATGACACCTCGCGTGAATCATCTGTCGCAGCTGGAACCAACGTTTTCCAACGACTTCACACTGATGTTGAAACGCAGTCTTGAACTGCGGTCGCTGGCTTTGCAGTCACAGCCTTCTCGCCGGGAACTCCACCTCCATCTCCTCCACCTACCGATACGACAGTCCGGTCACAGACATGTTCAGTAATGTGAACGTGATATGATGTTTTCTAGAAATGTCAATATGGTACCTGGACATGCACAAATATGGATAAATCTAACCCCAAACCCTTCTTACAACGATTGGTACGGCATATCATTTATTCATTGCCACTAACACGTTCATGCTTAGCGCACTTAGCTAATGCCTTGAAAAGTGCCGTTGGTGTGTCAGTGCGTGATACCTTCTTACTTATGTTAGTTCTGCCAAGCATAGGGAGTATCACCCGTAATGGTTTCCAGTGTACAGTGTGTATCCACAGTGACCTCCCCAGGAAACTCGTGGATCAGGCTTTTAATGTGAAGTAACTGCAGGAAGTTCTGCCACCAAGATCCACAAATGAAGAGCCGACTTGTCTCGAAAGATAAAAATGTTACCCTGACTGTCGCTGAAGTAAATAAAAGATAAAGTGAGTTTTTTTTTCTTCTTTCGATGTCTTATTAAAACAAAGCAGGCACCCTGCTGACTTAAAGCTGCTGTCAGTCAGTCTTATGAAAGCAAGTATTAAATAGCTCTATCTCACCACAGTAATCACTGTTACAGAGTGTTTGGTCAGTAACTCATGTCTCTCCTCCTCCCACTCATGCAGTAAAAGAGAGAAGTAATTTTCTTCTGCTATCCCCGTCCACTTAACCAATCAGAGCAGAGTTTTGTCTGGTCGAGGGCAGAAGCCTCCCGGATTAACCTAGAGAGGAGGGAGGGGGTTGCTAACTGCAAAACACACAGGAAGTTAGCTAAAACAACACTTTAACACCGGAGATGTGTCTGGATTGTATGTATGGTAACATGAAATACGTCTGATTGTCTTTAGTCCCAGTGTATTTAGATATATGACCTCAGTTGTAACCAACACATAAAATGTCAGTTTGAGATGTTTGATATTATAAACCCGGCGTGATGTACAGCCAGTGCACGGACGCAATCTTACAAACCTTGAGACCCGAAGAGGACAAATGTTGGCGATGGGCTATCTGATGGATAGAAGTATAATAGAATACATAAAGAATTTATATTGGTGAGTAAAATGATTTACACGGACTGTAAAAACAGCATTCAATTCAATTCATCCCTGCGCCTCCAGTATATTAAAAATGCATTTCATTTTCCTTCTAATTTTACAGGCTCTTATTTCAGCGCCTCACTTTTCCTGTCATTTGCTTTCGAACACGTACTCCAGTTTACAGCACACACATTGTTTTCTGTGCAGTTTCTCCGCATTGCTTGAAGTGGAGGGTGTGTCTAAACTGTCTGAGTGCTGTTAGCTCCTACATAATGTGGGCGTCCGCTGTCATGTGAAATTAAATTCAACAGAAAGGTGCTTTACTGTTTAACAATCCGCTTGGCTTTGCTGTGATTTGTCAGAGCTGCAAAGAGGTCCACTCTTTTTCCTCCCACCGTACGTCTTCCCTTCAAATACCTGTGTCATTACATTCAAACTCATCCTTTCACAACTCCACATTGTTCTCGTTACCATCCATTTTTCCATAGGGCATCATTCATCAGGTATTTGAAAGGACAGCTTGGAGAGACAGGAAAAGGGGGAAAGTGAGAGGATGCGCTGCTGAGGACTCAAGCCGACCTCATTGGTTGATCTTGGTAATAAAACTCACTTCCTGCAGTTGTTTCACACGTAGCCTGATCACGGTGCAACATTTCATTGGGTTTCTTGCAATGTTTGGCACTCAGATTATAAAGAAGCAAATGATTGTAGCTACAGGGTCTGCCCAGAAGGATAAATATTAGCATTATGTATGTTTCTGCAAACCACATTGCTACTGTTTCTTGTAAAAATGCTGTGCTTATGCTCTGGAAAGGTTTAGGGTAAGAAAGAGATCATGTTGAGAACCCTAGCATCCCCTGTACAGGTGTGTCATATTAGGTTTTTTGAGGCCTGTATTTACCTGTGATGGTCGCCACAACCATGGCAGGAAATGGGCCTGAGATAGACACACAGCAAATATAGATGGCAATGTGATTTATTAACATTATTATGCTGCTAATTTGACTTGAGGTATATTTACATCCTGGCCTCTAGTGAACTCTTCAAACTGATTTTCCCTTTTTTAAGGTAGTTTAAAGACACAGAGCAACTGAAAACTCTTCACTACTTTATAACAAGGGGGTGGAAATGGAAAAAAAGTCACAATACTTTGGTAGCTATCGAGTGCTTTTCCCAAACCTTTGCTCCTCTAAAACCTTTGATCCTCCTGTCTCCAAGGTGGATAATGCAATGATGGTGTCACCCTCCCACGCCGGCTTCTTCAGGTTATAAAATATAAATTGCACCACTTTTGTTTTTGCTCCCTTTAAACATCTTTTAAAAGACTTTTCCTCACACCGAAAAAAGGCTAATTTATCTCAAAGCTCGTTCACAAATTCGTTTAAGTCTGTGTTAATGAGCGTTTCTCCTCTGCCGAGATCCATCCATCCACCTCGCAGGTGTGGCATATCAAGATGCTCATTAAACAACATGATGAGTGCACAGGTGTGCTTTGGACCGCTCACAATAAAAAGCTGCTGTAAAATGTGCAGCTTTATCTTGAAAAACGACATTTATGAGACACTGAAATATGAATTTCACATGACGAGGTTACAGATATGCATCCTGAGGAAACCAGTCAGTATCTGCCACCATTGCCTCAAGCAGTGCGACACATATACGTCACATACAGTTCACCAGGTTGTTGACTGTGACCTGTGAAATGTTGGTCCACTCCTCTTCAATGGCTGTGCGAAGTTGCTGGATATTGGCGAGGAACCAAAAAAAGACGGAAGGGTCAGTACATCTCTGAATGTTGCTTCGGTGCCAGACGGTGTCAGCTTAAGACTCAAAACCCAACATGTCTGCGTCAAATGACCTTTAATGAAAGAACTAAATTAAACAACACACTTCAGAGAACAGGCTGATGACTGCCTTTTCCAACTGTGTGCATTAGTTTATTTGCTGTTTGTCTCCAAAGCATGGTTGACGGCTCAGTGCGAGTCAAATTAAAAACAGTTTTTAATGACATTGTGAGCGGATCAGTGTCACACTGACATTACAGATATTTGTGAACACCGAAGCCACTGTAAAGCTGAATAAAAGTCTGATATAAAGTCAGTCTTTTAATACTTTTTCACTTCTTGCCCCAAGAGAGTTTGGTGTTTATTAACATTGGATTTTCTCATCTAGCCACAAAGCAACCTAGAAACCAACACATGCTAGCTAACTGATACAGCTACAATTGTTAGCTAACTGTCGGACTTGTGTCGTCTGCATATAGCCAAACCTTTAGTGCACGCTTTGTGATGTAATGACAATAACCTGCCTCTTAAAGAAGGCAGTCAGTTAGCATGTAATGCTTTATTAGCTTTGCCTTTAGCCATTTTAACACAAAAGCTACATGACAGTGTAACATATCTTATAAGACAGAACTAAAGTCGAGTAAAAACAAGTTACAAATGTCCATTTTGCTGTCATGGTTTCAGTTTCTGGTTTAGTTATTTCCTGTTTTATTCTGAAGTTCTCTCATGTGTCATGTTTTACTTTTCACTTCCTCCCATTGTCTTTTTCTCGCCTTTTTTTCTTTTCACCTGTAAGTCATTTGTTAATTAGTCCCTATCTCTTTCAGCCTGTGTTTTTCAAGTGTTTTGTCTGTTTTGTTCGTCTCCGGTGTTCCTCCTGTTCCTAGTGTTCCTGCCTGTTATCCCAGCACTTCCTTGGTTCACAGTTTTTATATTGCTGTTGTGCTAGGACTTTGTATTTTGTATTTAACAGACTTTATTTTAATAAACCTTACCCTGCCTGCCTCACGAGTGTCCTGTGTTTGAGTCCTCCTATTTTTGCCAGGCGTAACCTTTACTGGGTTGAAAGGTCAAAAAGTAGGCAGCTCACATCAGCAAGCGAAATCACATCCGCTTCATATAATTGTCTGTAGCATTGAGCATCTAAGCATCACATCCTCACTGAGGTTTACAACCACGTTACACAAGGGACGATTGATGCTTTTATGATCGACGTCAAGATTTCTGCACATACATTTCACAGTAAATCACACAGCCTCCTCTGACAGCTAATTAAAGAACAACACAACTTTTTTAACACCTCATAATTTCTCACTTCATACATTTGGTAGTCATTTGGAATATGCCATCAAAACAGCCTTACCAATTAGTTTTTAATTGCACCTGAGAGGATCAATGGGAGACTATGCAGGGTAAGCTTTCTCCTTTTTTTTTTTTTTAATGTTAATAAGACTGCTGCTCTTGATATATGTGTCAGGGAGAGCTGCCAGCCTTCTGCAAAGTCACTTTAATGATTCTCTTACTGTAGGTGGCAGCCGCTGCAGAAAACCAAACCGCAGCAAAATCACTTTATACCTACAAGGTCACACCGCAAGCAACCTCTCTGTTCTGTATTGATGAATATTGCCTTCCTTTCCTTGGCTCCTCTTTTCTCGCTCACTTATCATCCCATTTTCTTTCTCTCACCTATTTTTTCCCATCCCCTTTCAGACTGTGTGAAAGCCTCGGCTTCAGAGGTGCGCGGGGGCAGCCGATGTTTGACCAAAGGTGGCTTTCCCAGCGTCGAGGGAGACAAAGACGCTGGCCCACACAGTTGCATTGTGAACCACAGGACTGTGTAATTTCTATCACTCACTGCTCTCTTTTTCCTCAATCCATCCCTTGCCCTGTGCCCCTCCCACGCACTGCTAGGAAATGTAGTCTCAAAGCGTCACCACCCACAGCACAAGCTCAGAGATCACAGTTTGCAAACGAAAATACTCCCCCATACAGTGATCCCAATTCCCTCACTTCCAATGTGGATGTACATGTAGCCGGTTGGATGTGTGTGTGTGTTATGCACAGCGAGGTGTTTTCATGTCAGCATCGCTACAAATCCCTGAACGCCAAAAGCCTTGTGGTATGGAAATGATTCGCCATTAAACACCCTTATGTCTACATGCACATACACGTGCCACAACATATGTACACATGTCACTTTGTAGGAAACGGATATAAGAGGGAATGTCACAGTCTTCCTCGACAGGCCCGTGGATCTTCCTTTTCAAGACGTCTTGCGGGATGTCGCCGAAGGGCCACAGTGGGTTCTGAAAACAAAGAGGCATCGGTATAGACAAAGGCGCTTTAACAGCTCAGCTCTACTGAAAGGATGCACAGCGTCGCATGAAAGAATTTGGGATTACAATCACATGTGATCTATGATTCATGAATGGTGTTGATAAATTTATGGATGTCTGTTGGAGACGTCGTCTCTCCGGCAGCAGCAGCAGCAGATGTGCGTAATATGAAGCAGTTGTCCCACGAGAGTTTTCCCCTTTTGGATTCATCCTGCTGCGTCGCTCCACTGTTGGTTTAACAGAAAGTCCTTTATGTAGCGTCCTGGCTCACAGTACAGTCTATTCATACACTGGAAACTCTCACGAAAAGCTGGTATTCAAATAATGGCCACATCTCAGATAATACCCACGGCCCGAACAAGATAATGAAATCAAATCTAATGCACATAAAAGACACTTACAGGGCAGTTTCACATGTTTACTCGAGTGTGGGAACAAACTATTTGAGAATTTGTGTTTTAATTTCTGAATGAGGTGCAACATCCTGAAAAATATCAATATTCAATATCATTTTGGTTAGTTATTTCCTGTTTTATTTTGTAGTTATATCCTCTTGTGTCTTGTTGACACTTCCTGCTCACCTGTGTTCCCTCCTGTGCTCCTGTGCTCCTCCTCAGCCGCCAGCACCGCCCTGTTTCCAGTGTCCCTCCACCTGCACCTCGTCCCCTCATGAGTTCAGTTTGTATCTAAGCCTGTGTTGTTCCCTCACTCTTTGTTGGTTCGTCAGTTTTGGTCCATGGCGGTGATGATTTGTTCCTCGTGGATTTCTGATTCATCCTGTTTTTTAAATGATTTTTGTACTTTTTCTTTTCCTGCCATTTTAGTGTTCGCACTTATGGGTTTTTGGATTTTGGACATCAGCATTAAAACTTACTTTTTGTTCTTGACAAAACGTGACAAACTTTCAAAATTTTCTTTACTAAAATGTTGCCCACTAATTTATTCAGGGAAGAGCCCTGAGTTTGTTTAATCACTTGGCTTCTAATAACAAATAATAAGGTAATGTAGTTATATATATACTTTAAATTCTAAAATAAATGAAATAGTATTTAAATCTCATGCTAATATTTCCTTTCATTTGTAACGCACGATATGACCGAATTCAATTTACCTTTAACTCTTATGCACATTTAATTCAGTGGGCCCACTCATTAATCACAGCTGTGGGCGGCTTATATTAACATAGCAATAAAGAAAATCCCTGTTGCGGGCCCGACTCGAGGCTTGAGAGACGTGAGGACCCAAAACTTACGGCCCGTTCACTCAAATGAGCAAAAATGAAAGTGTGGTAAGTTATTTCAGTGCAGTCTGCAGCTTTACCAGCCTCTCGGTCTCTGGTGAACAGAGGGGGCAGGCACCGTGGTCTCTGCAGCTTCAACAAGTCTCTGGGTCTCCATGATGAACAAGATGGCACGCAGGTGTCCAGCGACAGCCCCGTCTCAGTGCGGTGAACACTGAGCATTGACTTGATGCTGCAGTGTCAGCTCGAGGCAGTCTCTGATCAATCTTCAGCGTTAACACGTCAGAAACGATGTACTGAAGCCTTTAGCATTAGCTGGGTTAGCAATACAGCGGCTGAGAGTCCATTCACGTTGCTAATGAATGCTACCAACATACACACGGCAGGCAAACGCACACACGTGAACAACTGTACAACACAATTCGAGTAGAAGTATCTTCAGCTGCTCACAAAGTGATGCAGCAGGAGTATCTGCACACAGACGCACAAGTGGAAAGTCTGAGACATCAACTTCACACGTTATTTTTGTAAATCCTAACATTTCTATAATGAAAATAATACATGAACTCGTATGAAACCAAAATGAGACTGATGAAATAATGTTTTTATAATTCCTTCACAAATGATCGTTGTGCTTTTTTAAATATATTTTACAAACTGTATCGATGCGTTTATTTCTTAATCACTATTTATTTAACACTAAAAACCCTGCGGCACAAAAAAAATCAATACACGATGTACTTTTGAAGTGTTAGTATCTTGACAGTCACGAGCGTTCTGATCCATAAATCTCTCCAACAGAAATGAGCTGCAGTTCATAAAGCGTCCTTCAGACGTGAACAGTAACTGAGGCCATTCATCTCTTATATGTGCTTCTCTTAAACTACAGTACACATAACACGCCGCGACAATCAATACCAAATGCACGGAAAATGTATTGATTACTCGCACTCGACTGTGATATGAAAAGAAAGCTGTCTCTTTTACAACCAGTGGCTTGTAGTGGCCTCCCCTGCTCTGCACCAGCATGACATCAATGCATAAATAAACACAAACGTTTGTATTAGCTACCAAAGTATTAATTCATGTTAAAGATGCCGTATATTCGTTCGACAACATATCTTCTCTCCCACACATCTGGACAGCTTGTTTATCTCCTCTCCAGTGAGAAACCTTTCCCTTTCTCCACATCATGTAAAAGTCCAACCACTGTTATCGCTGCAACTCGAATATGCAAAAAAAAGGCGTATTTGTTTGAAGATGCTACCTAATGCTCCTGACACTCCAGTGTGTGTGTGTGTGTGTGTGTGTGTGTGTGTGTGTGCACCCGTGGCAGCCGGTGTCCATGGGAATAAGGATGAAGTAGGTGGATTAACATGTTTGGACAGGGAGACTGATTGTTTGAACAGCCTCGCTGAGTGGATGACTGACTGACTGAGGAACAACATTGACTCTTATGTAGAGTGAGAGAGATAGCCCTGAGTTCTGGTCCCAGCAGTGTGTACACCCGTGTGTGTGTGTGTGTGTGTGTGTGTGTGTGTGTGTGTGTGTGTGTGTGTGTGTGTGTGTGTGTGTGTGTGTGTGTCTGGTTGTATCCAAACTCGTACGGTTTGTGGAGTGGACAGCAGTGAACGCTCTCTTATCTGAGGCTGTTTGTGTATGCACGTCCAGTTGCATCAGGCGGTGAAACAGCTTGAAGCAGCATCATATAAATGAAATATGTCACCTCAGGGCGATCACTGAAACAGTGGGAATATTACACAGGTTTAGTTCGCAGGGCTGCAGTAGTTTTGCCTTTTGATGCAAGCAGCATACGTTCCTCCTCCTTATGGAACTGATATATTACAGCGTTACATGCAAAACAGTATCAAAGAGCTCAGTTGTTGTGGATTTGGAGCCGCTTCAGGCTGTAAGTTTATCTGAAAGGCTAATCTCTAACCCATATTCCTCGAAATACAAAAATGCAAGAGTGCAGAAATGCATTTATCATACTGCTAACAAGTCAAACTTTGGGCTCAAACTTAAGAATAAAAAAAGCAAAGTTATCACATTTATTATGATGTAAAAATGCTTTGAAATGTAAGAGCACTGTGGCGGGCTCTTTGTAGCCTATGGAAGATTTAAAATGGCTAAATAAAAACATAACCAACGAAGAAATCAAGTCAACTGCAACAAACACACATATTTGCATTTCATGTACAGTTCATCCGATCCTTCTGCCCCGAGCTGTGATTTTTTTGTGTTGGAGTGGATAATCTCCGTTTAAAAAAATCAACAAATGCTCCTTCGCTCCTTCTCATTAAAACTAAAATGACAACGCTTCTAGTGTTGGCAGCACTGAGCTTTCCTTTGTTGGACGACGGTGAAATGCATGACACCGTGCAACTTTTTCTGACGCTCCAAGTGTTTCGCTTCTGTATCGCTGTTGTATCGTAAAGACAGCGTTTGCAACATGGCTGCCGTTAACAGCCTGGCTACTGTTCAAAACGGAAAACAACAGGAATAAATTGACCTAGAGATCCAGATCTCAGTGCTATGAAACCCCAGTTGTATTAATAAGTTGGCACGTTTCATTACTTTCTGATCTCGTGGAAAAAACGCCGGTTCTGAACGGTCTCGAGTCCAATTGATCAACGGGGTAACAGACTTAAATACTGCTCCTCGTTGCTCTCCATTGAGTGAATGCCTGTCCATTCACTCTCGTCCTCCATCAATGTGGTACTTTTTCTTTGCAGCGTAGAGTTTCTACAGTTATAAAAGTTGCTCCACCGTTACCTGGAGACAGGTAAGACCGGGGCAAACAATGTCTCTTCCTGTTTTGGTTGCACGATGGCAGACGTGCTTCCTTTGTGCCGTTATTTGTGTTTATTTTCCCAAGAAAAAATCCAGCCGAGCAAAACTTATTCTCTGCACGGATGGTGTCATTTTTCTCCAGCCGTTACGCCGGGCAATCAGGATTTACTTCAGAATGATAAATTGATGCAAGAAAAGTTGTCTATGGCAAGTTTGTTCACTGTGGCGAATTGATTTTATTATGCCATTAAAAAACTTTTGCCACAACCAAAAAACAAATGCATTTTACCTTCCTTCTTTGGTCAATAGATTTTAATCTTAAGCTTTTAGCAAACAGAGATGAGCCCTGCACCTTCTGAGACATGTTTCATCATTGGTCATTTATAATATTTCAGCTGAGACACAAATAATTCAAAACAGGGTTGTTTTAATTACTTTATAGCAAATTGGGAGTGATTTCAAACCCTGCCTGACTAACCACTCCTCCGTGGGTACAGTAGAAGTTAGTAAAGCAGACTGAGTGTGAAGAACAAACATATTTATTGTGCTACTTGCAAAAAGTAAAGTGTAAACGTAACGTTGAACAACAATCTAATATGTTTATGGTATACAAGCATTGCAAGTATTGATTAAATAATAGGAAACTGGTGGAAATGGAAACAAAAATAAAAAGCAGAAACCATTAACAGAATTTAGTACCATATTGTCTAGTGTAGACAGGAAAGACACAAAATCAATGCCAGTTTTATTCTTGTTGTGCTCCTCTAAATAATACCAAAAAGAAATATTTTACAGCCCAAATGAGTTTCAGAAGGTGAGTGCTTACCTCTGTTTGTCCTGTACTGGTTCTGCTGCGTCCTTTTTTAAACGTGTCCATCACCACTGACAGTGTTAACAGAAGTGCAGCGCTGAAGCTGCTGAGCAAGCAAACATCCGTCCACTCGTCTATTGTGAAATTTCCCCCGAAGACACTTTGTTTTTGCATCATTCAAGCTTCAAGTGGAGTCTCTCCACATTCGTATTCTGAGCAGTGACCCTTCTGGTTCCACTCACAACGTTTCAAAATACTCCGCTGGAAAATTACAAAATGAAAAAAAAAATGTAATAATATAATCACAACAAATTATGACAAATTACAGCAGGAGCTATGGGACCGGCAGTTATTTGGCCAACATGGATACCGCTGAAAACTACAATGTCCAGGCTGTAACTTAAGCCGTGCCAAGCTCGCTCCTTTGACCTCATTTTGAGAAGCCCTAACTGTGTTTGGCCGAGCTCAGACAGCGGACAGCAGGAGGTCCACTCCTGGCACAGGAGGGCCACATGACCAGATGGAGACTAGATAATTATAGTTGTGTTCAATGACTTGAAGTGGTCGATCACCGACCACTTCAAGTCATTTTTCTGGCCTCGGTGTACCAGTTTCGAATTGATTTTCAAAACTCACACAGCCATTTTTTATACGCTGAATAATGTGGAGAGAATAACATGAAAAAGCAACTGGACTGTGTGTGACTCGTGGCTGCCAGTGTAAAATGTAGGTATTTTTTTTTGGTTTGTTTATTCAAATCATTAAAAGTTGACTAAAAGTTTGGAGCCAACAGTAATGCAGAGCTGGCTCTCGCGGCCCTCGTGGCTCTCGGGCTCTCGCGGCCTCAGTCTGTGCAGGTCTTGGCTGAGAGCAGTGATCACATATGTCTGGAACATCAGCGGACGACGACTTCCAGCCAGTCTTTTCTTTTTTTCGGATGCTGGAAACAATCCCTGCCTTAATTGGGGGGATGAGGTTCTCCATCATTTTCTAATCATAACTTATTGCTGTTTCCTGTGTGAATCACATTTGCGGCCAATTTTAGTCAAACCGTGGATGAGATATTGTGCGGCGGTCCAGCAGCAGAGGCACGGGGGCAGCGTGTGAGTGTGTTCGTTTGTGTGTCCGGCTTCTGCTCATTGCTTCATTTGTATCTATTATCACCACTTTTCCGAAGCCGTGACCAAAATGGTAAAGGGGACACATTTCTTCGAAGGCCATTAAGCACAATGTAATGAGCGCTGATGCATTTTTAAGAGACACCCTTGGCTGGAAACACAGCGCTGCCTTCCTCATAAGTCCAATTTAATCTTTTTCTCATTATGAATTATGGTACAGTGCTTCAGGTGCATGTGTGTGTGTGTGTGTGTGTGTGTGAGACAAAGGCCAGAAAGCAGATGCTGCCGTCTTTTCCCACCTGCAGGTCCATCAGGTCACCACGCACACATGCAAATACACTCACATATCATTTTTCTTTTAAGCTGTCTGTCTG
Source organism: Pagrus pagrus (assembly GCF_965226575.1). Lineage (NCBI taxonomy): Eukaryota > Metazoa > Chordata > Actinopteri > Spariformes > Sparidae > Pagrus > Pagrus pagrus. The sequence goes on along the minus strand of NC_140200.1, from coordinate 2,916,679 downwards.
TGACCTGCAGGATTCTTGGTGTGTGGACAACATCTGACTGCACACACAGACCTTTTTTCAGATGATTAATTTTCCATTAAGAGTCTCACTTTGAAACGAGGCTCTTCTGCTGCACTACCGAGTAACAGAGACTCCAACAAACACAAAGAAACAAAGACTGCTCCTCCAACATCTGCACACATTCTGCCTCAAGTGTCAGAAAACCCATGTCTGTTTCTGGCCAAGGTAGCAGCTGAACAACAACAAAAAAACTTTAATCAGAAGAGAATATCTTCACTGATTGACTTTCATGACTTAATGAAACGCTGTATACTGTTTTACTTTGTTTAAATTTGCCACCTTTCTAGCTTCACACGGCGTTCTGGGGAGCTGATTTTCCTCTGAGGACATCTTGTTTATTCAGTTATGGAAAGATATTCATCAGATTGTATTATGACCTTATTAATGTTGTGAATATTACCATTATGAATTCGAATTTCTTCCCCAAAACTACATAGTGCACCTTGAAAAAGAAAAAAAAAGAAAGAAAATCAACAGTCAGTTTGAAATGTAAATGCCACACAGTCCACTTGATTGATCGTGTAATTGACCGATTTGCCTTCGACGTGCTCCCGTACACAGACCTGCCTTCACCACTCAACCGTCAATAAATCATTAGCGCATTAATTTTTCAGACATTAGTATAATTACAGTCATCAGATGAGACCACTGACGAGTGGATTGGCAGCCCGGCAATTCACTCTGTGTGTGAAAAGCCACTTCCGACCTGCTTATCCTCTTAAAGCGAATCGCAAAAACAAACACGTGGCGCGCTGCCAGGTGGAGGCGGCACAATTAGCAGCATCCTGCATGTGGCAGGAAGCGACGGGGGGTTTCCAGGAAATGTACTGGATGAGCATTATCACCAACAGCAAGATCTGAGCTGTTTACTAGGAATATTTCAACCAGTGTGTCACAGAATAAACTGTATCTGTATCCATATCTTCTGTTCCCCCTCTGAAAGAAATCACAACAGGCTCATTTTCCTCCATAAACGCAGAGCAAATGGAAAGTTGTGGTGCGTGACGCTCAAAATTTTGGAACAAGCTTCTGACTGATTTTTGTTGGAGTTTCCCAGCGCCGGCAGAATTAACCGAAAAAAGGAGGTTACACACCGGACAGCTGCTTGGCTCGCATCGCACACAGAGAGGATATGAGCCATGACGATCGTGCGGGGAGAAGCCTGAAGCTGATGCATGCAAATCAAGAAAATCTGAAATTCATAAGTCATACCTGATAATTGGCCCGAGCGCTTTGCCTCTTCACCAATTAGTCATTTCAGTCCGCGAGGACAGGGTCACGTAAGGAGAACACACACACACACACACACACACACACACACACACACACACACACAGGGTTACCTCACAGCAGACTCCCACAGTGACCGACTGATATTCATTTCCAACTGCTTTGTTCAAGAGAGGGAAAAAAAATCAATACTTCACTGAGGAACGCAATAAAGGAGGGAAACAAAACCAAAAAACACTAGAAAGTTGTTTTTTTAAAAGAGCATAATAAAACACGCAGCATGGCAACAGCCTGGTAATTAAATCAATTAGTTTACTTTCAGAATTTAAAAGTGTGAACATGATGATAAATAGAAAATGTTTGACATTTGTCAGAAGGAGCCTCGTTTCATAATGTCTTTTAATAAGTCTAATTAAGTGTTTACCATCTAAATTTAATGTTTGAGGCGACAGTGTAAATTGATCATGATAAAAAAATCATTAAAATTAATAAACACTTAAATCAGGTCGAGTATTTAGCCTCTACATTCCAGTCCGGCCCTGTTTGAATTTTCACCGGTTAGACAACCCTTGTGCGACCCGTTTCCATCTGGTCCTGGTTTGTGCCTTCACGGCTAACGAGACCCAAATTCAGAATGACATCAGTCATGATGTAATCTCACATGAAGGCTGTCTCATTCATGAATTTAAAAAACATCACAGGACTTTTATTTATTCCTCTGTTTTGTTTTTTTTCAGCCCCACAGCGAGTCTTTGGAAATAGACCAGCGGAGCATTTGTGCATCGCAGGGGAGCCAACATGGGACACTGGTGATGTTCGGTGTGTTACAATGTGTTTTATAATCTGCTGTGATTGGACTGAAATAAAAACACACGCATTTTAAAATCAGACACTTTTGAATTTAGGTTTTGTCGCCTTTGATTTCCAATTTTGACGAACTTGTTATGTTATGCTCTGTTGTACTTGTCACTCTGCAGCTTCAGTGATGAACCTGCAGAGAATCAGCACATCCAGCTCGGCTGTCGGCGGTTTCAGTCTAAAAACCCATTTTGCATCACCTGATCAGCACCAAATGGGAGACAGATGATGTAAGAACTAAGAGCCAAGAAGTGTAGGGGGTTTTCAGGTTAGGCGCCGAGTCAAACCGTACCGCGCTGATTTGTGTTCCCGTTACAGGTTTTGACTGTGCCGAGTTCTGCTAGGCCGTGCCCGGGCCGTCCTCTCCGGAGCGGGGCCCAAAGCGTAGCATCCGGCTGCGGTGACGCCCCGTGTCGACCCCTTTCTCCTCCTCAAACATTTGTTGTGATTGCGTGACTGATGTCTGTGCAGGAGACCAGAGAGAAAGACGGTTTTAAAGTCTCTGTGTGTGTTCAGCTCTCAGTACTCTTGAAGTTTTGAACTGAATTTCTGTGGTTTCATCCCTCCTGGTTCTTTCAGACAGTTGCTTTGTTTTACTTTGTCATTGCGGCTGGCTTCAGTTGTTTTCGGGAGTTAAGTTACTGCTGGTGAAATTCCAACGTTTCCTAGTTTTGCTGCCTCATAGTAAAAGCTTTTAAATGCAGTAGAGTATTACATAACAGGGGACTTTTATTGTGCAGAATTTATAAGGAATGAAAACAAGCTAATCTTCAAATTAGTGGAGCTTTGTTAGCGTCAATTCTTCCATAATACTGCAGGGAGGACGGTACACAGCCAATCCTCTGACCACTACTCAAGACAAACGAGTCGCTAGTAAAAGACACCGAGCTGATGTGCTGAGCCGAACCAAGCGCTGTGTGCCCATGTTCATTGAAATGCCCCAATAAGAAGTACAACACGACTGCAATTTGATTTTGCACTGCTGGATGTGTAAATAAGCAACCCTTAGCTAAGTGCTGAGTGCTGTATCGTAGGCAACTGGACTTGTTTCAGGTTCTTGAAGACGTTTCTTCTCTCATCCAAGAGGCTTCTTCACTTCTAACTAACTGGAGGGGAGTCGCAGGCTTTTAAACTCTGTGTGGGAGTGTCCTCACAGAGTCGTTAGGGCCACTTGTGGCCTTCATGTGGGTTGTTAGGGCTAGGTGAGCCCAGGTGTGGATGGCTGTTAAGCTCTCTGGGGAGGGAACTCAGTACAGCATTGTAGGTGGGTGATCAGTAATGTCTTCAGCCACCTAGTCTGTTCAAAGACGGTCGTTCCAGTTTGACATAGATGGATTCCTTTACTCCTCTTTCGAACCATCTGTCTTCTCTGGACAAGATGTTCACATTGTTGTCCTTCAGATGTAAGTGGACAGCAGGTGTCGTCCTCTTAGCTAACAAGTTCAGTCAAACTTTGAAGGTTGTGCTCACTATTTCCTTCCCGAGGTGCCAAAGTGGCCAAAATCAGTAAAGTAGCCTTTTAGCCGACGCTTGCTAACTAAGCGGTTGAATCATACGGTGGATGATTCAGAAGAATTTCCCAACGCTGACGTTGACTCTCGATGACTGGATCGATGTAAACGTAACACGTTTAAATGGATTCGAGCAGCTTTGGTCTGCCAACATTTTCATTTATCAACTCGCCCCAAAGTGTGCTGTAAACGGTCCTGGGAGGAATTAATACTGATGGGAGAGTGCGTTTTTATAATTAAGGTCTTTCATGAACAGTAAGTCTGAAATTCAGAGGAAGTAACACTAATTGTGTAATTTTTTTAAGCTTGTAAAAAACCCATCTGTGATTTGTCATCAATCACATTTGCAGCGATTTTTCTAACTTTTCATCTATATTTCTTTTCATCCCAGGTTGTACTGAAGCATCAAAGAGGTATTTCATCGCAGGACGCCTTTTTTTCCCCTTCTCCCTCTATGACTGTTGGCCGTCTGTCAGCATTTCTTTCCCTTTTAACTAGCCTTTCTACTCCGGTGCTGTCACATGGGTTTTACAATAAATGAAAGCAGAAAGGCTACAGATGGACTATGTGACGCACAGAGTATAGATCTGACATGTTGACCTAGAGGAAATCAGCAGATTTGTCACTGACACGCTGGCGTGTTAAATCCTTTATAGTCGGAAAATTTGAAGGTTAACTGGGGCAGTTAAAAAAAAAAAAACCCAACACTGCAGCATTTAAAGCCTCATTATCAGCCCGAGGCCATGGTGACAGATTTCTGATCGCCATGAAGACCGTTATTATCACGTCCATTAAGCCGCCAACATCAACATGACATGATTTTGGACTTACTGTGATTGAATCCAATGTAATGTGATCAGTGCAGAAAGTGAACCACATGTTGCCGAAGAGTAAACTAACAAAAGTCCCACTTGGTCGAAGTTAGGGGGATTTTCAGGGACAAATGCACTGATCAACATATTTCATGAGAACCACACTGAGTATCTGTATCTGCATCTCTGGCAGCCCTGACATCTCTTTGAGCCGGCACACTGGTGGCCGGCGTGGCGCTCGATGCAGATGAGATTTCAGTTGAGTGACAGGCCGGGGACATGCGATGTGTGCGTGAGCCTTCGCAATCATGACGACATGATGGCAGGGAGAGGGAGGCCGAGGCAGATGAGAGGAGAAAAGTGGGAAATACATAATGAGAAGGAGAAACTGAAAGATACATGTCATATTTGAGACAATGGAGAAAAAAAGAATTTGGGATTCCTTTTTCTATGATTTGCTCCCAATCAAACACGGGCTGGTTTCCAAAAGTTTCCGATATACTCCTGTCTAAACACCACAAGTCCTCCAGATTAAACTGCAAAATATGGTGTTTGTCTAAACCCTCTCGAGCAGCGTACCGCCCCAGTTGAGGGCGTTAGGAGAATGCCGGGGGGCGCTGGAAGCAATACATGTTGGGACATGTTGGGAAATTCATGTCTGTACCACTGACTGTATAAAATATGGGCGGAGTATGGTTTCAAAATGAAGTCTGATTGTATAATCTTATGAGAAAATGACCCTTGCTTGTATCACTTGATGTATCACCTCAGTAAACAGTTTCTTAGTGAGTTTATGGTCTCAATTGCTGGCGTCAAGTCTCCTTTAACACAGCAGGACGGTCATTTTGTGCCCAGTAAGAGTAAAACAGGCGATAAAGCAGAGTATGCTTTAGGACGAGGCTAGTTTGTGATTGACAAGTCGCTATCACGGCGTGTCCTCAGTCAGATACAATCAGGATGAAGCCCCGCCTGCACATCCATTGTTGATCACTTCCCTTCACATATTGCTGCCTGCAAAAGCCACAAATTGTTGCACGGGTCGGGTGTGTTCACCTGCTTTTAGTTTTTATGCTAAGCTAAGCTAAGCTAATCGTCCTCTGGGCCCAGCTTCATACTTTTGGCCGGATATAGGAGCGCTATCGAGTTTCTCACATAACTCTCAACAAGAAATCAAATAAATGCATTTCCGAAAATGTCATGATTGGCATATCCTATACTATTACATCATTCACAAGTATACATTTACACTAAACAGTCCAGCAGGCGCAGCTGCTTCCAATCTTAAGTCCTGTCCAAACACAGCACAGAGCTCACTCCCATCAATTTAAATCAAAACTGCAACGCTGCCAAACGCCCTCTACTCCATTTTACTTTTAAGATATAGCTTCATCTTGTGTCATTTTTTAACAGCCCAATACAAGGTAGCTGTTCAGCAACCAACCCCAATTCCTGACACAATTACCCCCTCGGACCCTGCACGCCTCTGGTCCCATCTTCAGAATTGTGTGAACCCTTCAGGCCAGACAGCATCAATAAGTGCCTGACAGGCCTTGGAGGAGCCCCATTCCCAGACACTAGTGGCAAGATAAAAGACAAATGAAGAATAATTGACTCGCAGCTCTCGGCCAAAGGGATTAGTATGACTGAACTCTTGGGATCGCTTCCACTTTCTCTCTCTCAATCTCTGTCTGTCTCCCTCTCTCCCCATCTGTCTCCCTGTCTCGTTCGCCCGTTCTGTTCCGTCGTGGCACCGCGAGCACCACTTCCAGAACCGCACTGTCCATTAATGCCCCGACAGAAAAGGAAAAACTTATTAAAGACATCAATAAACGTCATTAGAATCCGAGGGGAAGAAAGTGACCTCATTTAAAAAGGCAACTCGGAGTTCGCCCAGGGACTTAACTGTGCCTCTGCAAATATTCAATCTGTTTCTTTGTTTCTCTTCTTCATAGGCGTCACGCACACTTCAAAAAGTGATGCAGGCAAAATGAGAATGTGAAAAAAATAACGCATTCGACATAAACAAATATTATTCAAGGTACTCTAAGTTTCTCTTGTGTACACATTGTGATGCAGACCACAGTGATGCTTTCGTCTCCGTTTGAAGCAGCTCATTATTTTCAAGGCTTTATGGAATCCGACAATCTCACCAGCCAGTCAGATCAATGATACGACACAGCAAACAATGGAGGTATCAGGACGTTTTTTGTTCCCGTCGTGGAACGAAGGAAACTGTGATCTAAAATGTTACCCGAGACGGATGTGAACTTTGTAAAAACTCTGATGGGTTGTTAGTATTCTTTCTTGCAGCACAGCGGTTGGTGTTAAGGGTAATGGGGAAGAAGAAGAAAAGAGATCGCGGGAAATGGGTTTTACTACTGGAATGGGAATTTGCGTGCCCCAAATATGAAACTATTTATTGCAACGGTTACACATCTGCTCTGTGATAAGCATGCGTGTAGTCACCTCCACGGGGTGAGGGCCACGGCCACCTGGATATTTTGGCCCCTGTGATCCCCCACTAAACCCCCACCCTGTGTTCATTGTTTATATACCATATTAAAGTTCCCATCAGCTAGCATATCTTAAAGGTCTTGACTTTATTTACACCCTACACCCATAATTTATGCAGAAATCGTCACTGTAGACGCTGAACTAAAAGTGTTGACCGCATCTGGACACTTGGATTACACCAGATGAGCTGTAAAGAGACATTTTATGTTGTTTTGTTGTTGTTGTTTTTACATCAATGGTTTAGGATAATGTTGTTGCATGGACAACAAAATTTCACTTGAGTTTGTTTGAGATTTTTGGTGAACTTATCCTTCAAGATCACAATAAAATACTATACTATCTTGTTTGTTTAATCTGAACAAAACATGAAGTAAAATTATCACACAGCAGCACCTTTAGAGGTGCTGGTAGGCAGAACACAGGCTAACTGTTCCCCCATTTCCAGTCTGTTAACTAAGATAAGCTAACTTGCTGCAGTTGGAAGCTTAGTGTTTACTGTACAGATATTAGGGTTGTAAGGGTACACAAAGTCACGGTTCGGTACAGGGTCGTGGTTCTGCATGAGCTGGAACCCGTGAGAAAAGAGTAACAACAAATCCTGAATGCATAAGGTTGATTTTCTATTTATATTCAGCTGACAGGAGTGTAAGTTACGGTGTGCTCTTCCTGTCAGTTCCATCTGAGATAACTGGTCTAGCCTGTGGGCAGGCAGGTTTATTTATACAGCACAATTCAGACACAAGGCAATTCAAAGTGCTTTACAGAGGCCTAGAAATATATCAAAAATATTTGACTTTGGCTGATTCAGAAGCCACGATAAAGGGTGACGTTTTAAAGCCCTAATTTAAATGAGCAGTTTTTGCAGCCTCAGGTATTTTGAAAAGCCTGGTCCACAGGTTGAGGAGCACAGAAGTCATTAGCTCCTTCACCTAGCTGAGTGCATTAAGCAGTAAATAGTGAACATACACTCCGGCAAAAGTCAGATTTTTATGGAGGGCTGATAAAAAACAAATGCAAATGTGGGACGAATACACGTTAAACCCCAGGTGTTGAAAAGGAAGAAGGATGCATGAAATAAAAATTACAGTATTTCTGAAAAAACAGCTTTCCAATTCTGGCTCCTACATTACCCACGATGCAATTAAGCCATTTAGTGGCATCATTGGCAGTAATTCATCAGATTACACGCAGCGTCCTCTGGAGCCACAAAAACTACTTTTTTTCACATGTCCAGTTCTTCACAAGAACTGTAAACACACTTTACTGTGCAAAAATTGGTGGAGTTACCCTTTATGCTGTGGACTGTTATGAAACAGTGAACGACCTGCATCTGTGCAATTTTCTCAAACAAATTTGCAATTAATCCAATTACCAAATAACAATTAACACCCTGTCGACCACGGGCCTGGTTGCTAATGACTCCTTGTACCTCCGGATCCTCGCCATGATGTTTTTCTTTACTACAACGTAACGCTGATTGAAGACCTTTGTTGGAGTAAATGAAAACAGCTGGACAAACCCCTGGAAGACTGTGTTGTCAGATTCTCCAGCAGGGCAGATGAAGGCAATGATTTCTTTGAGCTCCACCTCCCTCATCACTATGGCACCCCATCCCCATCCATCTATCTCTGCCGCGGTCTATGAAGCCATCCATTCACCCACCCATCTTACTAACCCACCCATCTGCTTATCCATCCAAGTACAAACCATTATGGAACATTATCATTTAGTCCTTCTGGCTACACGCTGCCAGTGGCCTCGCTCTGCCCAGTATCCTCCCCTGATCTCCCCTGCTCCCACTACTAAAGACCTGGAACACCAAGTCCTCTCTCTTGGGTCCGTGTAGGCCATCTGTGCTCCAGACTGGGTAGAAAAGCGGTGTTGAGTTGCTGCCTGCATGCAGGATGTCCAGGGCGACACAGATCAATGCGAGGGGTGTGGATGAGTAAGTAAAATGAGCATTGATTGCCAGGAGGCGGCACGCTGCCAACGGGGGGGGACAAGGCTGCAAAACACCCACTAAGGGCCTCGGGGGGGTGATGATTGCCAGAGCTGGAAGATTCATGTTTGTGTGAGTGAAAAATACTTGAATGTCTTTGATTTCTGTATGCATCTATATGTGAGATCATGCTATAGAACATGTGAATCAATCGACACTGCACAAATCCAATCACGCCTCGCGAGCTGCTGTTCTGTGGAGGGCGACGAACGAGGACGCACTTAAAAAGGCTCACTATGGTTTTTCAATAAGTGTATTCTGCTTAAAAAAAAACAAAAAAAAAAACCTGTCATAACAGCCTAACGACGCTTTCTACAGCCTGCGTGAGCTCCTCTAGATTGGCACATCTCATTATTTCGCCCCCCCGCTGGCTCCCAGGACATCACTGCTGCTTAAAAAAAAGGTTTTCAGAAAAACGAGCAAGACGGAAATTGTGCGGAAGATCTGACCTTCGGCGTCTGTTTGAATACACCCGAGTTCAGTTTGAATATGAAATCACTTGATTAATTAATTTTTAATCCATTCCCACTGATATTGGTACAAAAACAGAGCACAGTCACACCAGCGGTACCAGCCATACGCAACCAGTGGAAAATCCAAACCGTGCATCCAGTTTGCGTCTTTCTTGAGAGTGCATATCGCTCGATGTCAGTTTTTATCTTGATTTAGTAACTTCAGATCAGCATTGCCTGTATTCTGAGTTAACTAAGTGTAACTCTGTGTAATAAAAGAGATATACAGTCATTTTTAAGATACTGTTTGATGGATAAACCCCAGTCCGCAGTGTTCTCGGCTTGTACTGACAGACGGCCAATTTAACATCTGATGTACAGTAGTGATGTGTGCCAGGACCGTAAGACTGATGAAATGGAGGCTGCATTGATAACTAGGCTCCAGTGGTTTTAAAGACACTGCAGGCACATAAATTTTAGCCTCCATTGCCTACAATTAAAATAAAAGTTTTTTCCGAGGATTTCTTTATTGTCGCAGCAATAAGGCGTGAGGGTACAGGCTGATGTACATCGTCAGTTCTGTCCACAGTGATACCAGATGAACTAATGGCTGACATCAGCACAAAGACAAGAACGATGGAGATTTAACAGCATTTTTCTCTCTGTTTGTTTGTTTGGTTTAATTGTTGCATCTTGTTATTTCATATTTTGATAACCACTTATTATCAATCAACAGCAATAAAAAGACAAATTCACAAGATCTCCTGGGAGTTAAAAAAATGATGCTTATTTAATTTATACCACTAATTGTAAGTTGCGTACTATGTTAATAATAAGATGCACAAATGGCACTAGAAGTCAAAGATCCCTCAATTAACTGACTTCCTGTGCAAAGTGTTGCTATGGCAATAACCACACATGCAGATGCAGCAGCCAGTAACTCCCTCAAGTTTTTTTTGTTCAGCGTTATCAAGGATGACCTCTGACAGAAACACAATTATCAGTCTTGCTGAAGAAAACCTGGGTTTTGGACTTTAACACGATCGCTGCCCACGGCATCTTTTGACCATCCAACCTGACGGGCCGGACCGCCCCAGGGAGGTGAGGGAGACAGTCCGGGTAGGAGTCATGCTAATCCCAGCCTGGATTTAAGGCTGCTCCTGTCTGGTTGCAGGGAAAATGAAATGGACACATGGGACTCAGGCTGGCCAAGCAACAGGAAATGAGAGACGGTTGTGGCCATATCTTTACAGACACCTGTCCCCACCACAGCGTCCCAGATCGTGACTACAGCGGGACAACGGTGGACTCTGTTGTATCACTGCTGCTCACAGTTAAAGTTAATGGACAGTGTTTCCGAGATGTCTTAACTTTTAATGTGAACATGCTAATCATGTTATGGTTGCCATCATGTTGCTGCTGCTAACATTCCCCCCGATGCAACAGCACCATTAAACTGAGCCAGGAGTGTGTCGTTGTGGTTTCATCACAAGATTGACGACAGCTGTTACCAGATTCTGATTAAAATTCTGATAAATTCTGATCCACACACAGTAGTATGAAAACACCCGTTGCTCCCATCACATCCCCCGTTTTCTCCTTCTGATTTCCTCAGAGTAACAGCTACCAATAACCGCAGGACAAAATGCGGGTTAATTCGTTCATTTATTGGATAATGGAGACATGAAAGCAGATAGAAAATGGTGCCAGGCTGCACAGCCTGACTGGATCAACAGTCAGCCGTCATTTACCCGGGAGATTTTGTGCCCAGTGGCAAACAAAAAAGCACAGTGAGCGTGAAGTTTATAGGGGAACCAATCTAAACGCTGATGGTGTCATTATTCTGCAGCCGTTACATCGTGCAATCAACATTTACCTCATAATGATACGTTAAAGCAAAAAAAGCTGTCCATTGCCTGTTTAAGAAACTGATTAAGGGAAATAGGTCTGGGCCTGTAAGTACCTGCTGTTAGCATTTATTTCATATTTAACCACAGCATTCATTAGCCTTAAGTAGCTAGCTGAATAAGCCTCAACACCATTATATTAGCCACATTCATTTTGTGGGGATAAGGACTGGAAAACCATTGGAAGATGTCAGGATTAAGCAGAATTGTCCTTTATCATCATATATTTTCAATATTCCTCTGTATTATCATCATCAACAGCCCCAGAATTACTTCATAATATATCAAAGATGTTTAACAGAGTATTTCTGGAGCAACATCGTCCAGCGTCTTGTGACGAATGCTTTAATTGTCCACACTGAAATCCCAAAATGCGTCATACATGATGATTGTAAGCGATAAATCTTACCAGCACGACTTCTCCTCCAAGTCTCCTCCATCAGATCCAAGTTACTGTCACTAATAATCAGATGAAAACTGCAGCCATCTGAAAGTCATGATTTTCCAAATGACTCAGTGCAGTCGTGCCCAGAACCAGAAATAACACAAGTCCCCAATACAAGGTCCTCCTGGATGTCACAATCCATGTAACACTTTGATTTGATGCTGAATAATTCCCCTCTTCTTTTTTTTTTATATGTTGAAAGAATTGTAGCTTAATTTAAATGCTAATTTGGGATATTTTGTGCAGCGATGTGACGCTGGACTTTATTCAGTAAACTAATTATACAAATGAGATGCACTCCTCATCCAGCGATGAGTCACTGGAGAAAAGGTGGGTCAGCCTGACTTAACAGTCATTACACCGAGGTCCTAGAATAACCTGGAGAGATGCCGCCTGTAACCACGTCTCTTAGCCAAAGAGCATATATTTCCTCCGGCTTTTCATTTTTCCCTATCTTCGAGGGCTCGGGTAGACTCGCACAGGCTTTTGCAGCTCACTTCCTCGCCATCTCAGAACGGATAAATGCAGAGTGAAAGCTGAGAGGTTTCTGCAAAATTGGATATATTATATTTCTACACACAGAGTAACTAGAAGTGCTTTGAAATGGCAGTAAAAGAACAGAAATTGTGTTAAAATAGTAGCACCCCAGCTACTGTGGCTCCTGAGAATTATCCTCCAGTTGCCCTTTTTTGGGATTTTATTACTCTGATCGGTCACGCTGTGTATCAGCGCTGCTGTCGTGAAACAGTCTGAGCACATTAACCATAGAACATGAATACTTTATAAAGGCGATAAAGCATGCATTTATGGGCGCTGCAATTATCGTGAGTCATTCCCCCCGCGCAGTCCCTCCGTTAAATTTCTTATAATTATCACCATGTCGACAAATTTGCGCTTTATTATAGATGAAGAGTGTTCGTCAGCTGCGGTGTTTTTATTGAATTTTTGAATGTCGCTGAGCGTTGTGTCATGACGGACGAGGGGGGAGAGAAAGAAGGAGCACTGGTCAGATGTTTATGGGCAGCATGTGGATCGCAGCGACCGGAGGAAGCTGCCGGGCTGCTGCTGTCAGCACGCACACATGGTGGACAGATGATTTAGACATATACTCATGCAGACAGACACACACACACACACACACACACATGGTACAACATGAGGCTGAGCTGGAAATTCCTGAGTGAAATGAGATTTAGATATGGAAAATGTAAACTGAACAGATACTGTAATATATAGTGATGTATTTATACACATATTACTGCATGTTAGTCTTGAGGGTTTGTAAATAAACAAGTGAAACATTTATAATGCTTGAAATCTTTCAGCATCAACTACAGATGGTGCTCACCTGGTAGCTCACCTGGTAGCTCACCTGGTAGCGTGTGCACCCCACGTACATCTGGTTGAGTCCTTGGCAGCAGCCTGGGTTCGATTCCAACCAGCAGCCCTTTGCTGCATGTCATCCCCTTCCTCTTAACCCCCCTTTCCTGTTATAATCTCCAGCTGTCACTATCATAATAAAGGCACGCAAACTGAATGAACTGCAGACTGCACTTCTGCCTTTTTATGTGCCTGCATCCACAGAGAACGAGAGAACTTCTCTCTCGTAGATCGAGTGACGGACGTCTCACCAAAGTCCATTCAAACTGTCTAAACTAGGCGGTATTGATAAACTCTGAGCCACGTTTCTGTTACTAAACTGCCTATTTCTGGCCTAAAATGTTGCAAATGAGAAAGCTTACTGTACTGTACTGAGAAAAAGACTCAGCAGCCTACTGATCAAATATGAACCACAGTCCTGCTCATTGTCTATTTATCGCCTTTTAAAAAAACATAAAATTACTGTTTAGTTGTAAAACGAGATTGTTTGTTTCTAACGGACATCGAGCCAAAACCAGCGGGAGTGTTCATCGCGGTGCCGTGTCGTGCCGTGCATTCTGGTTGTTGTAGGTTTTTGATCTTTTTAAGCAAAAGGGAAGGTCTGTTTTCTGTGTTTTCTCTGGTCATGTCGCACCAATTTCGAAAATGTTTGTGTATTTCTACTGCGTGGACAGCCCAGTTTCATGCAAGGGACACCTTTCAGTACTTCTTTAACTGGGCCTAAACTGAGTTATAACTAAGTTTCACTGTTATTAATTGAAGAAAAGTCACACAGTCTGACACATCAGTCATCTCCGTATTACTGAAGCTGTGTGAGGAAGATGCAAATTGAAGGTGAACAATTTGTTGCTTTATAAACACTGACACTCAGTAAACATGCAGCTTTAATACCTGAAACAGTTAACCCTCATGTCACTCATTAAATTGGCTCATTTATCCAGAGGATTAAATAAGTCTGTTAAATATGGTTTAATCAGACCTCTACAACCTTTATTCACAATACTGATGCACTGCTGTAGATTATTCATCCATCACATATAATATATTCAAGGATACCTTTCACTAATACATATTATCATGCTAACACTGAGTCCTGTTGAGAAGATACTCAAGGTGAGCGGATCCTGACCCGAACCTCCACCACAGTATTATTAGATATATTCTGTCTCTTGGGGAAAAAAAACAGGCCATTCAGAGGAGTTCATTACGCTGTCATGGCTGCTCCTCTCTCTGGTTAATAAGGTAAACAGGAGAGAAGAAATATGTTTATCCGAGCGACTAAAACAACAATCGAATGACTAAATTCGAGGATTCATTAAGGTGGAAATAAAACTGTGGTTGTGATGCTTTCCTGTGCTGTATATGAGGAGAGATGAGATACTGTGGGCTCATACTGATGGAAAAAGTAAATGAAAGCGCCCTCGTTGTTCAAAGGAGGAAGCGAGAGCCACATGAATGGATACAGAAAACAGTGCTCTGAGAGGATGTCTTCCTGGGTGACCTTGTTCTGAGAGACCTGTTCAAAGCGTTCCCTGTGAAGAAAACAACAATTATTGTCATGGGTGGGCGACGAGAGGCAGAGCACCTGGAGAAAATTGCAAATACAGAGACAAAAAAAACCCAAAAACTCCTTATTACGCCAAGTTTGCTGCAAAAAAAGAGAGTGTTTTGTGATGCTGGGCTTAAGCAGTTTACTGCATACCAAGATGATCAGACTTGGATGACTAGACGTCTTGCATTAAGTTTTAAACCCTCTTCAGACATGGAATCTGTTAGATTGCTGGCTTTACATTGTGGAAACGTTCTGGATCTGCTTAATAATTGGCATCTGATAGAGGGTGTTAAAAGTAATGGCATCAGTGGGGAAAAGTTCTCAAAACTGCATCAGTGGAGGATATTTTTACTTATTTTTGCAGTTAATTATTGACCATTGTGAACGTAAGAAATGGTAAAAAAACTCAAAAATGCTAATTAACATTAGAGACTTGTGTTGTGCTGCCAGTGATGCAAACATGTCACCAGGTACAACTTTGTAAAACTGGCTTTTACAGAATAATGACTTGGGAGCTCATTTAAATACGAGCCTGTTGTGCAAAATTAGCAGCATATTCATGCAATAACGTGCACAGGTGCTTCTGGAGGGCCCGTCCTCTGGTTTGGGGGTATTTGGAGAGGGAGGCTCGGGGTTCAGACTCCAAAAAATGTAAGTAGATTGAGAGAAGTTAAGGGTGTCAAACAAGAACGAAAACATTTACCTGGGCGGAGGACTTAAGCCTGTTTTTCATAGTCTCGGGGATGTAATGTCACTGATAGCATCAGGTTAGGTGCTCTCACTGATACACAGACACCTTCCCATGTGGGAGGATTATGAGTGGAAGGTACAGCCCATTGCCTTCTAATAACATCCTCTAATCTCTTGCCAGCTGCCCTTGAGGCTGTCCACTCAGAAAACATTGCAACTTTTCACCTTCAATAAAGAACCTCCCCTCTCGCTGCTGTCTCACCCTCTACCAGGGAGAGGGGGAGGCGCTGCGTACCTCTCTCCATCAAAGAGATTGGACAGGGTTGGCCCTCTAGTTGGCTGTGGAGAGAGAAACCCATTTTTATCCCCTACCCTGTCAGCTTGAATTAACTGTACAACCCCAACCTTTCAGCCGAACTTCTGCCCATTACTAGCCCCGACGCTGTCGGCACAGTTTTCTATTTTCGCCCCCAAGGTTCTCTCAGCTGCTTGTCTCCCTCCAGTACATTATAACCACTTCTTTTCACACAGAATAGCCTTTGAGGGCACGATCATGAAATGATGAAATCTGCTGTCCTTTTCGTGTCAGGTGTTGTAATGGCGGAGCAGCCCGGGTACATCCATCGATTTTGAGGAAACCAACCTTTCATCCCACTTAATGGCTCAACTCAAACCACCCCACCCGACAACATAATATCCCAGAGCCCTCTGCTTTCTCATCAGGCTTCGGGGGAGGTTTACTTTGTGATTTTCATTCTGAATACTTTCATCCCCTATTACGCTGATCCATCCATCAGAAGTTCAGCCCACTCGCTTTGAAACTCTGTTGTCATTTGTATTCATCACATTTTCAATTTCTCCCACTCTCTCTCTCCATGATGCCGCATAATAGGTTTTGTGCTTATAAGGTGTAGTAGGGTTTCTTTTTCCAATTAGCATGGAATCATTTCTCCAGAACTAATCTCAAGCCCTGCGTATAGCCAGCTCCCCCATCTTTGATTTAACGCTTGGCGTGAATCCGGGGGAGTTGGAGTCGCAGCCATGTTGGAGAATCCCCGTGGCCCACAATGTGTTCACCTCTTGATTGCTCGCCCTCCCAGGTTTAGTGCTGGTTTATGGAGCATGATATGAAATAAACCCTTACCGGTCCCTCAACAAAGATTGGTGGCGTAACTCGCACTCAACTCAGGGAGCTCCACGTTCAAGGATGAGGGCTTCTGGAGATGCGTTTGAGACGAGGTGGGGGAGCGGGAGATGACGGGAATGTTAATTTACGAACACATCTGTTAAGAGAGTTTCAGGGACGGACAAACAGAAAGCTGGCTGTCTCTCTGTGAAACAGTCGTGTGTTAGTGCGGATCGTCTTGAAGCAGTGCACGCAACTGGGCTTCCCGGGGCCTGGAGAGGGAGCCAGGAGAGATTTTCTGCTCAGCAGCATTCAATCATCTTCTAAAGTCACTGTACAAAGCCCACTCTGTGTGTATTTCATATAAACCCCCAAATATAAAGCTTCAGAAAGAATTAAATTACAGCCCAAAACCTCCTTTGTTTTCCCCACTGCCCCGACGGTTAAAAAAGGCATCGACCCCAAACCGTGCGATGGAGGTTATTAACATGTACAGTGCACTGTGTTTATTATTATGCATATCTGAAAAAGTAATGAATACATCAATTGTGTTTGGTCATGGAAAATATAGGCGCCTTTCAATCCCCAGCTTTAACCACAATCTCTTCATTTATGGTTCATAATAAAACCTGTTGGGAAAGAAAACATTCAAAATGCAAATTGATAACCTACCCACCAGCCGCCTCTCTCACACACACACACACACACACACACACACAGAGACAAACAGGAAGGATGGTTCTTGTTACACAAGGTCTTAGGGCGCATTCACACGAGGCAATCAGTACTGTGCTCAACCGCGTTTGACCCCCAGAGTCCAGTTCATTTCACTAGTGCTGAAACACTTTCTTGGCCCTGACACGTTTGGAAGATGTGTGCTTCAGGGAGGTATGGTTGCTCATGCACGAACATGGGCACGTGACGTGGACATGAAGTATAATCATAAATATTACGCCGCCTCGCATAATCAAGAACGACACAAAATAAGCCACAACAAAGTCAGTAAAGGTAGTCACGTTCTCTGTGCTGTTCTCCATCGTGCCGTGACCGCGCTACGACGTGATGATGTATGTACGAGAGGTAACTGTGCTCAGGTCCGGTTGCGTCCGGGGCAATGTGAGTGCAGGCCCGCCAGGACCGAGGAGGAAGGACAGTCGTGCTTCGGCACGGGCCAGGTGTGAGTGCGCCCGTAGACGCTGATGGGAAAGTAAAGATGCTCATAAGCACGGGGAGACTGATATTATGTAAGATTTTGTATAATCAAGGACACATACTTTTGTTTGCACCACTCACATTAGTGAGAGTGACATTAACTGGATGTCAGGAGAGCCGAGAGTATTTTACTCGAAAAGCAAGGTTGAACATGCTGATTACAAAACCCTCACTGTTAATGTACAACTATCATCGCTTGTTGAGGGAACAATTGTATGTTTAACAAAAACCTTCTGCAAAACCTTGAATCATGTATCATTTTTTTTTTTTTTTTACATCCAATGTATAATTCATGCTTTCTGTAACATCTGTGCATGTTAGGCCGGATACGGCTGAAAAGTCGTGATAGTGAAGATTCATGTCGACTGATAACCATTGATTTTTGATGACCTGTAATATTTTCATCGTTTTCAAAACCAGGTGAAAAAAGGTCAGTTTAACCTCTGGATTTAATTTATTATAACAGTTAGTACTAACAGTTAGTCTGCTAGAAACATCTGGCGGGCCAAATCAAACCTTCTGGCGCGCCGACCTGGCTCCAACCATCTCACCAACTCCAGCTTTAAGAGTTTAAAGCAGCCATTTTATTTATATTATTATTTAATAAAATAACATGATGGAAGCCAAAAACACCCGGGACATGTTCAAGTAATTCAGGATGTGGGAAGGACCTAGATTGAAAATGCTGATGTCCACCCCCTCACACACACACACACACACACACACACACACACACACACTCACACACACACACACACACACACACACACACACACACACACACACTACTCTGTTAATCAGGAACACATACCTAACCTGATTAGATAGGGGACCGGTGGTGAAAAATCAATTTTGGGGGATTCAAACCACTAAAGCACAAAGCTAAATTGCTTATCAGGCCATTATTTATTAACTACCTGTCACAACAGGTAATATCAGGTATAACCCATCGATTCAAGCACTGTATGTTGGCATATTCTATTATTCATAGAAATCAATATCATATAAAAGATGTGTGATAGTCCAAAGAAAACAATTCCTTTTTCATGAATGGACTTCTAGATGTGCCATATTTCAGTGTTTTTTTTTTCCTCTTGCTTTTCTTTTTTTTTTTTTCATAATGACACTTAACTCTTAGAAAAAAGTAAAAATAATATATTGTATGAACTCTAGTTGCGTGAAATATTGAGTATGAAATCTAAAAAAGGAGTAATAAAGTAAAAAAGTTGCAGATTTTTGCTTGGACTTGGTTTTGAAACTCAACCCGATCGCCAAAATAAATGTTGGCAAAGTACTTTTCTGCAAACCACACGTGTCAAAACTTTACATTTTTTGTGCTGCTACTTTACATTTCTTTAGTTTTCAGTTTCAGAGCTTATGATTTGGTTACGTTTAGGCACTAAAACCACTTTTTCAGCTTAAAGTACCTGTTTTTGACGCCATAAAGACGGCAGGAAATTGTCCAAAGGTTTCCTTAAAAATATCCAGTTGTGTCACGCTTAAAAAAACACTGAAAAGCTGTGGTCCTCGTCAGAAATATCCAGTGGTTTGACACTTACAAAATGTTGATCCACAGTCACTGGTCACCTGCAACTCCACCACCACCCCCTCCATGTCCTGACATGAACGTCTGGTCATAAACATGTAATGTGAACATGTTATGACGCTATGATAGAAATGTTAAAATGCTACATATCGTACAAATGTGAACATATCAGTGGTTTGCTGCTGGGGTGTTACGATAGCATCCTTGTTGCATGTCATGCTCCTTACTCCACACTCGCTAATTACGATGCCCAATAAATCTGAGAAGAAACAAACTACCCCTGTAACGGCTGCCCCAGTAGCTCTGGAGTGCGTAGCATGTATTAAGGCTGAGTCCTTACCTCAGCAGCCGGGGTATGATTCAAGCCCTGGCTCTCTGTTGCGTGTCATCCCCTCTCTCTCTCTTCCCTGCCTCTCCTGTCTCTCTCCAGCTGTCACTATCTAAATAAATAAAGCAAAAATGCCATAAAAGATCTTTTTTTTAAAAAAAACCCAGAACAGCTGTAGCATCAGCGACTGAATGAATCACTTAACAGTAGCATCAAATCAACGTCCACCTTCGTTCTCAGCGGCTGAACTGGGAGCAGTCACTTAGCGACTCCTCCTGACCTTGGCTGCCATGTTAGCATGCATGAGCAATCTGCATCAGTGACTGCTTTGATGTGCCGCCGTCTCCCCTTCTCCATCCATGCATGAGCAACTTAAAGATTTCCTGCCCGGGTCAATCATATTGAATTGCGAGCCGATCGACTGTGACAAGCAAGCTCCCTCACCGACCGAGTTCACAGGACGCTGGGAGGACGTTTCACCTTACCCAGGTGCAGTCACCTTGGCCATGAGCAATGAGCTCTGAGGTTGGCTGAGTAATTCCTTCCGTTGCTCCCAAGACAGCACATCAAAGATATCTGCATGTAGATTAAAGCCAGGGGGGCTCGCGGAGAGTTTACCCTTAGCCAGTTTTGCATTCACACAACAGCACTCGGAAAAAGTATTGGGAGACAGAGGCTCTGAAGGAGAGCGCTCTTCTTCCATCGCTGAAGTAAGAAGGGTAAGCAAGCCATGAGCGAGTCATTAAAATGCCACCTGTTCAGCATCTCTATCTCAGCCTTGAAGTATTGTAACCATGGCAAAACATCTAAGACCCATGCAGCTTGTACGCACTCAAGCAAACGCATCTGAGCACTTGCACACATGCAGACACATCCGCACACACCATTAGACATATGCCTCTGGTTAAGGTGATGATACACAACATATGGCGCTCGAGAGCCTCCTAACCCCCTCGCAGAGAGCGCAGAGGAATCCATAGGATCACCGCGTGAGTAGTTCATACATTGAGAATTTTCAGATTTAGGCTCTTTGGCAGCGGCTGACAGGCTAACGGCCTGTTTCAGAAGTTTAATTAGTTTTTACTGGGCCAACTTTTCCCGAGTAAGAATAATGACTTTATAATGCAGTCGTGTATTAGATCATTGTTGAATTGTTAATAAAGTTGCAGTGATTATCCTCATCCCAGAATTGAGGACATTGTCTCAGTTGATGAGTTGTCAGCAGTTAAAGGACAGATGCAGGATGAATCATCGAAGATATCACCAACGTACTCGGATCGGCTCTAATGTTGGGGAGGCCATCGTCTCGCTGGAGCAATGAGGAGGGAAATATCAAATCCATCTTCATTTAGTTTCCCGGTGAACTCTAACAGAGCAGGAGAAAATAAAACACATACAGTTAACCCGTGTCGGGGAGATTTATCCATTTCACTTGTCACCAAATAATGAAACAGCATTCGTTCTTTTGAAGTGGAGAGCTTGGTAGTCCGGTTATTGTAAGGAAGGAAGTGTAAATGTTAGATCAGAGGCTCATTTCAGTCAAACACAGGCTTGTTTTGTTCGCACATATTCAGGAAAGAAAGGTCAGATTTATGCTTTTCTATCTTATTTTCTTTTGTTTAATTTTTAACGAAACAAGAAAAAGTCATCAATGTGCTCGGTGAACTATCCACTATCATAGGAAGCCTGATGTAGCTGAGATTGCTGGAGCGTAAACTTAACAAAATTAAATAAAGAGCAGGACCGAGCTGCTAACGTTAGCCTGAGCTCTGATAGCATCCAGACGGCTAATGCTTATTAACCTCAGCACTAACACTGGGCTAGTTAGCAGGGCTACTTCTGTAGCTTATACGCTAGTTGTGGTCTTTGTTTCGGAAAGGCTATGACGACATGTCATTCTCCAAACTCTTGTTAAAAGTTCAATTGATGCATTCACATAACTTCAACTTGTGGTGGCTAGGACTGGACGATTGTTTTTTGGGGGAGGGGTTTTAGCGAATGGTCGGTTACTATCTGAATGAAAATGATGAATCATATTTCAGTTTCCGTTTTGTCTCTGTGCCAGGTGAATATGAAAAACGAGCATCTGGGAAAACAAAGTCGACCTTTCAGTTAAAGGCAAATGTGTGCAAACAAGTGAGCGACCATCGGTGACACATCGAGGCACTCTCACCTTTTTTATTAAAATATGCAGATGAACTCCATATTAAACACACTGACAGGTGTTGGGATGCTAATTCATGAGTCCATGAACTTGTAAATGAGCAACATTATCAGTATCGTCATGGGGAAAGTGAGCTGAGCTGCTGCAAGTATTCAGTTTTCAGCCTGGACGCTGGTTGTTTCCGTCTGTCAGAGTTGTCCAGACGCCATTAGGATGATTCTGAGAGGATGTGGGCCGATGATGGATCACTGCACCGGCATTCAAACATTAGACAGATGTTCATCACGGGGACACTTATTAAAGGTCAGAATTTCAAAACTTAAAAGGCCACCAGTCTGCTTTTGATGGAGCTTAGATGGATGACTCATCCCGCACCGCTCGGCGGATGCCTCCATTATTCGTCGGACTTGTTGTGACTTGAATGTTAAATAATCGTCATTTTACCGCTGATTGAAACGCAGCGTTCAAACGACCTAAGGAACCGCTTTCAGTGTTTCGAAAGCCATTCACAAAATGCTTGACGACGATCTGAAAAGCATTACGAGTCCAGCCGCCTGCTCCTCGAGACGTGCGGCCGAGGCCTCCTTGGCACCGTCTTTGGGCGATGACACCCTCTGCACGCAGGGTTCGGGGTCGCATCTGGCTGTGCCTGGATCTGATCTGAGCAATCACATGGAGCTGGCGAAGCATCACACGCCAGCCTCAGCGCTCAGCGGGAGCTCAGAGAGCGGCAGGGCAGCGGGTGAGAGGTGTGCAGATGGTTGATAATAACTCGTATATGCTCACCACATTTCTTCCAGTCTTATCTCTTAAGTGGCTTAATTTCAACTCATTGTCTCTCTTTGTCTACCCCCGTCTGTCTTTGATTGTGACTCTGAAGGAAGGTACTTAAATGATTCTCCTTTAGCTGAAGGAGGCACTTAAAAAAAGAGAAAGTTATGCCGTACTACGTCTTGTTTCTCTAGCAGCATCTGTCATCCTCAATCATCTGGGAAAATGTTCACTTATTTATTCTCCACTTCAGCATCTTACTATGAAGCAAGGTCATCATAGTTGTGTTTCAATTAAAAGCTGTCAGGGATTCCTTCCTGCCGTTTCATCAACAAATGAGAATGTGAATCTGTGATTTCATCGTGTCCCTTTATGAGAAGATATGAAAGAAGACGTGAGTTTTCATCATCAGGGACACGTGATTCCAGCAAACTTCACCAGGACATCATGTTCAGAAGAAGCAAATTGCATTCAAAACGTGTGTATCAGCTGAACTTAAAGAAAAGCCGCTCCCCTTCAGCTCTTTCATGTCTGACATTCCCACTCAGGTCTTTAATGAACACGCGGATGGAAACGTAACTGCGCTTGTCTTTACTCATAAACATCAGTTTGTGAGTATTTATTCAGCCTCTGTGTGTGCAGTGTTTGATGATGTGTTTGTAGTAAATACACCTCCGTGCAGATAAAGTAAAGTATACATTTACTCAAGTCCTGTGCTGAAGTACAACTTCCAGGTACTTGTACTTCAGTATTTTGATTTCTGCTACTGCTTTGCATTCAGAGGGCAATATTATACTTCTCAATATATTTACTGTAACTGCCACCCATTTATTTTTGAGTATATTTCTTTTTCACACTTTATATTTTCTTTGACTGCCAGAATGCACGTGACCTACACTTAGTGCTGTGCCTGAATGCATCATGTTGTTAAAACTTTTTAGCTCGTACAACTTAAATTTAGACTTTACTTGGTCATTCTAACACTTTACATTTTAAAATCAGACTTTATTTGAACGAAGTCAGGAAACCGATCACCTCAGAACTTCCAGAAAAGTAGATTATTAAACTTACGAGCTATAAAGTTTAACAACTTATAATTATTAGTTTACTGTATTTGGTAATTTTTAAGAAAAAGCCACTTTGTGAGATTTTACAGTGAAGGATTCTGTATGCAGAATATTTTTACATCAACACAGTGTAATACTTTGACCTGCAGTGTAATGTGATGTTAATTTGCATGTCTGTAAACAAATTAATAATTAATGCACTGAACGCAGATGCAGTCTATGTTTGCTCATTTACCTGTTGGAGTGAGAAAAGCATAACTGAATATTAAAATAGAAGCACAATTACAAACTATACAGACCTGAGAGGAAACAATGTTTTTGTTTAATACATAAAGAAGAAAACAGCGTGCAGTGTGCTGCTGAAGTGTATTAACACTCAGTGAAGGTGAGTCAGAAGCATCTGAACCCTGAGCTCTTATTTTCCCAAAACACTTAAAACGTTACGTACAAGATAAAAAGAAAAGAAAGGTTTAACTCGTGTATCCGATGCTTTTGTTTTGTAATTAAAGGGTCATTTTGTATATTATTAGTGCCACAGATGGGATCATTATTTGCAAGGTCAATGCACAGTCCAATAAAGATTTTTATTTGGTGTGAGGTCATATTGATTGCACATATATACTGGAACTGAACATTTCATGAGCGCCTCGCTCACTGTGATGCAAATGCAATATTTTAAAGTCATAAAATAAGGATTTAGTGTACGTCCTCCACCCCCGGGCAAAGACTGTCGGAGCAGCCAGACTTTTTTTTTTTCCTGGCATCAGTTCTTTGATACTGTAGCTCAGAGGTAGCGGAGCAACAATAAAGTTCAGATGCACACAGCGGGAATTAACTGGAAATGATGTGCTCTCTGTGCTTTCCACTTTAGAAATTATCCATGTGGGCACTGAGCGTGCTCGCTGCAGATCTTCAGCCCGAATAACACCCAACATTTAATACTCAGCCCCGAGTCATTATCAGTTTCTCTCTCTTCCAGATCTATTTACAGCAGCCTGCAGCAGTTTAAATTGGAAGATTACTCTTTAGTCCATACAATTTAGAGAATGCACAGCATTTCCATCACAGCAAGGCCTTGAAATCAATATGTCAATAATCCTACATCTTTCTATTCCATTACCCTCCCTGCTGGGCGCAGAGCACATACGAGCCGGGGGCACATACTACAGCAACACACGTTTCAATTGTCATTCCTTTAGTCTCAGAAACTCCAGAAATCATTACAAAAGGTGCATTTTTTAGATCGCTGAAATGTCTTTTTATTCAGCCGCTCCTCTGCTGAATAACTCAAACCAGCACAGAGCAGAGAACATGTCATCTTTCATCAGGCACGCAGTTTGAATGGTTATCATTTAAACTGTGAGAGACGTTACCCTCTGAGACAAATCTCAGCATAATACAACAAGAGTAAAAAAAACTCCAACCAAAGTTAATTTATCAGTCGTTCCCCCACTATGAACGTATGTGCCGTGAATTTTGGATATGGCATTAGTTACATCTCCCGAAGCAATAACCCTCCCCATGTTTTATTCATAGTGCCGGCTGAACTCTGGCCTGGCTCGAGCCGGCTCAGGGTGAAGATGAACCGTGTTAACTATTTATCGCACATTACGACAAGACACGAGCCCGTCAGGCTTAAAGCCCCCTCGACGGCACACTTCCTCGCTCACTGTCTGCTGCAGAAAACCTGCTGACAGAGGTGAAACCCGACGCTTCCCCTCTCTTTCAACAGATAAGGATCCAGACCTCCTTTAGTCACCACTGAGCTCCCCCGTGCGCCGCAGACCGACACACGCAGCTTCCTACAATTGAACTGGCAAGGGAAATGAGGACAGACGATCTCTTATCAGCAGTTCTATTGCCTTTTCTCTCCCGTCTTTCTGACAATGAGGCGCTGCGGTTCCTCTCTTCTTCGCTCGACTGTACCGGGACACGGAGACGATCAATTACCCTCGATGTCTCCGGCCCATCAGGCACATTCACGTCGCGTTAATGACGTGGGAGCAAAGTCCTACAGTGTGGACTGTCGAAGGAGAGAAGAGAAAGAAAATTGAAACACAAAGTTTAGATCCTCAACATTGAGGATTTGACGGTTTCAAACTTTAAATTCAAGCTAATAAAACTTTTTAAAAGACATTTTAAAGCATGCAAACTGACTGCATTACAAAAACAGCTCATTGGGATGTGATTACTATTTTACATTACATTTATTCAAGTTGAACTAACTAATGTGACGTTTCCTGCAACTTAGAGATTCTGAGTTGCATTAACTTAAACATCAGAACTTGTGTAAATGTGTTTTCAACATCTAATATACATGAATGACAGACGGGTTCGATTCTCCTATAATAAGCACCTTTACACGACCCACTCGTGTCCTTAACGACTCTGTGAGGACACTCCCACACAGAGTTTAAAAGCCTGCGACTACGATACAGCACTTTGAATCCGATTTCTTTTATTTTCCCTTCATCGTTGGGAGTGTTAGTGTCCTCTTTTTCACGACTGCTCTGATCACATTAGCACCTGCAGGCACAACAAACGGCACTGAGATCGTGATTCACACCGACGACTGTGTTTTACTTCCTGGACTTCCTGTTTCACCACCATTTCACGACGAAGCAAACTGGATCATAATTAATGTTGCCTCCAGGACCATCATTTTTAATTACAAGAAAGTGTCAAAGGCTAAGTTTTGAGCAAGCTGTCGTGGCTTCAGAGGTCGAGAACAGGGCTCTCACTCCTGGGGTTCACCTCCTGATTAAACATGATATCATACTGGTCACATGAAGAGATATGTGGGAATGTGGATGGAAGAAAACAAAATGAAGGAAAGTTGACTCAGAAAATAAAACATTTAAAAATGAATGGGCCGACCAGTATATGTTCATCCCCCCGGCAGACAGTACTAAACCGGAGTCTCATATGTTGTGAAACCGCGGCGTTGATCAAAAGCGGTAATGTTCGGAGGAACAACGAGCCCGAACACGGATCCTTAGAGGAAAAACATCCACAGAAGTCTGAGCTGAGAGCTGAGAGGTGTTGGTTTTATTCAATAGACACAGGTAGGATACTGGATGCAATTTAGATATAATGAGGTTCGGACCTTTGCTGGGACGACATTTCAGTAACTGGACCTGTTTGAATTTTAATTGACGACCTCTGGTCTATTGCAATAATGGTCCTATAGCAACATTAATTATGATGTTGCACATGTGCCTCAGATCACAGCCGCTGATGATGATGCTTCACCTTCTTCTTCTTCTTCTTCTTCTTTCCGGCCAACAAGGCAATTTAGTTCACCGTTAGCTCACACAGTTGTTATTATAATGATTGCTTCCTTTTTCCTTTTTTAATGACTTGATTGCTTTCAGGCCGAGGACTCTGAGGGTGGCCTAGCACCATGTATGAACAAGTCAGCAGCAGCTGTAGCATGGCTAATGGCTAATGGCTAACCCTTTGCAATTTCTCCTGTGATTTCTCAGACTCAGAGGTTTTTTGTCACTGACAAACCCTCAATCTGACAAAGTGTCAGAGTATCTTGCTCGATAAGTTACAGAACAATACGTTGTTTTAACATCGTCAAATACATTTCAATTCTTTTAAACATTAAAACGTAAAAAATGTTATCGAAGAGCAGTTTGTCAGACCCCCTGCAGCAACTCTGAGGGTCCCTAAGTGCTGCTAACCTCAGCTGCCCTTAGCTAGTTGGCTCATTTAGCCGTGAAGCTAGCAGTTTGGGAGCTCAGGGACCAGGGGAGTGTTAGCGTTTACGCTTTTAGCACAGGAAGTTGCTCTTTGTTCATTTTCGTTTCATCATGTTAGTTAATTTTTTGAATGCTTTTAACTAAAAGTTCCCCTTTAATAAGCCGAGCAAGACAAACATATTATTGATAACTGAGTAAAGTTAACTGATTTAATTGCGTTAGGACAACTATCAGATTTCACAGCTCGTGAGGCTGAGCAGAGTTTTCTCTCGAAGGCATTCAGGAAGTTCCAGTTTTAACTGGACGAGAGTACTTTCAACTTTTTACACCAACAAAAGTGTAGATTCCTGCTCCAGTGATAGAAGTCTGGATTTGGTAAATCCCTTTATAGCGGACATATTGCCGCTGTGGCACTGCTGTATTATTACAGCTTACTCCTGTAAGCCGCATTTTCCACAGAGGTTAACAACACGCTTTGAGCCGGCGTGAATAGACTCCATATTCTGTCCTCGATTCAGGCCCGTATTTGGCTCACGAGATACGACAAACAAAAACCTTTAATCCTATGGAGCCTTTGATTCATGTTTGTATTCAAACATTCGGTTTTATTCCATCAATGACAGTGTGTAATGTTTTCACATCTTCCCACCTGGTTTTTTTTTGGTGACTCCGCTTCCCTTCACATATTTTATAGATGATATAAAGTGTCACAGGATGAAGGTTTTTTTTTCCTGTAAGGTCAAATGATTGCTCATCCATTACTCATAAGTCACGGAGGACCAAACATCTCGGATCACGCTGGGCCAAACTCATGCCCGAATCAAAAGGAATGGCTAATATAGCTGTTGTTGCATCATCTCCGTAGCCTCAAATGCCTTGTGAGGCTAATTATTTGCAATTAGGAGGTTTTTTGTTGAAGGCGTAAACAAAAGAAAATTTATGAATTCAGCAAACTGCTTCTCTCAGCTCCGGGACTTTTTAATCATGCAAACATTTTTGCTCTTTGCAGGTTGGCCATGTTGGATTCAGCCGGAGAGATTTATTGATTCAACTGAGGCTTCAATCAGCTCTGCCTCTGCTTCCACTTAATTTATGGCTGAAGCGAAGATTATTGAGTGCTCATGCAAATGCAACAAATTAGCACTTCCAAGATCATTTTTGAAAAAAAATGTTATTTATCCTTTTTTCCCCCCTCCTCTGAGATAGCTGATAAATCATTGGAGGTTATGAGTTATGGTGTGAACAGATTTTAAAGGCATATGTTATTTCACCTCATAATACAGAGCAGCGCGAGACATCTAAACAAATGTCAAGCGTGGGTCTGACAGCTTTATTAACATCTCATCAGCACAAGAAATTATCAGTGAACTTGTTGGCTTTTTTTTCAGTGTGTTGGATGAGATCAGAGTGCTTTTGGAAAACTTTTAATTTTTTTTATTGTAGAATAACAGCATGTCCTGACATTTAAAAGATGTCACATGCTTTTGAGCTAATGAGACTGGAACAGACGGCGTCGTGAAACTCCCAGTTTTACTGAATCGTCTGTTTTCGTCCCGATGCTGGCTGTTTTTTCACGACTGCATAAAATCTGAACAGAAACGTTACTGAAAATATATTTTTTACAGAGTACACTCGTGAAACGAAGGCACTTGGAGCCCCCTTACAATGAAGGGCTAGTAATGATATATATTTCTGAATTTGTTAGTGTTTTGAAGGTGCAACATGTCAGAACTGCTCACCTTGAGTTCAGACTCCCAGCTAGCCAGACTACCAGGAGGGTGATGGTGTTTACACTGCTAGCACAGGAGCTTTGGGAGATATAGGTCTTCAGGCCCAGGGCTAGCTGGTTAGCGTGCTAATTTCAATAGCAACTTCTTCAACACACTGTAGACCTGTCTGATATGGCGTCAAAACTGTTCTGTCTTCACATAATGTTGATTTTTGTCAAATCATTTACACATTGCACCTTGAAGGATAAATCCCTGTTCTTTAAATCCAGTATTGTATAGTTGTTTGATCCTTTAACTTCCTGTGTTGCACTTGTCTGCCCACACAGTCGTATAGGTAGACGTCCTCTGCTCGTTAACCCCTGCGCCCACATCTGAGCAAACATCTGATGAGTCTTGCCGTATATATATATTAAAAAAAAAACAGCGTCGAGGACTGCCAGAGCTGGAGGAGCATGAGAGACTTTCTACATCGGCTGTGCTAATTAGATGAGTTCAGTGCTGGGTTCAGATATCTCTCTGAATGTGTTGGTATATCTGCTTTATCAGGCGTTTTATTAAAACAGGTGCTAAAATAGTTCTTAATTTAAATCGGCGTCCAGAAGAGGCTCGTTTCACACCATGAAACTGCAAAAATCCAGATTTCCAGGACTGTTTCCCCGTTGTTGTATAACAATCTGATTATCTAAAGTTATATTAGTGTCAGTGTATATCACATATTGTCCTACATAGATGGGTTATAACTTCATTTAAAGAGGATCTGTGGAACGTGTGTGTTGTGTGACTAACATCAGCTACTGCTGCAGAAAATCGAGTCCTTCCAAAAGAAATCCAGCAGAATTAAACAACTTAAACTTCAGTTTAAATCATCCACAGGCTTGTAAAGGCAACTGAGAGAGACGGGAAGGTCTCAATTCCCACATCACGTTACAATCTGCTCCTATATGACCAATAAAAGTGATTATCATTCAGATAATCTGCCCCCTCAAGCGGTCGCCGGTTGGTTGCACTAACTAATGTTTGCAAAATGTTAATGTCGCTTGCGCTACTAAGCTACTGTAATGATAACATTCTTAACACTTGCTAACGTTATCATTGCCAGTACTAGCTAGCTAACATTAGGGCAGTGCAGGATGCAGGGCTCATACTGTAACTCAGACATATTTAGGTTTTGTGTTCCCACACACGTCACAGGACACCAACGTGTTTTATTATTGGCTGACAAACTTTGTTAGAAGTTGAAAACAACTGTCAGGATTCTTGCACAGACGTAAACAAAACAATCATTTTGGGCCAGACAAACATTTTTAAATCATTAAAATAGAGTCGTTATAATGATTTTAAAGGAAAACAGAAACTATTATTCTGCAACTTTCTACAAGCCAGACATATTATTTTGAAAAATGATTTGTCCACATACAAATTATATCTAAATGACCTTTAAATCTTTTCAAATATTCAGCTTCTACAAGTATATTGATATTTTTGACAGCACTTGTTGTGTTCTTGCACTGAGCCTCAACTTAAATGCTGTAAAAATGCAGCACACACATACAAAATATCAATTTAAAGACTTCAGGAGCCATGTTTCTTATTCTCTTTGATAAGAAACGAGCCTCAGCCTTGATCTTATATTCTTTGAGTTTGTTTTGTAAAAGCTCGTTTGTGCTGCCAAAAAAAATCCAACCATATTCAGCCTGATGCATCGAGGACTGAGCCAGAATGGACTGCGAATGTTGCCCTGAACGGGTTTTACGGGTCACGTGTTTTTGCTGCGCGGCGTCTCAGCGACGGTCTCATCCAACAATAGCGTTGATTAGAGGTTGTAGGTGCGACCGATTGTGACGAACGTTCGGCGTTTCAACACGTGTCGTTGTCATTAACCATCCGTTCTGCTCCGACAGTCGAACCTTGATAATTGAATGCTTCACGTGTTTTCTCACCATCTGCAGGGCTGAGAAATACTTTCCACCATCACACTTTTTACTGCTTTCTATTTTAGGAAAGGAAAAGCTTGTCCAAATTCTTCTTTTTCTTTTTTTCCTCGCTCTAAAGAAATCCTAACATTTCGCTGTCAAAGAGATTGGCGACAAATGTTCCACAACTGTCTCTGCCACCAAGGAACATGGGGAGAGCAATTTACTACGCTCACCAGTCACTCTAATCTT
Source organism: Pagrus pagrus (assembly GCF_965226575.1). Lineage (NCBI taxonomy): Eukaryota > Metazoa > Chordata > Actinopteri > Spariformes > Sparidae > Pagrus > Pagrus pagrus. The sequence continues at coordinate 2,885,453 of NC_140200.1, read as the reverse complement.
CAAAGGATGCTGTTATTGCAGCGCTTACATCGCTCTCTATCCTCACGGAGTTTATCCGGTCCATCCTGCCACAGTGTGTCAGGTAAAGTGCTAGATTACAGCCTGTGTCAAGTGAACTCCCCCCAAAACGACAGCGCTTAAAATATTGATGCCGCCATTTGTTTTGTTCCTTCACACTTTTAGCCATATTTCTTTTTTTTTTTCTTAAAGAGTGGGTGTGGGAGTGATACAGTGATTTCCTCTCCATATCTGCTTGACACCAGGCCTCAGGGGCGGGGGGGGGGGGCTGTCAGATCGATCTGAATGGAGCGCATCTGCGTGGCGGCGCCCGACGAAGCGAGGGGCATCCTGTACTGTAGCCGCCCAGCGTTTTGTGCTCCAGCCTTTAAGGGATCAAAGTCAAACTCCAGCAGAGCAGAGTGGTTGTAACTACAATGCATCAAGGGCAACAGTCCTCTTTGCCTAATTGTGAGGCGGTTCAAAGGGGAGCGAAGCTGCTCAGATTAGATTGTGCTGCAGGAGGGGAGCTGGTGGGGGGGGGGAGGCAGCACCGAGGTGTAGTATCAGGAGGGAAGAAGAGACAAAGAGCGAGATACAAGTGGGATGACAGAGGGTGGGGGGCTGGAGCTGAAAGCAGAACAGAGGGGAGGAGATGCGGAGCCAAACTTGCTCCCACATGGTGCCAGCACATTTCATCCTTTTGTCTTTTTTTCCCCTCTTTTCAACGAGCTTTGCCAGTCACAGTCCGTCGCCCAGATGAAGCTCTGGGCCACTAGTTTGGAGGAGATATAAGGCTAATGCTCACGCTGGCCTGCCAAGTTTGTGATACCGGTTTTGCCAAAATTGCCACAGTATTATTTCCCTGGTTTTTATGTTGTTTGAGCAAACAAGGGGCAAAGACTTCCACCGTGTTAATATCTCGATGCTGCACAGGCCAAGAGAGCAGCGACGTGATGAAAGAAGGATAACGTGTGTGCACAGGTCCAATGTAACACGCTCACTGGTGCTTTTTGTCCTTTGTTTACTGCATTAACAACATCTATTAGACTTTCTGCACACATCGGTGCTTGTAAACATCTCCCATCCTCTGATATTCATGGCAAACTGTGTGATACTAATAAACCCTACACAAGCGGAAAATGAGCGTGAGAAAACAGCGGCCAGTTTTAAAATTTCAATGCGAGCGCCCGTGCGTAAACTCCTCACCCCCTCTTCTTCTTCTTCTTCTCTCTCACTTGGTAGGTATATGTAAATGTCTCCGCATGTTAAATTCAAATGACATGTCAGCTCTGCGAGCTCTTGCGAGGTGGTGATGAATACAATTAGTTTCACATTGCTAATGCATAAATAATGACTCCCCCCGGATCGGAGCGAGCGTCCTCTGTCAAAACGCTGTCGTTCGCAGCTCTGGATCGTCCCTCTTTATTTCCTCTGAGCTCTTCTATAGGCTAATGGAGGTTGTCATGATAGATGTGTGGGATACTTTCTATGTTATTAGAGTGAACATTATTTCTCCATACACCACTTCATCATACGCTCATGTACCATTACGTTGGGTGATATAAGCACCGCTGTAGGATAAGGTCCTCTGGTGTCAGGGAGAAATACTTAACCTGTCAAAACACTTGTGTCATGTCATCTTTGTCTGAGGATGATGCACAGTGGTGAACTCAAGGGCTCAGCCACTTGTAAAAACATTACATTAACAGTTCAAGTAATCTATTATTTAGTTACTTTTTCAAGATAGTAACCTGTTGCTATATGAATTTCAACATACTTCCATGTTCCTTTCATTGCCACTGTCAATGGTAACTTCACAAAAGGGAAACTTTATTAACAGAAATCTTGCCAACAAAAGGCAGAAAACAAAACAGGAGAAACCCAATAAAGAAAAGCAAACACAAGTACAAACCAAAAACAGCAAAGTACCAAACAAAAGCAAAGTGCAAACCAGAAATAACACGAGGAATCAGGAACCAAAAGCTGCAAAACACATAATGGGAAGATGGGACAAGGTGACACGGGAACACATGTCAAAAAGAACAGACAAACAGACAACGAGGGAAGAGAGGACTGAAAAACACGAGGGGTGATTAACTAATACAACACAGGTGAGCTGTGAAAAGGGCGGGAAAACAGGGAGGCAATGAAAAGCAACACATGACACACGAGGACAAAGCTTAAAAAACTCTAAAAACTTATAACACAGGAAATTAAAGCACAAACTGAAACCACGACAGCCACAAAAGAAAAAAAGAAATTCCCTCCTTCTTGGCAGGCGGCACACAGTCACCTCTCAAATGTCACAGTGCGGTTGTGTTGTATCAGTGCGCAGGTGTAACTCCGCTAACAAGACGACCAGATGGCTCCCTGAAACATATCGTGATGTCCGCTGTACGAGCCCGTGTCTGACGGCAGATGCTACTGCAAATAATTCATCCTTTTTCACTGCAGCTGAATTAAACATAAAGAATAAATGCTATATGAGTTCAGGCTTTATGGACCAACTCAACTCAATTTAATTTAGAATTATGAAAGAAAAACATGGATCTTCTTGATAATATAAGCAGCAATGTTTCGTAATGTAAAAGTACTCTAAGGAGTTACTTTTCTCAGTAGGTAGTAACATTGCTGAGTAACTTTACTTTCTTGTAATGTAACAAAAGTAGCACTACATAACTGCTTTTACAGCGATTTGATGAACAATAGAAACATGAAAATCCATCTGAGTTGGGTGTCACTTAATATATATATATATATATATATATATATATATATATATATATTACCATGAAATGTTATTGTATACACTAAAATAAGTGTATAATTTCCTGTCATGGAGTAAATCACTTCACTGCCAGCTGCAGTGTCTGATTTTGATTTGCAGACTTTGTACATTTTTTGACTCACTGATCATTATTAGTACTAAAATGAATATAAATGATTCATCAATATCAGTTTAATGTGATGTTAATGCGTCTACTTGTATCTATCTACAGGGCGGACCTGCCACATCCAATATGGCCGACGCGCTGATGTGTCGCGGCAACGGGCCAACACAGTCGCTGCGGGTGTCTACGGTTCTGCGTCTGTGCCTGTACCTCTTTAACTTGTACATCTCGTGGTGTTTTGAGGACTTGAGAGTTACACACACATTTACATATCTTACAGAGTCTGGCACCATTGCAGTCGAGGGCCCGGGCATGTTATTTTCCTGCGGCGCAGTGAGATCCAAACTCGCATCTATTTTGACTTATAGAAAGAGTACGCGAGGACAGCATGCCCGCAAATGTTTGCAAAGCTCTTCAGAATGAATAACTTTATGGCCGCTAGAATTAATATTCATGCACGCTGACTGCTTGATTTAGTGAAAAGGGTACAAATTATTAACTGTTAAATAATTAACTCTGGCAGCGGGACATCTGATGATGGGCTTATCCTGTTTGACTGTCAGCTGGCAGAAGACATCAATGAGCGAGTTGTGAAATGGCTTCATGAAACTGACAGCCGAGCTTCTTCTTCTTGTTTCCTAGCAACATCCTAAAAGCTAGTTTGTGATTTTTTTCTGCTAAAAGTACCTTTCAAAAAGTAGTTGCATTACCTGGTTATATAGTGTATTTCTGTTACAACCTAATTTATTTTTAAGATATGGCTGTGAAACTAGAAAAGTGCATTTGCTAAAACAAAGGAATGGGATTTCTGAGAGCCAGGGTTTCTTGATTGTTAAGGAATGACAGTAGGAGTACAAGAAGTATATGAAAGAAGGATTCAAGAAGGAAGAAAGTGAAGAGGTAAAACCAGGACAGAGACTGAAAGATTTTGTGTTGTTGATGCCCTCATTATCTGGATGCTGATTTTCTACAATCATCTGATTCTCCCACCAGCACAACAACACAGCAGCAGCGTTATTAGTCGAAGGAGCTGTCAATTTCCACAGTTGCAGCTCCGTGTCCTGATGGACCAGCAGCTAGCTTTCTGAAAACAGCAGCAGCTCAACACTTTTCATGCCTGCCAGCCACATACCAATCTACAGCTACTACACCATCAGATACAAGTGCTGTTAGACCTTAATAATGAAATACCAGCCCACTAGCGGGCTCTCAGAGGGAGATAGTCACTGATCAGCTGTTCAGAACCGGCCAGCTCTGGAGGAGAGAGTCGGGTGCAGAGAAAAGACCCTCTGGTGGAATAAACACCCAGAGTCACGTTGGATCTGCTCTGATCCAGACGGGAGGAGAACTCAGAGATTAATTTCTAACTTCTGGGGTTTAAAAGTGTATTTATCTGCACTACGGTTTAATAATCAGACTGCAGCAGCGATCCACAGAGAGGACCTCCACTGTCCGGTGCTCGAATGTTGACAGCTGAGGGGGAAATGTTCCTTAATTCGGAGAGCAGAAAGGGAATTAAGGAAAGAAAACCGGATCCTCTGGTGAGTGCTGACTTCAGTGAGAGTTGACCTGGATTTGCACACACACACACCCTCGATGTTTGCCGTTGCTCGCTAGCTTACGACTCACTTTGGTGGTGTTGAACAACCACCACTGATGATAAATAATCAGTTTGATGAGACTCACAAACGCACAAATGTTCACAAACAAGGTAAAGTTTTTAAGTTTTGCCCCCCGTCAGGAACCAAAAAAAAACCCACGCACCACAAGTTTTTAGCAATCATTAACAACCACTCAGAAGGGATGGTCTTGCCACCTCCATGCAGTGGGTCTATGTCCTCAGGAGGGCTCGCCCCCAGTGTGAGAACCGCAGTGTTCGTGTAATCCTCAACCACAACCACAGTATAACTGGAGAAATGTAGTATGTAGTCTACTGTCTGTAAACAGAAGCTGGAGAAGCCGGGGAAAGCAGCAGATTTTATTATTAGATGAATAATTTAATCAATAAAGATGTGAGGGAAAGAGTCATTGACCTAGTATTTCTGGTGGGAAGTTTAATTGCATTGGGCGATTAGCAGTCTGTGGCTTCAGCCTTTGCCTGTGGTTTTTGGTTGTTGCTTGGTAATTACCATTGAAGAGGTACTGGTCAGTGATGCTGCCCTGGGATGTCAATCGAGGATAACCCCCCCGATCCTTTCGTCTGTCATTCAGTCGTCACCGAATCAGCAAACTCCTGACAAAATCCTGTCTATACGCAACAGCGAGTCTGAGAATAATGCGAGGCTCACACATCTCAATCACCGATCAAAAGAAAAATCCCCCGAAGGGAAATAGAAACATAAACAAATACAATTTCAGATGTATAACAGATGTAGCGTTATTGATATTTGTTTTGCATTTCATTCTACACCTGCAATGCCTTCATCTGTGAAATATCATTTCAGTTGCAGGGCAGGGCTTTGGCTCCGACAGCTGCTGACAGTTGAAATAAATACAACCTGTGTATTAGAAACACCTGCGTATATGTTTTGATTAAACCTCACAGTGATTTTTGTTGGTGTTGGATTTCGTCACATTGAGCTGGTTTTTTTACATTTTCGCCTCAAATACGGTTGAACAAAACAAACACCCCAAACTTTCTGCAGATTCATGTTTTCAAAGTTATGTTTTCCTCCACCTGCTGCACTCAGCAATGTAACAAATACAAACTGATAAGCCTCAAGAATCTTCTTTGGTCATGGCCCGGACTCAAACAGCACTGGATTCCATCGTCAAAAATGAATTTGGACTCGACTGAGGTGGTCTCGCCCCGGAGCAAGGAAACAAAAACAGTCTCATTAAATTTTGCGAAATAAGCACAAACGCTGAACCGTGAACTTTGCATTCCTCATGCACAACGACCCGTTCTGCCAATAGCACCAATTGGTTATGGACATTGGACATCGGCACGTAAGATAAAACTTCTCCAGCCTCACCTCACATAAACCATCTCTTGGACAGATGGCCAGTGGATATTTGCTCTGTGGCACCTATGAAGCGAAGCACAAAGCTCAGAAAGGCCAGCCAGCTGTTCTCAAATGTCACCTGTGTCCTGCTGAGGATTTAGCTCCTGTAACTGGCTGGAACGCAGAATCAGACGTGTTACGGTGTTACATCTCAGCCTTCATGTTCTCCAGGATCTAATTAGCACAAAATCATAAAACCACACATGCATAAAGCCAAAACTCCCCCCCGCCCCCACCCCAGCCCCATCACTGACTAATTTATTAATGATAAATGTACTTGATCTAAACTCTGACAGCATGATTAATGTGAGGAAGAATATGAGTATGCTTTATGCATGGGCGATTTTAGAGGGTGTGTTTTTTTTCTTTCAATACAAGCACATGACAAATTCCCCTCCTGTCACTTCATCCCTGTATCTATAAACATAGTGACTCACGTTAGCTTTTCATACGAAGCTGCAGCTTGTCATCAACTCATACCTCACAGTGATTAGAAAAGTTTGTAGTTACAAGGAAGACTTACTCATGACTTTCTCATTTGAATAAAAAGCATTTTTTATCTTTATTTCGGTGATGTTTTAGGATCTAATGCTGTGTTCTGACCTTCCAGCCCGACCTCATCAGGAAACCATATAAGTAGACTGTGAAAGCAGCTTACTATGTCCTTTTTTAATGTTGGTTTTCAGCGGCGACCTCTAGTGCAGTAGGAATTAGAAGGACAGTAAAGGTGGAAGTAAACTGAAATGACTGAAAAAGCTTCAGCACAGGAGTGTCAACCAGGAGACTGCTGAACACAGAAAAGTTATTTTTAACCCAAAACACAATGTTTACCTGAACCTAACCACTTTCTTTGCGTCATCAGCTACAAAATAACCACTATTCCTGCCTGTATCTGTTGTGGAAGTCCCACTTACATCAGAAAACCAAATTCAATCATGTGTTGGTTCATAACACTCACTGCCTTCTCCAAGAACTGCGTCTGGATGGTTGCCACCTCCGATGCTTGAGGCTGACCAGTGCTCATGTTTGATGACCTGTTTGTTCGGATCAGTGCCAGGATTTCTTTGAAGGACACAGTTTATGTCACTTAGCGTCTGGCTGCAGATATATTTTGACTTCAGATCTCATTTTTCCCTGCTGTCATTAGCCCTTTAAATGGCTTAAAATGATGATCTTCTATTTTTACAGTTGCAATTTCTTCTTCTTTCTTTTGTGGCTATTGTTGGCTGATTGTCATGTGGATACTTGCTGGCTGCACAACACATTTTATAATAAAGATACCGTGAACTTGACATGAGGCGTTAAATTAATCCGGCTGTCTACAGTGGCTTCCATCCAGAATTGATTTTTACTGTGATTTAATTGCAATTAATAGATCAGAAGGATGGCTGAATAACTACATCATGAGGCTGATTTGTAAAAACAATGATCTCATACATTGTTAGGTGTGTCCGCAAGACTACAAATGACTAATTTCTTGGGGTTTTTTATGGAGTTTGGATCTAATCTGCTCAACAGATACTGTTTGTACTCCATCAACACCCAAAACAATAATGATGTCATCTAAATTAGGCATCAATACCACAGCGGTGTTATTGTTTATACACAAAGATATCTACATACCGTAAAACACGATTTAATCTCAAATGCTTAAGATGTCAACTATTGATGATAGTAGCGCAGGTTTAGGAGTAAAGAAAAATCCACCTTTCAATCCCAAAAGTTTAAATAAGACCTTGTGCAGACTTCTGGCCACAGTATCTTCACTACAGCTCTGTTAAATCAGATGTTTTCCATGCTGCAGATGCTCAGCCACTGATGACTCATTGAGGACCATCCCTAACAGCTTCCCTGTTGGGATCTCCACCGTCTCCAAGATGGTGCCAGATGTTGCCACTGCTATTTCGGACTGCCTCGAGGAGGAGTTCATGACCACCACAGAGAGGTGAAGGTCAATCGCAGAGAGGTTTGAGGAGGCGTAGTCCAATTCTCCCATGTGCTGTGGAGCACTGGATGGTCAGCATATTGTTGTCAAAGCCCCTGCTACCTCAGGACCTCACTTCTGTAAGTACAAGGAAAATTTCCTGTTAGCTCTCCTGGCAGATGTGGAATCTCAAAATCGTTCCTGACTGAATGATGATTGATTGACTGATTGAAGGAGCGATGGTGGGGCTCTGGCCAGCACAGCCTTTGGTCAAACCCCTCCAACTGCCTGCTGACCTGTCACTACCAGGAGCTGACAACTGAAGACCCCCAGCCACGCATCTTTGTTGATTATGAGGCATTTCCACTCCAGAAAAAACCTCATGGGGCCATTCCCTGGACGCAACCTGCCAAGGGAGCGCCGGATCTTTAACTACCGTCTGTCACAAGCTTGGCTGGTTGAGCAGAATAGAAAAGGAAACATTTTTCAAAATGGAAAATGGTCTGAAGCCTGTGTTTTACTGTTTTGCTCTGTGAATAATTAGTCTGATAAAAGTGGCCTACTTTTTATAATTATTTTTTAATTAGAGGTGAAATTAAGTAAGTAATTGTGTTAAAATCAGTGCCCGTTGTATTTCTAGACCTGATTATTTCTATATAATTATATCCAGCACAATCACACCTCCTCCTACAGTATAGTGTGAAGGTTTGACCACACTAACACAACTAAACACAAAACCATCTGTACAAAGCAGAAACACTTTTGATATGAACAATATAGAGACAAAGAAACGCACATATGGTTGTTTCCTTTGTGTAATAAATAAGGTGAGGTAAGCCACAGTCATCATTTAATTAGGGTGCTTTTATTTTGGAAAAAACATTAAAATAAATACACATTTTCTTTAAAATTCAAACAGCAGCAAAGATGAACGTAAATATATTTTTTAATGAATCAATCAATAACAAAGCTTGGTTCCTTTCCTGCAAACACTGTTGCCTGTTCCTGCTGGTTCACGCTGAGCACCGCAGCGCTGGATTCATACACGAGTTTGTGATTATGCAATCTAACATATTCCTTCCTCTGGGGTGGAAATCTCTCCAGGGAAGGAACTAGGCTGAGGAGCAAAGAGCTCATTCTCCGAGGGGGGAGGTGGAGCAGGTGGAGCAGGTGGAGCAGGTGGAGCAGGCCTCTTCAAAGCTTCAGACAGGAGTTTCTCTTTCACACTCTCCCTCTCGCTCCCCCTGGTCCTCCTCCTCACTGTGTGACATGGAAACACCACATGTTGTAAAAACTACTGAATTTCTTCAATGTGACAGTCAGAGAGAAAATACAGCAACCATGAAAGTTGACACAGTTCATGTACATGTGCACTGTACCTGTGGGTGAGACTGCCTCGTGGCCTTCTGGTGGCTGACCTGTCATTTGTTCAAGTCTTGACAACAAAACTGAGACGTCTTAGTCTTTTATCTTGCACATTAATTTACTTCTCGATCAGCTCAGTCTGGCTTTCAGTGACAATGACGGTACTCTCAACTCGAGCTATTGTGTATTCACAGGCGGCTGTTTCAGTCTTTTGTTTCCCTCACAGCTTGGATTCAGGCGAGTTTACAGATACAGATTATTTTTTTTGGTTGTTTTCACATTCGGCCGTGTCATCAATCGTACGAGTTTCCCCGCTGTGTGTGTCTTTACTTGTCAACCGACCTTACAAATCATCCTCTGACAGCTCATCTGTTGCCTCTGAACCCTGGCCCTCAACTGGTCCTGTTTTTCGGCATCAATCTGAAGGGTTTGGACCTGGGTCTTGTCTTCCTTGACCCCCTGCCCCCGTGTTGCAGCTCGTCTTCGGAGTAAAAAGAGGCTCTGAAAAGACAGGACCACAGAGTCCTTCCACCTTTAGTTAGCCCTGCTGCTGACTCACTCTTTCTTTCTGTCCCATTGTTTTCTTTTTCCTTGAGGTAGGGGTCCTGTGAGTGCTTCAAATTCCTGCAGCATTTCTCCTCTGACAAGAAACATGAACTGCTGAATCTACAAAGCCTGTATAAACCGGACAAGTATGCCAGGAAAGCCAGCAGTTGTGCTACCTGGGGCTAATGCTGGTGCTCACTGGGTTCAAGCTAAAGTACAACTGACAGCTGGAAACAAGTAACAGGCTCATTTCATCAGCGTATCACGTTGCTTACCTTTCTATAAGCCCTCAACTTTTTTGTTGGGTCCTTAAATTATGATGTAGTATCAGAGCTCTGGGTGCTCACACATACGTTTTGTCCTCCGTTTCAGGTTTAGCGTCAGCATTTCAGTGATGTCTGGAGAATCTCAACCCTGATAGGCCTCCCGACACAGCTCATCTATGTCACCCGCTGCAAATTTGCGTATTTGCTCTGACTTTTTTGCTTCATGTTTGGCTTAAACACACCGAAAGATATTCCATCAGGGCCTTCGATCCCTCACACAAGATTTTGTCTTCCCTTGCACTAACTAACCTTAAGCCTTGGTTAGCGAGACACAGGGCTGTTTGCTGTGGTTCCTCCCTCCATGTCTGTGTATGTTAGTAGGAGTCAGATGTGCAGACTGTCTGGCAGTAAGCCATATATTGTGTGTCCTTCATTGTGCATCTTCTTTTTAATGGCAATTATTTTTTGACTTCAGAAGAAGCCACAGTCCAGATTAATTGTCTGCTAAAGGACAAAGTGAAGCACAGCGTGCAGTGCAGTGAACACGACGCCTTGTTGGTTAATCAGACCTTTACACTTGAATTAAGAAGGCTAAGTTGAAGGGGCACAGTTAATTATTTAACACGCGTCATGTTTTTTAACATTAAACATTCAGCATGCACAGAGGACAGGGACGCAGTGACTTGGGAGATTATTAAAGAATTCTGACAGATGTACTTGGAAGCGAACAAAGGACAGGGACGGGTCGCGCTTCAGCAATGCATCCATTTGCACGGTACACTGTGCTTGTTTAGTTCGCTAACGAGGCCCAATCTCTTAGCGGATACTTGTTAAACCTCACTTGCAAAAAAACACTATTCACCCCTTTTGAGCTCGCTAACAGCTTGAGTGGTTAGCATGCTACGTCGAAGATGTGAAGCCCTCCAGAAAAAGAAAACAACTCCCATTGAGTCTAGCAACACTGGAAAAGCAAAGTTTTGTCTTTTCCCAAGTGCTTTGTGGATTATTCCTTTCTGAGGCTGTGTGGAAGACAACTCTACAGAGACGTCGAGCAACAAAGAGGAAGGAGAGGAGGGATTCGATGACAGATTTGTTAGAATCTGTGTTGCAAAATCAGACGGAAATTTGCACTCAGGCACAAACAATCACACACTCAGGTCATAGCCTGTGAGACCTGCACTACGAGCCCTTGTTGTTATGAATGGATACTACTTGATACTTCTTAAAATGGAGACAACAGCCAGTGTCCTCCATATCTTTGAAGTTTAATCAGGTATTAGTGCTATAATTACAGGGGGGAGCAGAGTCTCAAAAGCCTTGGCTATGGCTTTTAAGCACGTTTTTGTGAAATGAAATCTTTTTTCTGTCCTGGCTGTGTACAGCAAACAGGAGTCTACCACCAGGCAGTAACTGGAAACACTGGGAGAGTCATCACTGACACGGTGTTTTGATTACCACTTCACAAATTGCTCGCTGGGGTTGACATCATCAGTGCAAGAAAAATGAAGTTTTTTTTTACCTCTGATCAACACAGCTCTGCACATCAGAGATGATTTTGTTTTACCAGCAAATTACCTCAGTAAAACAGCAGGAGAGAGATTTGCTTGTCAGTCATCTCTATAGCTGACATAAATGAAGACGCTGGCACACGAGGTGATTACCTGTTAATAATGCTCAGTGGGCATTGTTAGACGGTGGGTTTTTCCATTGCTTGAAACTAATTAGCTCCGATTCAAGAACGGTTGCTTTCTTCCAACAGTGGGGAACTATCAGGAGTTACACGTGGAGAAAAAAAAAGAAATATTAAAATGCGGCAATAGACAACAGTCAATTATACATGCAACCTTCAGAGATGACAGTTCATAATATGTTTTTACCTGACAGTCACCGCTGAAGGTTGGAAATGCACAGAGGTCATACAGGCTGTAGTGTGTGTGCATGAAAGAGGAGGTTTCACAACAGAATGCATTATTTGAGAATGTTTTCTCAGTGAAGGCCAGATGCCTTGTGAATACGAGTGGTATTTGATACACTCGGAGGGCATACATCCCGGGGGAGGGAACATATGACTGTGTTTCGATGCGAAATGAAAAAGTTCTGATGAATATAAAAAAAAAGAAAAAGGAACAACAATACAGACCGCCGAGAATATATCACATTTTGCGCCGCGGTGACCTTTTCTTTGGTGGTTGCTTCGGTCGTGAGACGCTGCTATCAGCCACGAGTCCTTTGAGGTAAGAACTGTAGAGAAGGTCTTTATATATTTTGCAGTTCTCACACAAATGAATCAGATTTGCCTTAAATGAGTTATATGAGATTTTCAGCACTAATACATCCTTTTGAATATATCACAGAAGACAGGAGACCTCTGGCCTGATCACACAGTCTATACACTTATTAAATTACAAAACTCTGCACAGATTTCCAGCCAAAATAGCCTCAGGTAGTATTCCCATTTAACTTGATGTTTTCTTCATAACTAGAATTAATAAATGACATATCTGTTTGAAGAACCAGGAGCTGGATCACAAAGGGCTTCATAGTGAACCGTACATACATAAAATACTTACTGGATACTCGCGACAAGTACTGGACATGAGGGAGAAACAAGTTTTCTTTCATTGATTAAAAATTAAAAACGACATTTGAGATAATAACAGGATAGTACAAAAATACCTCTTCACAACTAAACAATACAATTGCACGAGCTTCAGAGACCTGACACACGTCCTTAATAATAATGGCACTAAAATACAACTTCTTTATATCTGGTGGACCTTCGAAACATACCCTACTCAGCAGTTCGTCCTCATCAAGACATCGATTGTTGAGGCCACTTATTAGAACCTATATTTGTGTTTGTTGTTGTCTGACCTCTAACAGCTGGAGTGATTATTACAGCTGCAAAGGTACGCTGGAACAGTCGTGTTGTTCTGGGTCGTGGAGGTATTAGGATGTGTTTCTCGTCAAAGATGGTGCCTTATTCATTCTTATGAAAGTTCCCAACTTCCATGTTTTCCAGGCCCACAGAGTCCCTCCTCCAGTCGAGCCAAGAGATTTCATCCGGTCAAGCCATCTGACTTCTAGTTGTTTGTGAAGCTCGAAAAAATGTTTTCACTGTTGAATGCAGCTGCTCTTTTTCAGGGATTCTTTATAGAAAAATTGCTGCAGGAGTTGAAATACAGGGTGTCTATATTTGGTAAACTTTCCCAATGTGGAGAAAAGGGATTCATGTGAGTTGGGTATGCTTTACATGAGGTGAATAAGTTTAGACCTACTGATTGGTCTGGCAGATGAACATCTGGTACATCAGCACCTCCCCTGAGCTTTCTCTGTTGGATCCTGTGCGATTGGCTTTCATAGCATCATTTTTGATTGTCAGATGAATTCCCAGAACTAAAGTATTACTAATTATGCAGAATATACTTAATTATTACATTGTAATATTATCCAATTACCACAGAAAACAAACCCCAAAAATATCACAGCCCCTCGCTGTTAAATTCTACTTTAGTTATTTTAAGTTAATCAGTTTGAGGTTGGTCTTCACGGCGTGTGCACAGGTTGCCTTGGGTTTCATTTCAGATCGTTTTAATAATGTTTAGATATTCACCTGACACCATCAGAAACGCTATTTGACATGGATCAGGCTGCAGGAATGTGCAAATAAGGAATAAGCACAACAAACAAGACCTGAACCAAATGAATAATCACGATCTGACACTGCAGTCCTGCAAAATGTAAATATAATTAAGAGTTCTTCCTTCCAGTTTAATCCTGCGCCAATTCATAAATACCAGAAAAACCCTTTTTAATAATTCACTCTATAAACCTGTGTAATCCAGTAACCAAAGGTATTTCACACTTAAAGGATAATTAAGTATATCCCCCATAATATCCATCCTTAATAACAACATAAAAATGTGCTTGACGCTGATGATTCCTCCTCAGCCAAAACAAGCATTTGTATCCGAGGAGGGCTTTAAATATTCATGTCAGCGTGACACCACAATAAAAGCATTCTAATTATTGACAAAGAGTGAAGGGGGGTCTTATTTTTTAATAAATCTTTTCAATGGCAACAGCTTTAATAAGCACCCTCTAGTCACTACTTTATTTTTAAACTTGGCTTTTTGTCACTCGCGCACAAAAACACATTTTTTTTTGGTGTGCAAATGAACAACAACTTGCGGGTGCGTGGCGAATAACGTGATATGAAAAGATCTCCGCGATTAAAATAGATCTACATGTCAAGTTTGAATCTCCGAAATGACAACAAAGAGAAACAACCTCTCTTTCAACACTGACTTCCCGTGATGTAATAGCCAGAAAAACTGCAGACAAGACAATGTTTCTCCCGTTTTTTTGTGTGTGTCGTTTCACCTTCAGGCTTGTCAGCGTAACCATCGTTCTGACCTCCAGATTATTATTCTTGAGCTCTGGACGGGCTGCGAGGATGGGGAACCGAGAGAGGAGCGCTCACCCCTCCCTCCGCAACCAGCCTTGATTTGTGCCTTGAGCGAGACACGATCCCGAGAATTACTCCACTTGAGCTGCTCAAAAAAACTTTGGTAGTACTTGGCAGCTCCCAGTTGAGTAAATGTGGAGCAGGTTCAGATTTTATTCATCCCTTTTCTTAAAAAATACACAAACACATGCACACACAAAACCACAAGCTCTCACTTAGACATGCACACACACCCCGCCTGATCCTCTTCACACTGTTCCCGTGCACGGCACTGAGTTAAATGGACTCTTTAATGGACTTCAAGGGTCGTCGGTGGCTGGCTGGACGCGATAGCATCAGTGCTGCAGCTATGACACCACTGGGACGACTGGGGCGGTAGTGGAATCAGACTGGGCTAATCTGCCCGCAGGCCTGATGCTATCTCCGGTCTCATCTCTGCTGAGAATGAGATCCCTCTCACGACCTTCACCAGATCCTTATCACGCTTGGACAAAAAAACTGAGTGTGTGCGAGCCAGTGAATGTAAAGTCGCGGGTGTGTTTGAACTGTGGAGATTGTTAGGGAGGCTGTAAAAGGCTTTTAAACGTATGTGTGTGTGTGTGTGTGTGTGTGTGTGTGTGTGTGTGTGTGTGTGTGTGCTGGGGGGCCTACATAGTACAGTTTGAATGTTGTATGTGCCCTCCACTCTTTAATTGCCTCATTTCTATTGCCACAAGAAAACATGCAGTGCCAGAGGCATCTTTTAAGGAACACATAGAAAACAGATTTTTGCTGCTTTCTGCGAGGGGTAGGAATGTAGACGGGTGTTGGTTTTGTGTGCAGAGGATTTGAAAGGAATAGTTTGAAGATTTTTGAACACAAGTCGATTCACTTTCTGGCCGAGAATCAGATGAGAAGATCGATACCGCTCTCATGTGTGTAAGATGTAGCCAAGACGCCGTTAGCTTAGCTTAACATGGAGATTAGAAGCTGAAGGAACCGTAACTTTTTGTATCAGACAGTTTGGTCTTTCGGCTCATTTATTTTGGGCTGGCTCTAGAGGTAACCTTTAAGACTGGAGAGTAATGGCAAAAGAAATGGCAAACCAAATGGCAAAGCAAATTAACTGATGAGGGGTAAATATGGATTTGAGCTACTTCCCAATTAAGATGCTGTCTCCAGTTCTGGGTTCTTCTCAGTATTGTAAGGTCAGTAAAGCTTTTTGGATGAGAAGATCGATGACACTCTCACGTGTGTAGGCTAAATTTGAAGCTAAAATACTTGTTTTAAGATTGGCTGTGTTATCTGTCCCTCAAACCTCTGCTGCCACCCTGCAGTGTAATCTCAATCATGCTCCTCACTCCAGGACATGTTTTCCAGGAAAGACAAGTTCCTGTTAAAATAGTTTTTTATTGATCGATATCTAAAAGTTTTGGCAGGAAAAATTACACAGCTTGCATCCGGTTACTACGAGGGGTGAGTGGACCAGAGTGTGTGTGGGGGTGTGTGTGTGTGTCATCTTGCTTTTCTACTACTGTAGGTGGGGTCCGAAAACTGGTAGCCTGCTCACGTTGTGGGGTCCGACAGCTTTGCGGGGCCCAAATTGCTGGACGCCATGACGTACATCACTAAATTTCAGGGTGAAGAGCTGGTTTAAGGTAGAGGTGGGAAATATATACAAAATATATTGTTGTGATATGAAACTATATATCGTCTTGGATATCGCTATATTGTGATATGTGTTTTCTTTTCCTGCTTTTAAAGGCTAAATTAAAGTAAAGTGATGTCGTTTTCTGAACTTACCAGACTGTTCTACTTGTTCTAATACTTGTCTTTATTTTATTATATCCAGATTATTTATGATTTTTGATTAGAAATCTCATTTTACTTTGTGCTTTATGAAAGTACCAATAGTCATCCCTTCAATATTGTTGCCATTGATATTGAAGGCCTTTTTGGAAAAGAAATATCATGGTGTTTGATTTTGTTTTGCTTTTGAGGAGATTTAAAAATATCGAGGTGTCGAGATGTATTGTAATATTACTTTAAGGTCATATCGTCCAGCTCTAGTTTAAGGTTAGAGTACTTGTTAGGGTTAGGTTCAGGTTAGAGTTAGACAGATGGTGGTTATGTTAAGGCTGAGGCTCCAGAAAGTGAATGTAAGTATATGTCATGTCCTCACAAGTGGTTGTAAATGTGCCTGTGTGTGTTTTGTGATATTTAAATTGATGATGATGAAATATTATCAGGGAACTGATCACATTGTAACTAGTAGTATATAACTGTAGCACACATTTTAGTATGTTCACCAGAACATCGTATATCGCTCAAAAACAAGTCATATTTAATTCCTTTGACGCTCCGTCTCTGTCGGCTTTATGAAACTGTCACACTAGATTCTTGATTTATTAAAATGCAAGTCATACGCTGTGTATGTTTGTCAATAGTGTCTCCACTCGAAAATGCAATTATGAAACAGCATTACCACTTCTTTACCAAGGGAAAGCTTTTGGATCTCAAGAAGCAATAACACCAAAACAAAGAGAATAACCAAATTGATTTGGTTTTTTTAATAAATAATAACAATCCGCATTGCTTTGGAGCAGCGTGAGAGCCGAATGAGAAAGGAACAACTGACAGAAAACTAATTTAATCAGTTATACACATGCCAACTAAGAATTATTGCACTTCCAATAACATTGTCTACTGGCCAGCACTCAATACAACACCTCCTGCTTTTTCATATTGTCTGTGAAAACAACTAAATGGATTTTTGTTACTTACATCAATCGCAAGCAATAGAGGCAACAAAATTGTCCTGTGTCACACAAATCAGCCATGCGGGGCCATTGGCGATACTGTAATGATTGGATTTAGCACTGAAAGGAACAACACTCGAGTTTATGAGAATTTGAATGAGGCTTTTCCATGACTGAGCACAGGTGGCTGCATGTTTTTTTGCATTAGATGTTTATATGATATATAGATAGATAGATAGATAGATAGATAGATAGATAGATAGATACTGCAGCTGGGGAAGGAGAACATTGAAAAGTGTTGTTAATCAGCAGCTCAACTGTTTAATTACAGAAGCAAATGGAAAATCCAATTTGCGTTTCTGCTATTGTCTCACAAACCACAGTCGTCTACATTTTATGCACCTGCAATGGTTGATTAAATTGTGCTTAGAACCTGAAACAAGCCCAAACAACATAAAAACAAACCAGCTCTTTTAGGGTAGACACGATTTATGGCCCTGACACGAAATGAAATTGTGTTTGCTATATTGTTACGGTTTAATTTTACGAACGATTTGCTATAATTCTGGTTTGCCTGAGCCAGACCTTGTAATGTTTTCCTTTTTAAAAAGGCATTCATAGGCTTAACTCTTCCGTAACATTCAAATAAAAAAAACAGGCAGGAGGAGGAACGGGGGAGTGGAATGATAACTTTGGCACGATTCATTTGCAGGAGGGGTTTTGGGGGAAAAATGGAAAGTCTTGCACAGTAACCCATTCTGTATCTGTGGAACTGCTAATCAGAATTCATTTTCAGAGGGGGAAAGAGACAATGGCTGCTTTTGTGGCTGTGGGATGATCTGTCCTGCACATCGAACACAAAGAGCTGATAAGACCACATGACTCAGCTGTGTCGCCTTTTATCACAGCGAGCTGCGAGGGAATCCATTATCTACCTTCTATGACACCATCTATGACAGAATGAGAAACTGAAGCAAGATGAGGGTGAGAGGACGTACAGTCGGGATTGATTTTGACTGAAAAGTCTCCTGTCCTGGGCTGTACTGTGGCTGCATGTCTCAGGTCTCCAGCTGCGAGATAATGTAAAACATATGGTTAGGCCTATCTGTTTCCTAATCCAAGACACAACCACAGTTAAGCAACACTCATTAAAGCTGCAGCGTAGCTCCCTGCACGGCATTGTAGAGGCTTCTTTCCAACACATGAGCAATGTATGTGAGAAATTAAAAACAAGTCTGTTCCAATTTACATATCAGGTCACTCTCAAAGTGCCCATATCTGGCACAGCCTCTTTGCTATCTGTTAAATCTCAGACTCATGCATAATATCAGCCTGTTAGTCATGCCCACTGGTAGCCACTTTCTACATCAGTATGGAAAAAGCGAGGGCAAGATAGAAAAAAACAGAATTTGGGATGCATGTGTTAAGCAATGCTAGCATGTCTTGCATGTTTTAGCCTTGCGAGTGGCATGGATCCAAGCGTGGCGATGTACTTTTTTGGGGTCAGTCCACCACTTCGGTCCAGACTTAAATATCTCATCAACTATTGGATGGATGGACATGGAGTGAGGTTTAGATGTTTGGTTTTAGTGAAACGTCTCCAACTATTGAATGCATCGCCTCGACATTTGATACAGACGTGGGCATTCTCCTCCGGATTTACTGTAATGACCTTGGTGAACAATTAACCTTTAATCCATAGAAATTAGGTCAGAATAAATAAAATTCCATCACTTTGGTTTTGTGACTAAATACCAGCAAAACAAAGCCTCATCTATAGTTTTCCAAAGGCTAGCATGCGAAAGCTAAGATGGTGACATAGTAACCATTCTACAAGCTAAACATTAGCATTTTGTTGTCACACGTGAGCATGTTAGTGTTGCGTCTGCGCTATAAAAGGGAGTTTATATAATGTAGTTTCCCCGGTAAACACACCGACTTCTTTGGATGATTGAATGGGTAAAAACGGTAAAAAACGCGAGCCAATCAGAGGCGGGGTAGAGTGGGTCTTGCAACGAAGCCAGTGCAATCCATAATAATGCTAATTACTATAATAAGCGCAACTGTTTATGGGTACAGCCTCACAAAGTCGCTTCAGAATGTATTTGTATATGTGTGTGAACACAGCATCTGCACAGTACGCCTAAATAGAATAAGCCCTGTGAGCATGTTTGCCCTTTAGCTCAAAGCACTGCTGTCTCTTAGCGGATCTCAGAGAGCCGTTAGCATGGCAGTAGACTCTCAGTCAACTCATAGTTAATCTGTTTTTCTATCATACAGAGTATAGTCTAAAGGAGCAACCAGCCTCCTGGGAGATTGTGTGTTGGTTCAGATGTAACAGAATACAGGAGAGGAATAACAATATGTTAATTTGTTCCTAGTTCTTGACACTCGTTGCATAAAGCCGGCCTGCACCACAGCAGAGATTAGAGTATACATTCCTGTCAGAGTTGAGAAGTGTTTCAGATGGCCCATCATGGAGAGAGCTACCTCGGCTTCGTTTTCACTGACCCTGCATATTGACTGAATCATAAATAAGGCAATGATTTGCTTCAGGAATATTGTTCACGTAGTGGCGTCTTGTACTTCCTGCATCTAGCTCAGTGTGACCACTGAACATATTAATGCTGAATTCTTCAGCTACAACGACGTAGAATTTATTTAGACCAGTTGTCGGGTTACTCCAGCTGCTTTTTAGCATACTGTGTGAAAAAGGAAGGAACAAAATATGAATTTTTCCAATTTGTCCTTTTGAGGAATGGAGGGACACTGCAGCAGCGGCAGTCTAGCAGAAATATGCAGTAAGTACAGATGTCCGTAAGATATACTGTAGATGAGGCGTGATATTTATTCTGAACAGCCCGAAGCCAGTTTTATCACACCCTGCTTTTGCAACTCGACTGCAACTTGTTCCTACCACAGATCATCATCATTGGCTGCTGTGAGGGGAAATGGGATGAAGTGAATAATGTTCTATAGTGCAGTTATGATCCATAACACTTAAGCTGCTATAATAACTATTTTGATGTCACAGTGGATCGAATGACAACGTGTAATGTGATAGGAGGCTGCTTGATCTCAGATAATCATCACCCAACTCTGCGTTTTTTTAAAAAACTTTGTAGCAGCTTTGAGCTCACTGTTTGGTGTTCTGGTCCGTCACTTTACTGTCCAAAAACAGCTTGAAATGTGGACTCCTCACACCACAGCACAATCTTTCACGTTGAATCAGTCCGTCTAGAGTGAGCTCGAGCCGTGGGAAGTTGGCTGCGTCTCTTGATGCTTTGGATACATGGCTTTGCATAGTAACAATGGCAACAATATGTGTTTACTGTGTTTTTGACTCTCGTGGAGTGATGTCCTTTATGCAGTCATGTTGGTTTTAATGCAGCGCCGCTAAGATAAAGAAAGTCACGGGCACTCTATGTTGGATTTTGGACTTTTTTGGCCCCTTACGAGCAGATTTCTCTGGTTTCTCTGAATCTTTGGTGGTATAATTAGATGGTGACATAAAATTCCTTGTAGTTGACTATTTGCCCATGCTCCATCCTTGTTTGTGAATGATTGACTCCAGAGAGGCAAGTAGAGGGTCATAATTTGAAGTTTAAAGGTCAAGTAAGTAGTACACATATACTGTATGTGCTGTGTCCAAAATAAAGCTTGCTAGCAAACAGTTTTTCATATTATGACTTTTGGACTCTTGATAATGTTCTCAAACAGTTGCAGTTTGGTTAGGGGTTAGGGTTAGAATAACTACATTCAGTTATGTGACTTCCATCCATCCTTTTCTGTGTTTACTGGACATATAGACAGACTAGTCTAAGTAATATTTTACTCTACAAGTGAGGCTGTCCTTCACGGACACTTCTGGCGGCCATGTCTGCACGGTAGGTTTGCATCAAACTGTCTGGTACCTCTGGTGAGAGGGCTGAGCTGTCTGTCACAACTGCTGCACAGAAAACTTCAGTAGAAATTCATTCATTTTTTGCCACAAAATACAACTCTCTCTCTGTTAACTGGCTGATATTACTTTATTACACATAAAACTCACAAGATAAATGCAGCCGCATCCAGACAGAGGCTCACGTAACCCTGCACTCAAATATTCACACAGACACAAGCACAGCTAACACCCCTAAAGCAAGAGGTGTGTGCTGTTATCATTTTCAGGAGGATAAACAATGTTAGTGAGAATACTAATCTGGGTGTACCAGCTCAGAGCATCTCCTCCATTGCCGGGGTATAAATAGCATAATTAGCCACGGGAGGAAACACAAATGCCACTTATCTCGCTAACCGCCGCACAGCGTTCCACATTTCTCACGCACGTTTTCTTACTCCGATCCATCCTCCTGTGCTGCGCGTTTTTGACACATTCAATATCTGAGGCTGAAGGGAAAACGCAGGCGTGGAGGGTCAGGAATAGAGTGAGACGATGGGGGAGAAATGACAATTTACGCCGAGTTAATATTCTGTTTCATCTGCAGGTTTCAGAGGCAGGGACGCGAGGGCCTGAAGGGAGAGGGGAGTGTGAAGACGAGCGAGCGTGAGGTCTCGTGTCGGGTGTCTTACCAGGCGGCTGCAGGCATGCATGACAAGAGGCAGACGTATAAGGGTGAGAGCAGGCACTCTTTCACACACTCGCACAAACAGCAGCAGAAGGTGGCGTCTCAGAGGTCACTGAGCCAGATGTTGTCCAGTGATGCAGAGAGGAGCAGTGGGACATTCAGTACAGTCGACCAGTGATACTCAGCCGGAGGGCATCAGAGTGAGCCGTGACATTTTGCTCAAAGAACAAAAGGCAAAATGGAAACAAGTCAAATATTTTCTACATGAACTTGGTAAAAGCTGTAAAATAACTCAGACTTTCGACCTTTTATTGATATAATTTATGGTTTGCACATTATTTAGGCAGGAGTTGCTCATGTTTTTTCATTCTTTAATAACCTCTCTGGAGAGTAGTTTTAATTGTGGTACCCTGGTTTCACATGAGGGATTCACAGAGAAGTTACTGGATGCAATTTTTTATCTCATTGATATCATCCTGACTCTTTATCAGAGCTGCATTAAGGTCCTGTTGATGCCACCTCAACATCTGTACAGCTGCTTCTCAACATAAAGAGCCTCATGAAACACAGGTTCAACCTTTAATGTAAAGAGCAAAGCTTGGCTGCACTTTAAATGGCACAATTGTTCTTTGTATTTCTGATGAATCTGATAAAGGATTATTACAAATACTTTAATTAATTGCTGCAGAAATAAGTTTGATATTATATAGTGAGCTGTGTTATAGCTAAATTAGGAAAAGCAACTGAACTTGGACACGAACACTGACCTCCTGAATAAAAGTCCTGTGGTTGCTTCACCCGACCGTCCACCCCGTCCTCCTTCCTTCGTGGATTTAGTCGCTCTTTATCCCACTTCACCTAACTTTCTCCTTTTCTGCCATAGAAATTACTATGAAGGCTGAATGTGTCGTATTTCTTGATTTTCTACGAACCGCAGCGGCAGAGTGCAACAATAGATTTGAGTTTTTCTGAGAAAGCCTTGCATTTCCTGTGTGGCTGCACACGTTCAGTCACAGTGGAGTGGATGAAACCAAGGCAAAAACACATAGCATAAATAAAAAACAAGTCATAGCATCAAACTTGGAAAATAACACTGTCTTGTTTCTGAATTGCTGAGTTTTACAGGATACAAGCTTTCGCTGTGAGCTGAGTGTCGGGATGACACATCATTTTACCAAAGTGATGCTTGTTCTGACATTCTGCTTCCTCCTGGAATTAAAGTAAAGTACATGATGTTTCAGTGCTGAACTTATGATTCATCCTGGGACGTGTGATAAGGATGAAGCCGTCCCACTCCTCTCACCTCGGCGATGAGTAGGAGCTGACGGGCTGCTCGCTAACGGTCTCTCAGACTTATGACTAAGAGCGGGGCACTATTCACCTTCTCACCTTCTTGCAGAACGCCGACTGGCTCCCTGAGAGGTGGCCCACTTTCATGGGATCAGTAGGGAAAGAAATTGTAGGGTCGGTGTCAGGAGGGCACAGCTGTAACATACAGAGTCCAGTTGGGGAGCGAAGCCTGTATGTGATATCGAACCAGAATTAGTTTTAGTAACTAGAGCTGGGAGACAACACGCAGCCCAGATCGTCACCCCAGTTTTAGTGCCCTCCTCCAAGCTGCTCTGTCCAGTTACAGTGGCTGTATGATTCGAATGCAGATTGACAGGCTGAGATCATGTATAAAAAAAAAAAATCACTGCATGGATGTTAAAGTATGACTAGTTAAGGATTTGATATTTTCTGCAATAATACAATTAATTTCTCCGTGCAAACACGCATCTGGCCAGAGGTGTCCTTCATGGATAGTTCCTGATCATCCATATTTCATTTCCTGCAGGATTATGGGAAGCAGCTCCCCAGAGGTTTCCACTTGTCAAACTGTCACATCTCCAAGGCCTCGCAAGGAGAGTGAATTTGTTGAGGTTTGCCAAAACCCACACATCCTCCTCTTCTATTTCAATTTCAGTTTTTGTTTTTTTCTCATGACCTCTATTTCAGGACTTAAGCCACAGCAGCTGTGAAAAAAAAAACAAGAGGTAAAGCGCAGCAGTGCTGTTACCGGATATGTTGCCTAACTGAGTGTAGAGCAACATCTGACACTTTGCACCTATTTTGCATCATTCAAGCCTTTTCACACAGCTTCTCTCAGTCCGGGACTCCATCAAACATCGTGTGAGTTAAATGTTTTGACTCTCTCAACCAGAAAGCTTTTCCAAAACCCACAAATTTAATGTTATTATGTTCATTTTGTGCTGCAATTAGCTCTGATTTTCTTCTCTTTTTGGTATTATAACCATAACTGGCTCAGACTTCCACGTTCTCTTTCCCTCTTTATATCTATCTCTTTTCTTTATCACACATCTAATCCAGTGGCTGAAGAGCTGGAGAAAAATGTAAATGTTCTATTTATTCTGAGATAAATGCTTCGCGCGCAGTGTTTATACTCGGAAACGTCGCATTAAAATAAACTAGGTCGTATAAAGAGCTTGATTTCAAACAGTCCTCCATTCACCTGACTTACCTTCCTATTTCTCGGGCTGCTTTTGTTATTAAATCTTTTTTTTTTTAATACTTAACTGGCAGTAATTATACTAGGCTCACTATGACTGTCATTGAAATGACTGCTGGTCCTCCCGGCATCCACAACCCCGGGATATCACCAGTAAATGACCCATCATTAAAGGGAGCCAATCCCAAAACCGTGACAATGAAACCATGTAATGGGAAAAGCCTTAAGGAATCATTTTTTAAAGAGAGGAACAAAATTAACAAAATTACTCCAAAAAGTTTCCCTTTAAAAGTCTATATAGTCTTATAAATGATGACTGGGAGTACTAAGCTTGTCCCTCGGCTATCATTTAAGTTATCTCACCATGAAATGTAAATTACAGTCTTCATAAGGTTGTAATGGTGTTCTATTTTATTCATGAGGTTATGATTACACCGTTTTTGTCCTTTGAATATTCAAAATGTGTCAAGTGGAAATGATCGGATCTAACGCGATCACTGGGACCTCGACATGGACTGTGATGCATTATGAATTAAAACACTGCAGCATCCGCCCGTCCCGAGGTTTCTCCAGGAGGATTTATGCTGTTTAAGTTCAGATTCGACCAGATAGTCGAAGAAAAAACATTTATAATGAATTACCTGCAATTATTGCCAGTTCCAGTCGTCAGCGTTTCATTTACATGAGCGGAGCGCGATGTTGATACTCATTTACCGAAGTTATAAATGTGTGAATGCGAACACGTGTGAAAAATGAATGTGAAAGGTCTGCTACAGAGATTAATTGGGGGCTTAGAGGAAAGCGAAGGAGAGGAAGTGTGCTTGTGCGTAAATGTGTGTGTGTGTGCGTGAATCTACACCGCCTGAATGTAAAAGATGGATCACTATGGAGACGGATTGCAAGCCAGTAGGGAAACAGAGTAATTATGATGTGCCGGGGAAGCAAAGTGAGAGATGTCTTAAGAACTGGCCCTCTGGCCATCAGATACTCAGGCATACTTCATTGCATCACATGGCCAATTACATTGTGTGTCAGTGAGTGATTTATTGCGCAAAAGCTAGATCTTGCTTGACAGACAGTCGAAAAATGAGTGGGCGATTGTGCTGTATGTTCTTAGATTAGGTCTTCAGTTTGACACTTACATCACGCGTGCTGGTGTATTTTGAGGGGCGACAGCATGTAACCAGCTTATAGGAATATGTACACAAAATGCTGAAGCACACAAAACACTTGACTAGCACGAACAACACAGACTCCTGGTTTTACTTGCTGTGAATCCAATATTTTTTTGTACGGAGCCAGAACTGAACACTCACTAATGGGGCTGTGGTAAGAGCAAATAAATAAATAAATAAATGAATCAGCAAACAGTGTGAGAAGAAGTCTTTTATTTTCCTTTCTGAAACCAAGAAGCAGAAGCAGAAGTGTGAGGAATGAACTCAACAATGTGTGTTTATCTAGTTTAACCTACAATGCGATCGATGGCAAATCCATATAAAAGGTTACTCCCCACACGGGTTTCTAGAGCAGCTAGGAAAAATATTTGTTTCTCAGGTTACCGGTTGACTCTAAAGGAAGTCTTGTTCAAAAACTAGCACATCCACTGTGTACTTTCAGGATGCTATCAGAGTTTAGGATATTGTTGGCAGCTCTGCTCCATATGGGATTCGGGTAGGTTTACTCTTCAGCAGGTAGGTAGCACGGCGGCACAGTGGTTACCGCTGCAAGAAGGTCCTGGGTTCAAGCATGTTCTCCTTGCCTGGGTTTTCTCCGGGTACTTCGGCTTCCTCCCACAGTCCAAAGACATGCAAGTGAGGTTAATTGACCACTCGGCGTGGGCATGCCCGATGTCAGCTGGGATCGGCTCCAGTTCCCCACAGGACCATGTAAAAGGACAACAGGTTACAGATGATGGACTACTCTTCAGCAACCCCAGCGAACATCAGCCAGTGTAGTGTTACTTTTGCCAAACACATTTCTTAGACCCGATATCAACAAGTATGTCAACAAAGCAGCCGAACAGGTTCACATCCAGTGTGAAAGTAAAAGTCAATGGTGAGTTATGTTAACTGACTACTGAAGTTATGTCACATACATTACATACCTGAAAACATAGTGTACATTGGTACATATGGAGTTATTTTAAGCCAAACAACAATGTTTTCCTAAACCTAACCAAACTGAGCAGGTGTAGCAACACTTGGTGGAGCAGGGCTCAGCAAACAGTATATGTAGAGAAATATATAAGCAGTATAGACGGCACCCTGGTGCTGGTAACGGCTCGCCATAAAACACCACTTTTACCTCTCCTTCAATGTACACTTACACCAAATAATTCTCAAGTATCTCCGTTATAGACGCCGTATGTGCTGAAATTGACTCGCCATATGTTTTGAAACTGTACACCAATATAACTGATGATTATTTCTAAAAGACCACTGACAGTGTGCAGCCTAATACAGCACCATCATGGAGCAGGACCAGCTGAACCTTTAATAAATCTCCGCCGCAGCAGTGAGAGGGTATAGGATGTACTCGCAGTGTATGTGCCAAGGCAAAAATTAATGGGACCCGCACTCTCAGCTGAGTAATTACTGTCTTTTTAGAAATGTTACCCTTCGGTAGAAAAAAAAAACTGAAGGCCACATTAAAGCGCAGATGGGTGATATTTGCATGCTGATAATTACAGACCATCAGATCGGTGTTGAATGACTCCCTCCTGTTCTGCCGGGGTGGAAAATAAAATCAACCTCTTCTTTTATCATTTGTATCACAATATCACTGAGTATTTATCAAAGACTGCTCCTTTAATCTCTTTTATATGATGGTTCATAAATTAAAAATGCCGTTTTGTTCACATTACAGCAATAAATATAATGCCAATGTATAGTTTTACTCCAGTCTGACAGCGACTTTAGGCCGACACTGGGCTCTACATCTATTAGCTGAATTGTGGGAGTTTGCAGCAGAGCCACCTGCTGCTGTCAGAGATCTTTCATCATGTGTCACAAAGATCTCTCTCCTCCGTGTTTACTTCACCGGTGTGCTGTTGATATTAGATCTGTGCCAGGCAGCTTTTCGAGACAATAACCATGCAGACATGGAGGGATTTAACAACTGAGGATGAGGAACCCAGACAGAAATCAGAAATGACACTGTGTTTTTTTTGTATCTCAGAGATGCTGAAACATTCATTATGAAAGCCTTCAGCCGTGATACGCAACACCGCCATCACTCCGCTGCGAGAAAGGTGAAACTTAATCCGATTGGAGAGATTACACAAACGTATTTTTATCCTCATCAGTCTTGTCAAAGCAGCACAAGACTCGCCTGCCGACAGGCCGTTGTCGTTTCCTGCATCTCTGATTTATCTGTGGTTCCTGGCCTTTTATGACCCACTCCTGTTTGAAGCCAGTAGAAAAGGTCACCTCGGCAGCGAGGTGTTTTGCAGCCCGTGTGCACTGGGCTCAGGCGGCACCAGGCTTCAGAGGGCTGCGCTCACCCTGTGGGGTTACATGTAGTACTGAAGATACACGGGAGTCCCACAGCTGTCACTGCTACTGTGCCGTCAAAGTAAGAAAAACGTGTGTCTGTCAGAAATGTCCCTGACCTAGACCTTGTGCATGTACAGTATCTCTGTCTTGTTATTTCTCTTGTCAAACACAGCACAGGAAAACCCAAACTGCACTTGAAAGAGAGGCTCAGTTGAATCTCGCTTGAATGATTCGAAACTTAATTCCAAGAAGATGTGAGATGATATATTTTTAAAACCCTCTGAATGTGGCCGTATAACAGCTTTATATTCGTAATGAACGAATTAGATGTCATCTGCCGCAAGTGCTTCATTTCTCAGTGACTCCATTGTGGAAGTTAATTAAGAATCAAAACAGTAATAATTAGATATGGAATGTAATTTGGTCAGCGCTGTGCCTCAGCTCTCTCCGCCTCGCCAGCGGTCTCACAGTCCAGTGTTTCTGCTTTATAGTCTAGAAAATGTTGCATGTGTTTGATCTTCACTACGGCAACTCTTATAGTAATAGATTACAAAAAGCTTTGTGAGGATTTGGAACAACAATAGTTCAGTAAAGAATAAACTGATAACCTTAACCATAAAGTCTTCAAGGAGACCGACTTAGCCTTTTAGTCTGCTTCCTTTCCTTCAGTGTGTTATTG
Source organism: Pagrus pagrus (assembly GCF_965226575.1). Classification (NCBI taxonomy): domain Eukaryota; kingdom Metazoa; phylum Chordata; class Actinopteri; order Spariformes; family Sparidae; genus Pagrus; species Pagrus pagrus. Next base: position 2,857,000 of record NC_140200.1, on the reverse strand, counting down.
AGCTCCTCTCTCCCACAGAAAACACTGCTCCTCAAACGCCTCGTCAGTAGTCCCGCCTTTAATTCTGTGACTTTGTGACATCACACTGTCACACATTTGCATAATTAAATACCTTTGGTATGCAAGAATGGATTTAGCATAGCTGCTCTGTTGTTGTCGTTAGCTGTGCCGGCTCAGGTGTGTGCGAGCCGACCAATCAGAGCAGACTGGATTTTTTTGATTTTTTTCCTCGGTGCAGGGCCAAAGACTGAGATGAAGGGGGGATACAGTGCTGCAAAAACAGACGAAGAAAAGTGTTTTTGAGCATTAAAGCATGTAAAATTATTCTAGCAGGAACCCAAAATAAAATTCTGAACTTGAAAATCAGCATAATGTGTCTCCTTTTTCTTCATGTGATTGATTCGCACATCAATATTTTGTGTTGTGTTGTTTTTGCCAGCAGAACTTTCACACAAAAACATTACACAGTTTTTCAGAATAAGGTCATTTTTTCTGAGCTTCTGCGCTGCTAATGAAGGCATCAGTTAATCACGGACGTCATATCACAACTCACTCCACTGGTGGACCTGTTGAATGTTAAATGTTTGTCGTTGCCCTGTATTACATGACAGAGGACACACAGTTATAAAGACAATGTGCACGGAGCAGTCAAGGTCACTCATCCCAAGTCACCTCCGTCACAGACGGATTGCTGTATATGTGGGATTTACCAGCGGGGGAACTGAAGCTGTTAATATCCACCTGTGCTTTCTTCAAATCCACCAGACTACCTCGATGAAAACAGTAATTTTACTGTGTGAAACGTGGGAGTTGCTGGTGCAGCCCCTGCCTCCATCATACAGTTTGTTTGAGACATTTTTGAATAGAAAAGAGATTAAAATGAAATAGACTATTAGATATCGGCCAATTGCGTTGTTGCACTGATTTGAGCGAACAGTCGAGAGATTCAAGACAGATTCAACCAATTTGGTGCAGACTTCTAATTGGCATGGAAGAGGAGGATATCGTGCTAACACCCAGGATTATCAAGAGCGGTGAAGTTATTCAAACGTTAGACATTAAACTTGCATTTGTTCAAGAGCTCCGGTGGGCTGAACGGCACCGTAGTAGAAGTATAACCTCGGGCGATGACACGTTTTAGGGGCACAGTCAGCTAATACATCTTATTTAAAAGATCTGACTATTGACTTTTTGACTAGATTTGATTTAGTATTTTGAATTGAATGATTGTTATCTATCCGTCACATCCCCAGTGTGTAAAGGCCTTCAGGGTGCCTTCACACCAGTAGTTAGGTTTATTTGATCCGGACCAAAAAGGAGAAAAGACATACATTGCTGCATAGTCTATTTCATGTTCCTACTGCCTTATTACAACGAAACCAAGAGCTGTGAACAGATCTTTATACAGAACGGTAGAATGGACAGTTTTAGTAATGCCATCTTAGATAATATGGACCCACATGGGGGAAATAAAATTAGGTTATCTGACAACCAGCGAGTCATGCAGCACTTTAATGCTTCTTATGTTAATGTATCTACGTTCTCTAGTGTCACAAAGAGCTAACAAAGGTGGTAATTACTGTTTGATTACCTTAATGGATGATTAGATTTCATACATATTTATTTCCAGGCTGAAAGAAGGTGACTGGGGATTTCTTTGCCTTTGCCCGCCTTTCCAGATCAATGTGCCTTCAAAGATGTGACTGAAGGCATCTTCAAAGCGTCTCCTTCAGATGAGTCTTTCACATGAAAAGTCTTTCACATGTTTAATATGACATGACAATTGACCACAGGCCAAAAACCCCTAAAACACTCCAAGAGAGAATCTGTGGAGCTCTGTACTCCCTGTGAATGGGAATCAGTGGTAGTTCGTCCTCCAACTTGTTTTCCTTTTATTTTTCTGTTCACTTGAAACCCCATATTCTTACTTATTTATTGTGGTAATGACTGCAGCAAGCTTACTGAACAGAAACAGCTACTTTGAATAACCCTCTCCTTACTTAACATTTCTAAAAGACGGTTAGCTGCACTTGAAAAGCAGAATAATACAGCACCTCAGGGGCGGCACTAAGAGAAGTTTTTGGAGCATTTATTAATCTGCAATTGGCCTAACTTCAGTCGCCTCCTTCTTCTCTTTGTATGCTGTCAACTTGATGTCTGCAGCTGTGTAATTATTTCAGCAGTGTGGCAGTAAAATGTCAAGGACACCAGCACGTCTGAAGGTCTGTCAGGACGCCGCTGTTGTCTTAACCTCATACAACACGGACTTTAATAAGACAGAGGAGCAGTTGGAACGCTCCTGTTTCAAACCGTATTCACATCTGTCTGAAGGTTTTCCTACACCGATATGTATATCGTGACCTGGCTGAAGCCTAAGGAAATTATTGACACTGAGCTAAGGAAAATAGAAAGATGACAGCTGAGCAGCTGCTGTCCCAACATCTTGTAACTACACACAATTTTGAGCCGTATTTCTTCAGTGTGTAGTGTTCATCCAACCCAGTTGTCAAAATAAATGGACTTGCATTTCTACAGCGCTGTTTCCAGTCTACTGAGCGCTCAAAGCGCTTTACAACACTTGTCACATTCACCCATTCATACACTGATGACAGAGGCTGCCATGCAAAGTGCCAACAGCACATCAGGAGCGATTTGGGGTTCAGTATCTTGCTCAAGGATACTTCGACACGCAGCCTGGGGAGCCAGGATTCGAGCCAGCAACCTTCCTATTACTGGACCACCCGCTCTACCTCCTGAGCTACAGCCGCCACGAAATAAAATGTTTCTGCAAACCACTGATAGGTTCATGTTTGTGTGTTTCTCCAGAGAAGGTCACATGACATGTTGCGACCTGACGAGGTGGAGGGGATCATGGTGGAGTTAAGCAAGAAAGCTGCCAGGCCACTGATGCCATGTCCTGACGGCAAGTCAACATTAGTCAGTATGTCACCACTGGATATTTTTAAAAGGAGACCATGTGACATCTCCAGGCGTGTTTGTGACAGCCAAAGCAACCTTTTCCTGACCCCAACCAAGTGTTACACAAATGTCAACCTCATGGTGGCGCTAGAGGAAAAGTGGAGGGATCACCAAACTCAGCAGGATTCAGCCACTGGGAACCATTAATGTCATCCAGAAGCTGTTGGGATATTTCACTCTGGACCAAAGTGGTGGTGCTGACGGGCGGACGGACCGACGTTGCCATCTGTACAGCCCTGCAGCTAGCAGACCACAAAACTGTTGCCAACTACAAAGTCTAACTGAAAGGTGACTGTACACTTAGAGGAGTCAAGGAGTCCTGAACAAACCTGATCACCAGCAGGCCATGTCACGACAAGTGTGCTCATTTGGATTGATGAAAGTCCACTTCATCGTCAGCTTCATCTCTGACTTTACATCTTAAACTGACCGAGACTTTGTTGGAAGATTAGGAAAAATTCCAGCAGCCCTCCAAACACATTCAAATAACGTTGATGACCCTTAAGGCCTTACATTGACGAGAAGGGGGAGAGCGTGCATGTCAGCTGATCTCCGGGTCTCTACATACTGAACCTGTAGTGAACTTTCAGCTTATTGCTCAGCCACTGTCCACTTAACTGATGGAGTCTGGGGATTAGCACTTGAGATGACCTTGCTCGTGTTCAAGTGGTTAGCTCAGTACTTGTCACTTGTCTATCGAGTGAAATCTCGTTGACAGCCCACGGACATGTTGTAGAAAGTCAGCGAAGGACTATCAAAAACAGTTGCAGATACTTGATACTGAATTTCTCCATTTTTTTTTCCAGCCTGACCTTTGACAGGAGCTCCATCACATTGCACAGAGAGACAGAAACTCGAAAGATGTATAAAACGACCCACTCGAAAGAAGACTTTAGCAAAGTTTGACGAACTATCAACCGGGTCATTTTGCTGAAAGGGATCCAGTAATACTGCAGAATTATAATTGCACAATTGGTAACTAATTGGACCAGCAAAAGAGAAGTGTACTCTTTAAGCAGATCCCCCTTCTCGTCCACGTTCCATCGGTGTGACGGAAACCTTCCTTGATGAGCTTCTTATTGATTAAGGGTGGCCATCACCCCTCTGGGCTCCATCTTAGACCAGGCCCCTGCAGATTTATGTGCGTTTCACAGAGGTTTATCTTTGCCTTAATGCCTCTTTGTTCAGCACTGTATTGGTGTTTCTGTCACGTTGTTAAAATCTATGGTGCAATATCACTCCCTTGGAATGGGCTCATCGAAGTGTCAGGCTTTGGAGATCTATGGCCCAATATGCCAGGAAGAGGAAAAAGAGAGAAAGAAGGAGCGGTAAACTCATAAACCTAGATCTTTATTCTGATGGATGGTGCTCAATGTCCCTTTACAAAATAGGCAAAAGAGATAACACAAACAGCAGACATTGTGTTAAATATATTCCCGACACCCTCGATAAAATTATTCCACCATTTTTTGACGCCTGTGATGAGTGTTTCCATTTTCATTTGGCCCGGACAACTTCCCCTGACATCTCGGCTCATCCATAGCTCATGATTACATGTGAAAGCACTCAGAGAAGTGATTGATACGTGGATGGTGTCTGCACTGTTTTTATCTTCTCTATGTAAATCCTTTTCAGCTGCTGCAGCCAGAGACAAGCCAGCTGTTCTAACCTGCTAACCGCTTTGGTCAAGTTTCTGAGTAAGCGACTCTCACTGATTGAAACATGTTCGCAGTGATTACGGCAATTATTGAAGCACTTTTACTACGCAGTTATACTTCCTCCAGCTGGCCCATTTGGTGAAACTCCATGTTGCCGTGGAATTGCAACAAGATGGCAATACTGAAAAGCTCTGCTTCCAAACGACCACTTTTATTATGTGAAATGTCATGTTATCTCTGATAACTGTCAGATCTGACATTAAACACTGATTATTCGATACTAGAATAGCCTTTTCATGTCTTCTTCCAAAGTAAAACACATTCAGTACATCAGAAATCTGAAACTCTTACGCCTCTTCGTCACTTTCAAAGCCCCTCATTACAGCCCAGTGGGTTGCAGCAGAAAACATAAACGCCCATCGAGCTATCTGTTGGAGTAAATACCAGCACTGGTATTATTTTCTCTTACTATTGTACATGATACTATTACCACTAAGAAAATGATTTACATGACTAAACTATTACAAAGTAATTAATCTTTAATTAGGTGCTAAATGCCAGGTAATCAATAGCTTACCATTAAGTATGTAGTATTAATTAGAGGTATATTTTACTTGTCATTACTGCTTTGTCTGTTCATTTCTTAGAGTTTTGTGTACTTTATTGGAGCGTTAGTGATTACACTTTTAAACCCTGGGATTACATTACAGTAGTAGTAGTTAGTAATCACAGTAACGATACCGGGGGTCCACTTGGAGTTTGATGGATGGTTGATATCAGTTTGGACTTTCTGCAGTCAAAACTTTCTGGTTTAACTTCGCTTGCTAACATCAGCAACTGGTAAGCCAACATTTAGAGTTGGATGGTTCAGGACTACCACCAAGCTTTTGGATGGCCACTTGTTAAACACCTTGTCTCCTAGTTTTATGTGTTAAATACAGAATATGTGATGTGTGAGTGTGAGCGACTTATTCATGTGATCAGCATGACTAATTCATAAAGTGATGTCATTGTAGGTAAGAAGAGTATTGTAATCGACTTTTAATTAGTTATATTTCCGACCTTGCCCAACACTGGTGTATACATATCCATATTTCAAAGAAAAAGGCTTGAATAAAACTTTACAAAAATGAAACCAGCTGTGAGAGTATTCTTAATCTGCCAAAGTTAACCTTGCATCACCAGGTCCTTTTTTTCCCTCCCTGGCACCCACAACAGCTCAAATTGCCCAGAGGAATGCTTATTTTCAGGCATCAGAGCGCAGGCCAGACAATGTCTGTCCTTTTCAAAGGGTATCAGGGATTGGCAGGGCCATGATCTCCTCTACTTGCAGGTCTTTTGTGATTCCCTGGAGGGGTTGAAGCCGGGCGAGCTCCCTGGCGCCATTCTGCTCTTTCACCCAGCCTTCATTAGCCTCTACCGTAACATTCCTTTCGCCGGAGATCCAGGATTCTTGATGGACTGATTCAAAACTACAATAAGCCACGCAAAAAAAAAAAACAGTTTGCAGCAACGAGTAAAGAGCACTACACTGCTCATTAATGGGTATTAACAAGTGCATACTGATTACCATTCAGCTACTGACGAGGTAAGGTTTGGCTATTGATTATCTGCCATTTATAATCTTTTAGAAGATAAAAACATACCAGGAATGACTCATTAAGAAGCTTTTCGGCATTTTCATGTATATGCAGCAAGTACTGCGAGTATTTCATGTCTTTCAGTCATACCAAAATGGGATGAGCTCAGACAATGTATCATGACTATAGCATAAACATACCACCTACATTTTTCAGAGTTATTACGTCCCAGAAATAAATATATGTCACGTTAAAGGCTCAGTGCCTCATTCATATGACTTATGGTACCGCGATCCAAAGTATAACTAACAGTGACAGCTGTTTAGAGTAACTGATGAATTATCATGTGCTGGAGTGCTGCTCGTGCCTCGAGGCCATCATTTCTAAATGTCATACCGCAGCTGTATTGTCAGGAACTCGACTGTGGGGAGTCAGGACGTGTATTTGTTTGCATGTACCGTGGTTAAACGTAGTTGGCCTATGTGTATGCATGATATGTTTTGAATCTGAGTTTTGTTACTTCCACAATGTTGACAAGCAAAGAAGCAAATTTAACTAAATCCTGATCACTTCAGGTACAGGAAATATACTTGTTTTGTCACTAGTCAGCCCAGTATCCTTAGGAATTACATTTATACAGGAAACTCCCACAACTTGCAATTAAGGTTGAATGTCAGTGTTATGTGAAGACCAGCGAGAGAAGTGGCTGTTCGTATGGAAACATCGATGGGCGTCCACCATCAATAATTTAATGCTGGTTCTGCAGCCTAATATCAGAACTGCAGAGTATATTTTCTTACAATAAGAGCCGAGAACGGCACTGAAGTCCTGTATAGATGTTAAAGATGTTTTCGCTCTTCTCCTGACTCGTTCGGGCACGAGTTTGATTAACCACTTGGCTTCGCTGGTAGCCCTCCCTGCTGTCATGTGGTTGGCAGAAGACGACGTTGATGGACGTGAGCGACAGATGAAAAATGTAATCACTTAGTATTTTTTGAAATGCCCTGCTCTTTTCCGAGCAGCTACCAAGGGCAACTTCTGGTCGGGTGTGTATTATGTCTCACATCCATCTTTCCCTCTCACCTCAACCAAGTGTTTTAATTGCCAAACCTTAAAAAAGGTCCAATTTGTAAGAAATTTGATTTCCCAACTCGTCAAACACTGACGCATGGGGTTAGTGGCCAACCCGACCTCCCAAGAATCCATTTTTATTACAAATTGGCGTGGTAATTCCCCCATTTTAACCATAATTGCCATGAACAGAGATTACAGAGGGCAAGAATTATTAAAAACTTCAACATAAAAAATAAAACTGAATTTAATTTGTAGGAATCTTCCAATACTACCACTTCTTCTTTGGCAGGCATGTTGCACTAGAATTGGCCTTTTTAGTGAAAATCCATTTAATAAAGCACTAATGAATTGTCCCAGAGTTATAATCCGAACCTTTCCCAACAAATTGCTTTTTGAGTCTCATTCCCAACTCGTCAAATACTGACACTTTCAGATGGCGGCCAACTCGACCTACAAACCCAAAGTATCAGTATTTGATGAGTTGGAAAACCCAAAGCGTCAGTATTACCATACTACCAACAGGAGCTTCATATACAAAAATGTAGGTCTTTGAAAAATTAACAATCGTGCGAGGGAATGACTTCAGAGAAAAAGGCTAACAAAAGGTAAAAACTGACTACTACTCTAAGTCCACTACTATATCCAACCTACCCCATCAACTGACTTCTAGTTGTTGAATTTAATATTAATCACTAAGGGAATTAATATCTACCAAGTATCTTTTAACCTTCTCGTTTTCTCTAATAATTGTGATCAAGAAACTGAAACTGAAAAATCGAAGCGAGCATTACAATTTTCTATAAGGTCTCGTATGCCTGAAGGAAGACGCTTGGGTCGATACCAGTCGATGCAGTACATCAATAGTTTGTGCTAGTTCAGCACAGATGCAGGTGATCAATCATACTGATAGCAGAGGACCTCTGAACCCTTAAATTCAACCTGTGCTGGACAAGTCAGGCGGCGGAGCACTGGGGGATGTTATCAGGGGGACCTCGGCTCTGGAGCTCACGTTCATAACTGTGTTGTGAATATACAAAAGTGCTGCAGGCCAGACTGTAATTAGAAACAATCAGGTCATTTTCGTCTCAGTCTCTGATGATGCCCCTGTTAGTGTGCGTCTGAATACCCCACTATCCTTTAATGCATAAGATATTAAGCTCATGAATGGCTGCCTTTCAGCACTTTGTACTATAAGGCTGTAATTAAAGGTTAACTCCCCCCTCGACATGCCGTCCTCTGCAGTGGAAGCGGTCTAAAGCCATGATATGTTGACTGACACGGGCCGAAAAGGGAAAAATGAAGATGATCTTTTGCGGTAGCACAGATATATTAAAGGATGAGTGAAAAGCCCTGAGAGCAAAGCAGCCGACGGTTGAGCGTTCGTTTAACAGCCTCAGATGTGTAAAATACCTCTCTGCATGACTTTAGTTTTTCACTGGCATACTTTCTTTTTAAATAGTTCCTCACATTCTAGTTATGGAGAGGAGTAGCTGCAAGAATGAGGCTGCTACTTGTTAAATGCTTGAAACTGAAGTATGTTATTATCTGTCGACAGGATTTTCGAGAGGGCTGAAGATAAAAGGTTTTCTGATTTCTTGTAAAAAAAAATGTGCATTGTTGCTCTTAGCTGCTCTTTACTTCCAGGCTTGAGATATGTAGTCTTGAATTAAACGTATGATACACAGAAATGCACCTAAAATACCTGAAAATGGCCTCTGTAATTTGCAGAAAATTACACAGACCGCTCACTGGAGTGACATATGCTTTCTTGTACTTCCTTTGAAAGCTAAGGAATATTCCTATGTAACATTGATTGACCATTTGCTAAACCCTCACCTACACAGCGGTCGCCCAATTGTAGCTTAACGACTAGGCACGGCAGGCCTTTCAGTCTTTTGATTTCTCCACATGTTGAAGCAGCTGAGCAATACATCATGTGGGCTGGATGCTGGTGCAAACATTAGCTTTTCTGGGTAACTAGCTAACTACCTACAGTGGTAACCTAACCAAGAGTTACTTCTAACTTCTAACCGCTGGAAACATCTAAAAAGTCGACTTAAAAAGACATTTTAAAACAACTAACGTTTGCTTAATTAGCTGGCGTTTTGTAAGATTGAAAATTAAGAATTTGTGGTTAAAACATAAAAAAAAACATTAACAGCGTGGACATTTTTTGCAGATGATGTCTATGTGTTGTGTTGCAGAGGTGTCTACTGAAGTTAGCCTGCTAACTAGCTACAAGACGAGACAAGCTTTGCCTCATTAGCTCATCGTAAAACACACTTCATTCAACCCTGACAGAAACGCAATGACACTCACAAAAACAGTCTTGGTTTGTTTTTCCACGATCAGCTCTGTAAATCGCCTCTGTACTGTATCGCCCATCTTAAAAACTGGCCTCTGTCTGTCTCAGAGGCTGTGTTCAGTCCCAGTCGATTGAGCCCAATTGACTGCAGCTAAAGGCAGCTAGCCGCTACATCCAGAGTAGCAAGTCCAATCTAGTGAGCAATAGTACGCTGGTGTGGAGCTACCTTTGCCATTTCCCACAAATTACAATGTTAAAATCAAAGACCTGTTATTTCAAAAGTGACTAAAAAGAGGTCAGAGTGGTGAGTCTGCCGCTCTTAACATTGTGTTTTTGTGCCGTGCGAGAAGTTTGACAGAGGAAATGTCAAGTGTAATGATTTCACTTTTCCTCTTTGTTGCACCTCCATGGCGTCCATGTTGACTTATTCTTAGTGAAAAATTCATTTTAAATCCCACTGCTGGATGATTTAAAGCTGCAGAGGCGAAAAAAGGAATGTCTCGCCCTGTTGTTGCTGCTAGGATCTCTCCACCGCAGAAAAACTATTGATCCGGCTGGTATAAAGAATCTGTTGGTGTGGGCATATGTATCGGCTTCACCTTAATTCTCCTGTTGGGGAGGTATTTTCATGCTTTGACTGAAAGAAACATTTGTCAGCCAACACACACACACACAGAGCCAGACACACAGACTCAACCCCCTCACAGGTTGCCTCCACCAGGAAAAAAAGAAAAACACATCCAATACTAATCAAATGAATCAGTTTGAGTGCATTTCTGCCCTCCTATTTATCAGCTGCCTCTGTCTAAACAGCAGCTGATAATGCTGTGCGGTGCACATTGAGGCAGAGGCTAGCATTGACACACTGTGGGCGCCCATTTCACGCCTGCCCAGTTCAGGGGCTAATGAGTGCAGTTAGCATCTCACAAGTGGGCTAGCACAGTAATCGAACATCATTAATTCCAGTGCGATTCATTTTGTAACCAAATCACTGATCAAAGTCCATTTCGAGCTCGCTGTGATGGCGCTGATGGAAAAAACTGATGACGGGCGTCCGTATCTCAGTAAACAAATTATGTGCATTCCACATGTGTCCGTATTCTTGATTAAATGCAATGATTACATGTAAGGTTCAATATTATCTTCCAAATGTGAATGAAATGATGAATCTCATTCGGTGATTGGTTTAAGAAACTGTTACAGCGTGTAATGACTTCACGTCTTCCAGTGCACACACCAGAATGCCAAAGTATTAAAGCCCGTTGGTTCTCAGGTTTACCCATATTATTCAAACAGGGACAGCGAGAACCAGTGCTTAAAATAAAGATAAACCAAAGTCTGTCGTGAGAGTTTTAATTGAACACAGCAGTCAATATAAATATGCATCGTGAAACTTTTATGGGAAATCATAAATATCACATTGCACCAACCCATCAGTTGCAGCTAAAGAGAGTTAAGAGGGTTATTTTAATAATGTATTCAAATACAGTTATTAATTACCTGTTAGAAAATGTAGCCTGTATCATAATCCATGGTATGACAATATTAAAGTAATGTAACTTGTATACTTTCCTTTGGATTGCTTCAATAACTAGCACTGTATTGTGATATTTAAATGTTTTGCTCTGCGATAAAGGAGACACGTTATGCTCATTTCTAGGTTATAATTTTGTTTTGGGTTGCTACTAGAGCAGGTTTACGTGCAGAATTAAAGGCGGGATTACTGACGAGGCGTTTCAGGAGCAGTGTTTTCTGTGGGAGAGAGGAGCTTAAAAACATAAAACAAAGAAAGAATAAAAAATCTTTAACTTGTAATAAATCTCCTTTAACGACAAGATGGTGGCAGACTTTTCCACCCAGTGAAAATGTTTTTTTGTTGTTGTTATATATGCACAGTGATATATTGTCTTATATATCTATTTTAATCAGAGCTGGAGCTTGGAGTGAGATTCAGTATCAGTGAAGTCAAAATGTTTTATGAGTAGGCTCATGTGACATTATCCATCCGGGAGGTCGGGGTGATAATCACGTCAAGCCAATAATCATGGCCGATGATGAACAAGTTTGGTTGATGAAACATACCTGCCAACCTCCACACATCATAGCCTTAGGCAGGATTTTATTCATTGGTATTTGCATGGGCATACTCTCTCATCTTAATAACCTGTTGTTGGGGATTGTAAGAAAGTTTCAGAGTGTCTCTGTAACCACAGTAACCAAACGTCTCTCCTGCCTGCACTGCGGTGCAGAGCAGAGATGCTGACACTCGTCTGTCTGTGTGCTGTCAGTGTCCTCCTTTAAAGCTGTCGTCAGTTATGAATTTGTTTTTGGACGTGCGGCCTGGAGCATGTGATAAGTGTTAATTGGCTGAGGCTCACGGTCAAAGCGTGAGAGTTGGCAGCCTTGTTTAAAATGTTTAATCCTGGTAATAATCCCCATTTTTAGCAAAACGAATAGGTAATCTGATTACGTCTATTTTCTGCATCTTTAATGAAATATAGTCGCCGTATTATGTAACCTTGTTATGTGCCACCGTTCCATGTGTTCCCTTTACTCCCCCGGGCCTGCAGCTGAACAATTAGGATGCCTCTCGGGGCTTCTTGTACACAGTTGTTTACACTCATCAGAATGCATTGAGTTGAATTTATTCCCTGCGTCAAAAAGAGCACAAAGATAATTCTTTTGGGTTGTCGCAACGTACATTGTTTACATACATATTTATTGGCTGCCAACCGTCAAGTCAGTGAAATATTGTGCCACGCACACATTCACATTTCCACCCTCTGCATTTGGAAATGTGTGAGCTCGTGTGTTTGTCGACTGAAAGAGGGTTTTTGGACATCGCAAGTCAAAAGAAGTACGCTGACCGCATTTTCTCATATGCAATAATATAAAAAGGAACAGCTGTAAGATTATGAGTGGCTCTTTCTGCTAGCCACATTAGCAACTTAGATTGGAAAGAATTGGGTGCCATCTAGGAAAATGGCATCCAGTTGACTCAATAACTCCAGAGTGTCTTCATGTGCATGCTGGTAGAGTGAGGGATGCAAACAAAACAGGGAGAGGCATTATTAAAACTGCAGCGGTCAAGAACTCAGGTTAAATTTAGTTTTATTTAACAGCGGCACTAACATCAGTCTAATGAAGATAATGTGTGAATGCCAAAACATAAACCCAGATGAACTAGTGACCTCTGCATTGGTCAAAATGAACAACGTGATTAAAAAAACAAAAGCAAAATATCAAAGCTCCCTAATTTAAATGCCTTTACTTCATCCTTCCAAGTCTGAGGAGCAGATGGACCAGCAGATACATCAATAACTAGAAGACCCTGCCTTTAATTCAATCAAGCCTAATTCAGCATCAAACGGGATAACTGTGTATCGCTCTAAACTTTTAACCACTCATAACTACTCACCAGTTCTAGGATCTGCACCAACCAACCACCTAAATACACCTGATCTTTCTTCATCAAGACCCTATTGCACAATGTTAGAGAAAGAAGAAAACCTGGGTCTCGTAGTTTCTGTTTCCTGCTGACGAACCAACCAGCAAACAAACAGACTCCAGTGGAAAGCGTCACGTCCTTGGCGGAGGCAAAAACAGGACAACAAAAGGAGAAGGAGGGCATCACAGCGCTAACTAGCAAATGTGGCATAATGATCTTCACGACATGCGTTTACAAATTCTCTCAGAGGTTTGGAGATTGATTCAGCCGCGTTGCAGCTGGAATGCGGCCTGAACATTCTTCGGCTCTCGTACAATGGCTGCGTGTGTTTGTCCTAGCTCCGGTCCTCGTGCATTTTCCAAGTGCATTGATGTGTAGGTCCTGTTGCCTGCCTAAGATGACAGAGATGGCACGGTGCCCGAAGACCCTGCGCTGCATTCCAATGGCCATTAATTGAGTACCTGCCCGTCATCCCGTCCCTGATTGATGACATAATTAGAGACGGGCCTGTTTGATGGAGATGCCTGGCAAACTCCTCTGTCTGTTGGCCTTTGTGTGGATGTGAGGCCCAGGTCCCTGGAGCTTTGGTCTGTCGCTAACCTTGCCTCGGCACGAGGAGGAGTATATGCCTTCATGTGCCTGTGTGTGTGTGTGTGTGTGTGTGTGTGTGTGTGTGTGTGTGTGTCTGTGTGTGTACATGTGTGGATAGCGCTCGCTGGTCCTGCTCTCCTTAACAATGAGCACAGCTTCAAGCTTGGGGAAGCTGATTAAATTAAAGTGCCTCACAGGCAATCATGCCAAGGTCAAAGAGATGCTGTGCAAACTGCTTTTGGCACCAACTTTCCTCGGTGTGTGGAGACGCTTATCAGCAGATGTGTGTGGTTTAGGTTCAGGAGTGGCTGAACAGTCGAAGAACGTGGAAAATTGAATTGTCACTGTTGATTTTGCTGCTTGCACATCAGGGAGAAAATGAACTTTCAACAATAGCACAATATGAGGTCCTGGTCCTGTGCCTTGTACGACAAAGATCCCAGGCAGCCTGAGAGAAAGGGATCGCTGCCTGCTTGTCCCCCTCACTGAGATTCACTGTATTTTTCTCAGATGAGCAGGAAGTCTTTTGAATACAATCTCAGCCGTATGAGATGTACGTCACATCATTGACTATGTTTAATGAATGCAGATGCTTCCACACAGGGGCACGACGGGTCACTGAGTGGTTTAATGAGAATAAAATGATGAGAGTCACATGCTGTGGTCATTACAGTCGCCAGAGCTCGGCCCAATTAAACACCTTTGCGAGAGCGACGTGCCTGACAGCGCTCTCCGACACCGTCATCCGAAGACAGCAAATGAGGGAGTTCCCGAGTCATCTGGACGCACGTAGGAGTATTGTATTGTATTTATTTTAATGGCTGTTAAATGTCTTAGCAAAAACAAACCCTCAGATTGTTATAAATTAAAGTTTTTATTCGGGTTTAGAGAGGACTTGACTGAAACAAGTAAAAATAATACGATACGAGCATCATCTGAGTAAAATGTGAAGATATCTGTACGCATGATGAAGGAAAGTCCTCATTGAGTAGCTGACTGATGTTTATTCAGTCAAGTTTCTGAGAAAAACTTGATCAGAAGCTGTTAACGAATACATTTTAAATATAGTAACTTCTGATCAACCCACTTCCAGGTCAAGCCCAGCCCATTTGGAGTATGCATAATAATAATAGATAATGATTTTGTTGGAAGAACAGACAGATAATGTGTGCTCACTCACCCCTCAGTTTTAATCCTTACAATTTAAAAGTAAAATCAAACTGTGCTCTTGGGCACAGATTATCTGGTAATGTGAGGGGTTTACAGATCCAGCCTTAAGCCTCCTGGACTGCTCAGACTCGTCAGGGCCGCCCCGATAACATCAGACATGTTGAGAGAGAGGCAGCTGATGGTGCTGCCAAGCAACGGCAAACTATGATGTTAGCCAGCATACTACAGATAATTAACATGTCACCTCCAGGAGAAAAAATCTCATCCAGGCTCGTTAACTTTCGGCTTTTGTTTTATTTCCTCTCACTTCAATGCGTCGTTGTTGCACCACGCTAACCTCCATTTTGTTTACATCTGCTTCCCCATGACATCATGTGAGAGGAGTCACGTTTGAGCCCAGCTTCAGTCTGCAGAGCCGTGAAACCAGAGCGCTGGAGCCACTCCCCCTGCCGCTGGACAGAGCCGTGTCTGCTTTTTATTCAAACTGTAAAAATATTACGAAAATAAGACACTGCACTTCCTTTTGTCCACCGCAACAAGCCTGCCAAGTGTGAAGTAGATCGGATGAACTGTTTCAGGGATATGTGAATAACAGACAGACAGACACTCTTTTCTTCACAGTTAGATACATATTAAGTGGTTACTTCTCTTTATAGTAGTTTTCATTGTTTATGGCAGGTCGTTCCAACGCTGGATTCAAATTACCTACCTGCATGCATATACTCCATCTTCTGAGTGAAACTACTTGAGTCCTTCTTTTCTTTTCCTTTTCAGACTCTACAAAGCTCCTCCCAGAGCCACAGAGGACATTAACTGACCTGCATGTGTTAAATTGTTGGAGTGGCCCTTTAAGGATTATAACTTTTAAGTGCCAATATGAAATTCAAAGTAATGGGTTGCATAAGTATTTTGCAATATCATTTTTTATGGTTAAATACACAATACTATCTAGAAGGTCCAATAAGTGGACAGTGAGTTTTACTGGCAGAACTTTCTTCATTAAAAAAAACCACATCACAATGACGGGAAGTTTTCCAGATGAATCCACAACGAGGTTACCAAAAATGTGCAAGTTAAAAAATCCCGAGACAGTGATGAGGACAGAAAGGTCAGTCAGAAAAAGGATAATAATAGAGTACAGCTGTAAATCTACCTGGAGGTGGCAGTCCTCGCAAATGATGTGTCTGTTTGAGAAGGGCATCGGTGAGGGAGACCAGCAGAAGGTCTGCGGCGTCTTTAACAGAGCTTCATGGTGAAGTGGGAGAGCATGTGACAACAGTTGCAGGCAAAGAGACGAGACAAGCTGAATAAAACTTGCATGACTATTTTATGGACCGCAGAGACATCTGATATGAGCGTACTGGGGTCAGATTTATTGAAGCTTTCGAGCCTGTTTTTCAGACACACGATGCGTTCTGCCCCCAGAACACGTAAAGTATTTATCAAGCCGGCTGGAGTCGCACTCTGTGAGAGTGTCTGCAGGATGCACCTCTGCCCTTATTGCAGATATTCATTTAAGGGAGCAAAAATAATGAGAGGACAACGGAGGTTAATTATGCATGCTGCTGGATTTACTGAGGTCACGCCTCTGGCAGCGGTCAGTTTTGCGGCGAGAATACTCTGCCTTTTTAAAAGGAGGCGTGAACGCAGCACAGATGGGATTTACAGGAGCCACGAGGACGATTGTAGTGGCGGAAATGCTAAATGAACTGCATTTATACAGACTGCTCAAAGCACTTTACAACTCAAGTCACACATTCACACACACACACACACACTTATACACTGTTGGCATGCAGACTGCAGGGGCCGGAGATCGGATCACGACCTTCAGATTTCTAGTTGACCGCTTGACCGCCTGAGCCGCAGTCGCCCACATGCAACAAATAACAATCTCATAACCGAGTTAAACTGTTGATAACACACGGAAAACAGGCAATTATGTGTTTATTAATGAGTAGTATGTGATTGCTGTAACACAAATGAATCGTGGGCGGATGTTTTGGTTTGTTCATAAAACACTGATTTGAAGATGACCAGCTGTGAACTCTGAAATCAATACAGGCTGCAACTAAACATGTCTTTGTTTTGGGAAGATATTCAATAAATTATTTTGCTTAACATCCATATCAACACCACCTCCACCTTCATCTCCACCTCCACCTCCACGGGCTGCTCACGCTGCTGTGCTTTCTGTGTCCTGTGTTCTCTTATGCATCTTTTATTTGTCATATCACTTCCTCCATTGCACCTTTAATTTGATTAAAAAAAACAACAACATAATTTAAATTAACAGTTGCAGTTTATCTGAAGTTCGAGGCCAAAGACAATATTTTGGTACCAGGATAACTGCATTACAATCTATTTACTGAACTTACTGATCTCGTAGAAATCCGACCTCTGCACTGTGCCCGCGAGCTCTTCTTCACCATTATCTTCGGAAATCCGGCCAGCAAAAGCACCGTCTCCACCACAAAGTAAAAGTGGCAGCATCATGCTGTGGGGAAACATCTCAGCAGGAGGCTACAGACAACTTTTGTAAGAAAAGATCAGTTGACTGGAACGAAATTCAGAGAAATCATAGCTGCAAGTGTTCAAAAGAACTTCTGAGAAGAAGGAAAAACAAAAAAAAGCCAAATCCACACAGTAACAGTCTCAAAACAACTAAGTAATTGTCCTGAAGTAGCCAAAGTCAGACCTCAATCAGATCCAGAATCTGTGGCTGGATATCAGACACGCTGTTTCGTGCAAGATGACGCAGTTTGGCAGAAAGCGCTGCAGCGTCCAGACATGTAAACTGAGACGGACCCGTCCACACAGAACCAAGTCTGCAGCTGCTGCCAAAAGGTGCCTTGAATAAATATTGACCAGAAGTGGATGAATAATGCAATCAATCGTTTTGTGTTTTATCCTTGGTCTTAGATTTATTCTCACACTCAAAAAAAAGGTTATAACATTCACTGCCAGTCAAAACTGGATACAGAAGCAGGGCGAGAGGGGTCGGCCCGGGTGGCATCAGCCTCCCCCTGGAAGCTGATTTGGACCCCTGGAGCCGAGCTTGGTAGTTGTTAATTAGTACCGTGGATGGATTACTGAACAGACCAACCAGTTAAAAAGGCCAAGGGCCACTGGACCAGAGCTACTGTGTGAAGTGACTCTTAACATTTCTGCTTTGAAAGTCAAACAACCGCACAGAGACACACAACGACTCTTCACCCGCTCCGATGTAGGAGACGGGAGGCCTCATCAATCTGTGTCCAAGAGCCCGGACACGTCTCATCACCTGTCCAACACTGCACAAACTAAAACTGTTCACACGTTAGCAACAAGGCTATTGCTACGTAGCAGCCTGGCTACAGTCCAAAGCAGAATACAACTCCACAAATCCCAGTTTGACCTAAAATCCCTGAGTTCAGTGCTCCGAGTACACCAGACCTATTTTGCTTCCTCACATTTGCATGTATCATGTCAGAGGCTAGTTCGGTATGTAAGAATTATAAGTTGTTGTTTGCATAATGTGTCTTCTTTAATAAGTCGGCAGGTTTTGTTACTTACTGATCCAGTATAAAGAACGCTGGTTTTGAACTGTGTCAAGTCCAAGTAGTGAGGGGGAAACATATCAGCGGGGGAACAGACTTTGACACAACACCAAGCCCCCAGGAAGAGCGCCGGGCTTTGAAGCCTACTTTCATAGCCTACTTCCAAAAAAGACTTTTTCCCGTAAGCTTACATTGTGACAGACACGGCTGTAAAACGGTGGATACATTCATTTGAGCATCACAACCCTGCAAAATAACTTGTTTTCACTCCAATAAAATTAAGAAAGTCTAGAAAAGATGCATTCATGTTAGTCAGGCGCTAAAACACAAGTTAGCCTCCTCAGCTCTATGAGCCCACAACACGGAAGATCTGCGTTATTTTATAGTTTATAAGTTAAGCTCTTCTGGCTTCATGCACCACTGAGCAGCTTTCGCAGGAAGGAACGGGGCTCCGCCTCCGACGCTGTGTCCAGGCTGTAATGTAACGTCCTCGGACAACACTGCAGCGCTCTCCATTGAGTGAATGCCTGTCCTCCTCCTTCGCCTCCGCCATCAGCGGGTTTGTTTTCCCACAGTTATTCCAGTTGTTTCACCGTGATGCGCGCCCTTCGTTCCAGCCCAGTGGCAGACTGAACAGCACAGTGGAAGAAAGGCTTATAGAGAGCCAGTTTATATGTGAATCATTTTTTAAAAAGCCATCACGAGGTGCAATCAGTGTTTACTTAAGAACGATAAGTTAAAGCAGAAAGTTGTCTTTCGCCAGTTTACAAAGAGAAGCTATTTATTAGATTATTTAAAGTTGTTTTATTGACACTCATCTGTTACACTGGATAAACAGTGTAAATCTTAATGTACAGTTTATTATTGCCAAGAACCAGCCAACATTTCTACTCATTATACAAATGTGCCCCCCCCGCCCCCGCTGTAAAACAATAAAACATGAAAGACTCCGAGGCGCTGTATAAACATTACAGTAAAAAACTATGGCATTTCAATAACTATAGAATTCCTTCCACTTCAGTAATAACACTTTACCAACTAAATGTCACTTTAATAACAGGCCATTCCTCAGCCGCTCGGCACTTTAACAGAATGATTGAGGCGCTAAATCGCTGGAGTACACAGTCTGTTTACTTGTTTGCAGGCAAACATCATCACCGAGCGTCACACTGAACAGATGAGTGAGGGAGAGACAGTGGTGAGCCCCGGCACGAGAATAAAGCGTTGACCGAGGACGGAGCTGAATGAGTGATAACCAATCAGCAGCTGCTTATGTTCCTCTGTGGTTTTTCAGGGATGGCTGTGGCTAAATGAGTCACCATTGGAGAGCCTCCACGTCCCATGGAGAGATTCAGATCTGCAGGCCAAGCTTGAGCGCTATCAGATGGTTGTGTCTGAACACCAGTGGCGTCTGCAGCATATGCTTAATTGGCAGTTTGAGCCTCTGCTCTGCTGTCTGTGTTCCAAGTCATTAACATGTAATGTGCACTCCGGACCCGGGGCTCATAAGAACCATTCCTAGCCACCATAACATTTAAACAGCTCTGGGCCACACTTTCCCCAGCTGTGAGACAAAAAAGGGCTTCTGCTTTTTGTCTCGGGGCGGACTCCTCTCCGGTCCGGCTGTGTGAACTGTCACCACCTCTCCACGACGGCCCTTTTTTTTTTCCTCGCCGATGTTCTCGTGGGATCTCGCTCCCGTTCGGGCGGCGGCTGGTCTTCATCTCTTCTATTCACAGCAGAAAGGGATGGAAAAAACGAGAGCGAGCGGGACAGGGGGAGTTGTTAACAGCTTGTTAAACATGTCTGTTTAATTCAACACCACTCTTACCCCCTCTGCTGATTTTCAAATGCGACGTTCATCTTCTCTAATGCTAATGCACTCGGCTTTTATGGTCCAGATATGGAGAAATCAATTCATAATCTCTCACTTTTTCCATGCTCTCAGTGGATGTGTGAGACTCTAACGAGCTCCAAATTTAGACCGAATGTTTGTTTGGGACCGCAAGAATTTTCTGAAGAGGAAGTAGAGCAGGTTCAGCGGGGAAGACATGAAACTGGAAACGGGGAGTTCAAGAAAATGAGACAAGCACTTGAATTTTCAATGAGTCAAAAAATAGTGGGGAGTTTTATGTTGTTAATAGGCAGTTGGGGAGTACAGCAGCGCATTTCCTGCTCATGTCTCGCAGACACGGACAGAAAACTAAAGGAATCAAATCATCTGTGATAAAAAAAAAACACTTATTGCAGCTACCACACACACACACACACACACACACACACACACACACACACACACACACACACACTTATATGTCTGCTTGCACGGATTTCTATTAAAATCATGTACAGAGTTTGGGGCTCATTAGAAAACTAGTGCAAACTCCATGAGCAAGAAAACAAGTACATGACTGTGAATGAACAAAGCTAATTTTTAATTACCATACAGGAATTACACTCCTTCTGCAGCGCAATTAGTGAAGCCTATAGGAGAAAATAATGGGCCACATATAGCAGGATTTACCAACATGAGAGTAAATGAGGGAATTGGGCTTAAAACGAGGAAAATGCATCATCTCAGACAGTTTCCAACCTTTTTTTAAAAATATATTTAACATTTAAAGGTGCATCATTTTATTTTAAGCGACTACTAGAACAGGTTTACATGCTCTAATGCTCAAAAAACACATCAGTTTGTGGCTGGGGAGTTTTTAATTGGTCATGAAACATTTGAATTGAACTTTAAATTGTCTGTTTCTGTTTATTATTTTTAACACTGGGTCAAATTGTGAAATCATTACTCAGGATTGTTGAAAGCATTAGCTATCTCCATAAAATTACATTTCCCGAGCCATGTGAATCTGTTAGCTGTAGGCTACGTGCAGATCAGGTCCATGTAAACACTAAAACAAAGTTTGCTTTGTGTCGCCCTCGTCATATTACAGCCGTTACATTTACATAGCCATGAATAGATACATACCTTAGCAGTATACAGAGAAAGAGAGATAGAAAAATAGTATTAAAAATAGCCTACGTTGAAAACAAATGCACGCAGCGGCCAGATCAAGATGTTTATAACACGAGGTGGTTCTGGTCATGCAGCTTTTGTCCACAGGGGCCGCCAGAACCAAACACAAAAAATAAAAGTTCCTTGTAGCTGCTTTGAATTTAAGGCTTTTCTTCTGGTACAGTTGGGAACAAATAACAACCTAAGTCAAACCAGTCAAGAATGAACTGTATATTCTTATTTCTCTGCAAAAAAAAAAGAATTTTAATTGCAGTCTGACTTGAAATGAACGCACATCAAAAGACATTTCCAGAGTTACATCAGATGCAGATGTGTGCGAGGCAACAAACAGACACTTAGAAAAGTCTTTTCATCATAAATGAGAGAATATGTTTTGCTCATGAAAGCCTTGTTCTGAAGCCGGCAGTACCACAGACTTTACTTTCGCTAACGAGGGTCTTTTTATGACTTCGGTGCAAAGAATGCGGCTCATGACTCGAGGAGACTTTGTGACTCGGGACCGTCCACGCTCTGGTCTCATATTACAATTGCAGGATTTCCTATTCAACACAGGACAGAAGAGAAATGCCGAAACAATGGAAGAATGTTGAAACTTGAGCCAACAGCATACCTAAACTTTAACTTCCGACATCACCTGAATGTACTGGAAAAGCTGAGAAAACTCAACATTGTATCCTTGTATAGAGTCTGAGCGCTGCTTTACTGCGTTGCTATCAGACGCATTTAAATAAAAATCAAAGCGCATTGATGTGTCGGAGAAAAATGAGTTCCCGCCGAGGAAAATTTACGTTGTGGGTGGTACTGGCAGTAAAATGCTTACAGGCCAGCCCAACCTACATACAGATATACACAGAAAACATGTACATCTAGAGGGGATGCCCAAATGTGCTCCTACAAGCCCCAGTGAAGTAACATGTCAAACTGAAGGTGTATAGGGGCTTGGGGTTTCAAGAATAAACACAGTTTCCTCACTAGAATGACGTGGAGCAGCCGAGAAGACACAACAAGGCCTGAACAGACCAGAGTTTCTGGCTGACAATCTAATGGGACGAGGTTCAGAGTGAGGGTGAGATCCACCTGGGTGCCGTCCACACCTCTTTTAAGCCTTCACAAAGAGGGCAGCGTCACACCCTGATTGGCCGAGAGGGGAACGAGCTGCTTCCACTCCTCAGTCAGGAGTCAGTCTCCTCACCTGCACACAGGTGATCTGAATCTCCTGCGATTAGTCCAGAGGGATTCTGAAAATCAGCCCAAAACAAAAGGAAGCTAGCAAGTCTCAAACAACGTGACTGCTGCAACGTGAGGACTCTCTCAACATGAACAGCTCTGACAGACTGCGAAACTGACCTACATTAGACAGGAAAGTTATTTAACAGCATTAACAAGTGGTAACTAGTCAGGTAAAGCGCTATTATAGTGGCTTGAGGGAACGTACTGCTGCTGCAGCGAGTTTGGGACAAAATCCACATTATGTTTTTGTTTTGTTTCCACATGATGACTTAAAGCTCGTGAACACACGGATGTCGGAAAAAATGACTTTCCAACTCTGTGAACGGACCATCTGAGCTAACAGATACGACTCGTATGGCTTAAATGAATTACACAGAAGGAGAACGGGGGTTGATGTCATGACATCGGGTCGCAGCATTTGAACTGAGAACGGTAAATCGACACAGACGCACAATTACATGTACATTTTCCATCTAATTCTATTATAAGTTCAGTGGAAAGGGTCATATTTAATGCAACGTCTGTCAAGAGTCAGTTTGAATAAGTTCAATAACTTGGCTTAATGCAGACTTATATATAAACCTCAGGTATATTTATTCAGTCAGTACATATAACTCTTACATAAAGGGTTATGTAGGGTTATTGTGTGTATTCTGCTCATTTTCAGGTTCATAATTTTATTTTGTGGTGCTACTAGAATAGGTGTATTTGCTTTAGTGCTAGCACTGTGACCCTGTAACTGTTTGAGATGCTGTTTGAGCTCCTGTATCTTTAAAGCCCCTCCCCCCTCGACTCCCCAGTCTGCTCTGATTGGTCAACTCACTGCTGACCCAGCAAGGCTAACAACAGTAGAGCAGCTGTGCTAGATTAATTCTTACGAGCCAAAATAGCAGCTTGGCATAAATTATGCAAATGTGTGACAAGGTGACATAGAGTGATGTCACAAAGTCACGGAATTAAAGGCGGGACTACTGACGAGGCGTTTCAGGAGCAGTGTTTTCTGTGGGAGAGACGAGCTCCTGCTGGACTCGGACCTTTTTCTTACATGTGCAAGAACATTTATAAAACACTGAAGAGGAGGAAAGAAACGAAAAAGCATAATGGGTCTGCTTTAATTCGAATGACTGAAAAAAAAATGCATTAAATGTGAACTTACTTACCTCTTTACACTGAGTGAATGAAGGGCATAATTAACACAGTTTATAGGGTCGAGTCGTCTGATAGAAAGTAAAGATAACGTCAACACGAGCTGGTTTTTCCTGCACTCCACGGCGATAAAGCACCTGGTCCGTGGGTCGGTCCCACCTGTGGTACTTTATATATGCCAAAGAATTTAAGGTGGCGTTTTTACAGCGTGCAGACTTCATTGTCTATCATCAAGGTTCCTCATAACTCATGTTTGTAATACTTGACCCTCGATGAGGAAGTCATTGTCGGTGTCATAAATACATCCGCAGAGGCCTTGTCACGGGATGAATTCATTTCTAGTGACGTCCCAAATGGTTCATGTCTTCATCGTGACATGACGGGCCAGAGATTTGCTCTCAAATGCAGAATTATTCTCCTGTCTTTTTTTTTCTAAGTGAGTCGTTTGTTGCCATCTTGTATTCATCCTCTTATCTATCCAACATTTTAACATCCTCATTAGAAAACAAAAGCACTAAAACAAGCTCATTATTTAACTTTTAGCCTGGAAATGCTTCTTCTAAAAACAGGAGCATGAACATGATTAGCCTCTATAATCCACCTTTCTACATTTTAAATCTCAAAGCTTTAGCAATGTCAATAAATCGCCCCGGGCCAAGGCCTTTCACAGTCTGAGCTTGTATCTAACATGGAAATAAAAGAAAAAGGGCGACCGTTTTCTGAGTTTCCTCCTGGTCACCTCCAGAAAGCCTTGAGCCTTTTGCCTTCGCTATTCATCACCGTCTTCATTCATTACGGGCCTCACCAGACGGCGAGTCTCGCTCTAGGTCACAGCTGCTCTGCTCCACCTGGAATAGTGACTCCTCTGACCTACTGGCCCGACATATGGAGGCGCTGCCTTGCTCCATGTGGTCCAGGGGAGAAAGTTAAACTTTAATCTGGCCAGCTACTGGGGAATTTGCTCGAAGTTTCCCCGACAGGTGGTGTTTTTAATTATTGAAATTGCTCGGTTCATATGTAGTTTAGCCACGAATAACTTTCTCATCAAGAAGAACAACTTGCAGCCAGAAACACGTATTTAGTGTAAATGTAAAGCATTGGTAAGCGTTCTCCCCAGTGTGCTGCTATGTGCTGTGCATACATCAACATCTTTTCAATGAAAAATCTCATCCAGCTTTTTACAACATTAATATTGTATGTTTTTGAAAATGCAAGTAGCTACAAGTAGCAAGTGCTTTCAATCATGGAAACCAGACGGTGAGGAAGTGTTGTTTAGATCCGTACCAATTATTGCTAACGGTCTCTCTAAAGCAGCTAACACCGCAATATATGCTGCACGGAGAAATCACCAATTAGCATACAAATACGCACAAGTTTCGCTCTGTGGCTTCGTGCAGAAAGAACAAAAGATGGTTTTATAGCAGAGAAAAGATGTGTCATAGACAGTGAAGACAGGGTATACATTGTTAGCTTGAAAACAAATGAAAGTGCAACGACGACTTGATTTTCATGCGACTAATGAACTGAGTCTGCTCAGCCACAGTGCCACTCAGTCATGGACGCGGTAATTAAGACCTTTTTAGGCCACTTTTTAAAAAAGGATGAGGGAAATTGTGCGATATCATCTGGAAAATAAAAAATATTGCATTATATAACAGTTTTTTCTCACTACATATCTCTAACACAAAGCAGATCATGCAGCAGATTGGACAAAGGAATCCAAAAGTGCAGATTTAAAGCCAGACATGTGGAGACATTTGGAGAAGAAGCTGTAAGGAAACTGCTGTTTTTATTGTAGACCAGATTGTTTGTTTAGTATGTTTAAACTAACAATAATATATGACAAATAATTATTAAATTATACATACAGTAACAGATTTACCTAACCAGGTAGCTTTGGAGCCTAAACCTAACCAGGAAGCATTATATGTTATAATATTTGAAATATTTGTCAGTAAGCTTAACGTTGAAAGTCTAACTGGACGTTGCAAATAATTCCAAGCTGCTTTGTTTGACGTGTTGGCAGTGAGGACACGTTGGGATAAAACACAGGGGCCATTTTTCTGCACAACCAGTACTTTTACTTGATTTTTTGTGAAGACATTTAATTGACAACACTTGTGTCATTTTTTCTCAGGAAAATATTTTGAATGCTCAACTTGAGTGTTTTTATATTGTGCTATCGCTGCTTTTACTCGCTACTATCTCACCTCCTCACAGTCTGTTTCTCAGCCTGTCGTACGCTGCAGGGAGTGGAGTGTGATGGTAACACAAAGTCTGCAGCTTCGTTCACAAGTTCAGTTTCTTAAAAACACAAATACTGAGCATATGTTGGCAGAAAAAGCTTCACGTATGAAACTCCACAGCCTCCTTAAAACCCTCACACAATGTAGCCTGTAATTTAAGCTAAAGGATGAGAGGAAACGGAAATACAGGGAGTGGACAGGATAGAAAAAAGTACAATCCAAGATGAGCTATGTGAGGAATATTACCTTTGTGAAGCAAGCAGTGTTGATTCAATCGTACGGCCACGGCTGTTATTGACTTTTATTGTTATTAAAAGCTGCACACCCGCCTTAAATGTTCACTTAGGGATATAATGGAATTCACAAACTACAGCCTCTAAATGACCAAATAGTTGAATCAATGCCCTCAGGACACAGTGCCAACACAAAACTGACAACTGCAAGCTTCACAACGGCGGTATCTGTTGCAGGACTGTGTTAGTGGGTTGCATCATGCTGCATACAGCGGGGGCTGCTTTATTGTGTCGACACCTGTAAATGCCTCACAGGCCTGAGAGGATTCAGGCAGTCAGACGGCAGTTTTCAGTGTAAAAATCATTTTGTCACCAATTAGGCCTCCGTGCAGCTGGTGAGTCGCTTTTCATAAGTTTTAAAAGAGAAGAAAACTGTGTATATTGTGTAAATTTTTTGGGAGAAAGCGCTGTGGCTTATGGTTTTTGAAAGCACAGTCTCCTTGCAGACACTGAAGCCTTGTCAGGCAGAATTCACAGTATTCATTTCAGTGCAGAAAGCACATTTCTTATTTCAGTGGCACAAAGCACATTTTCTCCACTGCTGCGACAGAACAGAGTTGCGTGTGTTGCCCCTCAGACGGTAATCTTCAGCTCAGTAGTCTAAAATTGGGAGGACAAATTGAATTTGCATCTCACAAACGGTCCCCTGATTGATGATTGCTTAAAATACCCTGTGTGTTCGATGTTTAAATGCTGTCAGAGGAATTCTTAGAGAGCCTGTGCTGTTTTTTTGATCTCTCTCTGCTCACAACATCAAATTTTAATGACTGGCATCAAATAGAGTAAGCACCTTCAGGAAACAGCAGAGCTCAAAGAAAGAGAAAAAGGGAACGGGCAAGGCTATTTTCTTTTTTACCACGGGAATAAATTCAAACCTGTTCAAGCCTGTTTTGACCAATCTTCCATTAAAAAAAAAAAATAAAAAATGTCATGTCATTTCGAAGACCAGCAAAGGTGATCCTAAATTGATTCAGTGTGCTTTTTACTTAATGTTCGTGGCATTCACTGTTGGCAGCAAATGGGCAGAAATCCAGCGACCCATCCTGGCACACATTAACCTGAAGTACTGCGAAAGGCAAAGGCCTCACCTGCATTCAAGCTTTAATTAAAGGCCACCGAGGGCAGCTGGAAATAGGAATAACAACAGAGCGCAGCCTCAAATCACCCTCGTCAATGTTAAGTCTGCTCGACATCGATGTTTGTTATACCTGGAATTAGATTGCTTTAAATTGCATCCTTTTAATGACTTTTCCTGCATATCAAGGCTGATAAGAAAATGCTTAAATGAGGATCACAAAGTGAAGCTGTTAGAGAGTTTGTGCTGAGCAGAAAATTAAATGTTTTTTTAGGAAGGAAAGATTAAAAAAGCGGCTACTTAGAGCTAACACCTGTTCAGCGAACAACTCCCGCCAGATGGGAAACGACGAACACGACCACTTTATGTTTAAATGAATCACAACATTCACAAATGTTAGGATACGGATTGTGTTCGGAAAAACGCTCAATATGTTACGACAATTAATGCAGCCTCGCTATAACACAAGTGTTAATTTAGTGCAGATTAACAAATCACTAAATTAAAAACTTCCTTACGTAGAGATATGTTTTATATCCAAGTAACAGTCCTTAACTGGAGCTTAACTAGCTGTACTTAAAGAATCAGACATAAACGATCTCATACAGGCAGTAAAATGGCCCATGTGAGTGTTTTATATCATATTACTGAATTAATAATACAGCTGCATTAATCTGTAACAAGCATTTTACTGGAGTTGGTTGAGCTAAAGCTAGTTTGGGTATTTTAATCTATTCCGATGAATTATATTTTATTAATTCATCCTAAAATTTGTTTGTCGAAATTCATTTTGTGAAGTCCTCCAGTGGATTGTGTGGAGCAAAGTCGCATAAAAAGAAAATAATCAAGTTATGCAGCCTGTAAGCAGCTCAGATTTGTACTTGAGTATAATAAAATTTGTTGTTACAGAATAATTTCACCTCTGCAAGTGGAACTTCTCTTTACTTTAACTGAATTAACGGGCGAGAGTAATGTTAGCTTGGTAATATGACACGTTAAAAGAAAGTCACCACCTGGATTTCACTAAGCAAGAAGGTAAAAGCTTCCACTGGATGATTACTGCAGTGATTAATATGTTTCAGCTTGAAACTAGTTATTTAACTGATGCAGTGAGGAGCTTCTCATTTCTGTAACAACCATGTCTGAAGACATCCTGCGGTCGTGGAAAAGATGTTTCAGAAGGGTCAAATAGAGGAAATGTGGTCGGAAACATTTTTTGCATGATCGTGATCGTGATCACTGAAACGTCAAATCGTAAAACACCAACAGTAAATCTCACGGTTGTGTTTAATAGTGAAAGTAGGAGCATTTCCACAGGCACAATGTGAAGAGAACGCAAGGGATTGGGACTAAACAGCTGTGTAGCCTTAAGAAAACCACTTGTCAGTGAAGATAATCTGAAACAAAGGCTTCAATCTGCTCAGGAGCATAAAGATCGGACTCTGGAGCGATGGAAGAAGGTCATGTGGTCTGAAGAGTCCAGGTTTACCCTGCACCAGAGTGATGGGTGCATCAGGGTAAGAGGAGAGGTGGATGAAGTGATTTTTAAATAAAATGCAAGTCATACCTCCATTTTAAGGACCGGCAACACTGACAGACCATTTGCCATTTTTGGGTGATGCCACAGTCTGTTCCTGTTTACAAAGTTAGATTGCCTTTAATGGATAGTGTTGCAGATGTTTTCCAGCACCTGAATTTCACATTCATAAAGTCTGTAGTAGATAAGACATTTTTTAAAGGGTAAGTTCACCCGAAAAAAAAGAAAATTCAGTCATCATGCATTCACCCTCGTGTTGATGGGAAGTTGGGGGAGGTTTCTTAATCAACAAAAAAATCCAGGAGCCTCACAGCAAAACAGTGTCACAGCATCCTCCTGAACAGCTGAAGGAGATGGGGACTATGGAAAAAAGAATAAAACAAAATGGCTTCATTCAGCTCCTCCAGCATGATCCAAGCCTCAGGAAGCCCCGAGATCCAGTATTGATTTGAAAAGACAATATTTACCTCCTCAGCACCTGGCCGAGCTCGAGCACCCACTTCAGACCATGTGACTGCTAACGCTTTTAGCTTAGCGGCTAAAGTGAACACTTCAGCTGTAAATAACAGGTCACAGGGCGTTCGGAGACTTTGATTACACAGGACGAGCTGTCTGGAGAACATCTGATGTTTTCTGCAGATGTGTAGGAGAATGCAGCAGCGTTGTTTTGCTGTGAAGCTCCAGAAATGTTTTGCCGGCTGTGAAACTTCACCCGACTTTCCATCAACATGGGGGAGTGAGTCGATAATGACTGCGTTTTCATTTTTGGGTGCACTTATCCTTTAAGTTGTTTACTTGTGCAACCAGATTTGATTGATCCCTCGTTTGAAACTAGGTAGCAGTTACTAAAAACTCAGGAAGAACTTCCTGATGGGCTTCCAACTGAATCCTGATGAATGCAGAGGGGGCTCTGAATATTTTATGGCACTCATTATACAACACACAAGAAGAAGAAGAAGAAGAAGGGGGGAGAGAAAAAGCAAAGTAGATGATTTTAGTGCCAAAGCCTCAGTTCTCCTCATCCCCTAAAAAAGCCCATGATTCTACAATAACAAATCACATTTTGACATTTGGGGATTTTGAGAAAAATACCACTTTACCGCCTCAAAATACCAGAGTGGCACACCCTCTTGTGTTTCAGCTGAATTCATGTGGTTAATTGTCACAGTGAATTAAGATTGGGCTAATGTGGGTTTTCTGGAGGTTACAAAGGCGACACTGGGATGTGGTCATGGGGAGGGAAAAAAAAAAAGTTGGACTTTGGTGGAAGACAGGGATTTGGAAAAAAAAAAAGAGCCCATTCTGGGATTTAGTTGTGCCATACAAGTAGAATGAGAGAGTATCCTGGATTTTCCCCAGCTGAACGCTAAGCTGCGGTGGTTACGCTAAGATGTCTCAAGCTTCCCGTATAGAAATAAGAGGATAACTTGGCACGGTGTGTACGGCACAAATCTTTGACCCAGAATTACTAGTGTCTGACCCAAAATAGATTCAGCCAAGGCCCGTGTTTCTGTACAAACTCTCCCCACAGATCGCTTATGCCAGCACACAAAAACTAAAACGTGTAGGAGACAAAGAATGTAGCTTACTGAAGCACAGCAGAACATGAACTTTTCCATTTCTCTAAAATAAAAAAGGGAGTGATCGCTCAAATCCAATGGCTCTTTTATTTTCAAAAAGCTTCACTGAAGTATTTACAGTTTGTGCAAAAACATTTAAAGGTTTCAAGGACTTTACATTGTAAGTTCAACCTCAAGGCACATACATGGAACAACATCAATATTTCATCATGAGAACAGAAATTTTAACTTTGGTTCCTAAGAAAAAACTCGGTGTGGGTGGCTGACGGAGCACAGCAGTGTCTCGATGAGAAGCCAGGATGGCGAAGTATTCCAACATAGCCGTTTTACATGCACTGTGAATTTTCCAGCCTTCTCGCTCTCTTAACAACCGTGTGAGAACCTTTTCTGTGCGGTTGCTCAAGCTGTACCTCAACCACCGCTGGGTGATTGCTTGAAAAAATACTTGAAAACCCGGCATGACAAAAAAAAAAATGATGGGGCTATGAAGCTAAATACAGTTCATGCAAAAACCCTTGAATGAATGTTTACTGGCTAATAGATATTTGCAGTGAAGGTTTTGCCTACAGGAAGAAAAAGATGACTCCTAACATACCACTCCTGTTTAGTCTGAACTGACCTCTCAGTGATTCAATTAGATTTAAGGGGAAATTACTTCTCTGCACCCTGAAACAGTAATAATCCAACGCTCGGAGTCTGTCATACGTCTTTTTGTAACTCCGCTGGTCGCAGCCGCGGTCTTTTACCAAGCACATAGGAAATTAAGAGTAATGCACGCTGCAAAACAACCACTAAAGCACCTTCCTCGCCTGCTTGGATCATTAACCATGCACCTCTTTAGGTCTGGCACTACGGATGAACAGTCTCTCGTTAGCTACTGTGCGCCACGGCTAAGTGTTGTCCTTCCTGTTAATACTGTTATTGTTGCCGCCGCGGCTGCAATCCGTCTGGAGAAAAATGTGCTTTCTGTTCAGCTTTCTCGTCGCCGTCTTTTTTATATCTCTTCCTCTCCTTCCCTTCCTCCCACTTAACTCCCTCTCTCCAGCTAATCATTCAGTCCTGCATAAAAGGTAAGGCAAATATCTGTCTCCGTTACACATTCACAGACGGGAGATACTATATGTTGCAATAGTCTGACCTCCCCCCTTTTGTTTGATCAGCACATGACTTAAAATAGGGCTTTTCCTCTATAACAAACAATAGTCTAGACAATATCAGATGTAAATGTTCAAGTGTCTTATGGTCCGCTGTGGATATTAGTAGAAAAAGGTTAAAATAAAAAGTGGAGATGCTTTGATAACCACAGAAGATCTTTATATTCATCAGCCTCAACGTGAAAAAAATATCCATCTTGTCAAGTCATATATCAGAGTACTGAGTCCTAAAATCTTATTTTGCTTAGATAAATATATTTATCATTGATTCTGTTGCAACGTAAAACTTATTTTACATAATCTTCCACGTAAAAGGTGCAATATGTGAGAGTTTTGGTTTCAAGAAATTCAAAAATGAACTAAAACCATCAACAGAATGTGAAGTAACAGTTCTGACATTTAGCCAAAGACGTCTATGTGTGGTGAGCATGTATATGATAACAAACAACGCCAACACTCCTCCTTGTGCGGCTAACATGACTGCTAGCTACACAGTTAACTGAACCTACGAGCTAACGGCGGCTACAGTTAGCAGCAGTTAGCGATTACACTGGTGCTGTGTTGCCCTGTATTTGTTGGAGTATGAATTTGACAGGTGGCCAATTCCAAACATATTGCATCTTTAAAGGAATAGTCAAATACGCTTATTCACACTTTGCCAAGAGTTAGCTGAGAAGATTGAAGATTGATCCGCCTCTGAAATGTGTGTGTGGAAGATATTAAGCTACAGGCAGCGGCCACTTAGCTTTGCTTAGCATGAAGAAAAGGAAGCAGAATGAAAATAAATCGCCAGGCTCGCTCCAAAAGTAACGTCTACACCGTGTAAGTGACACGTTGTGGTTTAACAGTTTCTCATTTACCTTAAAGGGGCTCGTGATGTGAAAAATTAGACCTACCCGAGCCTGTGGACAATTTATTTAAGTTGTTTAATTTCTGCGTCAGTCCTAACGATGTGACTTTATGCAAGTGCCGTCTCAGCGCCTCTCTCCACACCGCTAACAGAGAGCAAGAGTAGCTAACGTGAGTTTAGAAATGGAGTCCGCTAGCATTAACTAACTTCCAAAGAGCCCCTTTTTAAAGACACAGCTGTGCAACCGAACTTCTCATCTATCCTCTCAGCAAGAAAGCAAATGAGCGTATCTCCCCAAAAAGTTCAAACATTTCTTTAAATGTTTTCTAGATAAGAGATGTTGTCTTTACTAAACTAATGTTCAATGAAACTCCAACAAAGAGGCCCATGTGATTGTGATCTGAGCTATTGCAGGAATTTCAGTTAAGTGCAGCTACTTGGAGGTGAATCCTAACAGAGATAATCTCGACCCTCTGGAACATCTCGAGTACAAGGCCTTAAAATCGTTTGACTTTAAACGTTCGGCCTGGATTGTGTCGATTCCTCTTTTTCCCGTGTGTGTTCGAGCAGCAGCGTCTGAGCGCCTCACAAAGAGTTAACACACTCTCTCTCCCTCCCAGCGTGAGCTCCATGCAGCCAAGTGAAAATAAAGTCTACATATTTTTCTCCCTTTTTTGGTCGAGGATTATGAGGAGAGGAGGGGGAGGGAGGTGAAGGGGGTGGCAGGGGTCGGCGGTGGGAATTCTCTAAGCTTGGCCCCTCCAAATAAAATCTTGTCAAATCAAATAAAGTCTTCTTAAGAAGTGCATAATGAAGACCTCTCACTGGCACCACACATGCAAAGAGCTGCCACCACAGCCCCGGAGCTGAAGGGCAGGAAAAACTGCTTTAATTGAGCCCATGCAGGGATCTGAGGTGCAGACGCACAGACGGGGGAGACGGTGAGACAGAAAATGGGCGAGCAGATAGGGCGACGACCGCCAATCGCAGGGGCCGATGTTATGAGGCGAGCAGGTGCATTGTCCAGGTGAATGGAGCCATAAATGAAGTAGACAGTCTCGTAAACGTACACAAAGGGATGAGTGATGAGACGTTAGACGAGCTGCTCGGTCACAACCGCGCATTGTGAGGACCGCGGGGCGACGAGTGCGATCTCATTGTCGTAATTTCCTAATTTATCAAAAAGCCTAATGAACGCTGGGACGAGGGTTGAAACAAGTGGGTGTATAATTAGCGTTATGTGTGTGTTGCTTTGTCAAAACTCATCACACACTCTAAACACACACACACACACACACACACACACACACACACAGGGCCGAAGAAGAGCCCCCACCCCAACCCCCATCATGATAGACCACAGTGGTGAAAATCCATATCATTTAACCGCCAAACACAGAAAACACTGTTAGTTTTAAATGATTCCACATCATTAAGTAGCTCGATGAGCAATAATACTCTAAACAACGCTGTTTGAGCATGAGTAATGTCGTCTGGGTAATGGACTCTAGGGGGAACGGTGAAGGTAAAGTGATCTTTGCAGCTTTTTTTCTCCTTTCTTTCTTTCTTTCTTTCACTCTGTCTGTCTCGCCCTCTGTTCCTCTGTCCCACACACGACGCTGAGGGAAACTGCCCCCTTGTGGCCTCACTTGCCAAAACAGGGGGGAAAAAAAGAAGCAGAACAAACGAAGGGGATTTTTTTTTTCCTTTTCCAAAAGGATCTGCAAGTCTCAGCACATCCACGCACCTCATTAGAGACAATAATCCTTTGTTGCTTTTTAAACTGTTAATAATTGAACGAAAAAATACAAATGTGCTGCAAATGCCACATCCTTTTCTTTCAGAGTTCCCCCAAAAAAGTGTCTCTCGACTAAAGCCCACCTTTGTTCCACCACCGATAGAACAAAGATGCTTTTAGCGTTAAAGCACTTTTGGGAAATCTCAGTCCGGGCTTCTTTACCCGCAGCATTGATGACATTCCCCTGCACGACCATTCGCAATCCCTTACATGTGATCACCACCTCCTGCTCATTTCCTGCCTCGTTTCCATTAACAAGAAAGTGCACTTCAATTCCTTTTTACAACATGCCACCGGTGAACCAGCGCTATATTTCCACAGCGATCTAATCAGCAGTGTTTGGATTTCCCCTGTGCTGTGTTGTCTTTACTACTGTTCTGTTGTACCGGGGAGGGTTTGCAGTGTATCAAAGCGCAAAAAAAAAGAAAAAAAAAAAAAGGCCATAT
Source organism: Pagrus pagrus (assembly GCF_965226575.1). Lineage (NCBI taxonomy): Eukaryota > Metazoa > Chordata > Actinopteri > Spariformes > Sparidae > Pagrus > Pagrus pagrus. The sequence continues at coordinate 2,822,273 of NC_140200.1, read as the reverse complement.
TTTTTGCTTCTGTGGTTAGCAAAGGACCCCAGCCCTCTTAAGCGCCCTTACATTTCCAAGGCTGACAGCGTTCGTCAGAAGCTACACCCAGGGTGCCGTGATTGTACAAATCCATGTTCATGTACAGTACTGACCATTTAAAACAACTTTCAAAACCCTGCTGGTTATAAAAAAAGAAACACTTGTATCTCTTTTCTAAGAATAAAAAAGATAGCAGAGAATCCCACATTATTATCCACAGTATAAATTACATCGTAGACAGAACTTGGAAATATATATAGTACAGTTATATTTGACTAGAATTTTTATGTTTTTTGTCGTCTACACAAATGGTGTACATGTGTGTGTATTTACGCATGTATTGTTAAGTGTTTCTGGTGTGTGTGTGCGTGTGTGTGTGTGTGTGTATATGCGTGTGAATGCCTCTGTACTATTTGCCGCTGCATCACGTGTGGCAGAACTCTGTACTGGGCACGTTGCTGCTCTTGCAGTAGGCTATGCTGTTGTTACTGAGGTGACAGTCTCTAAATCCAATGCCCCCGTTGGGCGTGTAGATGGGCTGAATGCGGAAATCTCCCTTGAGCAGCTGCTCATTGTTCAGCGCCACTATCTGGAAACTGGTCTCAGTCATCTCCAGAATGGAGTTATCCTTCTTGGTTCCAGCCTCGCAGTAGTCGTCTTTTCTCCTGCCCCGGTTGTATTTCCACTTGGTCGAAGATGACCGGCTCTTCCTGTGCATGTGCCAGCAGAACAGGCTGAGCAGCAGTACCAGGATGATAAGCACCGCCCCGCCAATGATCCCAGCCATTAGCAGCGTGGAGTTCATGCTCTCCTGAGGAGCTTGCTCTCTACCAGGAGGCTTGGTAGACGCAGGCTTGGTCCTGGCCTCAGAGCATATAGTATCCTCTCCGGGCCTGTAGGAGTTAAGGGTGTCCAGCACATGCACGCAGATCCGATACACAGACCGGGGCTCCAGGTTGGTGAGGCTTATTTGCCGCCGGTCCCCGCTCACCGTCCTCTCCCGCATTCCTTCGTTTATTTGGCTTTGGCCCCTTTTGACCCAAGTGACCTTGTAGGCTGTGACGGTGAAATAGGAAGCCCAGCTCACCTCGATGTTCGTGGAGTTGACCACGTGGAAGGAGATCTGAAGGGGGTCCTCATAAGGAGGGAGAGGACCGGGAGGGTTGTTATGGATCGGAGGTAAGGGAGGGGAGGGTGAGTCAAAGTAGTACGGTATGGATGTGGTGATGAGGGTGGAGATCATGGTGGTGATAGGCATGGTTGTGGGAGGGGGAGGTGGTGTGGAGCGGAGAGTGGGCCAGGGCGGCAGGTCAGCATCAACCGGGCACTCTATAATATCCAGCGTGAGCTCTCTGATTGCCATGCCACGCACCTTGTCTGGACTCAGGCACACAAAGCCTCGGGCATTGATAGCGGAAGGCAAAGATTTGAGCCACACCACCACCCACTTCACAGCACAGTCACAACGCCAAGGGTTATTTCGCACCATGAGATGCCTTAGGCTTGACAGGCCATCGAACACACCCTGTGTGAGGCTCTGTAGCTGGTTGCTGGAGATATCCAGTTTTTCCAGCCTATTTAGTGCAGCGAAGGCTGCCACAGGGATGTTGTCGATCTGGTTCTCCTGCAGGCTGAGTTTGACCAGTGACTGGCTGGGCAGGAGGGGAGGGGGGAAGGTGAGTGAGTTGCGGGCCAGGGCCAGCTCACGGAGGGTACCCAGGTCCTGGAAGGTCCCTGGTGCAATGCCCTCATCTGTGAGCAGGTTCCCGTCCAACAAGAGGCGCTGCAGGCGTGTCACATTCTGGAAGGCCTCCTCTGCAATGATGGCAATGCGATTCTCATCCAACCGCAGCTCTTTTAAGTCCTCGGGAAGGCCAATGGGAACGCTGCTTAAGTGGTTCTTGGTAAGGAAGAGGAGTTTAAGGCTCACTGCCTCCCTAAAGGCCCCTTCCTCCACCCCCACTGTGGAGATGGAGTTATCATCAAGGTGCAGCTCCTCTAGCCGAGTCAGCTGGGCCAGAGCTGCCTTGGAGATCGTTTGGATATTGTTCTCCTGGAGATGCAGGACCCTGGTGTTTTTGGGCAGATTGATGGGGAACTCATCCAGCTGATTGCCGTAAAGATACACAGTCTCGACGGAAGCCAGATTGTGAAGTTCCAGCGGAAAGCCAGCATTATTTATCTGGTTGTTATGTAGGAAGAGGACCTTGAAGCCCTCCTGTATCCCCAGAGGCACTGATGTCAGGCTGCGTTCATTGCAGTACACAAACTGGATGTCACATCTACACTCCACCGGGCAAGAGGCACCCGGGCTGAATTGCATTTGGAGGCTTAGGATGACAGTCAACCAAAATTGCAAGAAAGAAGCCCAATCTTTATTCCAGGGTCCGGCAAGAAACTCCATAGTGGAAAAACAAAACAGGAAAACGGGAGCCAATAATAGAAAAAAAAAATAAAACAAATACGAAATTCAGAAAGGCAATGATGTATAAATCCACCAAAAAAACAGACCCACGAAAGGTCCACCTAGGAGAGTTTGGTAATGATGCAGTTAGCTGCAAACGAGCAGGAAACCGTGGGAGTAATCCTGTAAATGCTAGTCCTCAGCTGAAGAGCGATGGCCTCATTAGTGGTGGCCGGTCCTCTGACTGACTCCATCCATGCTGAGACATCAGACCATAGCAGGACTCTTCACTCGTTGCTCCATGCAGAGCTCAGCCAGGGCCAATTTGAAGACACGCAGTAGAGAGCCACCACAGGCTCCACTTGCCTGTCCGTCACACACTGCTGGTCCCCGGCTGGGGCAGAGTCCAAGGGGGGTGACATTTGGATCCAGAGACCTGTGGGAAAACAAAGAAATGCAGGATTAGTATATTTAGGGGTGGCCTGTTCTCGGGGAAAAAAAAGAGGCCTCTCTTTTCCCTCTCTTCCTCCGTCGCTTTATTTGACATACAAACACACACACACACACACACACACCAACTGTCGTTCCTTCTCTCGAACAGAGAGACATTGTCACAAAACATATCGCTCACTGCTCATGTCAAATTATACGCTGGCTTTTACAAAAAAAAGGGTCAAACCATCTGATAAATATTCAGAACAGCCCTGCACATCCGGTTTCACAGACATAAAGAAGGCTTTTATCCCTATCCGCTCTATCAAAGGAGGGAATGGAGCACTGCAAGGACACACACTCATGGATTCACAGAGGTTTCTGAGCAAAACATCAATTCTGCTTAATGGAAAACAGGCTGAAAAGAGATAAGGCTAATAAAGACATCACCTCTTTGGGCGGCTACACGAGAGCAGAAAATATTTCCTGGGGGGGAAAAAAAAAAGAAAAAAAAGAAAACGGCACAGAAAATAAGTTACAACCGTCTTTCTGTCTGCTCGAGCAGACGCTGTGGTCGGAGGTGCACGGGTAAACACACGAGTGCTTACTGTAAACAGAGGCAATTGTTTTGCCGGTGGCCTGAGGAGGTGCTCGTTATTAGGTGCAGGCCTGAGCACACCACCGCCACCATGCCGAGATTTAAGGGCCGTGAAGAGTGGAATTAGAAAACAAAAGGAGAGGCAGTCGAGGAATAAAAACCCTGCATATCAGCTCCTCCTCTCACCGGAGTGACATACACGAGCTGTCAAACGAAATGGGATTGGAAAATAATTTAGTCCCTCCACCTGCGATAAATGATCGATACAGGCTATTTTTCAACATGCAGAGCCTTGTAGTAAAGCACAAGGCCATTGGATTACAGTAGGACCCCCACATCCATTATTCTAAGTTTTATGAGCCATCAAACATCCCCCCCCTCCCTCACATGATTGAAAGATACGTGTTGTCATCGGTAGCTCTCATCTTAACTGAAGCTTCACACTGAGTCGGTGCTGGATGACACACAATACCGGGAATGACGGGTTGAATGTTAAACACAGGGAACGGCCATGAGCGTCGGATTAAAGGTGTCCTGCAGGGACGGGGAGCAGCCACGGAAAATAATCAGAATTCCTGCTGGATTTTCACTAAATTCCTGATTTTCTTTCATGTCTGGCAGCCGTGACATCAAATTAAACAGTAAAATAAAAAACACAGCAATCAAAATAATCCCTGTATTTGCCTTCCTGCCCCTGCTGCCTTCAACTCCCCCTGTGCTGTGCTGTGCTGTGCTGTTTGTTGACTCCATGGGGCTCTTTGTGGCTCCAGAGATGGAGACACAATCCTCTGACACACATCTGTGATCTACTTCTCTAAATTGAAAGAGCTAAATTTAATCAAATAAGCTTCAGGGGGGAGTATGAGCAACCACATGAGGCGATAAAATGTTGCTGCCACAGCAGCAGAGTCAACAGCAGAAGGCAGCAGCATCAAGATTATTATAGCTGCATAAATAAAATGTCACCAAGAAAAAGCCCCAAATGATAACCTTAGAATAAAAGAAGACGGATGACGTCAAGTTGACTTAACAACACGGAGCTGGTGATAAATGGTGTCCGTGGGCAGATGAAGGAGGCAAAGTGAGAGACAGACTTTTCTTTCCTCTCTTTTTTCTTTTTTCTCGCTCTTTTTTATTTAATTTCCAGTCGACGGAGCTCGAGATGAACGCTGCGTGATATGTGTCCAGGACCAAATCCGATTAGAAACTGGGATTTAGCGACAGACAAAAAAAAAAAAACGCAATTAAAAAGTTTAAAATGGATAGGGGGGTATTTAAGAGGCGATAAGAGGCGGATCAGGTAAGACTTCAAACACTGCTGCCCAGTGAGCGCTGTTCATCTGAATGGATTATATCAAAGGGGGGGGGGGGGGGGGGGGGTGAAGAGCGTGCAGTGCATCGAGAGTGAAGCAGCCCCCCCACCCCAAATAATAAGGAGGAGAAAAGTCTGGATCTCTCCGGGGTGAGGAATGTGGAGCTGTGCGCGCTGCGCTGCAGTGATCTCCAACATCTAATTAACCTACAGATAAATTGGACAACGTTTATTTTAATTAATCTTTAAAAAGTCACGAGGAATCTGCGAATTAACGCCAGTTTGTGACTACACGTCGGCTCGCAGGATGCTCGGGGCTGCGACTTAGAGGTGAACACGGTGTTTGTGGATCTGTTCGGAGGAGATCGCTTCATAAATAATTTGGAAAAGTAGCCGATTGATATTCAGCTCAGGCCTGTGATTTCCCCGCTTCTCTCTACATTTCTCTCCAACTCCGTCCTGCGTTATTGTAGAAACAAGCCACTGTACCTTCAGCGAGCCTTTCTCCATTACAAACCCGCGACCGCGTTCAACTTTTCCCCCTTTTTTTCTCCCAAGCCTCCGTCCTTCATGCGGTCCTGCTGTAAGCCCGTGCGTAAAGGTCCGTTCGGCAAAGGAGCTGGTGCGAGTCGGTTCCGAACAGCAGCGTGAACCCGGTGAGTCTACGGAACAGCATATTTCCCTGCATGGGTCCCCTTCCTCTGGTTGTGGCTGCGCGTCCGTCCGCACCGCTGTCCACCACTTTTCTTTTTTCCTTTTCTTTTTTTTTTTTTTTCTTGTTTCCAGCTCCCGGAGCTCCTCCGCTTTAACTCAACACCGTCTGCGGCGCATGAGGACCGAAGAAACCGGCGGCAGGGTGAGAGCAGAGCCCGCTTCCTCTTCCACACTCTGGCCGAACCGTGAGGACGCACTCGCCGAAGTGTCCGCCGCCTGATCCGCCACGGGCCATGACGGCCAGCTGCGTCCGTCCGGTGCGCTCTTTATTTTACTGTAGGAGCTCAAAACTTGCCTTCAGTGTGTGAACGCAGCTCGGAGCCGGACTCCCTGCGAGTTGTTTTCTTAGATGGATTCAGTTGATAGTGCGACGTGTGTGCTCTGCTCACCTCTCTCCCTCTCTCTCTCTCTCTCTCTCTCCCTCTCTCTCCCTCTCTCTCTCTCTCTCTCTCTCCCTCTCTCTCCCTCTGTCCCTCCTCCCCTCCTCAGAATAAAGAATGCATCTCCTCCAGCAGCTCCGTGATGGCTTTAAGCCACAGATCCTCCCCGCTGCCCGCACACTGCAGAAAATACTTTGTCTGTCTTGCACACTTCATTCCTACATGCTATGTGCGGCCCGGCCTGCCTGTGTGCCATGTCCGAGCTCTCATTTGCATTTTAATCACACAAAAAAAAAAAAAAATCCATGAATCGGCCGTGAAGTCACACAGTCACACACCTTTAATGCTCCTACTGTTCCTGCCTGTGTGACTGTGTCCCCGGGGCCACTCAGGGTCCCTGAAGGGCCTCATTAGCTCCCAGTTTTGTTGGAATATTTGCAGGCCCGTGTTGAGATTCTTTAAGGACCGCTCGCCCCACTTATTTTCGGAATGGTGTTTTTTTTTAATTACAGCTGGATAATTAGCCCCGAGTGGAAAAGCACAGTCTCGTCTTTGCTTCCCCTCGTCCACTTCTTCCAGTGATTTGAAGCATTTAGACGCAGCCAAAGTAATTTCATCCGACTACATTGCTCGGTTCGTGCTAATACTGATTCAGCAGCACTGCTCTGCCCACACTCCTCCTCAAGTAGACACATCTGACTGCAAGTTTCCCGGTCTGATCTCGGTTCACCGTGCTCCTTCTTTTTTTTACACAATACTCACATAATGCTAATAGAGGTTTTAGCCTTAACCTGGGGATGTTTAAACACAAGCACTCTCTAGATTAAAAAGGGGCGCGAGGTAACAAAAATGAGACCTTCTCGTCCCTCTCGGCTGTGGACGATTTGTTTAAGTTGTCTAAAGCTGCTGGACTGTGGATTTCTTTGTGAAGGACTCAGGTTCGGTATGAAGGACGCGGTCTCGAGTGCCTCGTCTCAGTGTCTCTAGCATATCTCCGCTAACAGATAGTTTATTACTTAGCTACTGTTGCTAACAACAGGCTTCCAACACAGAAGCTCCACTGTCCTTTAAGCTTTAAAGTTAAAGTGACATAAAAAAATAAGACTGTAAAGTTTGAAGGACACAACAACCATCTTCATGAAATGTGAACTAGTAGTTTTGCTGTTACAGAGTCAACTGGCCACTAGGACCACTAGCATAGGGTGGCTAATGTTAGCACATTTAAGACAGGCCTAGATATCGCTGTATTTATTGCTGACTTTATGACTCTTCTTTAATTTTTGCTGCAAGTTTTTGTATCTACGTTATCTTGTGGTTGTCATTTGTGGCCACAGTTGCTGTTCATTGAACGCCGGCCTGTCACTTTTTTCAATTATTAATTTTCTTATCTAGCAATTCCTTCTTTAGTCTTCTCCGAGGACGTACGTTTGCGGCACCATCTGCCGATGTCTTGTGGCTAACGTTAGCTCACAATACAGACTGACTAAGTCTGCTGGTTTCCACTTTCTGAGTGAAATAGATGCACCCAAAATGTTGGGTGCATGTTGAAAAAGTGGGACAAACCAACTTATTATATCAGCGTTCCAAGGTGCAAGTCAATAGTGCACCATGGGAGTTGACAGAGCGTGGAGATGATGGCCATCATGTGCTGGCTGTCATCCCTCCCGTGGGAAATCCCTTCCCAGAGGCTCCAAGCTGCAATATTCCTTCCACAAATATGTCCCAAACTTTTATCCTCTTATAATATTTACAATACCCACAGCATTATTTGACTATTTGCATGGCCTACTTTCCTGCACCGGAGAAGAAAATATGAATTACTGCCCAAAAAACGAGGAGGATTCAAATTTCAGTTTTGACTGAACGATGCTAAAACTGTCATGTTTCCTGCGTTTTCCACGTTGGTTTATAGCCACAGTCGAGGTCAGAGAGGCACACGGGAGGCACGAGATCCCTCACAGGTCAGCAGGTGCACGTTTGCCTTTCATCTCCGCCTTCGCTTGCCAAACACTATTAATGTTGGCCTTTCGTTGACCCACTTCTGCGCATAAGTCGTGAAAATTTCCCCCAAACAAATTATGCGACCGCCGCTCGAATCACCGGTCCGGTGCGTGCCGCCATTGAAGTCCTCTCGCACGTGGACTCTCCGCCGAGATGATTCGGTTGTTCTCACTGTTTGCCTTTCATGTTTAATTTGGGCTGCCACGTCGCCAAGATGGACGGCTGTTGCTAGGCCCAGTCCACAACATTTAATTCCTTCATAAATCAAGCTTCTGTGCGCGGCATGAATTATTGATTGAGTGAATTTAGAAGGGAAACAGCCTATTTTTATTTCCTCCTCCTTGATGGACATGTTTTTGCAGTAGCGCGCTCTGTTCCCGCTCGCTGCAGCATTATGGGAATGTCTCTTATTCAGGCAGGATAAAATGACAAGACACTTAAATGGGCGAGAGGACGGTTATGTAGCTGCTCGAGCCATTATTCAGTGTGTTAATTTGATATTGTTCAGTGTTGTCAAGCAAAATAACCGAGCGAGATGTAAAATTGCAGAATGACTTTAAAAAGGGGCGCTGTGTAGTTCTGGGGAAGACAAGAGAGAGATGTTCACTGACTGAAGCGGGAAAGGTGGCAGGGTCCGCCACATATAAACAAAGTAAAGCAGTATGAAACTGTGACTGAGAAATCAAACAGTGTTCACAGGACCTTATTTTCCTCTGAGAACAGCTTTTTTATTCAGTTATGGAATAAAATAATTAGTTTTCATTATGTAAAGTGGAACATCTATCCGTCTGTTGCTGAGGGTTACCTTTATTCATCATCCATATGGCACAAACGCAGCAAAATATTTCAGTCCACGCCCGCTCTTGAATCTCGGAGAGGAAATTCCCCTTCCCTCGCCTTACCCAGAGACCTTCCCAGAGGTTTTGGGCGTGGCGTATTTACTCTGCACGATTGTGTACCTTGATAAAAACTGCAGATACGCTCGACCCCAGAGCACATCAAAGGCCCCCGCTCGGGCCCCCGAACGACGTTAACGGCGGTGGCAGCGGGGAGGGAAAACAGTCCACTCAGATATGTAGATATGTTTATCCCTTGGTTGTATTCACTCTAGTCCTCGGAGACATCATTAGCTGATCACATTTCTCCCTCTGCACAAATTTACATCTGGACACTGAAAGGCACTTCAAAAGGTGCCAACAACATCAGTGTTTAAAAATCCTCCCCACAAGTATTGGCAGGATCTTTGAGCGAACCGAACTGCGGGAAGCCACAGTAATACTGCAAAAAAAAAAAAAATGGCTGATATAATCAGGCCCTTCCCTCGTGATTTCAGTGGCTTAAAGAGAAATATGCTGATAATGTTTAGAGTGGGCGATCAATGCGTTCATTAATTTCTGAGGCGATGTAATTATGTTTACCCCCGTCGATTATCAATCTACATGCGTCTAATGTCGCAGCGGGGATCTCAGAAGAGAGCGGAGCGTTTTCACAGCTCAGCCAACAACAAACTGTATATTTTACTCATGGAGCTGAGAGGAGACGAGGGAGGCAGAGGATTGCAGCAACTCCGGGGGCCCCCGCAGACCAAAAAATTCATTTCTTCTTTCCTCTTTTAGATTTTTTTTTTTTTTTATTGCTTTGTCTCTATGTAAACATATCATGATTGACAGACGCAGCACATACAGCTGAGACACAACAAAAATGAAATAAAACACTCGTGAGAGTTATAGAGTTAGATTAAACATTTTTCCTGCCCATCTTCCCTCCTTGTTAAAGTCGAACAAATCGAGCCCACACTGTCGTATAAGAAAACTCAACACGGCCCTGCAGCGTCTCAGGGTTCCTAACGTCACATAGGGGTGTTATACGTGGCATTTAAAATGTATAAAAGATTTATTTGTAGGCTCCGAGTTGCTTTTATAAGAAGATTAAAATGGTCCGCCGGGCTGTCAGAAGGCCGGCGATGCTCAATCAGGGTCATTTCACGAGTCGTAGCTGTGGCAGCGCGTTCTCACGTGAGCATGTGAATTATAGGGGAGGCAAAGTGAATGCAGTGTCCTGCCTGAATGCTGCCCTGTGCTAATGCCAGGCTGTAAAAACACTGACTTGACAACAAGCAAGCCCCTGTAGTTCTGCTGAGGGAGGGATGGGGGAGAGCGAGGCAGAGTGAGAGGGGGGAGAGGGGAACGTAGAGGGGAGGAAAGAGGAGAAGAAGAGGTTTAATATCACTCAGAAGAGGACAGGACGAGGGGATTGTGGATTACTGTTGTGTCTGACATGTGTCGGCCGTGTCATCCTCGTCCTCTTAAGATTTAATGCCTCAGACAACTGCTTAGCGATGTATAATTGTTTAGATAAGTGGAGGCCATTTTGTGCTGACGTGCCGCCCTCTGCTACGAAACATAAAGTAGCTCCAAGGAGAGATCCTCCCTCTGAAGGTCTTACTTTAATATAAACATCTCCGGGGCGTCGATATACATGTTCTAGTCTCACAGCTGAGGATCTGATGCTAAAATATCTCTGATGAGGAAATATTCTCTGTTCTCTAAAATATTCATCGGCATGAGATACTGGACTCGACCACCAGCATCTCAGGCTAAAACAATGCCACACCGTTCACCCGGTAAAGGTGGAAAATAAAAATGGAGACAGCGTCTTTGTTTTTCCACGAGGGTCCAAGGACGGAGGGTGTCGTTCACTGTACAGAGTGTAAAGTCCAACGAGCGATGTGATTGTGATTTTGGGCTGTATAAATAAAATCAATTTGATTTGAAGTATGAAGCAAGATTCTGGTACTTTAAAGCCTATTTCTTGTTAAAAATGCATTAAGAAACCTTTAAGAAACAATCCCTGTCCTCCACAATGTCCCTAAAACACTGACTGTATGTATTTCAGTAACATAAATTATATATTCAATTAGTTAAGTGGTACGTAAAGAATCATTTAATGCACGTTGAGTTGATGTAAATAATTGATTTAATGATATTTTTCAAGCGCTTTACATAAAAGTAATCCATATGTAATCCATTACTTTTCAGTATAATGCTTACATGGAAATCCTAAATGTAATTGAGATACATGAAGTCAATGTTTGAGTTAATTTTGTATATAGCAAAGTAGCTAGCTGCTGTATTAATGTTTAAAATCTCATATTAACCCTTTAAGTTGTGCCTCTTTAGCTGCAGCTAAACTGAGATGAAACTTTGTACATTCGTCGTCCCCAGAGGATCGACCCGACTGACTCTGGCAACCATTTGACTCTTCCAGGAGCGCCACAATGAGGCTGATGTTAAAGTGAACATGTCCTGATACCTGTTGGATGGATTAGTGTTACATTTGGTTCAGATTCATGGTGTCCAGAGGATGAACCCTTGCAACATGTTAGGTGATTTCCTGACTTTTAGAGTTTAAGTTTGCACATTCAGTGAAATATCTCAGGATCTTTACCTGATGGACGACCATTAACTTTAACACAGACGTCCATCTTTCCCCTTTTTGATTTGCGATGACCTGACTTTGCCTCGAGCAACACGATCGGGTAAAAAAACCAAACTTTTTTACTAAATACCTGCAATACTGAACCGGGGCTTTGTTCATTGCTCATTCAAAAGTGAAACAATGACTATGATCAACATTAAAGCACTGCTATGCGACACTTACAAATAATGGTGAGTCATGAGAGGCACAAACTGGGGCGAGGGCAACGCCTGTACAGTCATATCCTGTTTTCCGGGGTGTCCTTAGTCAGTTTCTTGGGAATAGATCTTTGTGCTGTTTATGAGGAAATGAAGTCGAAAAAAATAAAAAAAGCACGAGTGGCGTAAGAACAATCCCCAGGCGTTATCTGTTGTAACCTGTTGTTTTAATTAGCGCTGATGTTTTACAGCTAAGCATTTTTCTGCCTAATCCTCACTGAAGCTTTTCCTCGAAAAAGTGCCGTGTCATCGTGTTGTCTTCATTTGGTTAATGTATTTATCAGAGAAAGATACGACACGGCGCTGAGAGATGTGAAGCACCTCACGGTTGTTTTTACTATTCAAAGGCTTTAGTGTGTTTCGTCCTGAGAGCTTTATAAATCCCACAATTTCACCTTATTTGGTGAAACGCAGGATTTCCTTATCGTTTTATACGTCGGGTAACTACACGGCTGAAGTACCAACGACAGAGCGCCGACTTTGCTGAAAGCAGCTGTGCCGTTAAAGAGTAAAAAAGTGAAAAGGACCCGTGAGACGGCAACTTACAAGAGATCATCAGAGAGAAGAAGAGAAGAGAAAAAATAGACAGATGCCAGGAAGGAGCAGGTCTCGGGGTCACGCGAAAGATGGGCCTGATCCCACCTCCAATCCCTGCAGCTTTTCTCCTGTTTGAAGTCACATCTGGGCTAAATTTCCCCTTCTGAGTTGAGCAAAAAGGAAGTCTTCTGGGTGGGTGGACGGGGGCTCTGGGCCGCTCCTGCCTCGCAGGCTAAACAGTACAAATACTGTAGATCCGTGAGTCAGTAAACCCAAGGAGTGAACAAACATATAGCCGGGCCCTGAGTCACTGCTCATCACGGGGGATCTGTGCTGACTGCTGCAGTGACACCGTTGTCTTATCACCATCAGTCAGTCAGACACAACATGTGAACAAGCAGATAAGTTTCATCCTGTCCGACCAGCTGCAAACGCAGGTGGCGTGACGGGTCGGCCACGAAAACACAAAACGCGTCCAAATAAACCCGTTCTCACCTCAGCTCAGACGCGCCGCTCATCATCCTGCTGACCGGGAAACAATGTTTACATTTACTGCTGAATTAGCTCCAGTCAGCCGGCCGACAGCTGATTAAAGGAAATAAGAAAGAAAATCTCATTTTGCCGCGAAAAAATTACGTTTATTTTTCATTTAGGGTTTTGCTCTAATCTCTAATCTTTTTTTGAGTTAATTATTAAGTAGTTGCACCGACTCAGGCCTGAAAATTGTTCCAATGAAACATCGCGTTTCATTAAAAAAAAAAAATAAAATAAAGGTGCAGACCCACTGCTCTGGGGTATTTTGTTAAAACCCATAAATTCTCATTAGCATTGCCAAAACACAGTCATAAACATGTTTTACAACAAAGATACAACATATTTAAAGTATTTTATATAATGTTAGACTGCATATCCTGTAAAATGGTTGTTTTTGCCGATTGACAACACGTTACGAAACATCCTGTTCAGCTTATGGAAACAGGACAACAGGACAAAGTCCTCCAGCTCTTCAGTGTTGTAGAAAACGACCCTGATGATGTCATCAGTCATTGACCCGAGCTGGAGACTAAAAGTCAGGACACCTCGGCCTCTGCTGCTTCGATCTCGAGTGTTACTTTCTGTTCCCTTTCGAAGTGAAGTACTAGAAAATTGAGCTTTAATCATCAAATGACAGGTTCAGAGCAGGTTTTGAGTCGTTCGTTCAGCTGTTGCAGAATCACAGACAGAAGATAACCCTGATGATATCATCGGTTGTCTCTGTACGAGTAGGATCCATTGACCCACCCTCAGGACTGAAAGTCAGGATATCTCTGCCTCCGCTGCCTCCAGTTTGACCTTTAGTTCCTCTCAGGAGTCCCTAAACTTCATGGAAGAGCACAACTAGTTCAACCAAAACACGTCAGTGCTGCTGCTGCTGAAGGCTGTTCTGCTAAAACTATCATTACAACTGCCAGAACACAGTTCATGTTTCACAAGTCAAGAATAACTGTTTTTAATACGAAATGTTTATTAAGATAATGAGTGTTGTGGTAATTTGTGCTCCATTTAATGTGTAAAATGTTTAAACTGCCACATGCTGCAGGATTTAGAGAATAACCAGCTTTCCTTATTTCTTTAATTTGTCTGTTTGCGTTGGAAGAATATTCAACATGAATTAAAGTTTCAGACGTGGCTCTGAGGCATTCATTCATTTGTTATAGAGTCGTTCATACGAGTCAGCGCTTCACTGCTTTATTGTTTATAAAAAGAAGCAGGTGGAAGCAAAATCTGAGAGAAAACGATGACTCATCATCACCCTGATGATGTCATCAGAGTGGATCCATTGACCCACGACCCTCAGATTTTTGTCCATTATTCTCCCCCCAACTTTGTGGAAATGGAAACACCACCTCCGTCCTCTGCATGTGCACGGAGCAGGTGGTCGCTGAGGAGCTTTAGCACCGTGGTGGGCCAGAGTTTGGACCCGGTACAGTTCATCTACAAGGCGAAATGGGAAGCTGAGGACGCCGGCCTAACCCACCAGACTCATATCAACCACCGCCTGTCCTTCACACGACATGCAGACGGCAGACAGGACATTTTAACAACAGCATACTGGTCACTCACTGAACCGGTCCTCGTATTTAACATTGCATCCTGGTGCAACTGTCTCACTGGAGAAACTCACCAGAATCATCAAACACGCAGCTAAGATCACCGGCACCGCTCAGATCCAAACTTTCAGAACCTTTACAGCGGTGCAGTTTGCATCACATCCCCTTCAGCACCGACTTCAGCTGCTCCCTTCAGGCAGACGCTTCAGAGTAACGATCCAAAAGCAGAACTCACAAGAACTCTTTCGTTCCTCTGTTAACGCAGCTTTGCACGCGTGCTTTTAACCGTCGTGTGATTTTTTATGAGAGTCTCATGGGTGTGAATGTTTTATCTCGTGTTGTTCGAGCACTAACCAAAGGTAGTTACTGTCACTGTGTGATAGACAATAAAGTTTCTTGGATCTTGAATCCAGCCCAACCAAAAAAAAACTTTGGAAACCAGTGCTCCAGGCTGTTTTGTTCAAACTATCATAAAAAAACCCCAACAAAGCTCGATTCATGTTTTAGAGGAAAGACAGAAATAGTTCTCATACGTTCACGTGTTTAACATGAAATGTTTATTCAGCAGCACGATGGGTATTGTGATCATGTTGGCTAAAAAGCGATGACGCTGTGAAATGTCGCCACATGCGATCATTTCCCTCTGTGTTTGTTTGCTTTTTGAAGAATATTTCTACTTTCATTAAATTAAAGTTTCAGAGTAGGTTTGGAGCCGTTCATTCATCTGCTGCAGTCCTTTCATACAAGTCAGTGCTTTATAGTTGAAAAAGAAACAGATGAAGACCAGAAACAGATGTCTTGAAATGCAGATAAAAGACATTCAGAGAGTAATTAGATGGTAAACAGAAGTAGAAAAAAAAAAAATCTATTATTTCATTTTGAAAGAAATAAAGAAAACACAGTTATTAAACACATACACGCTGCAGTGAGTGTCCCGACCAGCGCCGCCTTGATGTGATCAGGGCCGGACAGCTGTTGAAAGCCTCGGCCTCGGCGCCTGAACGACAATCTGTGTTTATCTTCCCCCCCCCACCTCCGACTAATTAACTAAGCCCTGAAACACCAGAACACCACGGTCCCCTGAACCTTTTCTCTCTGACAGCTTCTCCCTGCAGCTGATTTATTATTGCATGATTTCAAATTAGGGCTGAGTGGAGAACGTCTCACAACAATTTACACTCACATGACCTGAGACACTTATTAATTATTAGATTTTAATTAGAGACCATTACATTGTGGTGCATTTTAATAAACCATCATATAGAGGGATATAATTTGAAACCCCTGCTTGTTTATTTAACCCTGAATCGAAGTAAAGAGGAGATCATTATTGTTATCTTTATTAACGCTTTTTCTTTTTTAATTTAAGGAGTTGCTCAAAACAGACAGACACACTCTGGGGAGGAAGATGGAGGCTGTTCATTTTCGCTTTTACTTCTATACTCCCGTGTCTTCCGCTTTCAGATTAAACGCCGTGCCAATCTTTATTCCTCGCGGAAAGTTTTAATTGCCTGGGAAGCAAAGAGACATTTTTTGGTTTTGCAGCGTGGCAGACAGCAGACAGCAGACAGCGTAATGGATGTTTGAAAGGCGTGCATTATCTACCTTAGCCCTCCCCCCTCTTGTCTTTTTCAGTGTGCAAAAACCCCCCCTCCGGTGCATGAGGCAGGAATTTTGGATAAATCCAGATTACATCAGAAGCCAGGTGAAACAGCTCACAAAACAGACAAGCTAAAAATATAATTATAGCGTCAGACGCCGCTAAGCTAGTGTTTGATCCTGTGCCATACCGATGCCATTCCTTGTCTCTTTCCTATCAAGTGTCGTTATTTAATATTCTTATCCGGCGCCTTCATATACGTTTCTTTCCTCTGGTTAATTCATCATCATCAGCTTTTTTTTTCCAGGTGATTCCTTCTAGTAACAATCACAGTATTAGCCTTGGCGAGCTCTGCTGTAACTTAATGCCTGACGGTATTCAAGCCTGGCAAGTGTTCATCTGCTCTTATTTTGGAATATTGCTCACGAGTCGAAATAAAACTCCTCGCCGCCACATGCCCCGCGGACACACAGATGCAGAAGAAGCTGCTGGATTTTTATTATTGTTATTATTTTTATTATTATTATTATTTCCATCAGGTGTCCACAGCGGTGGCACTTTATCTTTTGTTTACAGGATCCTCCAGAGCTGCTCACCATGTCGTGAAAAACAGAAATTAGATTTTTGCTAAATAGCATTTTTGCCCCATATGGTTCTGCTGAGGCAGTAGCCCCTTTAA
This sequence comes from Pagrus pagrus, assembly GCF_965226575.1. Classification (NCBI taxonomy): domain Eukaryota; kingdom Metazoa; phylum Chordata; class Actinopteri; order Spariformes; family Sparidae; genus Pagrus; species Pagrus pagrus. The sequence goes on along the minus strand of NC_140200.1, from coordinate 2,805,810 downwards.
ACAATCTGCGGCTCCATCTGGTCACTGTGGTTTTTGCCCCTTGCCAGTTTGTCCCCCCCCCCCCCCATTTGCTTTCACTTACTGCCGCAGCTTGCCGCCCCAGTTACAGAGGGTAGTCTAACAATACATCCTGAGGGCGTCTCTAGGTGGGACGCCTACACGAGAATCGCTGCTCCTCTCTCCTTGTTCAGCATTTAAGTCCCACGAAGGAAAAAGAGGCCTCGTAGGAAGGAGAGTCAGCGAGAGGGGAGGGAAAGTGGCGGGGATGAGTTTGGTGTGAGCAATAATGTAAGGGCGTATCGATTCGGAGGGATCTGCTTTCATTGCTCATCCCTCACCGAGCAGCAGATCACTCTTCCTCTCTCTCGCTCAGGTGGCGAGGGCCCAACCCTGGCGCCTGCCACCCTGCCCAGATTAATTGAAGCATGCTGTTGTAAATGAATCACATATGGCTAATATCTCCCCCGACTTCCCCCCTCTCTCTCCGGCGCACGCGAGCATCACCTATCCTCGCTCGAGCTCTATTTTCAGGACCAGACCACCTCGCTCACGTCTCTTTCCCCCCCCTGATTTTTAAAGGAAGTACAGCTCAACACAAAAGAGAGAGAAGAAAGTGTGAACGTAGCCAAGGTCAGGTGCTCATCGGTTTGAGTTCACTGTAAAATTCATGACTTTCCCCTTTTGGTTTTTTCATTTGTCTCCTTCCACAGTCCACCCCTTCTGCTCTTAACTTGGCACAAAGCAGATTAATTGCGGTGTCGTACAAAAGGTAAGGGGAAAAAAAGCCGGCGCACCTGTCCCCGATGCCACCGAGCATTAAGATGAATGCGTCATAGCTTTGGTCTTTATTAGTTATTTATAAGACCCACTGCCCAGAATAACAGCACTAAAACAAAGGGGACAGAGTGGAACAGTCACCGCTGGTGTTTTTTTGGCAGGGAAGTAAAATGAAAGAGTGATAAATGTTGAGCGAAGTGACATCGACAACAATGTCCTGCTCTCCCCGGCAGCTCGGTGTCAACACAGCGTGGTTGCCATGTAAACAACATGCACAGCCGAGGCAGCGCGAGCGACGCTCAGGAGGAAGGCGTGTTCGTCTTCATACATCTTGGCATATGTTGTTGTAACCCCGTAACGGTTTAATGGTTTTTGCATGTAGTTCCCCTTGTTCTTTTTATGGACAAGATATATGTGTAAAGCAATAAAACCTTTTACATAAAACATAAGATTTTTTATATTGAATTAATAAATACAAAAACAAAGAGTCATAAAATGTTTGTAGACCGTCCCTCGTTATGAGAACGAGGCGGTCGGTGTCCACAACTGTTCTTATTTTGCTTTGTTGAATCAGTTTTTGGTAACAACATGCAGATTATTCTCCATATTTTTATTGAAAACATCTGAAAATCATGCCGATACAATAATTGGATTCATGACAATATTCAGTTTCAAAGAATTAGCCCGCAATTTTAATCATTATGTAAGATCTTGGAAATGGAAATAAGTCAAACAAGACTAAGAGGCTGCAGTCACGCTCGCAGCTCCGTGAGGCTGTGCTCACACATGCTAAATGCTAACAACTGACAATACCAATGTACTAATATCATGTTTAACCATGTTCAGTTTAGTGTGTCAGCATGCTGATATCTGCTACAGTCACCAGTGTTCATTCATCCTGAGGGAAACATGAATGTGTGCAACTCATCCAACAGTTGTTCAGATATTTTGGTCCGGACCAGAGCGGTGGACCAAAAACAACAGGCCGACACTGCCACCAATGTTTGTATGAGCAGTAAAAATAGGATTATCTATAAAAAACTCCCCCATAAATTGGTACGAGCTAACTTCCTGGATCTAACCCACCTGACAAGTTAAAGTTATCAGAATTCAAAGAGCGTCTTAAGCTGTCGGAGCAGCTCGGAGAGCAAAACCAGACTCTAAATTCCACTACTAGTTCAACTAGATGACTCATATCATATCGACTGATGTCATAAATGTGCGTTTGGGCGTTGTTGACCTTCCAGCGGAAAGTAGTCAGCCGGACATCTTGTAGACACATCATGGCTGTCCAAGAGTAAAGAGAGCTCACCTCAACAGTTGAGAAGACCATTAAAGTAAGAGCTGAGCTGACTTTGTAGCACTCGAGGAATTATTTTCTTATTTTTTTTGGCTGTACAACACAGGAGGCTCACTGTACATCTGAAGCGACTCAGGATGTCTGATAGCTAACAAAGCCACGGTGCCCCGTTGGTCCCGTCTTATCATCGCATTGATCGGGGGTGTATTCACTCACTTGGCAGAGCCCCTGATTGCATGGTTAGAAAATCCAAGTGGTTGATGTATCGGGTTTGATATGAATATAATGCGGTTTGCCCATGGGGACAATTCCATTTGTAAGACCGACCCCCTTTTTCTTGTCCGAACCCCTTTGGATTGTCACTTTGCATTTACTTTACGAGGTAAAGCTTTTAAACAATCGTCATAATGGAAAGCATGCTCTGGTGGTGACACCGCAATGATCTATATCAAAGCCATCTGGAGTATAAAAGGTCCCCCGCTCGTCTTTAAACAGCGTGTTCGGGCTCTTTAAAACCCGTTTCTTGAATTTCCACATTACATCCTGTGTTGAGGGGGCAAGTCAGTGAATCAGCTCATGCAAATGTTCTATGCGATTGCACTTCAAACGGCTTCGGGGATGATGACTTTAAATTTAGATGCAGTAAACTAAACCCTTGTCTATCATTGTGGTTGTGTTCATCCCCAAACGCCCTCACATTTCCTGATCTATCTACAAAAACAGATGTTAACAACACCGCGGCGTGCGCGTGCCTTACTTTCGAATGCAGCGACCTGTTTTTTATTAAATGCAATCTTGATGTATGTAATTCTCACGCTAAATGCAGTGTTTTCGAGGCTCCCAGCGTGCACTGCCCACACGCATTTGTCACGCCGAGCCACTCGCTCGATCCGCTGTTGTGATTAATTGTGCGGTTCTGCACAGATTTACTACGATAGGCCCCGCTGTCAAAGAAGGAGTGTGCGGCCTGGCTCCACAACATCCACCGTGCTGTGTGCAGCGCTTAAACAAACAGACGGGAGGCAGGAGCGTGCACGCGCTGGAAACGGTGAGGGTTTTTGTAGGTGTTCATTCCACACACACACTGAACCTCTTTGTTCTCCCACCGACCTTCATCCAGACACTTTTATTTGACAACGAGGTGTGCCCCGCAACAGCCGATTGGAGCTGATGTCCCTATGCAGCAGCCAGGGGTGGTGATTATGACTGTCATAAAACAGCCTTGGCTCCATCTCCTTGGTGTATAAGAGGGGGAAAACAATAGCTGGCACATGTGCTGAAAAAAAAAAAAAAAAGAAGACCATGGGGATGGCAGAAATTCCCCCTCCTGTTATTTAAAACTGCTAAGAGCTAGCAGGTATTTCTCATGACTATCTGCTTTCCCCTGGGTGTCGGGTATCTTCGGGGAGAGTCTCGAAATGCCTCAGAAAGGTAGTCGGAATGCAGAGACTGCACATGGAAGCATTTTAGACGACTGCAGAGCAGGCGGCCGCGGGAGAGATGTAAGACGAAACATTGCTCAACGTCCTCTTCAATGTATCTCTTGGAAAAGAGAGTGTTAACACATGTTCAGTTCCCTGGCTATCTAACCCGGTGTGTGTGTGTGTGTGTGTGTGTGTGTGTGTGTGTGTGTGTGTGAATGTGTGTGTGTGTGTGTGTGTGTGTGTGTGTGTGGGGTTGCAGAATAGTAACTGCCATGTCATAGCGGGGGTTGTGTAGGAATACGCCCCTGGGACTTCAGCGCTGGCTTCGGTCCAGCTCGACTGATACGTTAACAAGAAGAACTTGTTCTTATCAATGGGGCGCTTTATTCCTGCTGTACACACACACACACACACACACACACACACACACGCACACACACACACCGAAACATCAACAGACACACAGACGACAGACAGACACAGGAATGAAAACATCAAATATCCCAATAAACTCACACACACACACACACACACACACACACACACACAATTGACTTGCAGGCAAACACACACACACAAATGCAAATACGAACACACACGGCGACCAATAAGCCCACAGTCAAACAGACAAACACATGAGCCAGAGAGCAACAAACACACACGCACGCACACACACACGCACGCACACACACACACACACACACACACACACACACACAGATGGACAGAGGACACACAAACACACACAGCCCACGAGGTACAAAAGCAGTGCTGACATCAGGAATGCTCCTTCCAGATTCTCATCGCAGCACCTCACACACTCCCACACAGACACACACACACACACACACACACACACACACACAGCCCGCTTGTTATTATTTCTAGTAAGAGGAAACTGACTCTTTCAACCAGGAGGAAATTATGCACAGAAATACAGGACAGCAGAGAGAGAGAGAGAGAGAGATGTGGGGGAGATTTGTGTGTGTTTGTTTAAGTATAGGAGCGTCCCCGGTGGGTGGGCACACGGACCCCCGCCACCCAAAACCTCCAGGACTTACAGGATGACTTGTCAAACATCGGGCAGTTCTGTTATTTCACTGTGTTTTATGCCTCCACTTCCTCACGTACAGACGGTTCTGACGGGAAAAGACAAATGTGATATTTTCTGTGACGTAACGAGGCGATGGCTGCCGACGTGCACACGGCGCAGAAGAATCTGTTTTCTTTTTTCTTCTTGCCGCTGATCCCAGAGCTCTTATTGATACTAAAGCAAGACTATCGATCCGTCCGCCCCCCTAGATTTCACACACTAAATCACAGAGAATGGGCCGTCTTGCTTGTTAGCGCAGCTCTAATCCCAGCACCTGTTGAGATGACAGCAGCTTGAGTGGCATTGATCGACAACACTTGTGAACCCCCGTCCACCATCAGGACCACTAATGGTCTCCCCCTGGAGATCCTTGTGTCATAAAGTGCTTTGGTTTGTGTGTGTGCACTGTTAGCTCGCTACTGTTTTAGCTATAGCCAGTCATTTAGCCTTAAAGGTGCAATATGGAAGAAACAGCCACCTGTTGAATTCATAGTCCGAACAAATATGGGGCAGCATATCACCGGAAGAAGGAAAAGAAGAAGGAGGAAAAGAAGAAGAAGAAAAAGAAGAAGAAGAAAAAGAAGAAGAAGAAGAAGAATTCCTGCATTCCCAGTTTCATTCCCACGATGGCCAAGGCAAGGTTTCTTCTTTCTTCTGTTTTATTGGTGTTTGGCAAACAAGTGGTTTTGTGTTTCGGTTCATGACCTCTGTTTCTTCTGCTCTGTTTATTAAAGTCCTGCGTAACGTTGCCTCTTCTATGATCTTCTATCAGAACTATGCTTTGTGTCGACTAGTTTATTTACTTCACTATGGAAATGCATCTCGTTTCGATTTTTCTTCTTTTTTTGCAACATTTCAAAAGTCTGTTTGAAATTTGCTCGACTATCAGATGGAGTCACAAGCTCAGACGCACATATCTGAGTATTCGTAGGTCGTCATGAGGTGGATGAGGGGAGCAGGTGAAAGGAAAAGAGGACGGAGTCTGAGATCACGGATCCTGATTGTTGATGGGAGTAATAGCGGTAAAAGCAGGAGGAGATGAGAGCGCTGTCACCTCCTTGGCTGCTGCTCTTTGCTGACTCTGTGGTGAAGCCGAGTGAACAAAGTGCAGCGCCCGGCCCTTCCCCTGCTAATCTCTCAACATGGCCTACATAAATGAAAAGGCTTTTTGACAGAATTTAATTACAAACAGCATTAGGTACTTGTCTCTCCCTCTTCTATGTCTTGTCTTTCTCCACTGCAGACCTCTCACACTTCATCCTGCAGGGCAATGAACAGCCTTCCACTCGTGCAAACAAAGAGCTGTCTTTTTCTTTTTTTTCTTCTTTCTATCTTGGACTGCTGCGCACATATTATACATCAACACATATCCAGTATGTGTAAAAAATACAGCTCCCAAGGACAAGTGGTGCGTTACTCACACTCTGCACATGGCTAAACAAAAGAGTACAGGTCTGTGTGGAGGCACAGTGTTAAACCAGCCCTCCCCCCACACCACCAACAACAACATGACATTATTGCCGGAGAGATCTAAAAAAGCTCAGCGGTGTGTTTGTTTGCCGCCGTCAGAAGCTTTAGCTGCTCATGAAGTCACAAGATGCTGTTGTCTTCAGGAGTCTATTAAAAGCAGCACGCAGGACATTAAAACATAACTGCTCCTACTGACACACTCCATCATGTTCAAACAACACATGTACTGTATCTTTCCCCCTCGTGTGATCACGCTATCGTGTTCAACGAGGACCACTTTCACTTCTGCCGGTGCTGAGCACTTTTTACGATGCACAGTTTCAGTAACGCTGGCGATCACACGCCGTTTCTGCATATTCCACTTCCAGTTCTATTGTTGCAACATGGATGTGGGTTTTGATATTATTGTAAGTGCAGTTATTGTGGTCACGTGTGGACGTGTTACTGTAAATGATGTATGAAAGCAGACATTCCTCGCTGCAATAACAGCTTCGGAGAGCGAGCCGTGTTTCTGGGATTTAAGAACCGACTTCAGAGTTTTTCTTACTGTAGGAAATACAGCGGTGTGCTCGTCTGCTCCACACTGCCGACAAAAGATTGTGTCAACGTCTGGCCCTCGGAGGCAGCGAAGCAGAGAAACTAAAAGAGGACTGATCACAGAAGTGAACTCTCTCTCTCCTGTCAAGGCTGCTGTTTTCCATTCACGTTAGAGCTACAATAAGTAGAAGTGTTTGGTTCTGTGTCCGTGAGGAAACATCATTCAGGTGACGATGACACCTTCTTCACCAGCTCTGTTGAAGTTCACTGGTGATATTGTCATGGCGACAAACTATTGACATATTAATAACTCACATTATTATGTGTTCAAATGTCCCACGTAACACATTTATATGTCACACTCAGTGTATAGCATAACTCAGATTAAGGTACAGATCTAAGACCATAGTTGGTATTATTACACACCTGGGTATTGTTAATTATTAGCATTATCAGTTCCAGTAATCTCATTACTTTTCAGAGTAATGGTTTTTGTGTATGAACCATTCAGGGTTCAGCTTCTCGTCCAGCTCACAGGGAGTAAGCAGGGACTGAAGCTGGGGAAGTCAGCTAGCATCAGCCAGCAAACAAAGAAAAAAGGAGTAACTCTTGATATGAGAGAAGAGTTTCCAAAGATTTTATTTTTTTGTTGTTGCATAATTTGAGGAATAAGCTGGGTTTGTTTTGAGTCGGCTGGTGTGTGAGGTAATGACTCCTGGCTATGCTAACGTTAGCTGCCTACAGTCACCAGACTTCTTGTTAAAATGTCATATTACATTAATGTCAACTAATCTGCTGATTAATTAGTAAAGTAATGTAGTTCGGCTGCTTTTTTAAATAAATAATGTGTAATTGCGGTGAAAGAAATGATTTTCAGGTATCTTCCCTCAGATCTGTCAAACCTGTAATTCATTTCAGACAACTGTAAATACTTCTTTTGCAGAGGTACAGGACATTATCAGTCCTCACAAACATATTAGATGTAATTTATTAGGTTTTGTGTATTGTAATGAGGGGTTTCCTGTTTCAGTCAGCTTCCTCTCGGGTAATGCAGAATCGTCTTGAGGAATATAAATTATATAGAAGAAATGCTTAAAGACTGAAGAGACTTATTCAAGGAAGCAAAGCGGTGCACGTCGATCGTGGTTTAATATCTGTGAGAACATCTGCAGATGTTGCCGATGGTTATTATTCTGGGTCATGTTTCTTTTTAAAAATAAGCTTAAGACATTATTCCAACAGCATGAATAGTTTGCAATTACAGTTGTGTTCAGGGACCTGTAGTCCTGGGACTGACTGAGGCTGCGTGAGGCAAAAAAAAAAAACACAAAAAAAAACAAACAAGAAAAATCTAATTTGTTGACCTGATGTGGGTTTAATCACGCTTTCAATCCAACTTCTCCGCTCCGTCGTTATTTAAGGCTCCTCTGAAGGCGACTTGTCTCTCCCCCCTAATGTCTGCAGCGCTTATGGGAAAAACTCCCCAAACTTTATTCTCCCTTGAAACAGTTTAGTGATCTCTGCGGCAGAGTCAATAAATAGGACCACATAACATTTTTTTCCCCGGCGCTCCCTCGCTCGCTCGCTCGCTTCGGCTCCCCTCTTCCGTGCACGATCCAATTTCAGCCAGACGGAGGTGATCCTTCCTCGGGGCTCGTTTCAGCTGGAGGCCGCCGGGCCGTTTTAACACGGCGGAGTGAGAGTGAGGGATTTCTAATGACTCTGCACTCTGATAGTCTTCCAGTGGTGCCCAAGGCCTCTCGCCAAGGACCTTCCAACTCGACACAACTACTCATCAAGCAGTCACATAATTCTGGGAGTTTAGGCAGAGAGGGTTGGAGGGCGGGGGGGCCTCTGAGTCCAGGAAGCCCGGCCGTGACGAGTGTTAGCAGATGCTGATTTGTTGCTTCTTTTCACGGAGACAATTTGAGTGAAAAAGGAGAAAAGTCTCACTCGACTTCCGCCGAAAACTGCGACGTTAAGACGAGTATATATTTATCTTTACAGGAACATATTTAACAAAACCTCCGGACGTCCTGAGGGAGAGATTTGAAGGAAAAATACCTCTAAGAAGTTTTACCTTGTTAATGCAAATGTATCCCATGTATAATGAGCGCCTTGTCAGAAATATTAATGGTCCCCTATAGGTGAGTAATTAGTGGCGGAGCTGTCCTCAGGTATTCAGTAACCTGAAAGCTTTTCTGATTCAGTGGAATAAAGCGAGGCGGATGTGTTGAGTCAGGAACCGTCTCACACTTTTTTATGAATCATCAGCATTTATAATAATCCTGTAACAGAACAGAGACATTTACTGCGATTTAAAACCTTTTTCTGTGTATAAATCCAATAATCTTCCTCGTTACAGAAAGTTTTTCTGTTCATCTTTTTCTTCATTGTCTTCAGTTTTCTTCTAGTCTTCATTTTGCCAGCGAGGTTAACACAGCAGAAGTTTTCACCGATCAATATTATTTCCTTCTGCTTTGGTTTCAGTCTGGTCCGGTCTCAGCTGTCACATTCATGTTGGACTGCGGTTTGGCAGCGACGACGCCGCCTGTCAGGACATCGACTGTCTGAAGGGTTTGATTGAATTTTAAAAATAATAATCCTTATTTTTGTTGTTGTAGTTTTATTTTAGTAATGTCTTTGAAGACACGCCGCCTGTTTTCCCTCCAATACCTCAGAGATCACCTGTCAATCAATCAGATATGTTGGGTCTTTGTTCCTGTTTCTGGCTTCACAAGGTTTTTTTCTACCAGTTTCTTCTGATCGTGACAAACGCGCTGCTGCAAACTTAGTTACTGTATTTACTACATCTGGTTTAACTTGAATTTCTTACGTTTATCTTTCCCTTCACATTGTGTAACTGAACACTACAGTACTTTGTGGTAAAGTGTTATTTTGGAGCAGAACTGCTTCAAGAAATTCTCCGTTCAGTGTCAATAACCTTCACCAGTCGAAAGACAATTATTAAGAGCAGTTGAAGCTGTGATAATCTTTATTAGTGAAACTGCAGGTGTTATTTTTTCATTATCTTTACATGGCATCTGCTCGTATCGCTCACGTTTTAAACTCTTCAAACTCTTTCAGGCTCAGGAGAGTCTTCCTCAGCCTTTCCCCGACTCGCACGACCTTCACTGTTTATACACAACACAGTCGCTTCAGCTTCTCTTTCTTTTACATTTCACCTGACACCGTTCAGTTTATATACACTTGAACTGACGTGAATTTCTTCCAGGCCTCTCACTTCAACCGCTGCCTCCAGCCCGATCTATCACTTACCCCTGTTTTAAACCCTTTCCAGTGCTTGAATGTTTAAATCCTTTCAGCTCTTTTACCTGATCTGACTTCAGCTTTACTCACGGCTCATCATTTAAAATCACTTCAGCCTTATTCAGTGCTACACTTCAGCTGCAGCTTCAGCCTCTCTCGTCCATTTACATTTCTACAGCTGTGAGTAAAAGCATTGCAACTTTTTTAGTTTTTTAGTGATTTAAAACATTTTAACTGCAGAGAGACACACGTACATTTTTTCTATTTTTTTACTTCAGCAGTTACATACTTCACAGATTATTTTCTTGATTAATCAATTTGTCTTTTTGTCAATAAAACATCAGCAAAAAAGCAACAAAATGCCCGTCGCAGTTCTCCGAGCCAAATGTGTATCGACCAAAAAAATCAACTTCACCAAAAAAAAAATCTACTTTATATATAACTATTATTACTGTTTGTTTGACCGCGCAGCTTTAATTTCTACTAGCACTGAGCAACGGTCCTCAAATAACACACGATTATATCTCGATATTTTAAAATGTCCTCAAAATCTCTTCATCAACACGAGGACTGGGCGACAAAAAAAAAATATAAAAAAACATATTTCCCAGCCAATTACATCTGTGAATGCTGCAAAATTAACAGCAAATGTCACAGATTCTTACTTTAACATTAATGAAACACTGCGAGCCTCAGAGGTCACGGCGATGCCACTTCGGGCCACATGTCTGAGGGCGACTGCCGACCTGAAGCAGCAGAACAATGAGAGAGATTAACACAAAGGTCAGTCGCACCATCTCTCCTTTAACCTGCATCAATTCTGAAACTGGTTACACTTGCAGGACTATTACTGTCGCCGCAGGAGAATTGGGTTGCAAAGTGGCGATGCAAGGCCACGAACCTCATCCACGTGTCCCTGAGTGAGCCTCAGGTATTAGGATGCAGCGGGTGGAGGGGGGGAAGGAGAGCACTTAACCTCTATTGTCTCTGCGTTTGGTCATATTTCCCTGTCGCGGTCATGTGCCCGGGCTGATCTCCACTTCCTTCAGCAAATCAGTGTGTGTCAAAGACAAAACATAACACCGCGGGCACGCAGACACACACACACACACACACACACACACACTCAGACATGTCATTGCAGCGTGGGTTCATCACCTCCATCAAGAATGCTGCAGCTCATCCCTCCAGGAAGGGGAGTGAAGACACACACTCCCACACAGCTACAGTTTCTTACTTCTCAACATGTGCATGTCTTAGCAGCGCTCTTCCCTCGACAGTCGCCTCCTTTGACATTTAACCAAAGCAAAACAAATTCCACTCATGAGTGCATTACAATAGACAAGAATAAATGTGTAAGACTACACCCGGAGTAATCAGAGTGTAAAAAGCCCCCCTGGTAATAAGAAAAGGAGGACGGGAGGCAGCAGAACGACGCTCGCTCGCTGACTGACTGACTGGTGATATTTGTGCCTGTAAATGAGGCCGTTTTGTTTCGAATAATGATGCGGCTTCACCCAGTTTACTGGCTAATTTAAAAAAAAGGGGGGACCATTCCCAAGTATGACCCAGTGCAAATTGAGTGGTTTTATTCCTCGTCTGAGCTTTTGGTTTTTAAAGAAACGGCCTCGCTAAACCGCTGTTGCTTTTACACGTCTGGGTCCATTTATGTGAGCGGTCCCTGTTGTATCATTTCTCCCCTGTGTTAGCCGACAGTGCAGCTCCCTGTTCACCCTCCTCCTCCTCCTCCTCTTTGTCCCTCTTCTCCCTCTTTCCCCCCAGACACCATATGGGAGACAGAGACGCAGCATGTTTCCGAATGGAAAATTGATTATAAATAGACGATGTGAGGGATGCACGGTAATGATGGCGGAGAGTGCTCCGTCCCTGCAGCACAATGTCACCACAAGCTATCATCTGCCCCGACGCTGCGCTTTGATGCAGCCTGCTGCATACTCTTACGCTTTGACACCGGTAAGTCTATATGCCTCCAGAGAGCTCGCCTAGGGGGTCAACTAATGGGACCACTGCCATCCCTGCTTTTTGCTTTGGAAAAAAAAAAAAAGCAGCAATTTCTTTTTTTTTTTTCTCCTTCCTGAAGACTTGGTTACAATAACTACAGCTCTCACAAACCCAGATGGGGGACGAGCCGGAGCTCCGGCCACGTAAAGAGACGGAGAGAAGGAGTGTAAGTAAGTAAGTACCGGGCCTGAGCATTCACGGCCAACACAAACTGACTCACACCTTGGAATCTCTCAATTCGCCTGTAATAAATTGCAGTAGGAAGCAATTGCGTCGCTGATGTGCTGAGGGTGTTGAAATTGAAAACCCATGCGGGGACGGTGGCATGCTCTCAAACAGAACAGCGCCACATAGTTTACCATATTAGTAGCTGGAGGATGGAAAACAACATATGAAGCCTCCCAGTGAGCACAAACTGGGAGTTCAACGTTGACACCCGGCTGATTCCCGTCTGAACGTCTCAGGCCTGTTTTTTTTGTTTTCCTCCGTCTAAAAAGCAGCGACATCAACGCGACGTGATTAATGTGAAGGTATTTCTCAAAAGTCATTCTGCACCTGCAACGCTTCCAGGAGGTAATGGGAGCAATTTTGTACATTAATGTAAAATAAGACGATGTGCTTACTTGCCATGAATGCAAAAGTTCTCAGAGCGTTACAGCTTCGACTTCTCCAGACCGCAACTTGTGGGGCAGACAAAATAAATCCAAGGTTTTAACCAGAACAATCGCAGCGTTTGCGGTGGCTTGATAGGATAAGTGGTTGTCTGTTGTGCTCCACACATGCCAGGATTTTTTATTTTATGCTTTAGAAACAACTTTTATCTTCTATAATGTGCAGATAAGAGCATATCGGCATCTTAGAGGCCGACTAAAAGAAACCACATTCAGATTTCTCAGTTCAAAGGCAGGACAGCGAATCCCAGTGAAATACCAGTCGAATGTCTTTTCAAGGTAAAAATGCTCACTGGGCTGAATCTCTCTCTCTCACAGAAAATGTTTGTCAAACCTTCTTGTTAAGTTGTCACCACCTCAGCTCGCATATTTCCTCACAATAAAACACAGAAATACAATTGACAGCAGCAGCAGCCGCAATTATGAAGGCAACAAAAGAGCTTTCACAGAGAGATATGGAGCTGCAGCACAAAGCACCCGCAGGAAGTCCTTAGAGTGGTTTGAAACACAGAGGTGTCTCCTTCAGCCGTGCGCCCTGGCTGGTTAGTCGGCGTGGTAACACAGCCCTAATGCTCTGGCCTCCGATCTTCTCCTGCTGCATTAGTGCCCAGCTGAGTGGCGGTCAGCTCTGTTTGCTCAAACTGCAGGTGGCGTCGGTGACATGCATTAGTCCCCCTCCCGCCCCCGTGACGCAGGGAGCAAATGGCGAGCTCCCCCGGACCGCCGGAAGGGCCAGACGTAACTGGATAAAGGCGGTCGGAGGGCCTCGTCTGAGCCGCAAGTGGAAAACGCAGGCTGGATCTAATAGGAGTCCGACCCGCAGCCTGTAGACTGTATCAACACACTCCTCTTTGCAGGTAATTTGGCCTCAGCTGGGCCCGGACCCGTGTTATTCTGTTACATTCCCTCACGCTGCCTGTTCTGCGCTCTGTTCTTGCTCTCTGGTTCGCCGCTTTTTACAAGAGAGAAAACAGACATTCACTGACCTTAGAAACCACATTCTCTCACAGTGATGTACAGTCTGCACACACAGCTGATTTGAAATTAAAAAATATAGCCGGTTACGTCTTGTTTTTCCCTCTCGCATGATAAAAAACATCTTGTGTGTAGAGCCCACGATAAGCGCGGCAGGGGGATGAGATTGGACGAACCTTGTTTGCTCGGGCGAGCGTGAGGGTATCAGATAACGCCGTGCGTGTTTTATTGGGTGACGGACAAATAAAGAATAGCAGAACAACGTGTGGGAAGACAGACACCAGTCTAAAAGCCTCCATTCATCCCTGAGTCATGTTTCACGGGGCTGCAGTGTCAGGTTGGACCCTAATCTCCTCCAGATGCCCTCGCGGGAAAACAACATCCCCGCCTGCAATCGCCCCGGAACCAGAACACAGCGGCAAAACCTTGATAACGTAATTGATTTGCGAGTTTTCCGCCGTAGATGTTTTGACTCCGTATCTTTTCTGTTTACTCGTGTATCCTGTCTGTTCGGTTTCCTCTCCCCTTACTTTCTAGTCTTGATCAAAAGTGCATCTCCTTCCACTCATCAAGCTCGCTCCCCTCTGTACGCCTGCCTGTTCCCGTTGGATGGGAAGAGCGAGGGGAAATATATGCATAACCCTCCGCTGACATGACGTCTCGTTTGATGTGGGATTTCTCAGATGCCCCGTCTCTCCACTGTTATTGGAGATATTAAAGTGCTGCGTGGCTCTGTCTCTCCGACTCCTTAATACAAACACACACAGCATCATTTGCAGAAGCCAATTCCATTTCCTGCTTTGGAAGCTCGCCTCGCCGCCCTCCTCTGTTGTTCGGAAAGTAAATATAATCTCGGTCCAGGAACTTTAGAGGCAGGAGAGAGTTGCTGGCGTAGTCGAGATTGACTGTGAGGTTATTAATAATAATAATCGTATTCATTACCTGCTAATCTATTGATAATGTCAGGGTTTCAAGTCAGTTAATCTAAGAAGCCTGTGATAACATTTAATTTACAACGTCACAGAAACATACACACATTAAAACTCAACACAGTTGTACTTATATGTAACTGGGACTGTTTTTAACTGGGTTCTGATGTTGTTGTTGTTGTTTTGCATTTAAGATACACTTCTACATTTTGGGGTCGGCACACATGAGGGTCACTCCCACCCTTGTATGTGTAGAATGAAAATAAAGGTCCAGTATGTAGGATTTATTGGCAGTGAGGTTGCAGATTGCAACCAACTGAACACCCCTCACGTCACCCTCTCCAACAGTGGCCGTTATATACACGAAAAAAACTCAAAAAAAGACTTCAGTGTTTGGTTTGTCCTCTCTGGGCTGCTATAGCAAGATGGCGTCGGACTCCATGGAGGAGTTCAGGAGCCTGCGGGAGCAGCGCCGGTTTTAAAACCAATTTGACATCGCAAAGTGTGTAATTACATCACGCTGGCTCAAAAAGACTTTTTCCCGTAAGATTACACTGAAAGGGTTTCTGTAAAATGGTGGACCTAGTCTACCAGAGCCCCACCATTAAATCATTTTATCCCTGTTCAAGTTAGCCGGGTGCTTTGCTGGAAGTTATTGCTGGCCGCCTCACAATGCAGAAGTATCGGGGTAATGTTACACCCATGAAGTCAAAACGTGTTTGGCTTTATGTGCTTAATCAAAACACAACTCTTAGTTTCAGGTGATTATACACTAATGAAAACATAATCATGACTATGATATTTCATTTCTGCCCTAATCCTCTTAAATCTTTCACAGTGGACCATTAAAACTACAGCCAGGAGCTGATTAGCTTAGCTTAGCTTAGCACACTGGAAACAAGGAAAGACACTAATTGTTTACACCTCAGTTTCTGTTCAGTGTGTTCATCAGCAGGTTTTAAACCGGCTGGTAGGCAGATTTTCTCACCTGTGAGAGCCAGGCTAGCTGTTTCCCACCGGCTAAGCTAACCAGCTACATATTTAACAAACAGACAAACATGAGAGACGCATCAATCTTCTCATTTAACTCTCAGCTACAGTAGAAAGCAAACGAGTGTGTTTCCTTAAATGTCAAGGTAATCCTTTAAGCAGCAGAGCTAATTAAAAAGCATCCATTAGTTGTTTCAGCATTATGTGTGATTGATTCCCGACATTAAAACTGTCCGTCTGTGTTCAGACCTGCCACAGACGGACTGAAAATACCTCCACACCACGATCCATTTCAAAGGCTTGCAGTGTCTGAGCGGGGGATGTATCTGCCCTTGTAAAACAAACCCGTAAATACACATAAATGAAATTTACAAGCCAATTACATATCTGGAGTTGATTCAAACTTGTAAACACTGGAGGAGGCGGCGGCAGAGGGAGAAGGAGACGAAGAAGAAGCAAAGATAAGCAGGTCTTAAAATAACTAGGCCAGTCAAACAGAGGTGTGGTCGGGGACGGACGGTGCGGCTCCCGCTCCGGGCCGGGTCTGCGAGAAGGTCATGTGAAAGTGGAATGTGGCTGAGCTGGATGCTCGCCAGAGGCTGTTCGAGTCAAGAAAGATTATTTTTCTAAAAAACAAAGTGAAAACTGTACGTCACCTGGGAGGGATTATTCCTGCCGCTCTCAATACACTCCAGGTTATTTGAATAATTGGGTTTGGAAAACATGTGACATGTATCTCGCCACGAGGCAGAGAATGTTGGACCGTGTGTTGAATCAACAAAAAAAAAAATCAAGCGACGTAATGAACGGGCCGGGCTTTTTGCACGCTGCACTACTGGACAAACAATTACCCGGCAATTACTGCGAAGCTTTTTGAGATAGAGAGGGAATGCATCACTCAGCAGGGCAGCTGACAGCGTGAGCTAACTCAGCAAGCGACATGCAAAATAGGAAAATAACGGTGTTGAGTGCCAGAAGAGAAGATCGTCCGTGCAAAGAAACGCAGAATAAACAAGGAGGAGAAGGCAACACGAGGAAAGGGGGGAAAACAAATTCGTGTAGACAGGTGAAAGGAGCATACACAAACAAAAAGAGATATATCCAAAGAGAAGTGAACACATATTCAGCCTCTCCAGCGAGCGCTGTCAAAGCCTGGACGTCAGCCGAGCCTGCATGACTGAAAACAGGACCGGCAGGGAAGCTTCAGACATGTTCTGAACCGTTTCACTGAGAATGAATCATGTATCAGGAGGTATTAAAGCAGTACATATAAACAAAATGATTAAATTTGTTCCCATGTGAAAGGATGAATTTGTTTCCTGATATTATGCGGTGGATTTTATTTGGTTGAGAGGGTTTTAATAAAAGGAAAAGTTTAAGGTGAGCAATAACAGGAAGTCCAGGGAGTTGCATAACGTCTATACGGTGGATGGTTTGGATTTGTGTTGTTTGGACTAGACTTGTGATCCAAACCCACGTCAGTGAGTCATAAGTTCGGGTAACGCAACAGCGAAACTGACAGCGTCTGGTGAGACAAAGCGTGAGAGGATGGTTGAAGATGGATACTCAGGGGAGAGAAGATGCAGAAAACAGAGGATATGGGTGAAGACAGGCGCTGGCAGCTTAAACCTTAGTCCTCGCCGTATCCAGATTGGAATCAGATTGACTTTTTATCAAGTGTGGACGGCGAGGAACACGTAGAAGTCGAACTGTAGGTGGTACGAAATCTGACTCGAATCATCGTAAGTGATTGAGCCGAGCCACGCAAATCAAATTTTAAACTGTCCTTTACGTCACTCGCGAGGCAATAACACAGAACACATGACGGTGACATAACATCTGGCTGACAGGGGAACGAGTACCTACAGTTACCACTTAGGTTGAGCACCAGTTATACAAAGTGAAAATGCATCGAACAATCCTATTTATAGTGAGTACAGAGAAATGTATTTAAATCCCCTGTGACGGATAAACTGTTATAGATGACTATTGGAGACGGGGTCTTTTAAATTAAAAAACAACAACACAAAGATTAAAACAAGAACATGCAGTTTCATACAGTTCAGCCAGCGTGATTCAAGTCTTGTGAAGCCTCAAGATCCAAAACTAATTTGGGAAAAAATGATATTTAAGGCCGTGATGTGCGGTCAGACTCGTGCAGCCACACAAAAACAGTGTGAATATCAAAATCAACGTAGGAATCTGGGGGTTTCACCAGATTTGGATCCTTTAATACGGATGCATCCATGTGTAAGCAGCACGTTATTGTCGTAGCTGACAAAGTTAATGAGCGGTCATGACGTCATTAATGTGTGTCGTTGTGTTTAGAGTCAAGTTGTACATGACGGGCGGATCATGATCACAGGATCAGAATTTGGAAAATGTATTTTTCGTGTCAACCCGTCTTTAAATCGGTCGTATGGCCGCTGCACAAAGTGATGATGATGAAGACGATGTGCATGTGAAATTCAAAACGGCGAAGGATACACTGCATCAACGGTCTGAAACAAATAATGTTTATAAAGTGTACGTGTTGATTGTAATTGTTTGCAGCTGTATTTTAGTTTGTGTAAATAACCTAAACGTAGCCGTGTTCATTTATCATTTCATTTCTCTGATTGAAGACTTCATTTATGCCGCGCTTAAAATAAATAATCCGACAGGAGTTTGAGTGATATTCCTTTAAGTGCTCAATAAAACAGAATGATTACATTTAAATAAAGATATGTTAGCAAAACAGCCCAGTGCCACTTTGATTGATATTCCCTGGATCGCAACAATAAAAAGATGATTGGAGAAAAATGGAGATCATATTTTTGTTGCAAATGAACCTTTTATTTTAAACCGAACCATCTGAAGCTGCAGGAGAAGTCGGAGAATCACTCCGCTAACAAGTCATGGATGCATGAAACATGATCAGGAGGCCCATCCAGAGCTTCTTGGAAAGGGGTCATAAGCCCTAAAAGGTTTTGATTGTAATCTGAAAAAAGCAGCGAACCCTCTGAAATGTAGTGGAAATGCAGGAAATGGAAATGCACATCTGAAGTACAAGTACCAGTACAATACTCGAGTAAATGTAGTTTGCTCTCCACATGAAAGATGGCTGCACGTATTAACTCCACGTCTCTGATACAGACGTTTCCATTCCTCGTCTAATCTGCCATTTGGTTTCATTCTGAAAAACGTTCCTTATGTGCAGCAGTGTCGTTACCACAAGAACTGATCCTGATAGGTTTACAATGCCCGAACACAAAATGCACCATCGCTCGTAAATGACAAAAAGGTTTTCGGTCCGAAAGATCAGACTTACGAGACAAATTGAGTTTTTATGAGGTGTGAACATTAAATTTAAGATAAGGTGGGGAGAGATGAGGGGTCGAGGTGAGCTTGGCCGGGTTGGTTGGCTCCAAAATGCGTCGGCAGCATGAAGCCTCCTAAAAAGTTCAGTGTGGTTGGAGCAGAAAATCAAGGAGGCAGGGTTGTGTGTTGTGTGCTCGTACGCCTGCTGGCAGCTGCTGCGGCTGGCATTCGCCGTTTGCTTTTTTGGCTGCTTTCAGAGGGCTCCAAAGCAAACAAGAATTGCCCTGCTTATGGGCCGTAAAACTTGTGCGTCAGCTCACTCGATCACACACAGCACTGTACTTCTCAAAATGGCATGAAGTGTTTACATTTTCCTTTGAAACTGATACAAAATGTTCGAGTTATGATGAGAAATTTGAGGGAAACAACAGGAACGTACAGGAGGCTGTCCTCAAGCTTTGTGTAAGGACGTTTAGACGATGATACTGTGGCTGTAGTGCAAAACTTTTAGTTTTTCAGATAAAATAAATATAGAACAATATTTTCACCTCAGGTTCAGAGCTCTGTGTAGACACGGCAGCTGTTAACTGATATTTGAGAGCTAGTGCTGCTACGAGAGACGCCGTCAGGCCTGATATACGACTGACTGAAGCACGTTCCAGCCATGCGCAGCCTGCGAGCGTCCCTCCTTTGTCTAAAAGTCGTAAATTAAAAGTTTATAAGGACACTTGGAACGTGGAAGCTAGCCAGCCAGGCTAACTAACTTCCACTCAGGATCGGTCGGCTCGTTAGCCAAGCTCGCTAACATTAGCGTCGATCCCAACTGAATGCTACTTTTTCAAAATGTCATCAACTGAACACACACTTACTGCTGTGTTCAACTGAAAGGAGCGGCTCTGGTTAGCTTTAGCGGTCTTTCTTTAAGGGGAGCGGATATTTTGACGGTAAATGACCAGCGTCAAACTCACAGCAACAGGCAGCAGCACAAGGGAAGCAGAAGTGCAAAGATGCTGCTTACTACTACTATAAAACTGTGAATCGATCACTCTACAAGGTGGAAAGTTAGAGTCAGCGCACTAAATTCAGCCTGTAAAGACGGACTAGTCTCATTTAGCCGCTGTAGCCACACAAGCTTATTTCAAGCATCCAACCAAAGCCCAACTCAAAAACATGGTTTTAGGACTCAATCCGTACTTTGCATATTAAACATTTAGAATAAATAAGTATGAAAGATTTCCTTTGACCAGACGATGGTTCACTCATCACGTTTCTGTCTGGGGTCTGATTGCTGTCCTCCGCTCTCTGAACACGGTCGGTCCGGAGAGACGGCCACATGAGAGCACATGCGATGAAAATTATTACTGACTCTCTACAAGAGAGAGGAGTCGGTGTCTGCTCAAAACAGACTGGATTTGTTTCTAAGCATGAATGTCACTGAATCAACAGCTGCCCCCCAGCGGGTTAACTACCTGTGTCCTCCCACCAACAGAGATACTGAAAGGTGCTGAATAACAAGACAAGTCCAAACTGAAATCAGGGAAATGTAGTTATTAGCAAAAATTAGTTTTCAGTTTGACATGTTCATTCTTGTTACAGTCATGTCTTTTACACAATTGCTATCATAAAAACACATTTCAGAACCGGCCCAATTACACACCTGTCAGTTAATGTCATTTGTTATTTACAGTGTGGCGGTCCCTGGTTCTGCTCCATACAGACGGGCAACACGGGCCGGGTTTAAGTGGCTGTTTTGTGTGTTTATGGGCTTTCTTCGTCTCTAAGTGGCTTGAATTGCAGAGCGTCTTCAGAACATTGTTACCGCAGCAATCAAAGCTGTGATTTTCCTCTTTATGCTGCCGTGTAAAGAACAATCAGGAGGTGTGGGGAAATGTTCAGAGACTCATTGGAAGAAAAAAAATCATCTGTCAGCTCTCGTGTTGAGAGGCGTTTACCATGAAACTGAATGTTAACGTAGCTGCTATAAAACAACACTCTGGGAGCTGAAGGACGGCAGAAAGAAGGCACTTATTTCCTCCTGTGTTCTGCTCAGAGGTCAAGGTTGTGTTCTGGTGAAGTGTCTCTGTGAACGTCAGGTCCGACACAAACGGAGCCTGAGTGGTCACGAGTGGGAGATTATGAGGGTTTGATGAAAACAGCTACTGCTGGGATTAATCATGTGTGGTGTTGGATCGCTCCAGTCGGGCCTCCGGACACGTGTGAGATACCTGAAGCTTCGTGTTTTTCCAATCACGTGTCTGAGCCGCTGACTATAATCTAATGATTGGACTCTGAACGTCCAGGTATTATCTTCAGGAAATATACATTGTGACATTCTTTAGTTACGTGTTTATTTTAAAAGGAGGCACGAGGAACTCAAGCCTCGTAGGCAGAATGTGGGTTAACTTGCAGATGTATATATAGGCTCGTTTTTTATAGACACTTAACTCCAATTAACCTCCATTCTCCTCTTTGCCTGTAATCACATTATCCTCTGGTATTTGAGTCTATTTTTCTTTCATCCGAGGGAGGCCGTGTCCTCCCGCTACATGCCCAGAGAACGGCGAGGCAGCGCAAGAACAAGCTTCTCCTTGTGCTGGATCTCCCAGTTGGCCAGAGAAACCAGTCTATGGTCTACTCTCTCTCTCTCTGTCTGTCTGTCTGTCTCCCCCCTTCCTCACCCTCGGATCCTTCTCAATGCTCTCCTCACGGTCCCTTTTTAGCCCCTTTTCCTTCTGCTCCGTCGCTGCATATCTGAGCTCTGCCCTCGGGCCGTGTCCAGCAGCCAGACAACGTCTGATTCATGCCTTCAGTCAGCTGACTGTACTATAGGATTGTTGTGGGGGGGATTGACGCCTAATTGATTCCAGTGTAGTGTGAGTGTGCCTGAACAAGAAGGTAATGTGAAAGAACAGTTGGATATTTAAAAGCCAAGAATTCCCACAAAAATATTCTTGTTTTATTCTTATCACATCTGTCTTTATAATTTAAATCTGATACATTCAGACAAAGTGAGTTATGATTGCTGTCAAAATAATGATGTCAATTCTGGCGACTGGACGTCTTAAAATGGACAGTTGGAAACAGAGGCTCGAGTCTGTGGCTCTTTTCTTCCCCTGCGCCTCACAAAAACACATTCCAGCTGTCAAATACGCTCATTCATGTACCTCCATATAAAACCGTTTCTGACTACCTGCCTGTCCCCTAAAGCAATTATAGGTGAAGCAGCTCCTTTTCAACACTTGAACCCGTACGCGCCAAAAAAAGGTGCATGTTGAGCCGTCACCCACTCCGACACTTCAGTGACATATTTTCAGAACTGATTCATGAATGATGAAGCGTGAAAATTGCAGTGATTTTGAAGGATTGGAGAATGTCAGCTCAGTTCGGCTCACACAAGTCGACTACACTGCATTAAACAAAAAAAAAAAAAGAGATATTGTACTCTGCTACATTTATTATACAGCTGCGGCTGCTGGTTACTTTACAGATCGGGATTTTATACCCAGAATATGAGACGTTATAAATTAAAGTGCAACTACAAAATACTTCCTCATTGATTTATCTGAGAATTATGTGTTTTATTAATAAATGTATCTTTTTATCGGTTTATTTAACGTCTTTAAAAAGCCAAAAATGAGGAGCGTCTGTTTCTGACCAACAGTCATTTTTACTTCTTTAAAGACTTGTGGTGGTCGAGTCTATTGAATGTAACTAAGTCCAACTCGTCCGGCAGCATTTTAAAATGCTTCTCACATATTAATCCATCAATGAAAGTCCAATAATTTTATATTTAAACATTTAAACAGGAGCTTTTCTACCTTCATGACAAATACTTTTACTTAGATACTAACAGAGCGCTCTCTTCAATAACAATTCAATAGATACATTTTACTCTACATCGTCATGTTCCTTCTTTTAAGTACCATCACACGGAAAGAAGTTTCAAAAGTAACTTCTAAAAGTAATGGACGAATGGTTGATACTGTTAGCTAAGAGAAAATTATTTTAATTAAGACATAAGATGTTAAATAAGTAGCAGCACAAGAGTAAGTCTCAAAAAATAGAGCCAATAATAAAGAGCTACTGGAAGAAAAAAATAACAATTTGAATAAAAAATATAATAAAAAAACTATTAGAATAAAAGATAAACATATATACAGTAACTGTCCTCGTATAAATGTGCCTGTGCAAAAAGTGCAATGTGCATAAATGGTTGAAACTAAACTAGTTTTATCTACACACAGTTGTCTGTAGCGTTACTTAACATCCACTTTAAAACCATCTGCAGTGAGCTTGTGCAGAACGTGATGGTCGAACTGACGACGAGGTGCCTGAGTTCATCCGACAGTAACGACAGGCACATCAAACACAGCAGGCTGGGAACCACTAATGTACACTGACAACGCACAACAAGGGTGACCTTTAACTTCCTGTCCGTTGGACGTCCGTACCGACCGTGTGGGAACAAACTTTATCATAAAAGGCTCCAAATCAAACACTTCAGTAATGTTTAACTAATGCTCAACTCACGAGACTCGAATTCATGCGGGATTCAGTTGTGAATTCCTGTTGCTCACCGTTAACAAGTGATGAAGTTAAATGACTTTATGTGATTAGTTCACACTTAATCAGCTCAGGAATGTTAATTCACAGTTACTTCAAACGATAATTGATATGTGACCAAATTAGCTGGATTCCAGTATTTTCCCAGCCTCAGTGTCTGTTCTCATAGAAACATGAAGCTTTTTAATCCAACTGGCCGTCGGATGCAAACATTTAGATATTAAAACACATAAATCTGTGACATAAGTGAACTGAAATAGCTAACTCGATGCGTATAAATGAATTTATGAAGCATCTCTGAATTAACATTCTTTCACCGCATGATTTAAGCGTGAACTCGTCACATAAAGTCACAGTAACTCGATCATTTGTTCACGCTGAGCAACAGGAAGTCATGACACATCCTGCAAAAATGTGTGCATTGAATCATCATAAGTTCAGCATCACTTCAGTGTATGATACGTAAAGTGTTACCCAGAAATCATCTCAGCAAATGTGCTCATTGCAAGCCATGTTGAAAAAAGCCCTGTACATCTCCTGGAAATAAAGGTATTTATTACGCTAATGAAATGTTAGCGGCTGTGTCAGTGCTGGCAGGATATTTGCGATTGTTCTATAGGTTGTAATGTTTACTCATTAGTCACCATCCATTGGCAGTCATGGTCTGGGATTTGGCATGGCTGGCTGTTTGTTAAGTAAAAAAGCTGTGAATAAAACAGCTTTGTAAATTAAGTGCATGCAGGGCAGCGTTCCCTGGCTGAGAGGAAAAAAGAAAAAGGAGCTTTTGATCATAGAGATGTCATTATTTCCCAAGATGCGTGGTGTGTTTACCTGTGAGGAGCAATGGAGCACTTCACACCCATTTAAATAATGAGACCATTGCAAAAAAAGATGTTGGAGATAATTGTAACTGTTTCACCTTAGACATTTTTAAAGTTATTGCTGGAAACGCTCACAATTATTTTAAATTGCTTTTCTGCTCTGAAAGAAGGAGCAGGTGGCAGAATGTAAACTGGCCCTTACATTGTTCTGATTTTTTAAAAACAACCCCTGAGGACTGTTTTTTTTTTTATTATTATTATTATTATTTTTCTTTTAAATACAGTGTACTCAACCTTTTATTTGGCGTCTCCTGTAGGCCACCCATTAAAATCATTACCGCGCTTCAAACTTTGTTTTAAAGGGATTTGTCACCCGGAGGTTGACGAGACGAGTGCACAAGGTCAGAGAGAGGCGCGCTGAACAACAGGCAGTGAACTAGAAAGAAACATGGCAGCCATGAATAATGCATGGATGAAAGGTTTATCTAATGGCACTCTTAAAACTTTTTAAAGTTGATCTTTGCTTTCAGCTGGGAGACGCTAAAAAAAAAAAAAGCCCCTTTCGCTTACTCGCTGTAGTCATCCTCAGAACTCAGCTTGAGAGAAACTCTGATTGGTTTAATTATGTTTGCTGTGATTAAGCATCTTAATGGCACTCATCACAATACGAGACATGAATCACAATGATTCTGAGATGTGACATTTAGAGAGAGAAGCAGAATTTCTTCTCTTTTTCACTCACAGATTAAAAAAAACAACCAGTCCCTGAACTCTCCACACAAACACACACACACACACACTTCTGGCCCGACAATTTAAAAGAGGGACACTTACCGTCTTTGGACACTTAGTGGTCATGGCGGGGTCAGAGACGAACAGAGACGCAGACAGAGGCGAGAGCGCGACCTCACGGCATTACACTCACATCCCGGGCTCCCAGACACGAGGACGAGACCGACGGGGCTCGTTAACTTGAAAGCGCGGATGGAGGGCGGCAGGCTCGCTGGAGTGTGTCAAGAGGGGAGAGACTGCAGGCACCAGTCAGTCAGCCAGTCAGCCAGTCAGTCAGGCCGCTGTGAGAGCAGCGAGAGGGCGAAAATGAGACAGACAAAAGCAGGAGAGGATTCAAAGATGCCAGCAGTTTCTTCTTCCTCTTCCTCCTCCGTTTTCCTCTGGTGTAACTTAACCCCTCGAAGAGCCCCGGCGAGCAGACGCACAGAACCAGTTCCAGACCTGTCCTGCACCAGCGGCTGCCTCTCCCCCTTCTCTCTCGGTTTTCTCTCCTCTCTCTGTTTTTTGGTATCACTTAACTCTTGATTCCAGGGCCCGGCGATGAGCTCACCGCTGGCTCAGGTTTCAGCGCCTTTACTGGAATGCAAGGGCAGTCTCACGGAGAGGCAGAGGTGCCGGGGAGGTCAAAGGCTACTGGGGTAGTGTTGTAGGAACAGAAGAGGAGAGGAGGTGTCCGTCGTCTGGGGGAGTTCCAGTGGAGGGATATCTGAAGGGGCCTGGAGAGCCCAGAACAAAACAGGAGTCGCAGGGGTCACGGGTTACGGAAGTTGCAGGGGCCCGGGCAACATTTGACAGCTCTGGAGGCTATGGACTCGAGGACACCGAGTACATTTACACGCTCAAATACACACTCACACACACACGGACAACCTCTCCTAAGTGCGAGATTTATTGCTCACTTAGAGAGAGGGGTGTTGTCCTCAGGGGGAAAAGCTTGCTGTTTCAACATTTCAGCAGTCTTGGGTCAGAGATATGAATTATACAAATCAAAACACATACATAACTAATGAGGGCGACCACAATCACAGGAATGATAATGCTTTTATTTGCATAACACGTAGACAGATTGTGACACGGTGCTTCAGGCCTGAAATCAGGAGGAAATTCGGGAAAATGCAAATTAAAAAAACTGAAACAAATAGTCTCACTAACGGCACGGATGTGTCGGTGATATCAACAACAGTAAAAGCACCTACAGTGAGCACAGAAGAGGAAAAGATTTCCAAGGTGGTTCTGACCCAGCAGATCTAATGCAGGAAAGCAGCTCCGCCGTTTTGCAGGAAACAGCTAGCTAACAATGTTCAATCAGGAGCCCCTTTATAGAGCTTCAGACTTTTATGGGGCTTCATTTATATTTCATTTCCTTTTTCAAAAGTCTGTTTTTCTTTCATAATGTTATTTTTTTTCACGGCGCTGCAGCTGTCAGCCTGCACCCTCAACCTTTCAGTGCACAACTGGCCCGCTAGCTGTCGTTAGCTAGATCCTGTTGGCAACAGCGACCAGACAGTGTGACACTGTTATGGCTCCTCACAATGTGTGTGTGTGTGTGTGTGTGTGTGTGTGTGTGAGAGAGTATGAATGCATTTGTGTTACCTATTGGGGCATAAACTCTGTCAGGACCTGTAGTCCTCATGGGGACCAAAGTGATGTCCTGATGCGCCAAAAACTGAGCAATTGATTTAAAGATGTTAAATCAACCAATAAATCAACAAGGAAATATTTTGTAGTTGCAACCTATGTTATCTCATATTTTGGGTATAAAATCCTGATCTGTAAAGTAACTAGCAGCCACAGCTGTATAATAAATGTAGCCGAGTACAATATTACTTTTTTTTATGTAGTGCAGCCTGATCTGGCAACACTGGCCTTGTTAAATGAGCTAAGAAGGAAAGGCTGGTCTCTGTAGTTTGTTTAAAGTACATTAGACTTATATTGGAAATCCATTATGAAATATATGCAAAAGAACAAAATGCCCTGTTAATAAATATGCTTGCACTCACTGGTGTATATGGCGAAAAAGATGGCGAAAAAATGCCCCTCTGTCCCTGATAAAGGTCCCTCACTTCACTTTAAATATGTCATGACTTTCTGCACACTGCAGCCCCCCCCCCCACATACAGCTGGTGCCCTTTATATTTTCTCCGCCCTGGCAGTGTGTCCTGTATTGCTTCATATTCTCTGCCATCCTCAGTGTTGTTTTATTCCATCTGTATGTAAATACTATAGAAAAAAACACTTTTAAGCACAAAGTTTCTTTTTGTGAACTTTTGACCTTTAAGTTAATTTACAGCTGTGATATGTAAATGCATAACTGTTCCCGTCACTGACACCTGTTTTTTTGTGCATTTGCATGCGCTCCCATAACGCAATGCAAAAATATTGCAGGTACACTCTATACTAATTATATGGTGTTCGCACCACCTGTGGCGATGCAGCGGAGGTGTGTGGAGGAGGGGGGGGCTGCTCATCCCAATGGATAGCACTAGAAAACACAAGCCAATTACAAAATGAGCAGAGAACACAGTCGTGCCTCTAACGATACCGTCGTCAAACCGACTTTCCCCTTCGTCTGCGTCACAAGAATAACTGTGGTTAACTGAAGCTTCTTGGCATGTGTTTGTTTATTGTGACGCCAGCCGTCGCTCTGCTGTTTACTCTCCTCCTGTCGTCTGCAGCTCCGGCTGGCTTTGAACTGCAGCCCTGCCGGCCCGGCGCTGCTGCAGCCGCTGGGAATGTGTGGTCTTTATTAAGGAGAGGAAGTGTGCGAATGAGCTCTGCAGGCCCAACATCTCAGGAATCTTGATCCCTTTTCCCCCCTTGTGGCACTTTTCACAAGCGGGGCCCTGCTAATCGCTTACACTGATACCAGGGTTCTGTAGGAGGGCCCCGGCTCTCGGAGTAAAGAGGCTGGGGGGCGGCGGAGGCTGAGCAGCGCTCTCCTCATCTCTCTCGCCCCCCTCTCCTGGTTTGCGTGGCATGCTGGGGAGTCGGCTTGCGTACTGTTTGTGCAGATGAGTGTCGTAGCGGGCACACCCTCTGTGGGCCTGTTCCCATGGGAACCGGAGTGATAGCGAACAGCTTGTTTTTGTGTTTTTTGGCAATGTTGCCGCTGCTGGAATACTGACAGGCACTGGGGAGGTCTGATATGCAAAACCGTTGCCAGGTAGACCTTCTGCGAGAAGAATGTTTTCCCTTTGACTTTCTCCTGTGTGTTGTTACATCCACGCTGAGTTATGTGGGCACACAGCTTCAGTGGACTTCACTGTGCTTCACCTATCGCGGGGCGATGTTGATCAAATGGAGTTTATGTTTCAGAGCTCGCTCCATGCCACAAGCTGACAGGCTGAACTTGTTCTTCAGGGTTCACAATCCTCAGGTGGACCCAGAGATCCGTTTTAGTCAAATGACTTCAGGTTAGTGTTACAGTCTCTGCACGCTTGGCCGGCTGGTTCTGACCTCTCCTGGTCTCAGGGGGAATTCCACGCTACATAAACAGGAAAATAAGTTCCTTAAAAATCTCCCCTTCCCATAAAAATTCAAACGATAACATCACTCCGTGGGTTAGCTGACTTCATTAGCATAATTGTAATCGTAAACCCCTTGTCTGCAAGGGTGAAGAGCAGGGAAGTTTTCAAAACTTATTTGCATTGGCACTGGATCAGCCGGTGAAGTTGTGAACATGAATTGTGTCGCTGCAAGAAAAAAAAAAAAAGCAAAGCAGAAACGTGTTTAAGCATTGAAATATTCTTTTAAAAAAGGAGCCAAGCTCAAACTGTGATGAAAACAAAAATATGCTCCTGCAGCTTTATGAAAACCAGCGAAAGATTAATGTTGGACAAACAAAATCAATGACCATCTGTTTCCAGGAACAAAGAACATCTCCTGCCGCCCTTCACACATCAGACAACCAACCTACATTTTTTTTTTATTATTATTGTTTTAATAAATATTAGACACACACAGAGCAGGGGGACCGGGAATGAAATTAAAGTGTACATTTATGGTGCAAACCACTACCTCACTTTATGGTGTTTGGGTTCCTAAACGAAAGCATACTCCAGGAAACCCTTCGCCAGGCTTCTTGCTGAGAGAGAGCGAGTCGCACGGAGAGCGAACGCCTCTCCTCTCCTCTCCGGCGCCCTCTCGCCAGGGACGGCGGGGTAATTACATCATTTGGAGATGGAATGAAAGCACTTTACAAGCGAAAGTAAGTGAAATGCTTTATTGCTCGCGGAATTGCCAATTAAAAAGCAACACCTGGAACACAGAGGCTCGGCTAAAAACAGCCTTCCCCCCCTCCAGCGCCCCGTGACGGGCCTGAAACCAGTCGGTCCTCTGCTCCACAGAGGCCCCGAGAGAATGTTTTTCTTTCCATCTTTTTTTTTCCCCCTTAACCCCGTCTTTATTTGTGAAAAGTTGCCGACAATGCACCTTCACATTGGCTTACACAGCCCATAAGTCACCAAAGCCTGACGTGCTCTTAAACGTATTAATAAAGCCCATTTCCTTGGTCGAGCATGTGGCACGGCTGCAGTGTAAACCTGCTCAGGGCACGCTTGTGAAAAAGAAAACAATAATGAGTCTCTCCAGCACCCAGTCCACACTGCAGTGGGTTCCCCCCCCCATCCAACACACACATGTTCAGACCCGTCCAGTCCCAGATGTGTCCCATGCTCAGGTCTGTCGCCCCCCAAGAGAGAGAAACAGACCAAACTCAACAAATAGAAAGAAATATGTCTTTCATATTCCTCGCTGGCTCCTCCAGAACACCAATCGCTGAACACGGTTTACAAGGGACTCTTGTGTTATAACACCGAGCTCTGAATGAATCAATTCAGTCCAAGGCTGCTCCAGGACTCCAGGATCCTTGCAGCTCTGTGAAGCTGTACTGTACTGAGCTGAATGCCGAGGCCATGCCGACAAGCCGATTTTATGGTGGGATAATAATTACCATCTTCACCATCTTAGTTTAGCGTGGTGGCATTCTGACATCTGCTAGTGCTAACTGTAAGCACAGCTCATCCAACTCGTCCATTACAGCAGCTTGGTCGGTGTCCTGAGGCTTCAGACTACGACGCTCTACCTCCCCTGCTTTCAAAATAAAGCTGCGGTTACAGTCAGGTTAGGGTTAGGCTCCAAAACTACTTGATACGCTTTAGAAAAATATCATACTTTGGGTTAAATTCACTAACAGTAACAAGTGACGTAAAGTTAGTTAACTTATTATGTAACATAACTTAAAAACAAATCACTCCCGACACACCACAGTCTCCTGTGGAGTCCAGTGTGCGATCCATTCAAACACCCCAGCCACCACCTGATTAGGACTTTTCTCACTTTTTATACTACTGCACTAGATGACCAATGTCTTTAGTTTTGCAGTTTTGACAAATACAAATGTTGCCACAATGATGGTGCTAGATAGATGCAAATTCATCCTCAGCGGGACCTCTGTACCAAATTTTATGGAAATCCGTCCAATAACTGTTGAGATATTTAACCCAACAAAACTGTACGTCAAAAAGGAAAAGGAAATCGTCTGAGAACTGTAAACATCTGCACAAACCGATTGGATAACTAAAGATGTTGATCTTCTTATTGTGCTAAAACAAAAGTAAAAGGTCACCAAAGTCATTGAGGATCATCCTCTGGGGACCTGGATCGTCTGCAGAGAGATTTCAGTCCAGAACTGATAGAACCGACCAGCCGACCTACATCGCCATCAGTAGAGCATCGCTAAATGAAAAAGTAAAAGCAGGAAAAAGGAAAATAAATAGCTGAGCTATATGTTTGTGAATCAAAGAGGATTCTGTGTTCACATATCGGTCCTCGGCCCTCGGACTCGGTCCTGGTCCTTTGCCTCAACAGTAGCCGACTGACACATTGACCACACTCCTGCTTCTGGAGTTCCCGCTCTGCCCGACCAGAAAAACTGTCACACCCGCAGAAAAGATTAACATCAGCCCACACTGCCATGACGAGACTAGTGACAACGATGCTGACAGGCGGTACCATGGCGACAGCAGTCATAGACACACATTTGTGGTGTCAGGAAGGCGGCTTTATTTACTTTGCAGATGTCTTTAGCGGCAGCAGCGTTGGCTTATTACTTTTGAGCCTGACTGACACAGTCTTATGGAAAATAAATGGGCAGAACCACATTTGATGCATTACTTATGATACTGGGTTGGTCCCTGAGGAGAGACATGAAAGGAGATGGATACGCAACAATATGAAGTATTGTCGTGAATGAGAGGGGAAAGGGATGAGAGAAACACTGAATGGGGCTTGTAGCTCCTTTGTAGCGACAGCGTCTCTTGCACATTCAGACCCAGAAGCCAAGAATAATGTGCATCTAGTGTCAAAAGATACTGGCTGCTGTGTTTTTCTGCACGTCCTTATAAGATCGCGGCTGCACAGTTTACCCAGTCCAGTGTTATCACTGGTTAAGCCTGCATTGATTTTAGGGGTTTATATAGAAAAGCACAGTGTCACATTTGCTACGTGCATTCTTGTTCATGAAATACTGCTGGGGGAAGAAGTAAGCTCCTTCATGCGTGGTTGAAGTCAGAGTATTTATACAGTGACTGGTTAAAGGCAATTCCTGCGCTCGGCTTTATACTTGTGGGAAGAGAGGTCTCGGCTATAATACGAGAATTGTAAGAGGAGCTTATCTTTTGATGAGCCATGTGAGGAATCTGTTGCCTCGAGCCTTTTTGGAAGACACATAAACATCTGGAGCTGGAGTCTGAGTGACCTGCAGGCTAGCTTGAAGTGAGTGTCAGCATGCTCATAATACCGCGTTTTAAAATCATACGCAGGTGGATGAATGGATGTGATTTTTAAGTGCTCAGTGAAATGAGGACATTTAACATTTATATCAACATAAAAGGAATTGATCTCTGCACAATCCAGACAGTTCACCCCAAAATTTAAAATTGGCTGCATATTTTTTTCCCTTACAAAACAAAGAAGTATACCTCATGTTCATTTTGTCAAGTAAACATAAATGCAGTGCAATACTTTTTTTAAAGTATATATTTGTATAGTATAGTAAGTATAAGTACAATAGAATATAGTATAAGCCAAGTACTGTACACCTAATATTTTTTTAGTATAACTGTCAGCATAACCCAAATATAATTAAACATGATTTAACATTAGTATGTCTCTGATAAGTACATGAAGTATACTTATAGCACACTTAAATGAACTCTTTGTTCAGGGTTTCCTCTTACATGTAGTGCTGTTTTTCCATCTAGGAGGAGTAAGCATGCATTGACGTCAGGCTCGTGCATGTGGAGGTGCAAACATTAATGGCTTCCTTCTCAGCTGTAATGTTTGCTAGCTTAGTAAGGTAACTTAACTAGCCTCTTCTCTATGAGTCGCTGCACGCCTCCTCTGCTGGTGAAACACTTGGCGGTTGTAGTTCGGCAGAAACAAAATAGTTTTCTACGAAAAATGTTCACAACTATGTCGTTGGATCATCTTGAGTAAGCGGGTCGTGATTTCTGGAAAGAGACGTTTGTGCTGAATGTTTCAAATGTATTCATCAGTTGCCTTGAGCTTCAAATGATGACGCTACACCGACACCTCCAGCGTACCTTACCTTAAAAACAAAACGGCCTTAACTCATGGTCACACTCACTACAACACCCTGACTCAGACTGTTCTCACTCTTAATGTTAAGCTAAGGTTAGCGGTGTTCAGATCTAAAGTCCAGTGACGGAGCTCCAGACTGATGGTGTTGAACCTTGAGCTGCTTGTGGGTGCTGAGCAAAAAGCTGCCGTAACTTTTTAGAAGTCTGCAGCTGAACTATCCACATGCAACCTTCTCTTATCAGAACAGGAGGAGAAAAAACTGGAGTGACCCGAGCCCGTAATGTCTCGATACATTACCCTGTGCTCTGAGCGTGCCTGGCACTAATGCCCCACCTGTAGCGCTGCAGCCTGTGCCAGCATGTCTGACTCAGGAGTAATATCCATTTAGATTTACTGAAATATTCATTGGCACACCTTGGGTGCACCAGAGGAGGTGTATAGTGTGTCAAATAAGGATATGGCAGCATTGTTCAGTCTAACCTGACTGAAACGCAGGTTAATCAGTGAATCATCGAAACCCAGACATGACTGTTATCGGTCCGAATGGAGAAAACAGAGAGGACTGTGTCGAGGAGTTTTTTTTTACATTTATGATTCAGTAATTGCTTTGAGGGGTGATGCAACAGTTCATACAAACGCACATTATTATGATATAAAATAGGTACTGTATTTGCTAAGATCACCGCTGAGAGCTCCAGCTGACCTCTACTGCACTCATTATTTTTCCTTTATGTACCCGATACCTGTGTTTCATTCCAGCTGCGTTTAAAAAAAGGGAGCTATACTGAAACCTACTCAAACAGTCATGTATGAGAGAGTATTAGTCATTGTGCAGGGAATTAAATTATTGTGTAATACATGTCGACCGTGACACACATTTTGCCTCTCATCTCATACGAGTTCAGGGAGGTTTAATATCTGTATATTGGGTGCATTGCTCATCTGAAAAGATATTGAACCTACTGGAATCATCACTTTATTTTCCTTTTAGAAGAACAGTTTGCTGGCAGCGCAGGTCTATGGATGGCAACGTCAGTCTGTTGGTATCTTCACATCAAAAGTTCGACCTCTGGAAGACACCGTCCGTCAAACAGCTTGATCCAGGATGTTGTGATGGAGACAGGTCTCAGTAAAGGTTCGGGCACGACGGTCTCTGATGTCGTGATGTTTTGCCTGCCTGAGTCCAGGTTGGTCCATTTCCTGCGATTAGCCAGCAGCAGCCTTAAACCAGGCTGGATAAGAATGGCTCTTATCCCGACTCTCTTCCTCCCCGGGGCGGTCCAGCTGGTCGGGATGGATGTACCAAAAAGTCCACTGCTCTTGATCCGAAACACTCGCTTTTCCTCTCCAATGCTGATGACGGTTTTTCGGCCATATGCAGTAAGTGTTTCAGCATGAAGCCAAAAAAAGGCATCTTCATGCGCCGACATTTCCATCAGGTATGATTAGTACTCCAGTAAAAATCTTCAAGTATCTGATATTAAAATGTACTTAATGTAAAAGTAAGTCATACATTCATATACTGTATACCAGGGTCCGATAGTGTGCTTTTTTTTTTTTCAATTGTCAATAAAATAAATCAATTCAATGATGGTGCAGCATGTAGTCTGCAAAATACCTGCTAACTAAAGTAATCAAATACATGTTGTGAAGTAACAGTACAATATTTGCCTCCAGATTAAAGTGGAGTGGAAGAATGAACACTCAGAAAAATGAAAATACTCCAGTAAAACTGTACAATACATGGTGATGGAATTAACTGTGTATGCATGTGCGTGTGACGTGATGTCTTATATTTACCACAGGGCCACTTGTGCATCGTTATCTGTGAGGTCTGTTTGTGGAGTGAAATTATGGGCTTTGTTTTTGATGCAGGAGATAAAATCGTGACATGCTATACATCTGATGCTAATATACGTCGTCTTATAAAATGTCCTAATTAAGAATTTTCCTCTAAATTGTGAATTGCAGAGACCCAAACTCAGAGAGGGAGATGGTGAGAAATGACACACAGGGTGATTCGTCACAGAGCCATCTGGATACTACTTCCATCCACCTGGTGTGTCCTGTCCAAATGTTTATCTCTTCCTTCATTTGTTCAGCTGTCTTGTCATCTCTGTAGTTTCTCCAGAAAACACACAGACACACACACACAGACATCACAAAGGATGCATATAATTAGTGAGGAGAAACACTAACACACACACACACACGAGCGAAACACAAAGCCAGAGTTGGATTCGTCCCTGAGTGTCAGCTGAGAGATGCAGGATGATTTACGTGTGAGAACAACTTTACAGGAAACTCCACCTTCATGTGGCGCACTCTGTACTTTATCTTAACCAAACCTTTCCTCTGTGCACCGCAACGCTCCAAACAGCAACACAGAAAAAGGGGAAGAAAAGCACTTTGAACATCTGGCTGTGGATTTTTTTTTTTTGTATCATCATCACAGTGAGCGAGCCACAATGAAGTGCAGTTAGAGGTTTGAGATTTTTCAAGACAAAAAAGGTCACCGGCTAAACGATTCCCCCTCTCTCACATCCTCCCAGTGTCTGTAAACATTCAAACCGGCAGAGGTTTTTCCATTACCTGACACCGCTAAGGTTGATTTTATGTAAACACATCCTGGGATCGTAAGAAAAATGGGACACCATCCACCTTTTCCTTTTTTCACACTGCTGTGAAGTGAAGCTCGAGTCTAAAAAGCGGTGCGTTGTGTCCGCACACACACACACACACACACACACACACACACACACGGCCCAGAGTGGGAACGGCGCCGTGAACCGACGCCAGCCGCGGAGGGTTCGTTCTTAAAAACATGCAGCATATGGCCGAGTTACATGCAAGTGTTCTCATGGCATGCATTACACAGCCGTCTGAGTGATGGGACGCTTAAAGCTGC
The DNA here is from genome assembly GCF_965226575.1 of Pagrus pagrus. NCBI lineage: Eukaryota > Metazoa > Chordata > Actinopteri > Spariformes > Sparidae > Pagrus > Pagrus pagrus. Next base: position 2,770,366 of record NC_140200.1, on the reverse strand, counting down.
AGTTTAAATGTGATTTTAGGTCAGCCCTGAGAGGAGCGATGAGAGTCAAGTGCTGTTCCTTGTTTTGCCATTTGGCTGCGTGCCTGTCGTCCGATACGCTCCGTGTCCCATGTTTGCACGGCTCGACAGACAGACAACCTTGTGCTCCCCCCTTCTCTCCTCCTCCTACGCCCAACCTGGGCTTGGCACCACCAGCTGTTGAATGCATCAGGCCCCAAAATGGCTCCTCAGCTGCTGCTGTGGCACACGGAGCAAAGCCTGACAGACTGAGCAGCTGCTGGCGGGGCTGAAACGGGGCAAGGTCATCTCTCAGAATGAAATTTATTGCTACTACCTGCTAAAACATTACTTGGCACCGAGATTATTAGATCACTCCAGCTCAGGAGTGGTGGATTTTTGTTATGGTTGCAGGTTTTTTGAACAGAAAAATGTTCAAAAAGTCAAACAGATTCATCATCAAAATCTTCCAATTTTCAGAATATTACCTGAACAGTCCTGTCGATGTCTGCAACCACGTAGCATCACAACTAACACGCCTGTAGCTCTTCAAACGTGTCAAACGACTGTCACAGAGTGTCTCCGTTTTGCTCAATTACCACTCTTTTGTAATAGGATTAGCATAATTTCTAATCAGATTGATGTAATTATGCTACATGGAATCTTGTCACTCTCCAATCCTGTTAACTGCTGTTGCAGCACTGAGATATAGAGCGGGCAGCTGATTTATTGTTGCTGTTCTCACAGCGAGCGCTGCCCTGCGGCAGCACTCTGCTGCACCACTCCCATATTAGAGTCTTAAAAACGGCTGTGTCTAATAAACCAATCAATGGTGTCGAGTTCATGGAGCATGCGGTACAAAGCGATTTGATGTCGTTTGCTGTTCGCCGATCTTCCCAGAGGGCGAAGCTACGAATCAGGTTCAGTTTACTCAGTTGGTGGATAGATTAGTGATACGCAACCAGGGGCACTCGTACCCCAGGGGGTACTTCAGCAGCTGCCAGGGGGTACGTGGGAGGACTGTGGAGCAGCTCAGCCCACTTAAGAAAATATAAACTGTGATTTGATTAATATAGCCAAACATTTGCAATTGAGAGAAAAATAAACATCCAAAGAAGATTACAAATTGGTGTTCTGCTGATCGCTAGTAAATGTTTTGTCACAATAACCAAGACACCAGCTACAACAGGCCGACTCACCTGAGTGACACATGAAAGATTGAATGGATAAATGGTTTAAATGGTCAGATAAGGGAGGATAACCATTTAGCCAAAATATCAAAAGATAGAAAGATGAGTTAACTTGACTAAAGTAATAGTAAACCATTGAAGTTGAAGTTTAAGTCCTTTGGTTTCTTCTATCTTCTATAAGGACAGATATCAGTACTAGTGTTTTTTGGGCCCAATACATAAGAAAAATCAATTAAAAAATGTGATACTTTGGCTTTGATCGACCCTTTTCTGTCTGTAGACTTAATCAATGTCCTGCCCACAATAATATCTGATTGGTTAAATGTCACAAATAATAGCCTATCAACACTGAACAATTACAAGTCTGCAAAGTAACTAGTAACTAAAGTTATCACAAAAAAGTGGGGTGGAAGTATAAAGGCAGAGAAAGTGGAGAAACTCAAGTATCTCAACATTGTACTTAAGTAAAGAACGTTTTTCAGTCTCCTTGACGACATAAATCGGTATCGGCCCTTAAAAAAGCATAATGAAAACAATAGTTTGAAAGGAGACATTATTCATTTTATTTTCAGTCACTACTAGAACAGGTTTAAACACTTTAATGCTCAAAACACTCACTTTTCCTTCACTGTCCACTGCTGCAGCTCTGTATTCCCTGTGTCTGCTCTGATTGGTCAGCTCACACATGCCTGACCCAGCAACGTTAACAACCACAGAGCAGCTGTGCTAAATCTGTTATTTCATGCAAAAACTAGCCGCTAGGCATTATTGGTGATGTAGAGTGATGTCACAGAGTCACCAAATATAAGGCAGGACTACTGACGAGGCGTTTCAGGAGCGGAGTTTTCTGTGGGAGAGAGGAGCTTCTGTTGTTGCAGACTTTGACCTTTTTAACTTTTACGATGTTTTACATGCACAATGACCTTCACAGTATAAAACACTGGAGCAAAAAAAAAAGGGAAAAGCACAGTAGGTCACCTTTAACTTTATTTTTTGAGTAAAATCCACCTCAGAAACAATCACAATGAACACATTAGTTCATTAGCAGGAGACTCCATGTTGTATCCACTGTATTGACCTAACTGGACGTGAATAAAGCAGATATCCTTCAACTGACTGGCCCACTTACTAATGAACACTAAGGAGACGGACTGTTTTCCTCCTGCAGAGACCTAATCCTTTCCAAGTCCATTTGATTGACTTCAACAACCCCGTCCCACCCACCCACTCCATCCCGCCGGTGCTAAAAGGGTGTTTCCTGACAAGTCAGGTCGTTTTACATTCATGTGTTAAGGTTTTAAGGCCAAGCCTCGGGTTCACAATTTATTGGCTATTGTATAATGTTTCATGCAGGAGTCTGGGCGACTCTGCCTTGTGTTTAGCCGTCGGGCCCACACTCAGGAAAAAGCCAATGTATTTTGATAGCAGTGAGAGTTGAAGCTGTCAGAGCCTCGGGCCTGAGGGGAAGCTCACCTTTTTGCATTTCTGACTGATTGCGTAAACCTCTGTCACACAACAAAAGCGGCTCTGTGAGGTCCCCCCTGCACTGTAATTAACTCTTTGCCTCTGCGGATTATTTTCTCACCAACTCCAAGGTTGCAATTTATGGAGTATTCAGGTCCTCTGCGGCGCACAGTGCTAATTAATGAGGTTCATGTGTGCGGTGTTTGCCTTCAGAACATGTATTTACACAACATGCCATCCTGTGAGGCTGGAAAAAAAAACTTCGAACAAGGACTTTCCAGGGTGAAAGTTCTTGAGATAATTTTAAAAAGCTTCCAGGCGGATTATAAAAATCAGGTGTTTTGACTAATTAAAAAAAGAGGACGCGGCTTTACTTTTAAAAATAAGTCGAGCTTAAGGCAGCAATTTACAAGACTGTACTCTACAGATATTACATGTAACCTCTCGATAATGCAAGGACGAGTATCAGCGTGGGTGGCAAAAACAGCACGATGATGTGAATCACTGCAGCGTCACCGCAGTGAATAAAGTGCGCTCTCTGTGCTAATCCACCGGTCACTCGAGCTCCCCACTGTCGACAAGAGATCTGCGCTGAGACGGTGTGTTTTGTTACCGCCACCTTGACCTTATTCAACAGGTTCACATCTGCTCTGATTAGTGTTTTCTCCTGGATCTACTTCAACACAGCGCTTGTTTTCTATCTTCCCTACAGTATTTCCTTTCACTTCGACTCCCTGACAACTTCCCCCTTTGTTCCCGTCACTCTCCTCCATCTTAACTCGCAGCAAAAGCATCATCGGGGGAACCATAAGAAAATGCCCTGCAGGTCTTCCTGTCCGCACAATCTTAAACCATAAACCTTGAATGTCAGTGTTCAAAATGTGGACAAAAACACATCCACCCATACATCACGAGCTGACAGACGCTGGCTCGCACATCAGTACGCACACAGCCTAACCCCAAACCCATGATGACACACACACACACACACACACACACACACACACACACACACACACACACACACACACACACACACACACACACACACACACACACACACACACACACACACACACACACACACACACACACACACTAATGAGTCATATGAGTGGCCATGTGCATGTCACCACACAGATGTCAAGTCAGGAAAAAACCTCTTGTTAAACTCACATGAAATATGGACTCAAATTACGCCTTAACTCTCTCCGATCGACTCATCTAGATAAACAGGAAATCAGGTTTTTGCGGCTCCTGAAATGTGAGACGACACCAAGCTGATCTGTAATTTTGTTTATCGCAGGGCTCCATTAGAGCTCTCCGCAAGACACCTATTTTTGGTTTCCTCAGGCGTTTCACTTCAACTCTTCAAACCCTCGTTTTAATCTTTCCGCTCACTTTCTTTTTTGCTGACTTACGTGCATGATTATCACGCTTCGTTGGCTCTCTGTGTCGTCCCAAGTTCAGCTGACTTTTGTACTCAGATAAACAAGTTACAAACCTCTGATCCGCCACACACACACACACACACACACACACACACACACAGCGTGCACGCTCCTGTGAAAGCAGCTATTATTCTGCAATGCTTTTAACATTGTAAACACGATTATGCAAATGTTTTGTTTCAGATCTCCAACATTACTTGTAAAATTGCTGCTGGGACTTTTTGTGTGGTTTTCCAAAATTTTAAACTAAATGAAAACAATACTGAGTTTGTCTTGTAAGGATTAGTGGAAAAAGATTGGGTGGTCAAACAAAATTGCAGAGACACAATTTAGAAGGATTTTGGGGGCCAACTGGAAAACGGACAGGACAGTTGTGTAATGCGTCAGATGTAAAGTATTATACAATGGAAGAGGTCAACATTTCGCCCTTTTAGCCTTGATAGTAAGTAAAGCTCTTACTATCCCGATGACCCACCTACTGTATATAACAGTAGGACAGGAAAAATGGGTGATTGGTTTGTTGATAACCAATTACAGCTTGTTCAATCATTGCAGCAAAGATGGATGAAAGAGCCGATCGGCCTTCCAACCAGAGCGTCTGTGGTGCTTCAGGTGATGAGTCCTTGACACGTTCATGTTGTAGGTGAGAACATAAAGAAAACAAGCCTACACAACAACAATGGGCAGGAGGAACAGAAATGATGGCTCCTGTCGAAAGAAGTTGTGTTTTTGTTTGATGAACCAAGTTGGCCGACCCTCACGGACTAAAGGAATATTGTATTGTTGGCTTTTGTAGCGCTACCTTTGTACTGTGTTATTTCTAACATGCACCCAGGTACCCTTGTTGCAAGAGGAAAGTTGTAAGAAGCCGGAACAATTCAAACTGAGCAGGCGCTGCAGCTTTAGGAGCTCTCTTACTGAAAAGAGGAAGTGTCCACAGGTTTTGAGAGCTGCCAGCCTGCAACAACAGTGAACAACAGTGTGCCTCCAATAGTTCCTCTCTGCAGTACATACAAAAAACTGGAAAATGCACCAGAAAGCCTTGGTTCTAGCTCAGACTAGGACTGTGATATTACTGTTTACATGAGACAGGACCAGCTGCTTTATTTGAAGAATGCATCACATGTTAATGGTCTAAGACAATCCAGTTTAGCCAAGACTCAGAGAAGTTTAAAAGTGAAGTATTAAAACACACCTTCGCTCAGTTCAACACACTCAAGCGTAGCTGCTGCAGCCTGACGTCGTCCGACCACTCTTCCACAGTATATTTTATGCAGCATGCTGTTGAAGGTGCATCAGACATGACAGGAGGAGCCTTTTTTGACGGTGCGAGGAATATATAGAGTTGATATTGATCTCTTTTTGTGGTACATGGTATGTGGTATGTCAATATGTCATCCGGTTACATTTCTGTGCTCTGGCATGCTATAAACAAAAAGGTGAAACTTTGTGGACTGAAGGATTGTTTCATTGCCACATCGCTCTTCTCAGGCTTTTGAACGGCTTTTTGATGCCTGTACGTCATCGTCCGCTAAATAAATCCTTTTTTTGCTACTGCAGGGTCTGACATCAGTCGCAATGATCATTTTAGGAAACCAACGGGAAAAAAAAAGAAAAACACTGCTGTACTCGAACGGCACTGGCTTGTGTAAAAAGTTTTGACCTTCAGATGAAATTCTCTTCCCCCCCCCCCGACAATCCTCCAACCATGGAGAAAAACATCTTCCTCACTTAATGCTTCCCTCCTAACCTTACTCCTTCCCTCATCCCCGCCACACTGACTCTTACGCAGCACCACCCACAGATGGAGAAGAAATGCTGAGACAGGCTGTAGCAGTTGGGCGCCTCGAGCTGCACACGGAGCCATACTGAAAGCAGCATCATTACGGTCGGTCACCCACCGTTTAGCCGACATACCCTGCGTCTCCTGTACCTGCTGATGAACAAAGTTGTGAAGCTGAATCACCCTGCTCGCCGCCACGGAGCTGGGCGGGGAGCGACTCCACCATCGCTGCAGTGGTGGACACACATATACACGAGTTTGTGGAAAGTACAAGACACAAAGTTGAAGGGCAAGCTACAGTATACACCTCATCCTCTAGTCTTCTTTCCTGTTTCAAGCTAGTACAGTTAGAAATCTGTAAAAAATAAGTAAAGATGGTCCCTCAGTGTAACTTTTTGTGGCTGTTCATATGCTTCACGCACAAATACATCTCCACTACCATCATTAAACCGTAAATTTTAGGTCACATCAGTGGCACGGTTGAGGGAAGGGCAAGGTCACTCAGTCCATTTGTCCAGACTGAAATATCTCAACAACCATTGGATTGATCGCTATGACATTTACAACAACGCTGACGGGTGCCCAGAGGATGAAACCTAATTGTTTCGGTGAGCCAAAGATATTTCACAAATAAGATACTTTTTCTTGAAAACTACTAAATGGATTGGCACAGATTTCCTGCACACATTCATTATGAATCAAACCTATTAGGATTATAACATAAATCCCTCTCAGGACGAACTGTAATAATTTGGTGATCCCCTGACTTTTGTACATAAAGATGGACAACATGAGCGCTCCCCAAAAGTGAGGCCAGAACGTTTCAGTCACCTCCTGGTGGCTGGCTGCAGTGCAGGTCATGGATCCCGCCACCCTTCCATGTTCGCAGAAGGGACATGAGCCGACTAAAAACCTTCCTAAAGATGGTTTCTGTCAAGAATGTGACATCATGACTGACTGAGCAAGCAGGTGTTTGGACAGAAACTCGATACCTTCACGGTCCGGTCACTACTGTGCAGATTCTCACTCCTGATGACATCACCAACTCAAAATGGCAGCGCTCGTATGTGGGAGATTTTTTTGGCCTCATTTCTGTAAAGTGGGAGGAAGTTCGAGCGAGGTCAAACACACGGCCTTTGAATACTGCTAGCATAACGTTAGCTTTCAAGTGCTAAGTCATATCTATGGTTCATCCCATTTACTGAGGTAGTGAACGACGTCTCCATTGCAGAGGAGCTTTATGGGATGGTAATGACTGTTCCCAGCTATTAGTCAAACCCTCCGGTGTTGCTACGGTAACGAGAGGTGACTATGGGCTGAGTGAAGTAATGCCCTTCAAGGTGTCCATTATCAGGAATGAATGGACTCCGTGGAAGCAGCCATCTGATCCTGGCTCAATGTCATCAATTGATTCCAGATAATGGACGGCCATTATTCGTTACATCAGCCTCTCTACTGATAATCCATACACATACACAGGAGTCTGTGGAGAAAAGCACCAGAGGGCACAAACATCTGAACAAATAAACATCCTGCAATGACCCTTTTTCTTAACATTTCTACTGTGAGGGGTGAAACTCAGGAGCTCTGAGCAGCATCGAAGTAGAAATCTTCCAAACACATAAAAAATTACACTTGAACCTCTAAAAATACATTTCCAGTAATACCTGTTTGATGTGACTCCAGCCACTTTTACATTAGCAAAAAGATCCATGCTAAATATTCCCAAGGTCATATTTTATTCAGACACTTCACACGGATCTTATAAGTCCAAAGTGATAGCAGCGAGGAGATCTTGATTCTTGCCACTTCCCCATCCCACTTTGAATAGACCTTCATATGAACATTATTATTAATTCATCAACCTGCCAGACTGGGTTTTAACTTTAATACATTTTGAGATTGAGCTATCTTCACCGGCAAGACTCTTGAGTGATTAATGATTGAGGGGAGGTGAGAGCATCAGCTCGGTCCACTACGGCATCCAACCGGGGGAAAAAAAAAAATATATGAACTAATGGACAGCCTGGTTCAGAATTTAAAAATGATCTTAACATTTTGTTGCCATGTCCGGCTGAGCATCAGATGGAGTCAGGGCGAGGGCAGAGGTAAGGAAGCGCAGCATCGCTCAGACCGCTGTCGAGCATCTCCGACCGCCGCGGGATCAAACCTGCTTACACACAGCTCCGAGCTTATCTTGGCTCGTCTGTGTGATGGTTTGCTTTTGTCTGGCCTCAAAGGCCTCTGAGATGTAGAGTCACCTTAAAGAAAAAAAGGCAGAGAGGCTGGGGGGAAGCTTCTGAGGTGAGGCAAAGGAAAGCAAGAGGCATTAACATATACACAAACAAAGAGAGGGAGTCTGCGTGAACATGCACCGCGAGCTCAGTCGCGCTTCTCAGATTTTTTGGACGTTTCATCTGCGACATGAAAAAAAAGCACAAACTCGCATGCGTCAGACGGGCCGAGCACAAACACACACTCGCTTGCATGCAGCACACATCCCCTCCTCACTCAAACTGCCAGACACGCTGTAGACAAAAGATAAAACAAGACCTTTTGAAGGTCGGCGGGCAACAGGTGAGAGATACTGGGGCCTCGGTGATGCGGTGGTCTTGTTTTGGTCTGTGTGCGACGCCTGGCCTTTTATCTCAGGTGATGTGATCCCTTCATCCTGCTCAGCCCCCATGTTACCGACTCTCCACCTGCGCTTTGATGTCCCGTCTCCGCCTCAGCTGTCATCACGCTGTCAGCAATGCCAACAGAATGCCATGTTCCCGATTCTGTTTTGGATCCACCGGGAATGATTATAAGAATTATAAGCTTCCAGTAAGTACATACTGACTTCATGACATTTTCACCAGGACACCTGAGGAGGAACTCGTCAGTGGATTCATATATATAATGTCAGAGCCGGGTTTGCAGGCTGAGCTTAGTCATCGGGCAAAACGCGCAGAGACTTGCTCTCTGTTTTTTTATTCTCGCACAAAACTCAATGTTGTGAAGTTTAAAAGTGCCATCAGGGTAGAGTTACAGTACCGTACATGTCCAAACCGAAGTCAATCTGTTCTCATCTGTGACAAGGGGTGATACAGTTTCACCGCACACAGATCTGTTGAAACTTGACATCGCCCTGCCAGTCATAACTCACTTTAAGTCTTAACCTGGGCTTGAACCTAACGTCACTGTAGTGCATGACTTCTTCACCGTTTGTGGCCCCTGACCTCGTTTCTGTAGGTCTCACAATTCTCAGGCCCTTTGCAATTAGGGAGTTGTCATTCTAATGTAAGTGTTGCATACTTTTGTCTTCTTTTTTTTAACAACTTAGAAAACTTGCGATGGTCAGAAATATCAGATAACTCTTCCAACATACTGAGAAGCTTTGTCTGTTTCATGGAGAACTGCACATTCTCCATTTGCTTAGCTCATTAGCTTCATGTAAAGCAAGATACAACCTTTAAAATAAGAAAGTGTTTAACTCATGTACAATAAAATGCTTTTTTTCCTCAATTGAATTCACTCAGTGGTTTTGCTGCTACTGCCTCTTGTGGTCTGGTAGGCCCACTAGCAAAGAGTGGCTAATGTTAGCTAACCTTCCCAAACTTTAGAGGATTATTGTTGTTAAACTGACATTGATAAGGTCTTAAACTGACTTTAACTTAGCCTGTCACAGACCAACAGGTTAATGGTTTTATCACAAAAGTAAAACAGGAAACACGCTGCAGCCTACCTCACTAGGGAGCGGTGTCAAAACTTGCTCCCCAGGCTGTGTTCCAATACCAACACTACCATTTAGTATGCCAGGAAAAGATTTAGTACGTCCCAATACATGATAGGCCATAAATTACAAGATTTCCTTCTACATCCAGTAGCATTTTGCAGTGTGCAAGCTAGTACGCTTTCCTGGCCATACCGACCCACAATCCTCTGTGCAGAGGAACATACCTTACTGTGATGACGACCGTTCATATTTCACACAATGGACTGCGACCTATATTTGAGCAAATTTAGACAATTTTCCCCTCAGAACAAGTTGTATTATTGTTGGTGTCACTGTTGCGATGACGACTGGATTGTTCCAGGGTCCGGACTACTGGAGCTGCAACGGAGAGGATAGGCAACGATGCCGTGGCAGATCGGAGACGGACCGAACACGGATCTGGTGGAATTTAGGCGTAAGAGTATTGTCATCAAAACAAGTGACTTTAAATAATCTTTGGAAATAAAAGAAATCATCATCTTGTAACTGCAACCGACCCAACTTTAGCGAATGACAGCAGATGCCTTCCTGTTTTGGACCAAACATCCTGCTGTACACTCCGCTGTGATTAGTCTCAATCAAGTTCCAACCAGATGGCGGTCATTAATTACCTGGCTGGAGAAAGTTAAATGTTGCAGAAAAACATCCCAGAATTTAAAATAATGACTCATGTTTGGATCAGTCCAATGAGTTACGATATTGAACATTTATAGACCACGAGCCATCGCAGTTAATCTCAGAGAGGAGCTGAGTTGTTGTGCTTTTCGTTAAATATCAGAACACTGAACTTGCTCTTTTAGCATTTACACTTCATTTTGTTCTTCCTGCGACTATTTTTTTAATTAAATCGTACTATTTCTGTAGATATCATGTCTCTCACATTCATTTTAGCAACTAAAAACCATCCGAATGAGGGTCCAACTAAGGAACGTATCCATTCGCGTGCATAGTTTCTGTAACTGCGACAACCAGGTCCTCATTACACCGAAAGACACTATTGCGTGCCATATGTTCTCAATGCAGTGCTTTCCAAACACCCTCAGTTGCCACATATTGTATTATCTTCTTAGTGGTAATTAGATGTTTAGTGCACATGAGTCTTTCTCCAGATGCATCCAGGATATATGTGGGAGGGATGCACTCACTTCATCGCAGCAGGAGGTCTGTACCCAACAACACATTGTCGGTGCGAAGGAGGCAGAAATCCAAGGTGCATAAGGTAATAAGCTACAGGATCTTCATATCGTTTATATCTGCCTATATGTGGCCTTTCTAAGACTTTTTTTTCACACCAACTCCAAGATGCAAAGTGATAATGGGCTGCAGATAATAAGCAGCGCCATCTAAAAGCAGGCAGGTGAGAACTGAGACGAGCACGAAGCTGCAGCAGCATCCAAACACCGAAATGTGCCACATTTTCTGTCTCTAACATTTGTTTAGTTTAGGGATATTTCTGGGATTTGTTTTTAAATCGCAGTTGCTGCAGTCTGGAGGCACCAAGAAGTGGCAACACTTTCCTGCCTCCTAAACAACGGCAGTGATTAAAGAGCAAGTTCCCCCTGCTTAATAAGCGACTAATCCTCCTGCCCTTTTGGTCTGTCAGTCTAAACAGATGAGCTAGCAGGGCAAGGAGATTCATCAAGGCAGGGTCTTTGGTCATTGCTAATGTACTGATCCAACTGAACTCCTCCTTAACTGAAGATGGATGTGTGTGTGTGTGTGTGTGTGTGTGCATGGTGTTATCTCACCAAACTGGAAAGTATTCAAATTAAAGCCTTCCTTATCAGTATTCTTAATGAGATCAAATAACTACAGTATGTGCAGTGTCGATGGTATTGTCTTTCAGAACTTAATTCTGATTGACCCACTGTACACTGCTGTTCAACACCAAACAGAAGACAGACAAAGTTAGCAACTAGCCAAAGAACATAGTGGACCATCACACAGTTAAAGAGCCAGATGTTTTTTTCAGGAGTCGGTAGAGACCAAAACAGAGCAAAAAGAAAGTGGATGTTCGGTTTAACTTCATCAGGACACCAGAAACATGACTCCGAATGACCAAGTAAGCACCAAGAGGCCTTAAAGTAAGTGCAGCTTTTTATATATATGATTTTTATTCTTGTCAGTGTTTTCATGGAGTCGTTCCTTTGGTAGCAATATTAAAAAAAAAAAAAAAAAAAAAGATATGAACAGAATGTTTATGTGTAATGCAGCATTTTCCACATCTCATTCTCAATGTTGAAAAACAAAAGATCAAATCAGAAAACTTTTTGAAAAACTCTTTCAGAATTCAGGAAAGGTTCAACAATTCTCATAGAAACCATCAACTTGAACTCAGGAGTAACTTGTAAGATAAGACGAGAATTTTTAGTTTAAAACCTATAAAAAAACCAAAACTAAAAACTAACAACAGAGTGAACAAACTGTCGATGTTATGTCAAATGTATTGTGTTGCAGAAATGTCCAGAAGAACCAGCTAGCCGAGCCCATACTGTCTCCTAATACCACTTTATACCGCAAGAGGCAGTGGTCTGACAGCCCCTGAGATGTAAAAGCAGCGAGTTCAACACAAACATTCAAACCCATCATAAACAAAAATGTCTTGGTTTGTCTTCCCACCATCACCTCTGGTTTGGTTCAAACATCCGTCCTCTCTCCTCTCCTGCCATGTCTACTCCTCCTCAGAGTCGTAATCTGGGTCAGATCTGCTGTTTTTTGTTCCTTTAAAATCAAAACACAACAACATGCAGGGGATGTTGTGTTTTGATTTTAAGAAAGGAACAAAAAATCAACAGCCACAGCATTCAAGAAAAGATCTGAGTCACTCCAGATGATCCACAGACTTTACCGAGGAAATAGTTGTAGGGTTTATTTCCTCTGCAGCGAGTTATTCCAGTTAATACTGTTCATGATGGAGGGATCATGTGTAGTTATGTAGAGTTATGTTTCTGAAAAGAACTTTTGAAGCACCATATTTCAAATGTTGCGATCCTTTAATGTCAGACTTGGATAATTCAAACTCTAGACTCATTAATCTAAAACCATTTACGAGACCAGATAGCACAGGAGATAAGTCATAATGTTTTCATTGGAATTTGGATGAGCTGATCTTTTATTATACTGCCAATTTCTTTTTCCACTGTGTTTGACAAGAACCTTCATGTTCGGTGCTGGTGAGCTCTCAGTAACACTGTCAGACAACATAAATCAGCAGCGGAGCTAAAAAGCGCCCATTACTCGCCCGGGAAGTTGACAGACAATGGCAATTGGCTGGAAAAAGGTCCCTTAAGTAGGGTTTTGATTGTCACGGGGATAATGTTTCATTTCTTTTGTTGCAGTGCAGTGGGTGACCTCTCACCCCTCCAAACCCCTCTCTTAAATCAGTTGCTGTGATGTGGATCACATTCCTGGCGGTTTACATTATCCCCCCTCCGATGCCAGACACGGCCTCCAGCCTTTTACACCTGTCCCGTCACGTCCTCGCAAAGGAAACTGTGATACATTTTTGGAACAGAAAGGCCTTTGTGTGCGTGTGTGTGGTGAGAGGGGAGCTTAATGCACAGACATCCACACAGATTTCAGAAAAAAAAGACCCCTACACACAGCTGAGAGATGGCCCACACAAATTCACGCACAACACAGTGAGACACGCAGCACACACTCATCGGGCTGTCAAACCGTCTGAAGAGTGAGTAATGGAGCCGGTGGATGTGTCTGAACACAGAGGAAGATTCCTTTGCTGTAAGAAGTGATAAATGAGGAAGAAGTGAGAAGCAGAATCTCCTCAGTCGGACCGAGACGCCACAGACGCCCACCGGAGAGACCGGAGAGGCAGGTATGTGCCACCCGAGGGCCGTACTTTCCAGGTTCATACATATACTGTTACAGACACGAAGAAATCTGGACAGTTTCTCATTATATCAGAAAGTTTTATTCTGCTGCAGCAAGACTCTTCAAAGCCCCTGAAAACTGGCTTTAAATTATTTCTCTCCGAACATTAAAAAAGGTGCCATGTGGAGTTTTTTCTGTAAGCAAACAAAAGTTATGTTTAGATTCAGCGTTCTGCACCGACGCACTCTGTGTAACTTTGAGCTCTGACGGCTCGTCCGCAGGACGCGTCTCAGCCACCTTTTTTCACATGTCCATCTCACACAAGTCTGACGGAGCAGATCAGCCTTTATTTAATCAACACAGCTGTCTACACATGGCCGCGCAACGGCTGGCGTGTCACTCGCAGTCAAGGCGTGTAACCCAAACCTGAAGCATATTTTCACGCCCTCGACTTCACGTTCTCCCGTTTTACATGCCCAACTACGGCTGATTCTGTGTCGGGGCCATGAGCGCTACCAGAAACGAGGGGTGACCTCCTACGCTCAGTGCTGTGCCTGAACGCATCCCGTGTAGCCACAGGCGCAGACGGCGGGCTGAAGCCGCTCCGCTAAACGTGCCGCGACGACATTCTGTAACTAGCATGTTGAAGCGAGAGTGTTTTGTTCCTCATTAAACATTCATCAAGCTGATCTTTTGAATATTTTAAAGTCCTGCATTGTTAACATCAATGTTGCACGCAGCAGTATAGTGTGAACGGCGAGAGGGAAGAGAATCCTTGAGAGTGTGCATGATAAAAATAAAACAGACCCAACAATAGCGCCGCTAGTGGTCAAAAATTCGACAGGGTACCTTTGAATATTTCAACCAACAATCTAAGTTTTTAAAAGAAATCTTCAAATGTTATTAATAAAGACTTGAAAGCAAAAAAAAAAAAAAAACAGCTTGTCTGCATTTTACTCGATGTAGATGTGAATGGAAAATGACTTTTTAACCATTTTAGACATCCAGTCACAATTTTCACCTACGAATTTACAACATTTACTTGTATTTCTACTTCAAAATCAGTCGTTGGTCCTTCTGAACACTTAACTAACTCACATTCAGCGTCAACGTGATTGGCTACTGACCGCTTCGATAGGAAACATGTAAATATGCAGAAGTAAATATCACTCCGCCTTCAGTTACAGCTCGACTTTAAGTGACAGAAATCAAACAGCCCATCACACATACAGACAAACAGCGCCGACCTTTATCTAACTTAGTCCCTTAAAGAGCTCAGAACAACAAAATGTAAATCTCTCGAAATAAATAAACAAAACTGTGATAGAGAAACGGTTTATAAGACTATTATGTTGTTACTGTTTTTTTTTTATATATACATATAAATATAACACTTCATCATCTTTCAAGAAAAAAGATGACAAGTCTCATTTTTCACTAATTCTCTCATTGTTTTGTACAATAAACTGCACCATGTTCATTCAGGAAGTATTTCTCTTGTTGATTATTTCCAAAATGAGTCATTTTCTGCCTCTGATGACTTTGTTAGGTGAGATGATTGCACAGGCCAAAGTCTTTATAGACATAATAATATTGTTATTGTCGGGAATGCATTTTTCATCGTATCAGCAAAACTGCACTTCATTTCAAACGAGGCTGCTCATGTTGTTAGAGAGACTTTGGCTACTTTTAAATACCAATTTGTGATTGATGCTGCTGCGTGTGAAACACTCTTCAGTCCCGTCTCATCGCTTAATGCCGCTCATTGATGAAAACACTGATCATCACTTCACTTTCCACTGAAGATGGTTTTCTTTAAAAGCACACTTACCATCAGACAAAAATCTGCTCCATGTTCCTTGATTTTTGTGTTGATACAGTTTGTAGGTGCTCGTCTTCTCTTTGTGTATTAAGCCAGGATGGCTCCTGCTGCATGTGGTGCTTTAATCTGTACCAAAACTCGTATTATTCCTTTGAAAACATGAAAATCATCATCACTTCCAGGTCTTTAGAGGATCAGAGGATTTTAATCAGCCATGCCAGGCAGGGCTCTCGGGATGGCAGTGCTGCCCAGTCGGTTGATCTGACGATCTACTGGATGATTCTCCAATGAAGTTTTGTATAGATGTTAATTGTTGCTGGAGGATGAATCATAATGACTTTAATGCTCCCCTGACTTTTCCTCTAGAGCCACCAGCAGGTCGCGGTCTCCACTAATCGAGTTAAATACCTCAAAATCTGCAGAACTTCTGTGATCCCTTAACTTTCTGTCTTCCACAATCAAACCAACTTTTCAGTTTTCCAATGCTTTGGTTTAACCTATGACATCACCATCAACCTCAGCTGCGCTGTTTCATGCAGCTTTTAGTCGAGTCTTGTCACTTGGCAGCCATCTTGACAAGGCCTCCCCCCTCCCACAAGCAGCCATTTCAGGTCCCTCTGTGTCTTAAATGTGGAGGTGGGAATAAAACACACAGCCACCCACTGATTGGACCCAAAAACCACAGGTGAAACAACATGTATGGAAACTGGCCAAAAGAAGACTCTCAGACAGAAAACACAGGAAGCCAACTGATGGTGTCGACTCCCTGCAGGGGAACTGCAACCCTCTTATATAACCTCCCAGCTGACAATCAGTCAGACATCAGTCAGCTGACTGATTGCAGTCAGAACATCACAGGTGCAGCCAGAAGCTCCTGATGACCTGAGACCTGGAGCTCTGTCCACAACAGGACCTTGGGGGAGATCTGTCCATAACAACCCCGTCACCAGTTTTAACTGACTTTGCATGTTAGTAACATGCTGAACTGAAACACATGAACAATAATGAACAATAAAAACCCTAATATTCTCATGGAGTTGTTTTATGTACTACTCTCTTGACAACTCCTAACTCCAGCGACTTCTAAAGATTGAACAACATCCTTTCTAATGATCAGTCTCCCAGAACTGCTAGCCCGACTGAAGACTTTTTACTGGCTGAGCGTTGGCGCTGTCAGACTGGATCAAACAGGCAGCAGGATTCTGTTTTCTGTCTAACAAACGCTGAAACTTATGATGAAACTCATTACGGATCCACTCGGGGTTTACCCTAATAAATCCTAATAACCATCGTGAGCACAGGCCTCCGCGGTAGCTTGTGTATAAAGTCTTAAAGTACAAAGTAAGTTTTATAACCCTGATGTAGTGAGTTCGCTTGTTTGCTTTTGAAAAAGAGACATTTTCTAAGATCTTTGATGAGCTGGGTTCAGCCTGACATCGTTAAATATTAATAGGCCAACAAGTAAAAACTTTTCAGCGTGACTCATCTTCACCTCTTCACCATCTCCGGCACTGAAGCACATACATGTTACATTATATCACTCGCCCATATTAGCTTCCTGTTATCTTGCTCTTTCTTCCTCTCCGTCCCTCTCTACCACTCACTCTTCACAGCCATCCATTAAACCACACACTCATCACATTCATCGCTGCCCACACACACACACCTCACAGCAGTGCACGCTAACCCGCATCACCGCCGATCCATTTCTCATCGTCCCCACTCAACACCAGGATATTGGACTAATGGGTCTGATAGCACGCCCACTGCGATTGCAAGAATCACCGGGTGTATTGGAATAAAGGATGATCTCTGTGTGTGTGTGTGTGCAGAGGAAGAAAGCTCAGAAAGAGGAGATAGAGGAAGGAAAAACAGATGGTGAGAGAAAGAGAAGAGTGATGAAACAGAGACGCAGAGAGAGGCGGGATGACAGGAGCAGACTGACAGGAAGCAGCAGCAGAAGGGAAATGTGAAAGTGCGTCTCACTGTAGTCACACAGCTCTGCTTGGCTGTCAGCACCCCTGGTGTACAATCTAAACATCAGGATCCTTTTGATTGTGACATTTTTTTGTGTCTCTGTGCCTTTTGTCGGCGCTCAAAGTAAGTGCTGTCGGATGAAATGAAAGCGACTGAGAGCAGCTCGGGAAGAAGAAGAAGAAGAAGAGAAAAAAAAACATTGTCTCGCCAGTTGCACACACAAAAGAAAAACACTTGTCTGGTCGGACTCCAGTGTTCAAAAATGTGTATCCCCGGAGCTTGAGTGATTTAAGCGCATTCTTCCCACATGCTGTTATTACTGGTCCGACACTGAAATATTGCCTTCCAGACGGGAACAGTTTCTCCACCTGACTTTTATTTTCTGAGACTTCGGATGAGTTGATGGATTTTCGTCTGCCGGAGAGAGAGAGAGAGGGAGCGAGAGGAGAGACTGTTTCACTTCTCACGATGAATTCTTCTCTATCTGTTCACACACACGTCTGTTCGCATTGTCGGAGGAGGTGATTGGATTATTGGAAAAAAAATTACACTTCTACAAATGTGCTCATTTCTGAGCAAATTAGCGCGGCGACAATTTCCTTTTTTTGTCTTTAATGGTCCTGATTTAATAAATGGCAATTATCTCCAGGCATGTTTAAAAAAAAAATGAAAAAAAACATTAGTGCTGATTGGTTTAGGGATGCAAATTGGTGCCTGGAAAGTAAAATTATGGAAATATTTTTTTTCTGTGCTTTAATGAATTAAGTTTTCATACGGGGGAAGAAACTGGAGGCTTGTTTTCTTGCTGATGATAAATATTCCTCCTCCGCTCATGTATAACAGAAATAGATTTGTTTATTTGGTGAACTGGCGAGCGTGCCGTCTCATCCCTTTCCCCCCAAAAAAACCAGCATCTTCTGTCTATTTTTAAATGTGTCAGCGCAAACTCACAATTTGTATGTAAATTGTCTCTTTTCTGTCACGCGGTCCTATTCATTAAAGCTTATTTCGGGTTAAATCCCTCCGCGTTGAGGCAAACAGGATTCGAGCTAACGCAAACAGAAAACACATCTGCAGCTGCTTGTGATCTTTTTTAACTAAGAGGGAAGAAAAAGAAAGAAAGAAAGAAAGAAAGAAAAGGAGGGGAGAGACTAAAAAGCACAACAACAGTTAAACGCCTTAAATATTACAACTGACTCACAAACAAATGCTTTTTAGGGATGAATTATTCATGTGCGACTGAACTCTTGATTGCTACAAGGGGCCGAACACAGCACTCTTTATTGTTTTTATCTCACGTGGGCATGTTTTCTCTCTTTTCTCCACCACA
Organism: Pagrus pagrus; assembly: GCF_965226575.1. NCBI lineage: Eukaryota > Metazoa > Chordata > Actinopteri > Spariformes > Sparidae > Pagrus > Pagrus pagrus. The sequence goes on along the minus strand of NC_140200.1, from coordinate 2,751,764 downwards.
GAAGTTTCCAGATAAGAGTTCAGCTTTTCTCCCTAATCAGCTAACGTTAGATCCCTTTAATTAGCCAGGCCTCCATCGTTTTAGATTCCTATCGCTGCCAAACTTTATGCGTCTATTTACCATTCCTCCATAGTAATGAACATATCAGCGTTTTGCAATCACACAGTAAGGGTTCACGGATGGGAGTAATTAATTAACTATATCTAATTAAAATGTGTTTAGAGGGGGGGTGGGCGGTGGGATCGAGGTGTTTCCAGGGGTTTCGTTGTTTTGAGCGCGGGGGGCTCGTGCACCAGAATACCAGAGCATGCACGCCTGTATTTAATTGGATTCCTGATTGTCTTTGAAAAAAAAAAAACACACTCGGAGTAATTTTTGAGTTTGTTCCACCGACGCTTCACTACTCTTTTTTTATTTTGTTTGCCGATTCGTTCGGGTAAACATTCAGCAGCCGTCGCGTCGGTTCATTCAGCTCTAAGTCTGCGGAGACACGTGGCGTAATAGACTGAAAGGTTAGCTAGTGGAGCAGCGAGAGGCATGTTCCACTTGAGTCTCTGCTTTAAATTGCTGGTATTCATCAACTTAAGTGATGAGTCTGCATGATGAATGGTCTCTCATTAATATCATTATGCTATTAGGCTGCGTCTCTCTCTCACTCCGCTCTACCCAGGAATATGCATATGTACTCGCTGGCTCGTGCATTAAGCGGCTCTGTTTTCTCTGCGTTCGCTCTCTCTGCATTATTCTGTTTAGCGTTTACTGTTCACATCCCTCGGCCTCTCTTCCTAGTTGTAATAGTTATAGAGGCTTCACATGGCACACAACACTGGACCGTGGGTCATAATGTGCAGGATTTTTACAACTCTGGGAAGTTTTCATGCCAGTGATCTTTTGTCACCATGTGTAGAATTAGGGCAGAAGTGGAGTGATGTGTTTTTAACAAGCGTGCCGCGGGACCTTGATTTTTTTTTTTTTTTTATATTTATGTGGCTTTTATCTAAAAAAAACACCTTTTTAAAGTGAGTCTGTTGACTTGCTTAGTCATGTATTCTGTTAGCAAAGGGAGGAATAAATTACTGCCTGATTAACATGCAGCTGAAACAGAGAAGCCAAAGCTGATGCTCATGCAAACGAGCAGCAAGCACCCTTTTTACACCAAATCTAAGGTGCATATATGCAGGTTTTGTTAATGTGGGTAAACCTGCTAAAAATTGTTGATTGTCACGACAGAGAGCAGCGGATCATTTACATCAGACAACATCCAGAAGAAGTTAAAAGTCTAAATCAAAAACTTTTTGAATTACAGACATCGTTTTCCGGAGCTGACGATGGAGGTAGGTAAGGAGTGAGACGTCTCGCTTCTTTCTCATCTTCGTCTGTCTTTCAAACTCAAGTGCCGACTGAAAGATGCTCGACTGCTGCTGGACTGTAGATGGACAGATATGTGTTTACAAGCCAAGCATCCTTAATTTTAACACGTGTCATAACACGCCTGAACGGGGGGGGGGGATTTAGCGTGTCCAAGGGTGTCGTGTTTTCATCACGGCCGATCAGAGCTGGAGCCGGTGAACGGCCATTACATGAGTCATTTGACAAAGGAGTGAATGCAGATTGTGATGCCCGTTCCATTAAAGAAAAAAACAGATGTTCGTGGGTCTTTGTGAGAGGGTTAGGTGTGATTACAGGTCTTGGGGAAGCACTATTGCATTTGTGAAAAAAAGTTGTATCAAGCCTTTTGTGGCCACGAAATCCATTCAGTTTGGATACTTTAAAACTCATCATTGATCGGTGTCGTGCTCTTTCAGAAAGCTACTGAAAACTGGATGATCGTGTTGGAAGCTGCCGCTGCTGTTAGCGGCCGTTGGAGAGCCCATCATCACCCTCGAGAAAAGACACACCAACTAAGATGAGAGGCAGAATCATGGGAGAGTCATGAAAACTGTAAAAAGACGACCCCGTTTGTCGCCGACCTTCTAGAAGAAACATTACGCCTCAGGAGGACTCGGCTCTCTCTCCATCCACCCAGATAGAGATGTGCACTCTGTCTCTCAGCCCGTCTGACCACACACACACACACACACACACACACACACACACACACACACACCTATCACAGTGGATTTATTCCCACCAGACACTGTATATAACCCATAGACCCTCACCAGCTACTGCCGTCCTCCTGCTGGAGCGCTCCGAGCAGATGTTCTTGAACCCCTCGCAGCCCATGGGCAGGTTGATGCCTTATAATTATGGATATAAACAGATTGTGCACATGGTTTAACCTGCCATGAGTGATGAATGGCAGCCCAGTCCTGCTGCATAAACTGCCAGTGCCAGAATAGAGTCCTCTTGGCCACACAGGGTCAACTGCACGAAGAGGATTTAATGAGGGGAGGGGGTGCATCCAAACAGTCTGGGTGTCCATCTGTCTGCTCGCTCTGCTTTTACATGTCACACATTTGTGAGGCTGGGTAGCAGCACTGGACCGATGGGGCTGCCCAATGAGGTGTGTAAATGCATCACTAAGCAGCACACTTTACCTCGGCGAGTCAAGGTAAAACAGGAAGCGCTTTGAAGACTATAAACAGGAAGACCAAGGCCTTCTGGAGCAGGGTTAGTCAAACTTTTATGCACCATTAAATAAATGCTTTCATATTGTCAATAGTTGCAGCAATGCATGTGTTATAATTGGTCATGTAGGCTCCAATTCATGGACAAACAATGCTAAGCTAATTGAAAATACGAAACAGTGATAACGAGGGATGGAGCTCGCAGTGCTATGAAGTTTAAACCTAGTTGTACTAAACTGAACTTTTTTGTTGTATTACAGATGTAATTTGTATTCATAAGTTACTTGAGTCATTATTCAAGAAAATTGAGGGGCAGGTTTATTGGCTTATCATTTGGTCACCCCCCAATCTGGCATCGCTGGCACCATGTCTAAGTTTGAGTAACAGAACCACGAGCCCGACGCCAACACAGTTTATAATACTTTGAGACAAGAGACGAGAAAAGTTGGGCGATGTTATCTTCTGTCATGACAATCGCAAGTTAAACAGCAGAATTACGGCGTTCAGGTTACGAAGTAATCTAACAGGAATGTGCATTCTCATGCATTTTGATTGGCCGCCTCAGCACTTGCCGGATAATGTCACAAAGTGTTGAGGCACTAAATGAGCCAAGGTGAGTTTTTTATTTTTATTGCAAGACAAACTCCCACTGCACTGGCACCAACACTGTGTGAGAGACAGAGTAAGTAATCCGACTCAAATGACTGAGGGGATTTTTTAGCAGCGTTCAGGTGGAGCAGTGTCCTCACAGGTTTCATGTGCTGCTGAGTTATGAGAGCTGGTGATGACAGACTGCTTACCTCGCCTTGACTGTGCTAAGTTAAAGGGTGTAGCCAACAACGGCCTATAAATTTATATAATAACCCTTTTTTCACATTGCTTTTTTTTTTGGGTCTTGCTAGGAAACTTTCAGAGACGCTGTACTGAGCCGGTCTAGCTTGTTGTTGCTGGAACATTTAACTATGCAGCATGAAATCTCTGCCTGTCTGTCTGCATTTTATTCACACATCTCAAGAATGGCTCATCTGAGCTGCTTCACAAAGTCCCCAACCGTCTCGAAAGATCTCATGGGGAAGCAGACGTAAACAAAATGGACATCAGCATGGTGCAACAACTCGCTGAAGTAATGTGTTCAAGTGACAAAAAAACAAAAGCAGAGTCTGGAGTCCGGGAGAAACGGTCAACACAGGTTTTCTATACTTCAGCGAATATTTTAAGTTCATGTCAGCAGCAGTATGCTAGCTAATGTTAGCCTCAAGGGCTGGGATCTTTTACCGTTGCTTGGCAGCTCCGTCAGCTGCTCCGGGATGCCTCTCTCATTCGTCGTTTGCGGTCGGGCTCGGAAAGAACATGTTTGATAGACTGACCAAGTCATAATTCATATTTTTCCAAGAGCATCATTATTATGAGAAAGCGACAACGTCAAATTTCAATCAGGAGACCAGGGTTTGTACCCTGATTGGAGCATATTGTTACTCTGGTCTTATTATTTTTACACCGACTCCACTTATTATTTTCTGTCTGTTCAGCTTGTAGTTTGTCTAGTTTGAGCAAAACAAAAATACTTGGTTAGGTTTAGACACAAAATACTGGGACAGGTTTTGGTAAAACGTACCCTTACCCCAACGTTAATCATGTGTTGCACATTAAAACATCTCACATGTGTGTACTTTTTCAGTCTTTTTTCCAAGAGTTGCAAAGCTTTGACATTACAAAAACATGACTGGTCATTTGCAATTATGCTCCTGGATCAAGATTAATTATGAAACTACAGGAACAACACCAACACAGGGAGAGATTAGGAACTGGAACTGGGATTGTTTTTATTTGATCAAACCAACATTTTGACTGTTATCACGACCAAGAATACAATAACAACCACAGGAGGATTAAATATTAATACCAAACCGCAATGACATCTTCATTTTTCTGATTATACATTTCATATTCTACAGCACAAACCCACAGCAGCGTTGGATAAATGGCTACATCTGAATTCTCTACATCACCTGAATTATCAGGGTTTTTTTCCCAGAAACCAATGTGAAAGTCCAATTCTCTGAAAACCAACCGCACAGAACACGACAACATTTACCTTCACTTAAGCTTTGTTGTGGTATTATGAGACATTGTGGGTATTTCGCTGGAGGTTTTTATGTACTAACTCATACACAGCACTCAGGTGAGCCCTCCATCATAAACAATGAGCATTAAGGCAGGAAGGAGACACTGAGGGATCACAGATGATCGATATGGCTGCTAATGTGGATTGGCAAGGAGGGATGAAGTTAAAGCGAATGATACATGGAGGTGTAATGGAAGTAATGCTGTTAGTGATAATCGCTGGGAATTTTATTGCCCGTCTGTCTGAACATGTCGGCTGCGTGTGGCCTGCGAGGTGCTACAACTCACCAGACAAGCTCGAGGAATGACAAAATGCAGAAAGCAATGATACCACAACAAAAAGCATGTAATGGCAAAATTGATCTGCAGCTTTCTTCTAGAAAACAGAAATGGAAGTTGTTCATGATTTTCGGGGGGAGCGGAGCTACTGTGGTTTGTCCAACAATCTCTGGCTGTAATCTCCACTGGCAGCGCGCTGAAAACATTCAGTTAAATCCAGCAGCAGCAGCCGACTGCATTGTCTGGTCTTTATTAACAGTCTGAGGGTAGCCTGTACAGTCGCACAAATGCTCTCCTCCTCATCTAATATTCGGCTGGAGGTCGTATGACATTCCTCCAGGGATGGGGCTGACATTTGGAAGTAGACTTCCATAGATAATAGTAATAATGTCACAGGGCTGCGGGTGTATTTTTGTCTGTAAAAAACACGGGGAAACAGCAAACAGACAGGCATTGTCTAATGTGGAGAATGATTTAATCTGCAGAGACGGTCGAGAGATGGAAATGACCTCAGAGAATATTGAGTTTTCTGTTTTTCTTTAACCGCAAAAGACGGTCCATTTATTACAGTCGAGAAATCGTCTGAGGATTGTGCACAGAAGTCATTATGATGAGGAAATAAAGTCCTCCGTTTCAAGTTCGGAAATCTTTGTAGTCCGCCATTAAGAGGAAGCTTAAGAAATATTTTTGCATTCAATTTAATACAATTAAAATCAGCTTATAGTTCTGCTTTCAGCAGTGAGCTTCAAAGTTTGTCCTTACACCAATAAATCTTAATACTTACTCTGCTTTGTACAGCAGAACTAGTCTTAAAGGACCACTTCAGTGAAAATCAGTCCATGGCCGGATTAAAGTGTCCATGAGATGTTTTTAATGCTTTTGGACACATTTTTCTTGGATCACATTGTTATTGTTGTGAATCAAAGCTGACTGTCATCCACCATGAAGCAGCGAGCGATCAACAAGCAGATGTGCTGCTCAGAAGACAGATTTTCGGTTCCTTTAATTGTAAATGCATGAGTCAACAGTAACCAGGCACCACAAAGAGCTTAAAGGGACATTCGGGTGTTTTTATTCCTGGGCCCTATTACATGTATTGGTTTGTTAATGATTCATGCGACCCAAAAGTTTTGTAATCCGTCCAGTTGATCGCCTCAGCCACCAGCCGCGACACAGTGATGTAATCCTTTGAGGCAACTACGACTGTCAAAGTTACGTCCACTCGTGCCTGTGCTTGTCTTTGCCGCTGAAAGGCTGCAGTTGTTATTTTAAATGTCCGACATTTTACAGAAACAATTTCTGCAGAGAGAGAACTTTAGTTCAATAATACTTTTCCCTTTTTGTAGCCAGAATCACAAATCTAGTTCAAGGAGAAGACTCACTCTCTAATCTCGTGAGACATTAGTGTTTGAGAGAGTTGGAGAGGAGTTTCGACTGTGTAATAAACTGATTTTGGTGATCTGGATGAGGCACCAGCTCACATTGCAGGGTTTCAGAGTGAGACTTCTCCTTGAACTAGACTTGTTTTTCTGGTTATTGCACCTTTGACAAAAAGGTCTGTCCCCGGAGGAATTGTTTCAGTAATGCTCTCAGACAAAAACAAGCACTTTTAGTGGACGTAACTTTAAACGTTGGAGTTGCCCTGAAGGATTAAGCAGCCGAAACTACAGCTGTGTTGCATCTGCCAGCTGACGTGATCTGCTGGAGCGATTCCTAAACTTTTGCTTGGTTTGATTCATTTAAACACCAAAACACGAAAACATGGAAAATACCACAATTCCCCTTGAAGACACTGATGTACGATACAGGATTCATTTCTGTCTGGAAACAAGAGAAACAGCTCGAACACGGGGAAAACCAACGCACCACCTGGACGAAGTTGATTATCTCACGAGACCCAGTGCCGTAAAGGTGCGCAGGTCCCTCACTGCTGAAACTATATAAGAACACGTGGAAAAGTCAATACCTTCGTGCTCTGTTGGACAAGATTTACTTCTCAGGGCTTTACTTTCCCACATACGCAACATCGATGCAGCGACACAGTTGCAGAGCAGTACAGTACAGTACAGTACAGTACAGGAGGAGGTGAGTGTGTGTGTGCTGCATCTGGCTGCGTAGAGACTTGAAGGTCTGTGCGGGCGTTTCCTGTGTATATACTGCACAGGTACTGTAAGTGAATGTGTGTGTGTGCAGGGGTGTTTGTGCAGGTCAACGTATGTATGTATGTGTGTGTGTATGTGTGTGTGTGTGTGCATGGTATGCACAAGGTATAACGGATAAAAATGTGCACATGTTGCTGTCAGTGGCGGCTGATGGATGGGGTGGAACATCGTTTATTGACACAACACCTTCATGTTTCACAAGACCATCAGTCATACAGAATGCCCATCTGCTACTCTAGGCATGACCGGCAATTCACACACACACACACACACACACACACACACACACACACACAGAGAGAGAGAGAGAGAGTCACAGAGCCGCTGAATGTTTTCATACATTTCCTCCCAGTAGTGGTGACCTTCTCCTTTTGCCCCATTCACTCTGAGGAGGTACCAAGGACAGCTCTTCACAATAGAGGCCTTTCAGTTTTAAAATGAATACGTTCAAATTTATGGATTTCAAAGAGACACCAACTGTTAGCGTCACTGTATCAGAGTCTGGCAAGAGCTTAAAATGCCAAGAGACATTCTTGAGAAAAAAAGGAACACTTTTCTCGAACACTGAATAAGGTCATTGCCTCTCTTGTGGCTTTCCAATGCTACAAAATACTGAATAGTCAAGACGCAGGTTTATTCAACAATATGTATGATTCTTTTCTCTTCTATCACAAGGTACCACTGCTGTTATACCTTTTTTTCCACTTTAAAGGTCAGGTGTGTTAGATATAAGAGGCTGTATTGGCATATGTTGAAAATAATATTATTTTCATCACCTGAAACTAAGATTTCCTGTGTTATTGTTGCCTTAGAATGAGGCTTTTATATCCACAGAGAGAGTGAGTCACTTCCATTGAGCCCTATTTCTACAGAAGCCCAGAGTGGACAAACCACTCACGTTTTTAGCGGCCTCAGTACAAAGGGGTAAGATGAGGGGTATTCAGTTGGTCCATCCTAGATGCCATTACCTCAACCTTGTTTATTTTTTCTTAGACTGAAAATTAACAACTAATTAGTGATCACAGTGGAACGTTTAGCAAATAAAAGCCATAAGTCGAAACAAAGCCTCAGGATGAGTCAATATTGGACTTAAATTTCTCACGCCCTGTCCGACAGACAAGTCAAAATGAATGCTGATGTCTGCAGGATATGTTAACAGTTGGTGTTAGAATGATATAATAATGCATACGAATGTCAGTGTTGTATTTAGAGCGTGCTCCACTGCCCCCAATTGGCCAAAAAGTATGTCTGATTATCATATATCAGCCACACTGAAAGCTTCAGGGTAAATGCTTCGCTAACAAGGAGCCTCTGCAGTCACCTCCATCCCAATCGTGACCCAGCTGCTCCAGGGGTTTTAGCCTGTAACCATTAGGTCACAAGCTAGCTACTTAGAGATCAGAAGTCATCACCGGCTATGACCCTGATAGGAGAATGAACACGTAGACGAACACATTTCACACTGTTAGCCGAGCTCAGAGGGAGAAAAGCAACTGTTTCCTTTCACATCTCTCACAAACTCGCGTCAACAGAAAGATAAGAGAACAGCGTGCCGTCCACCTCAGATCAGTCATAACCTCTCTCCGTCTACAGCTGTGCTCTTATTTTCCTTCGCTCTCTCCATTTCCCCCTTTCTTTGAATCAAATATATACTCCAGACAGCCGAGGATCCGCGCTCCGACCTCAAACCTACAAATCTATTATGAAAAGGGTTGTTTTTCTCTCCCTCTCTCTCTCTAAGGAAACAGGAATGATTCCTGGCTTGTTTTGCTCGTGTGTCCTTCGAAACCAACCCATATTGGGTAAATCATTGATGTATGTACATCACAGTGCTACTGTATGACACGCCATCCAGATTAAAAAAAACGGGCCGCAGTTTGATTTTTACAGCAACCAGGTCGTCTCGTCCCACCCTCTGTTATTCTCAACAGCTTGCCCTGATGATCTTTAAAATGATGTGCTGGGGACAGATGCTACAGCAACATGATGGACTGAGTTTCACTGCTCACACTGCTCCGTAGGAGAAAAAATAGAGGCACAAGGCGAGGAAATAAGGTGGTATAGGATGAGTAAGGAGGGAGGGAGCCGAGCGCTGTCGTGTTTTTCGAGCCAGCAAATGTCGCCTTCCTTCGGCAGTGACACATACACGGTCTCTTCCTCTTCTCCTCGCCGCGGTGTCCTCATTACGGTTAATACGGGGCTGGTGGCAGGGGGCTGTGGCGCTGCCTGCGGATCTCGAGGGAGTAATGATGGGGGCCAGTGGCCAAGGGCCCCAGGAGGGAGGTTTGTTGGTGGTGATTCCCTGCTACTTATGTAGAGGCCACCGAGGTCAACTTCACCCACTCGCGCACACACACACACACACACACACACACACACACACACACACACACACACTCTCTCACACTCAGACAGCTGCAGCTCGCTCAATTCTCTGTTTGCCCTTGGGAGAAAAATGGGAGTAGAGAAGCAAACAGCGGGGAGTGTTTGCCCAGGCGCACACCACACCCCATCCATCTCCAAGCTCCCTCGCTCGCTCTCTCTCTCTCTCTCCCTCGCTCGCTCCCCACTCGCTGAGAAGACACAATCATTCCTCCCTCTCCTCTCCTCTCTCTCCTTCAGTCCCTCCTCTCCATCCCCTCGGGTGTATTGGTCCGGTCTCGGTTCAGCGCAGATATAATCCTTTAACGCCTCTAAATGATCCAGAGGTTGAGTGCTCCTCCTGGATGCCGATGGGACCTGCTGGGCTCACACCTGCTGGAGCAGGTTAAGATAAATGCCAACGGCCAGTCGGGCATCTGGCCCCGCATTAATATTTAACAGGCCGACTCTCATCTCCTCCTCGCTGAAGGTGTGAAGGTGCCAAACCCCAAAGACATATCACAGCTTAATATGGATTTGTGCAAACCGGGGAAATGGAAGAGCGGCGATAACACAGCGAGATTCAGACTGCATGTTAAGTTTGTGTCTGCCCACACGTACTCAGGTGAACTCTATTTCAGAGGACTGGGGGAGAGCAAACCCTCATTCATGACTCAATGATTATTCAAGCATTAGGTGGTTTTTAGCCGCATTGCCTCCAAATCTAAGATCGATTCTACTCATCGTCTGCGTCTGTGTTTTTGAAAAGATACTCTGGTTTCGTGTCGTCGGCTCGACAACACGAGCAGGAGAGCTCCTTCAGAACGCTCCGCTCTCATCTGCGTCGTCTGGGCTTCAAAACCAAAGTCTCGGGTATATCCCTTTGTGTTAAGGTTAAGTGAATGACAGTCAGTCTCTCGAGAAGTACAAAACAGTTGCTAAGTGAGTATCAGCAGAATGTGGAGCTCGTTAAAAATCCAATCTGACAGTTTCAACTTAACTCGGGTCAGCTTGTCTCTCCGAATCACCTCATCGCTGGATGTACCTAATTGCCAAGGAAGAGTTCGACCTTTCTAACAAGGTTAAATGATTCACATATTTGCGTTAGGAGAAGCCTGAGAAACAGCTGTAACGAGGATCAGGTGCTGTTGACCTGTAAACCTGACCCTTGTTAAGTTATGAAGGCGACTTAACCACAGGAAGGAGCTTGTTCCTTCTGATCTGTGAAATTGCAGACACATTACTGTACGACTACTGTGTTTTTATTCCAGAGAGAAAATGGTGGGAATTAACATCTGATACACTCACATTTGTCAGACCACACTGACATTTCTACAATACCTGTCACATCACGTTCACATTACATGTTTATGACCTACAGTATGACTGCGACCAGAGGCTGGAGGGGACGGCGGTGGAGCTGCAGGAGAAGAAAGCTGCCAAGCCAGCGACCGCTGTTCAAGACTGTGTTTCAACATCTGCAAGTGTGAAACCACTGGATGTTTCTTGAGATCATTTCCAGACGTGTTCTTGGCGACCAAAACAGGTATGTCAAGTCAGAACGTGATCTTTTTCTAACCCTAACATAACTGTGTTCTGCAGAAACAACAACCAACAGCATTATCAGGAAGCCACCACCACACACCTGACCTTTGTCAAAGTCTCGCCACTCGGCAGCCATTTTGGCAGAGCTGGGACATAAACACTTCATGATGGACTCACCAGTCGATCTGATAGAAACTGCTTAAAAAGTTTGTTGACTTCACCCCAAAACAAGGCCTCAACTAACTTCTTTACTACTGTGTGAGGTTTCATGACACCAATTTCTTTTTACGGCTCGATCCAGAGTGCAGTGAGGTGACACTGTCAGCTCAGCCAACCAGAGCACTTCCCTCCACACATCTTCCCTTAACGCTGTATCATCCTCACCCGACAGTCGGCACCTGCTCCTTTTCCTGCCACCGAATCAGACGTGGAGTAGCTTGTCATAAATCTCAACTGTGTGCAAGTGTCAAGTGCAACAACAAGATCTGCATTTGAGGGGGACAGGGTGGATATCGGTCCTACAACCACCATCACTGGTTTTACAGTTTGTCTCTCTTATGACATCTCTTCCCTTGTGTACTGCAGAAGCATCATTATGGATAAAACCTTGCAAATCTCCACCTGAGAAAGACTCAACCTGACCGTACTTCAGCGAACACATGACACTGACTCGCTCCTCAACACAACTTTTTACTAGTGAGCTCTGCAAGTCAACAACAAATACACTCCATACTACAAGTGCATATCTAAGAACACATATAAAGAAACAATACACTCAAATAAATGTAAATGTGTTTGTTTTTTTAAGCTTTTTTACAAAGTAGCCTGAACTACTTTGACTGAGTAGCTTTAGTTTACGTACTCCTATAACTTTACTCTTCGCGCTGTAGTTCAACTTCTTCCAGTGTGGAATAATTGGTAGCTTGCAAGCTACGCTTTCAAAGTAGCTTCCACAACACTGATTATGACTCATGGTAACACAACCTCCTTTGTACAGATTTGGTGGGAACACAGACGCTGGCAGTAACAACATTGATCAGAGGCAGCTGAGCCTCCCACGGCTTCCTAAACTTCAGGTCACCAGAGATCTGTTGAAACGCATCTCTTTGATAACGGTCAGAAGTAAACACTGAAGGTAGTCACCTTAATATCCCTGTACACTCTGTATCAAACTGTATGGAAGAGCTCACAGGTCTCAGCTTCTGACTTCAGTGTTGCTCTGGTGGTTTTGATCCGACCTGGCGGAGTTTGAAAATGTTGGCTGCATATTCAACTTTCTGCAAGTCAAAACTTCCTTGATTGTATTTGGGTCGGTTTGAGTAACAATTAGCCACAGCTGGAGCATTTGTTTATCATTTACTGGCAGTTGATGGAAACTGCCTGGTCCGTCTGTACTTTTTATTTTTGCACAACAGAAAACTTCCAGACATGAACCCTCTTTGCACTCTCGCGACTACTTCACTTGCTTGCAAACAAGCTTAAGAGAAAGCAAGAAATGATAACACAACAATCTGCCTGCGTGCATTATATACTAAGAGGTAAGTTAGTTGGCAAGTTCCAGTTCACCCCAGATAACGTAGCTGAAAGCCATCCTCAGAGCCCAACTGCTCCAGGGATCGTACTGACTTTGGACTTCGTCAGCGCCACAATCAAGCTGACATCTGTGGTTTTGATCTTTGAGAGAGACAAATGTTGGATGTCTTGCCATCACATTTGTTGCTGGCATACAGAAGACAGTGTGTCTGCTTCAGGATGAATTGTAATTACTTTGTAGTTCCTATGACTTATGTCATCTGGCGCCACCATCAGGTCAGATTTTTCTTTTTTCCAATACTTGGATTTATGATCAAATACCCGCTAAACTCACGACGATCCCACCTGCATCAGCTGCTCGTATATTAAACATACTGAACTAAGATGGCGGTCACAGTTAAAGCTTCTACAAGAACCTTCATTCGTTGGTGTTTCTGGCGCTCCCTGTGGACAAAAGCAGTACAAGAACCACCGGCGTCTAAATATCTTAATGTGCCTGTGTTTTGTGTTTTTCTTTATTAAACGCAGCTGTTTGCAGGACACATGACGATGAGGTAACATATCTATTTGAGGCTATGTGAGATTAATAACTGTAATATGATGATAGTGAAATAAAGCAAACTTTATTTTAGCTCCACAGCAGCAGACTACAGAGCAGCTTCTTTCCTCAGGCTGTGACACTACTTAATTCATCCTCAGCACTCCTCCATAAAAATAGTTTAATTTTATGGCTTATCAGACAAAAAAAAAAAAAAGTTGGAATCCAACCCAGTGACAGACACTAAGAATAATTATCATAATAAATGTCTAGACACAGCCATTCCTCTCACTGACAGTCTTGTTTGAATATTTAGTTCACATAGAGCAGGAGTGCTTAAAACTGAATGTTGGATCACGGACCAAAAGCGAGCACCTATGTTATGTTTGTATTGTTGAGATGCAAAAGTTCATTTTACAGAAGCCCAGAGAGGAAAAAGAGGAACTGGTGATGCATTTTCTGAGTCTGATCTAAACTGTTTTCTCTCTCCTGTGTTGACATAAGAGCAGAAGTTCCTTCATTTATTTTTAAAATCCAAAGTTCCCTTATTTGAATGACTTTCTGCACAAATGGTCCACTCTGAGCAGCCCTGATATAAAGCCCTAAACATCAGTATGCTAGCATCGTCACTGTGAGCACGCAGTGTTAAACTAGCATGGCTGTAGACTTATATTCTTGTTTTTACACTGGTGTCACACTGTAAAACAACCTGACACATATACAGTGAATAAAAGGTTAATTGGATGAGGAACTTTTAGACGTCAGGTCGGAGCCTATTTATAGACTCAGCTGACAGGTTAGTTTACTCGAGCTATTAATCTGTTGCTCCATTTACAGATGCTGGTGTAGATTTTTATTTTGAGGTTAACGCTGATCTACTTAAAATTCTGCAGGTCAGACTTATTTCACACATAAGCCACGGCCCCAGGATGTTAAACAGATAACAGAAGTGTTTTCATTTTATTCTTTGGTGCGGTGTGTTGTTAGGATTATAGATCCATAAATAAATCAAATCAGAAGTGCATCAGCTCTGCTTTGCTGTTTGTTACGAGAGGATTTCCAGGGGACTACTTTCTGCGTTTACTTCCAGACTCGGAGACAAATGTTGTGATTTCTCATACATCCAGGTTGTTTGGGCCGGACTCTCCTCAGCAGAGGTGCTGAGTGAAACGTTCTGTCATAAAACTGACACAAACCTGATAATGACATCCAGCTTTAAAGTATTTACATGTGCCTCCTCACCAGTCACAGACAATCAGCTGTCGATGTGATAACAGCTAATCTTCTGATGTGTCTCGCTTCAGTGATTTGCGAGCAGCGTGGTAGCTGCTATCATGTGACATCACCGGGATAGATTAAGGTAGTTCACGTGCCAGCAGGGTAAAGCAGTGTGAGTCGGATTAGACATCATCCCGTCTCACTACGGGGATCAGAAACATGAAAAACCTAGCGACACAACATCAGGTCAACCCCAAACTCTTTACCCTCCATTTCCTGTTGTTCTCACACAGAGCGCCATCTAAACCTGGAGCTTAGAAAATGAGGTGTATTAAGAGGAACAGGGTTTTTTTTTTTTAAAGCTGCACAGCGGCCATCAAAACAGATTTGTATCATTTTCAGAGTCTGAAATCAGTCTTCTGTATACACATTTCACTTTCTAATACAGACAGCTTCCTTTATGCACATCTAGGCCAGGACCGAGGAGGAGGGAAACCAGTGTTTTTTTGTCTGTCTTCTCAAAGCAATCGTTTCTCTCACCCCAGTTGAGCTGATAGCAGAAACCTCGGGGGTGCCTTTTAGCAAGCGCATCACAGTTTTCCTCCTCTGCCTTTTTGCCTGTCGGTGGCCTTTCATGCAACAGCAATATCAGCTCATCCCGGGGTAATGGGTAACGGCCTCAGAGGCAGCCTGAGATTGAGATCACTTTGAATTATTAATATTCATTCTCGGCGAAGGGGGCAGGCGGGGCGGGACTCCCACTCGTCAACACAGCCGAGTGTTCAGACTGTCACCGAGCCAGTGTCAACAGTCGGAGTCAAGCTGCGCTCTCCCACACAGAAACACACATGCACACAAATTAGGCACATGCATGGATGACCTTCCGTACCTAAATACAGACTGTGACGAATGTGAGCGCACAGAGAGGCCCGCGAGCGCAAACATACGCACACACGTACCATTTTACTGTCGTTTTCAGCCGGAGGTGGGGCTGTGTGGGCTCCCATCTGTGCACACAGCTCCATTTCCTCAGAGCTGCTACCGATCCACTGACACTTTGGAGGACAATTTGAACTGCAGGAGGAAGAAATGGTGTCCGTAGTGGCTTTATGTGCTTTCATGTAAAGGCTTCCTGTCGTATTAATCAGAGAGTGGAGGAAACGGCGATTTAGAGCGAACGCTTGTCTGTTTTTACAGCCTCTGTTGTTCTAAGCGATGAAAAAGTTGCGCCGTTTATCTCCTTCAAGTTTAAATCTGTGAGTGTACAGCTGACACTTATATACGAATATATATTATATATATAAGTCAGGAGCACTTTTTCTCCACTCAGTGTCTCTCTGCTTACGCAACCTTGGTTCTCATCACCTTCAAGTTTTGTTTATTCGTCTGTATCCTTTAAAGGGAGTGACAGCTGTGTGTGAAGGTAAATCTACTCAAGTACTGTACTTATGTTTTCAGGTTTTTGTACTCACTTATTTCAATTCAATTCTTCTTTATACACCAATGTCACTATATTCACTATTTCAGAGGCAAATATTCTAGACTTATTACAGCCACTATTCACACATTTTAAAGGCAAAATTAAAACACACTATTCACTCAAATTGAATGCGTTATTATTATTAATTATTAATTAATATTATTATAAATTAAAAACAACCTTGACTTTTGAATTTGTTGCAGTTTTGAAGTTAATTAGCTGATAATACTTTTATTTTCAGGAGACATGTCATGCTCATTTTTCAGGTTCATGATTTTATTTTAGGTTACTACTAGAACAGGTTTACCTGCTTTAGTGCTCAAAAAACACATCATTTACCTCGTACAGTCCAGTGTCTCATACTGTATCCCCCCTCTGTCATAAACGCTCTTTTTTTAGCTCCTGTCTCTTTAAGAACCTCCCTCCCAATAACCAGTATCCTCTGATTGGTCAGCTCAAACACGCTTGACACAGCATCGCCCAACAACAACAACAACAGAGCAGCTGTGCTAAATTAGTTTCTACGTGCCAAACTAGCTGCTCGGTATAATTTATGCATATATGTGACTCTGTGATGTCAAGAAGTTGCAGAAGTAAAGGCGGGACTTCTGACGAGGCGTTTCAGGAGCAGTGTTTTCTGTGGGAGAAAGCAGCTTCTGTTGGGGCGGAGATAAAAAACATGTGTCTCCTTTGAAGGCACCATATAGAGACTTTGATCAATAAAGCTTTGCATGCTTAGTCCTTCATTTTATTTCTCATACCATCCTGTAATTTACACCTTTGATGCACGCTCACTGATTTCCTGCCATCATTATCTGGGGTTGTCAATTGATATCATCTTTGAAACGGTCTCCAAAGTGGGTTTATGTGCTTTGATGTAAAGACTTGCTGCCTAATTAATCATAAAAAGTGTAGGAATGGCGATTGAGAGCAAACACTAATCTGTTTTACAGCCTCTGTTGTTGCACCATTTATACACAGTTAAAGGTGCAATATGAAAGAACTGTTGAATTCATAGCATTTCACCAAAAAAGGACGCTAACTGCTGCCATCTGTAGTTGCCATTAGCTAGTTAGCTCAGCTGGCTGTGCAGCTAGTGCGCATATTAGCTTACTCTGCCCAGGCTGGGAGCTCAGAGCACCGGGGGGAGTGTTGGTGTTGTCAGACAGTTTTGAGTTACGTATGGACTATCTGGAGAAGGCCTTTCCAGTTATCAGCAGCCAACATAGAGAAGTCAAGGCGAGGGGTATTCAGTTGGTTGCTGATCTCAATCTCTGACAAAACTGATATTTATTCACATTCTGTTGATAATGTTTGTTCATTTTTTAAATGTCTCAGACAAAAAATCCTACATATTGCACCTTTAAAATTTTAATCTGTGAGTGCAGAGCTGACTTTTTCTCCACTCTGTGTCTCTCTGCTTATGTAACCTTCACATTCAAGCTCTTTTTCTCTCTCTCTCTTCCTATCCTGCACCTATTCCAGGTACATAACTATTAGTAAATGCTGTGGCGTGGCTTCAAATCCCAAAGCATGAATATATCGGACTAAGTAGCATGTGTGCAGTCACCGAAATAAAAAATTGTTCAAGATTCATGACTAATTCAGGCCTTAAACAGGAGAATTTACTCGTACTGGAACACCATGTGGCTCCATATTTCTGCACATGATTTGTTTTGAATTATACTGCACGTCCACGGGAAAATATTGGACAACACACTGGGAGCTGTGGATATTTGATAGCGGTGGAGGTGCACAGGCAGCTGACATTGTGTGTGTGTGTCATTGTATGCGGTGGGGGGGGGGGACCGAGTCCAACGGGAGGATGAAGGTGCGGTCAGTGAGAGTTGAGCAGTTGCCCAGTCAGGATGTGTCCCGGTGGAGGAGGTCAATTCTCTTTTCTTTTCTTTTTTGTCTGTCTTTCAGTGTGATTGCACAAACAGATGGGAGCTGACATCCTAATATCAACAGGAAACACTCTCGGTTTAGTCTCTGCAGGGATATGACATCAACAGGCAACAGGAAAAACCCCGCTTCATCTCTGTGGGGACGCTCGGCAGTCAGTGTGCCGCAGG
This sequence comes from Pagrus pagrus, assembly GCF_965226575.1. Classification (NCBI taxonomy): domain Eukaryota; kingdom Metazoa; phylum Chordata; class Actinopteri; order Spariformes; family Sparidae; genus Pagrus; species Pagrus pagrus. Next base: position 2,733,879 of record NC_140200.1, on the reverse strand, counting down.
CCAAAGGAATGTAAATGAGGCTTGTCGCTTACCTGCACGGATGTGGAAATACAATAGACCCGAGCCATGAATTATTCTTGTGTACAAGCTGGACCTAAATCGTGAATGTAAATGTGTTCAGGGTTTGTTTTGCTCTTTTATGATCAGTTGTTAGGATGATGATTGAGTGGAATGAATGATTTTTTGCTCATTTCCTGCATTCCTTAGCTGCTTCACGTCACTCCACATTGTTTTTCCTTTGAGTGTGTCATGTAAGTACATATTTTCCGTCCTCCTTTGTGTTTTCTTTTTTTATATCTGCGCTGAACATTGAAATTCTGTCAAAATATCTCCAAATAAAGTCAGCAAACCCACAATAAGATTCTGTGAAAAATCTATTTTTAATTTCCGTTTTGACTTGATGTACTACAGCTGGCTGCGGCGGCTCTGCTTTGGTGTGTCTGCCGGTTTGGACAGGCTGTAAAAAGAGACGACGGGTCGTAACGCAGCCACAGAGACCGGCATGGAGCCGCTTTCAAAATGAAATGTGAGCCTGAGAAAGGTCCAAAACCGGAGCTCTGTGCAGCATGCATGTTAAAACAAACAGTAAAAGATAAGTCCGGTGATATTCTACATATTTTTTTTATCTGTCATTAAAATGAAAAGACTCAAAACAACAATGCATGAATCCCACTAATCACTGTTGTCTGTTTGCAAGCTGATATATCTTAAACTACAGAAGACACGTCGGTGAGCCTCCATGTTTTACTGGGTAACGAGTTCCTTCATTACCACGAACACACACTGAGGAGTTTATTTTGAAATACTCGTTAGCACACAAATGTGCCACTGAACGTAGTCCCCATCAAACGCACTATTTATTCTTGCTGTAGTAACGTTTGCTCGAGGTGCCCAGCTGTGTCAGGAAGTTATTTTTAAAATAGGAAGAAATGGGCTGAGTGCCACAAACATGGTGGGAAGGTTGTAAAGTACTGAGTCAGAAGGCTTTTTTGTCTTTTCATGGGGTTTGTTGACGACAATTAAAATGGAGAAGAACATCAGTTTTATCCTTTAAAGGAGTCAAGACTGTGATCAGCAGTGGCTGAATGTAGCTGTACTTCTACTGAAGCACTGTGCAAGGTCATTCTTCTACTTTTGATTTTGGAGAAGGAATTCAAAACTCAGATTTTTTTTTCTCCCATAACTGAATAAACAAGCTGTTCTCAGAGGAAACTAATGTCCTGTTTGAAGCTAGAAACGTGGCAGGGTCCGCCACATATAAACAGAGTAAAACAGTATGAAATTGTGTTACTTAGTTTGTTCAGGCATAAAAAGATATTTCTCTTCTAATTAAAATGTCTTCCCCAAAACTACATAGTGCAGCTTAACAGTTGATTTTGCTTATAATTCTTATTCTATTTAAAAGGTACCACAGTGAGTTTTTGACCAGGAGTAGTTCAGTTTATGTCCTGTCATTGTTTAATGCTATTCCGCTTATTTACAGTTGGTGGCGGGTAAACAAGAACATAAACAATGCGCTGTTTACATTTTTAGAGAATGGATCACTGAGTGTAAAGAGACCTTTTAGTTTGTGAACATGAAAACTCCACAGGGCTCCTTTAAGTATGTTTTTAAATGCAGGACTTTTACTTGTAATGGTTGTTTTTTTACATTAAGGTAGAGCTACTGCCACTACTGGTACACAGGAGCTAGAATGGGCCCGGTACTGTGGTAACAGTACCCGCCCTTGCTGTGACAGACTGTTTTTAATGTCCAAACCATGGTTACCATGGTTACAGCTTGTCTGTTTGCCCTAATAACAGACATTTAGCGTAGATGACCGTGAAAAGACATTGTCGGCATATTGAACTGAAATGTTAAAAAATCTATACATGTGCTTTTACCAACAGTTGAGCACATACTCATACACAACTGGACTTACATCCAGAAACCTGTTCCGTCCCGTCAGGTCTCCGACGGGTTCGGGTCTGGTATCTGTGCTCTAACATGAACTAACAGAAAATCTCTTGTTATGTCCTTCAAAAGGTCCAGTGTGTAGGATTTAGTGGCATCTAGCGGTGAGGTTGCAGATCAGCAACCAACTGAATACCCCTCACCTTGACTTCCCCTATGCTTGCTGCTGAAAACTGGAAAGGTCTTCTCTTGAGCCAGTATTTGGATTGTCCATTCAGGGCTACTGTTGAAACATGGTGGCACAACGTCCAGGGATGACTACTTTTCCTTGTACAACCCTGTGTATAAAAGGTTCATTCCAACACAACAAAAACACAATAATTCAAATTTTCAGGTGAGTCAAAATTATGATTATTGCATTTTTGCCAATGAATACCCCAAAATCCTACACACTGAACCTTTAATATACCTGCTTTTAACATCACATCACAGCTGATGGAGGTCCTGTGGGGAAACAACACAACACAAAAGAAAAAGTTCTACTAAACTGACACACACACGTGTCATAAGATCCACCGATGGCCACGTTATCAGTCCAGTTATTTCCCAAGCGGGTCAATCTAGCAGGCTGACGCTGGCGTGTTCTCTGCACAGTACCACCCGGTGCAACCCCGGACCCTGCTACTTAATGATGGCAGCACACAGACGCCATAACTCACTGTCCTCCCCGTCTGAGCCCTGCTATTGTATCTGAGCACCATACTGCCTCTGTATCATGTATGACAGCATGTTCTCCCACAGCAGCTCTCTTGTCACTGCGTCCAGATGACGACACGCGAACCTGCTTCAGAAGTGATGCATGCTTTCGACTGGAGCGTCCTGAGGATGTCAGGCGAGGCAGAGGGAGAGCTGCTGCAGCTACTGCTGACTCTCCCGGGACAGCTTTAATGTATCCACCTGCCAGGCGGCAATATGCCATACACTCAGCAGTCATTCAATCATTCGGCCCGACTCGCCAGATGGTATCACCTACGATAAGGCTGATGCACTGCCGGGGCACCGCGGAAAGTTTGAAGCTTTAGGCTGATCTGTAAACAAACGTAAAGCACCAATTTCATGCTGAAATGAAGATCTCACTGCGCCTTTTGTTTCATACTTTATCGGCACTGTTTGCGAGCCAGCAGCCCGCGTTGGTTTCAAGTCGAGCCAAAGCCACGGTACCACCGTAAGAATCGCTGTCAGTCTGCAGCTCCTGAGCGCCGCCTCACTGAACAGATGCCCATTGTCGTGCTGTGGGCGGTAATGAATTAAAACACCGTGTTCTCTCCTGCAGGTTAATTGTGCTGATTTGAGTGAATTGGGGGGAGCGTTTTTTGGCGGCGCTCGCAAGCTCGCAACACTTTTTTATTACGACTATATTTTCCAGAACATTAATTCTGTGGATTTTCCTTTTTTTTTACAGTATGAAGTGAAAGCAGGGAGGATACAGTATACAGGCCTGTGTGAAAGTCATTTGCTAATGAGAGCTCGTAAATAACCTGGATGGCAAGGGCCAAAGTGATTTTGGCTGCGGATACATTTACATAGCTCGGTGGCTGGAATTTTTTTTTTTTTTTTTTCCCGCACGGATTCATTTAGATCCTACGACTTCTACTGCTGCCTGTGTGTTTAGATTATTAGTTTTTAGAGGGTAAATTTCATCATGTCCGGTGGCAGTAACTCAGAAGCTGAATGAATAAGTGGTCCCAGAGCAGTTGGGTACTACCTGAGCGAGCGGAGCGGTGGTACAGTATAAATGTGTGATTTATTTCAGCAGGAAAAAAATAAATAAAAAACATGTGTTACATTGTGGAAACATTAAAGCGCAGTCGGAGCGAGCATGAAGGAGATCTGTTTCCCTCCATGTATCTTACAAACACTTATTTCCAAGGGACAATCTCTGAAGGGCAACACTACACTGATGTTCTCCCCGCTATCTGTCATGTCGTAGCATACTCATCGGCTATGAAAAGAAGCTGTGAAAACAAACAGCAGCTTACAGCGTGTCACATCTGACAGTGATCTAGCAGCCCCCGCCGAGTATCCGCAAAATCCATTTCTTTTCCAGAGAGAAAAGGGCAATTTTTTTTACAGACATCCGGAATCAAAACAAATTCCAGCCACGCTAAAGACACCTCACACATGCAATGTCAATACCATTACAGCCTTTCAATTTTCTATATGTTATGCAGGAGACTTCTTTTCCGCTGGACCGGGGCCAAGCACATATTTGAGATGTACCAATGTATGTCCTGGATCATTTAGCATTCACGGTTGAGATGATTTTCCTTTAGCACCCCTGCTGGAAGCGCTTAAACACTTTCCGTTCCCTGTGAACAGTGAGGGCCACACCTGCACCGGGCCGTGTTGTGTTTGGCATCGAGGAAGCTTTGAAAAGTGGCAATCACCGCAAAGGTAATCCCCCGAGAGGTAATTAAATTCACACATATGCAGCAGTCGTGGTAAGATGCTGCCCGAGCCACTGAAAACCATCCAAGGCAGAACAGAACAAGAGAAATGGTTTGGACAACGACTCTCAGCTTCACACACATGAGCGTCCTTCATGTTTCTGACTTCTTGTGTTTGACTCTTGTAACATGCACATTTAATCTGTTTCTGTTTTGCTCGTTCCAAGGATACCGACGGTGCGGCACAGCTGTTTACGTCTGGCCACCCAACAGAGTCTTGAGGGTGCAAGCAAAACACACGGTTAGTTAGACAACACAACAAAATGTCCTCTGTGTCAAATTTACAGCAAAATCTCACACTGACGCACAACGACTGAAGAAAACGTGGAAAATCAAACCATGAAATGTTAGGAAAGATTACTTGTGTGGCCTTTTGAGGGGAAGTCAGACAGAAACCTGTAAATGTATTAAATAAATTACCAGCTATTCATCAATTGTTGGAAAATAGCAGAATATTATTGTCAAATAAAAATGGAGGTAATTTCAAAGAAATACCAAGAAATTTCCAGACCTGTAAAATGAGGTGTTACCCCTCGTGACTGTATGCCTCAAGTTGCAGTTTAAATCCAGGTCCAATCAGACTGCAGTGAAGATTTTAAAGAGTTTTGAACTTACTGTATACTGAAGTTTATGAATCCATGCTGTCTACATTTGGAGATAAAGCTGTGTCACACGGTGCAACGACAAACCCCTGAAGCCCGATATTAGCAAAACTAATACGCTTACACACTGAGAGAAACAATCAGGTTCCTTGTATGTGTTCAAGTGTTCGTCCTATAAAGTTCTGATAGAAACACAAAGAGGCGACGGATTCTACAACGTGGATGCACCAACTCAGTTTCCAACCAAATATGAAATATGGTCCTGGTCTCCTCTTCTGTTCCTTCTGTTTCTGAGGTATGGTGTTGAAAAATAGCCAGAAAAGCATCACAAGGTCACATTGAAGTTGACCTTTTGCACTTTCATTACAACAATTAGCATATGAGTTCTTGAGTAATGTTTGGTGAAGTTACAGTGACCTTTGACCTTCTATTTCTAATCAGTTCATCTTTGAGTCAAAGAGGAAGTTTGTGCCAAATATTAAGAATTAAGATTTAAGAATGAGACAGACGGGAGGTCACAGTGACCCTCGCCTCTTCACCTTCGACCACAACAATCTAATCATTTTCTCTGAGTCCAAAGAAGACTGATGGTTGAAAGGAGGGACTGAGGGAACAACTACTTGAAAACACGACGCCTCTGGCTACGACCATCGCTGGTGTGGAGGCATGAAACTGCAGGAGGCTGCACAGAAAAGCTGGAACTAAGTTACAAGCAAAGTTTCCAGAGGACACTACAAACGAATGAACATGATGTTGCGTGGATTTGTGGTTTTTTTTTATATTTGCAGCATGTTTCATTATGTCACGTCTCAGTTATCCCCAGGTCGACTTCTCAGCAGTCTTCTTCTAAGTGCTGCTAATTTGTGGGACTGTTTTCTACCATTATGTGTCTGCTGGCAGGTGTTTGCTGTCAGGGCCACCGCGGATGAGAAGATATATACAGAAACATTGAAACTGATTAATGTCAACGCAGCAAACATGTGCAAACAACAAAACCATGGGGACCCAACACCTATTTATCCTGTTATGTTTCAAGGTCACGATTTTAAGATCGCGCAACTTAAGCGAAGCCTCGAGAAATAATACATCATGTCTCCCTCGCAGATAACGTTCGCGCTGAACTGGGCGTATAACCTTGTGAAGGGGACGTTCATGTATGTGCGGGATAAATTATACGAGCACCCTGCATGAAAAGACATTTACCTGTAACTGTGTGACACGCACGCTCTCTCTACGAGGCTCTCGGGGAGACGTTTTTGTAATCAGGAAGAAGTCGTAAATTTCCCAAATTAATAGGACACACCTGGCTGAGTCACGTGTCACCGCTGACGGGCTGTTTAAGTGACAGAGAATCGAGGTCTCTGCGGGATACGCCTCTGCACGTGCTGCAATAACCCCGGCAAAGCTGCAGCTTATTATCCGCACCCAGATAGTGTTTCTCCCCACTGGTTGCCCCCAATGACCACGGCTGTTTGTCTGTCACCCTCACTGTCTGCCTCATATCTCGCCTGTTCAGCCGCCTCGATGATACGACTCTCTCCCTTCCCCCTCGCTGTCGGTCTGTGCTGCATCTTTGAAGAGAGGAAAAGCTCTCTGTCCCAGCGAGCTATATCACACTTTAAGTGGCATTTTAGCACGATACTTGATCAGCCAAATATCAGTATGAGCTTTTCATCTCATCCATAATTCACCTGCGGGGGAGTCAGCTAAGAATAGCCAGCTTTCTGTGCTTATGGCAGATGAGCGAGAGACGCTGAGAGACAGCGAGGAGAGAGGTGACATGACGTGGATGTGAAGCCGGTACAGCAGTGTATTTTGGTGCTTTATGGTTGCCTGGGTATCCCATTATTCTTATTCATCATATGAAGACAGCCAGCAGGTCATGTTCCTCTTTTTAAATAGGAAAAAAGAAGAGTGTGTTCTAAGCTGAAGCCATCTCCACCCTCTTTCCTGCCTCATTGTGTCATTTCTTGGCTTCATCGCTCCGGAAACAAACAATTAGACAGATATAGATGAGCCAAATTCAGTTTTTCGGCTCGTGACATTGTTCTGTCCTTCCCCTCTCGCCACACGGTCAGCCAAAATTCATATCTCGTACACACACTCTTATGCAGGATGTGACTTTTTTGTACTCTGAAGTATACACAGGCATTGTTTGTCCACCTAAAACAGTCCACTTCATCAGCAGCCAAGTCTGCATACATGAGGGCACATGCAGGCTGTAAACGATGAGACGGGTAGAGACAGCTCGGTCCCCGAGGGCTGATCTGCTTTTGTCCACTCAGACGGTTCCTTTCCAGGGTGACGATACAAACGTATCTCACCATTAATCTGTTTGGACGAGATGTCAGTCAGAGCATGACACATCGCGGCCTGACAAAAGCTCTTAGACTCGCCAGTGGGAGCGAAATCAACTCCCAAATGTCTTTGGCCTTTTTTTCGTTCGCTCCAACCACGGGGCGCAGCGACCTTTTCTGGAGCCACACACACTATTCTTAGAGCCGGCGAAAAGGCTGACATTTGACCTGAATAAAAATGCATGTCTGGTCTTACTGCTGCAGTGTTGGCTGAGGAGTCACTCTGACTATAGAACGGGCTCCTCTCATCATCTCGAGATGTCTGAATCAGCACAGAAAGGCCATCGACTGACCACACTCATCCTCCCAGTGCAATTCTCACATTCCAGCAGCTGAGCAGTGAAAGTGTCAGATTGTTCGTAATGCAAATAGGATGGAAAGAGGAAGAAAAGCCTGTGAATGGGCCTGCCTCTCTTCACTGATGGAAAATAGATGATAAAAACACTGAGGAAGTTAGTCAGGGAGGGCTGAGAGTTACGCAGTCAGTGTTTAATTCATGCATACCAGGGACATAATGTGACAGTAATGCAATTTGTTCTGGGCCAACAGCCCAGTCGCACTTATCTAACAGTTACAGGCTTGATTTGTCTTTTTACCCCTCCTCTCTCAGGCCACCGTGCATTAAAGAGGCCTTTTTAACGCTCCTCACCAGGTTGGAGGACGGTGCCCTTATTAGATGTGACTGCATGATAATGAAACGGCGTAATGCAATGTCAGAGTAGTTGACACGACACAAAAGGCTAAGGCTGGCGAAATTCCTAATCAGCTCAAAATGTCACAGGGCTCACCTTGGGTCTGAATCACAGCCCGCAGGCAGATTAGTTCTCCACATCGATGTCAACCTCAAGGATGCCTCCCCTCTCTGGTCTGTCTCACAGAGTCGCTCTGACTCTTGACTTACTCCCCTCTTTTCTCCTTGACATTCATACGAGCTGAGAAGACAAAGTACGAGACATTTAAGAGGTGAAGTAGGTGCCAAGCAGCCTAAATGCTCGAATATTGTTCTCAATCTTTGAATTTAAATCAAAACCACTCGTGTCCTTCACTCTCGAGCCAGGCGGCCATTCGCTAAGCTAGTCTGCGATTTCTATGCCTGTTCACGATGTTAGAGTTAACACTTGAAATATACAAATTTCTGAAACAATGGATTCTTGATTTCACACAGTAGTTTTGCTGTCTGAAATGACATCTACAGATAACAAATGCTGTCTCTTGGTTACTTCCCACTCTTTCCAGCCCGCTTGTTTAAAACAAAATACACTTGATGGCCATCCTGAGCTTCCTGGGGAAGTCACTGGCTACGGGAAACGATTACGGGCGATGCTGCCGGTGCTTTTCAGAACTAGCGTAAGAAGCAAAGTATCATAATTTCTGACTGCCGGCACTTTCACGGCTTTAGAAGTGTTAACTAAGTGGGCTAAGCAAAAGTGTTAGTAGTATTTTTACGATAAATTCACTCACCCACATCTTCATGAATGAATATTACAGCTTACAAATCTTTCTTTGAACGAGGATTAGCATCTTGTTACCACCAAAGATGCAGGTTCTGGTTACGTGACAGGACACGTCAGAAGTTAGACCCGTAATTTACGCGTAGCTATCATGGGGCCTGGGAATGAGATGGATAAATGGCACTGCTAACTGAAACTACAGCTATGTTTGACCTGAGCAAAGAGTTAGCATCCTCACTAGCTAACGAGAATGTAAAAGGACAGTAGTTAAGACACATTTTCTGGTATTGCATGCTAGTTATGCTAAGTTGGACAATCCCTGTTTGAGGGAGGGGTTGTGCGATGTTTTCATGATACAGCTGTGCATATATTTATGTTAGTATAAATAGTTTTTTTTACACCAATATCAACACGGGCATTATGAGCTTTCAGCTAAGCTAACGCTAACAAATAGAAGCCAGATACAGTAGCCTACTGCTGAGTCATTGAACCTCTTCTCTGTTTAATAGTGGGAAAAGCTCCCAGAGGAAATACAGTGCAGTAAGAAATGTAAGCAATTTGCAATAGTTCAACATCTCTTCTGCTCCAGATGTGTATCATCTCGCCAAATAGTTTCCCCCCCGGGATGAACTGAGCGTGGATACACTCCATCCCCCTCTTCCACAATGAAAACTCCTGTGGAGAAAAAATACTTTTATCAAGTGCTATTATGAGATCTTTGGGATGATCATGCTAAAGTAATAACCAGACAATTCACCACAAACACTGTAGAAACCAATTCACTTCAGGCGGCTCTAATGTAATAGAAGATCAAGTTATCACAGCGCTCGAGCGTGGTCTGTTTATATTATTTCACCCTCAGACACAATTCACGTCCACAGTCTTGATGCAGCGCTACACCGCACCTCATTAAGTACCAAATCTGGACTTGGCTATTCGTCGGGCTACATGTCTGTGCCCAGTCTGCTCATACTGAAGCAGAACAAAAAAGCCAGCAGCTTACTTTTGCAAGGCTACAGCAGCGCCTTCACCGGCCCACTGGTCGCTGCGGAGGTAATTTCAGGGTAAAAGTTAGGACAACATATTTTTTGATAGAGAAAACAGCACAGGCACGCTCGCTTTTTTTCGAAAAAGCTGGAAGGTTATATTTATCACAGAAGCGGTGGTCATTTAGAGAGGACAGAGCGTCCAAACAAAAAACCACGAAACATCCTAATAAAACAGGAGCTACAGTCCGAGCTCGCTTCTTTTCTGTTCCTTTAATCAGCAGAGAAAACAACGCTTGTTTAAAGATTGCTATATTAATCCTGTCATTAATTTAAAAAAGCACGCTGCACAGTCGTGTGAGCACACAAAGATTTTCTGAAGCTTTAGAAAGCTGTCAGAGTAACGTGAGGCCACATTCATTAGGCCACCCAGAGAGTTTAATTGCGTCTTGTTCACTTGATTAATGTGTAACTTTTCTCACGTTCTATCTGCTACGCTCAAAGAAAATAAAATCTGTGTAATAAATCGTGAATCGCAGTTTTAATGCTGTTTGGACAATTATGGACTTATGGCAGTAGGTTGAAATTGAGAAACCCTTCATCGAGGCAGTTTTCATACTTCCCCCCCTCACCTCTCTTCCTCCTGGTCAGAAATTAACTCGCCCCAACTATCCAGGAAACCACAATTTACTCAGTCGTGGTCGTTAATATCAACATCAAATAAACATCGATCACTTCCTATGATGATCCATCACTGCTTCAACACCCGGACATTAATACTTCTTAAACATTCCAACAACTTAAATATGAAAGAAAGACAGAAAGAAAAAGCAATTATTCCCTCAACAACAACAGTCTAGAACTCACATAAAACAAATGATACCATTCAAACTTTATAAAGCAAATTATATTCCTCCAATCGTTAACCCACTCAATCAGAAACAGAAGCTTTTCTAAACAACTGAGAGATTCCCACAATATCCAGAGAGCACACTGATACTTTGGATGCATCACGCACTAAGAACTCAATAAAGACCTAAATCAAATGCCAAATAGCAAATCACCTGGACAGACGGATCACCAGCCGAATTATATTCACTCACACAATCTAAAGGCTAATTTAGACTCTGTCGAAAAATGCATCTATCATCTCTCTTCTTTATTTTGTGAATGAGCAGATACTACATTGTTAGATCTTCCCTCTTGTGATGCAGAGCAAAAAAAAATCTTTTTAGAAATAATATGGCCGGCTATCTTCTGTCTTTTATTTTCAACTTTTCACACCAGCTGCATGAATGAAATGCACAAATGGATTACCAAATGGGCCAAACAGGTCTCTGTTTTTCGCGTTCCCTGTTGGAAAGTCAATGAAACGACTACAAGGAGATGCCTGACAACAACAAAGAGAAAAAAAAATGACAACAAAGAGACACAAAATGACTTCAAGAGATACCTAACAACAACAAAGACAAACAAAATGACAAAGAGATACATATCGACAACAAAGAGATGCACAACGACAACAAAGAGATGCACAATGACAACAAAGAGATGCACAATGACTACAAAGAGAAACAAAATGACTTCAGAGAGATGCCTAACAACAACAGGCTGTTCAGATTCAGCTCCTGTCGTGACGTAACGACAGGAGTGATTTTCATAGGCCGAACACGCCCCCCTCAGAGATATCCGAGAGGGGGGCGTTCATCCCCAAGGTGAAGGTCGGTGTTTCCAGCGGTAAGCTAGCAGTGTTTCGCAATGCGGTCGCTCAGAGATAGACACGCAAATTGCTCTGCTGTTGGTTGTAAAAGTCAACATAAGTGCCTATACTCTGTCCCAGCTACAGAAGAGACAGTGGTTGCGTTTCATTTTTAACGACAACGTGCCGGCTACGGTTCCTGTAAGTCTGTTTGTGTGTGCTAACCACTTCACATCGGACTGCTTCAGTAACGAGGGTCAGTACAAAGCTGGCTTTGCCTCGACACTGACCCTCATAAAAGGATCAGTCCAAACCACACGGGACCCAGCAACTGCACCCGAGCCACAGGTGAGTGTCGCCACGTGTTGATAGTATTTACAGTTGCCTACAGTATGATGAAGTTAGCTTGAAACTGGCTAACGAGTTAGCTCCTTGGTCCGCTGTGCAACGGTGTTTGAAGCGAGTTGTTGTTAATAATATTACGAGGGAGCTTGGTTGTCACAGTGAAAAGTCTGGAGACATGTGCAGACTGGAGACAGAGACTATGCGGACAGTGTCCAAGAGTTTGGAGACTGTGTTGGAGACAAACACAGCCTTTGCTAGCTGTTTTTAGATGTTACCTGTTGCAGGTCAGTGGGGGATGGGAGCCGGGTGGTTGTGTCGGGGAGTCCTGCTGCAGCCGCAGAGTCTGTATTTCTTCAGGAGCCTCTCCTTCTGGGTCCGATTCTGGGTCAAACTGGTGTGGTTGAAGGACAGCATCTCGGTGAGCCATAGCGATACATCCACCGTAAACATTAGCACATGCTACCGCTAGCGTGAGCGGCATCCTCTCCCTGAGAGGCGCGTGTAGCAGGACGGAGCTCATTAGCATTTAAAGGTGCAGGCACAGAAACAGCTGCTCTCAGTAGAGCTCACCTGAGCGACTTTCAGACAGCTGAAGTTCAGGACCACGGATGGGTTTGGGGCAATACATTTCCAATACAGTGTTGTTGGACTTCTGACAACTGTGTGAAATTGATGAAAAAACAGTATAATATGGGACCTTTAATAAATGTTGAATTCGATGAGAACATTCACTGAGATTCACTGAAAGAAAAGTGGGGGAGAGCATCAGTTTTGCTTTGTGATTTGACGTCATTCATTTAGACTTTAATGGCAAAAAACATTTAAATCATCTGTTATGTCACATCAGAGAAACACTCGTTGTCCTGCTAATTATTACATGCTTTAAGTCAAAGTCATAATCCAGCAGTCATACGCTCCCTCCTGCTCACCTGGTTCCACATACTCTTTCTGTAAATGTCCTGTCTGAATAAATCCGTATGTAAAAGCGTAAAAGTCACCTTTGTCTGCAATTGCAAAAGCCCTCACTTAAACAGCTCGACGAAGCCAGCAGTGTTCTGCATTTTATGTCTACATTAACACAGCCATCTCAGCCCACCTGAGCAGAATAATTAAATTATATTAAATTAAATTAAATACTACCCATACAGGCACATTCATTCATCAGAAAACCTGTGTTTATAGCAGCCGTATGCAGAGAAAATTGAATTAATAGTGAACCAAGTCGAACAGTATGGGATGCTTCCTCTGGTACTGAGACAGATTTTTAAAAATGCAAATTTTTGTGAGACCGGTGCTGAGAGTCGGTCCCAAAAGCGTGGCGGAGGCAGAGCTGACAGAATGGCTGGGATGTAATTGCAGCTCCACACTCGGGAGCTGTGCAGTCAGGAGCACAGTCTTAATTCGAGAAGCACTGGCCTTGCAGCAGCTTCCTCCCTGATTGATACCGTTATTGGACCGGTCTGGTTAGCCAGTGGAAACGGCCATAAATTCCAGGCCCATTTTATCGTTAAGCTTAGTAGCCCGGGAAATAAAATTAGCTGTGTCCAATTTTGGAAAAGGCTGCATAACACTATAAATAACAATTTACAGTAGGTGATAAACGAACAAAAATGGGATTAAAAAAAGAAATACAACTTAGCTGTATTTTCTTTATGTGTGTTTTTTGTGTATTTATTGAGTGGCTTTTACTTATACAGTCTACCCATTGTTACATAATAATTAAACTCTTATTGCCTGAGCATTATTCAGGCAATTTGCTTTTGTTGTCAGCACATAAAGTCGGCATGTACGCAGAGTCTTAACTCTGTTACACATGCCAAAGGGCCCATCACAGGGAAATGACTGATGACCAGGCCTTTTTTTTTTTTTTTTTTTTTTTGCAATGCTTCCCCTGCCTGTATATATAGCACGGGCCTCGCGGTTTGTTGAGGGCGAGGATGGCTGTAGCTGCGGCTGCAGCGAGGGAGAAACAGCTCCTATTCTTAATGTCAAATGAACATGTATCCGCACTTTATCATTTTTGACTGCTCCTTATTGCTAAATCCCGAGCAGGCCGGCTGTGCTCCCCTTTCTCCCCGTGCACTGTGTTGGGTTTGAGCTGAAATCCTGCTGCGGAGGGAGCAGGACTCAGGCAAAATAAATGACATGTCCTACATCTCCCTCTTTAGGTATGTTTTCACAAAGCCCTTTGTGCGTGCATGAGTCAGTGTGTGCGTCCAAGTGTAGCGCTATGTTTGTCTCTTGGTATCCTCCCTCTGCAGACAGGGCCCTCTCACTCAGCGACATGTGTTTCTGATTACGATCCTACATTCCTCTCTCTCGCTCCCCAACAGGCTTCGACGGCGTCACGTCTCTCTGCAACTGCTGGCGATGGTGCGGTATCCCGTGAAGCCACAACGCGCGGGCGTACGATGATGCTTCCCATGCCCGATGTCTGTTTGTCTGTTGGAGGAAGCTACATTGTTAAAAGATGGTAATGTAATAAGTTGACCTCTTGACCCCAAAGTAGCTGCCTTGCAACCCTCCTCTTCAGGCTGGATGATATGTTAAGTGTGTCCCAGACAGCTTGTCAACAAACACATAGGGCAAGCCAATAAATGGCGCGCGCTGCGGTTGTTTTAACCCCAGCAGGGCAAAGCACATTAATCACAGTTAAGGCAGCGACGATGATGAGGTGTTTGGTGGTCGGCTCCAAATAGCTGGTAATGGAGCTGCAGTGTGGGGAGGTGTCTCGCTGTTGGTTCCATCTTGAGGGCAAATAGTTGTCTGTCACATGAAGCAAAAAGGCTAAATGGCAACCAGACTCAGACTCTGCTGCCGTGCTAGTGGCTCCGCGAGGCTGTACTAAGACATCAGTGTATGGTATGCTAGATGCTAACAACATTATGACAACATGCTCACAGTGAAAATGCTAATGTGCTGATGTTAAAGTTGAATAAAGATGAGTTTACCTGTAACTAGAAGGTTTACTCAGCCTGTGGAGACACTGACTTAAAACAATCAAGGACACCAATTACTTCAAAATTTCCAGGTAAAGCAAAATATTAATATAACTTTTAAAATTTACAATGTACTAAAACATATGAATTGCATTACAGAAATCGTAGGTTTACTAAAATCCAGGATGTTTCGGCCTCTACTGCTTCAAATTGACCATACTTGCATTATAAAAAATATTCTTTAAAGCAGGACGTGTTTAAAGCTGAGGCTGACGAGTCAACGCATCACTGTAGTAAATAAAATTCATCCTGCACTGTAAAAATAAATAATGCTGCCCAACTTAAAATAGATAAGTAAGTAGTTGCACAGCCTTTTTTTGATGAAATATTAAGTTAACCAAAGCCATTACTGGTTTTGGGTCAAATTATTATTCATTATTAATCTGGGTGTTCATTCAGTTTGTCTTTTCCAAGATTTTTCAGAGCAAAATGTAAAATGTTGTCTCAACTAACTTAGTTAGACCCGAAAAAAAAAGTTGACCCAACGATACAAAATGTGTTAATTCAACATTAATCAACTTAAGGTGTTTACATGTGGGTGACCAAAGGATGATTGTCTGAAGTACTTCATTTCAAGACAATCCACCTAATGGTTGTTAATTTCACTCAAAGCCACAAATATCAACCCCCGACAGTGCCACCTAAGTAAGGGATTACCGAATTCATTGGGATTCATCATCTGGTGACCATGAATGTCTACATAGCATCCCATACAATGGCTGTTGAGATACTTTAGTCTTGACTGATGAACAACAATGCTTTCCCTACAGCCACAGCACTAAGAAGACAAAGAGTTTACAGCCACGCTAGCAGCTCTGACATTTTTCCCCTGAGCTAAATGCTAACATCGACACACTATCGAGCTCAGAATGAAAACACTAAACCTGCTAATAAGCAGGTACAGTATATCACCGTGTACCAAATGTTACTGTAGTTTATTCTGGAACAAAGGGCGATGGATCAACATGCTGCTAGGACAGCTAAAATATACGACAGTGGGCTTCTTGTTCATGTTCATGCAGTAATTTCACGCGTACACAGCAGTGAAGCAGCGCTGTATTAACTGGTCTTTGAAACTCCTCCGAGTGTTATTGACCTGACACATCACTCAGCACACTGCGTGACACCGCGGCGGCTGCATATCTTCCCACTGTAGAATTTAATATCCGATTATTTATATTGAACTGAGAACTAGGTTACCTAGTTCATTCAATTCTGATACTACAACTGCGCTGACATTTGGGAGAGCAATTATTTTCAGATCTGCAGCTTCTGACTGCGACTCAGATGCAAATAAGCTGATCGTAATCCCAGCACTGTCCTACATTTAATATTTAAGTCGTGCCAAAATGATGAACCTTGGCGCGCAGTTCAGTGGCAGAGGCACTTTGGGGGGGGGGGCACACACATGCAGATAATATTTTGCTCTTTTTCTACAAACGACACCTCCCAGGGTCACACGTTGCCTGCAGCGTTTGGCATTCCAGGCGAGGCCAGGCTGCCTTACCAGGCAGAGCAGGTCTGCTGCAAGGTCGGCACACGTGGGCGATCGGTTTCACGGTGAATACCAAATGTAAAAAGCGCATCCGAACCCTGAGAGATGAGACAGGACATTAAAGCTACAGTCCCCGGAGGAAGGACGAGGATGAGGATGACGGGGAGGGGAAGAGCACCGGGGGGAGAGAAGACAGGTGGGAGTAGTTCAAAGCAGGAGAGTTTTATGAATTATGGGAGATAATGTGACTGCAGACTTCTGCAGGGGGTCCCAGTGGTGCCGGGTATCATTCTTTATGGACAGTATAACACACTTTTTTTTTTCTTTTCTTCTTCTTCTTTTTTCCACAGCAATAAATAATATACTTTTCCATGCTATCTGAAGAGTAAAAATAACAGCCCTGTCTTCCTGGAATTACTCCTGCAATGATCTCGGTTAATGTGCCATCATTTTTTAGATAATGAAATCATTTCCTCTTTCCGCAGACTGAATTAAGTGACCAGCAGCCAAAGAGAATTAAGTGACTCATCTCTCACAGAAGAAATATAATGGCGTCCTTATCCATGTAATTCAATTGCAATATCTATCCATTAATGCCACTGTTGGAGACTTGGACAGGCTAAAAGTATTATTATTGTTATTATTATAGGCCATTTCAGAAGATCATATTTGAAAGGTTTGAAATGGGCGATAAATTCACAATGTGCTCAAACACACTGATGTGTGTTAAAACATTTCTGACAAGTGTTTTTACACTATTATGTATTTAACATTACGACGTGTGAAGAGGACGTTCTGCCCTCTGTGAGGAAATCACATGTCGCTGGTGTTATGTGATATCATGTGACTCCAGTTTCTTCATATTTACGCCGTATAAAGCCGACATGGCCTCTGGGTTGGAGATGATTACTCACTGTAAGCACCTCAAGGGCTTCAAAGGAGGGTGTTTAAGTCGCAGGAGAATAAAGTTTATGGATTCTGAACACCACAGGGACTCAGGACAACAGATTTCAGTGTACAGGTGTATGAAGACCGGCTTATAATCACTCATCTACTGTCATTTTCGTGTGTGTTTTTGTGACTAGTTATTACATTTTATTTTATTAATACAACAGGGGTGTAACACAGCTAATATCTACATCTGTTTATTTCACAACAGGACCAGAAGAGTCGACAGCCGAGCGGCTCAGCGGTGCTTTGAGCTAAATCGTCCTGGCAGCATGCTAACATGGTCAGAATGAAGATGCTAACATACTGACGTCTAGCAGCCCCTGTGCTTTCACATTCAATGTCCATCAAAGATCTCGACACCACTGTAAAGACCGAGTCTCTCCGTGTATGATGGTATTATTAGTATATTATCTATATAATACTGTGAGTACAATAATACACACTTTTCCTAAACCTAACCAAACTGCAATGTCCAGAAGTCACAATATGTCAACACCGGCTGTGTTTATCAGCAAGCTTTGTTTTGAAAGTCTAACCAGATGAAGCGTATGAAATATTGATGCTAACTCGACTGCAGAGCTCTTCATCTCCATTACTGATGTTAGGTAGAGCGTCATAGTTTGAAGCTTAAAGATGCTATTTGTAAGAAAAGTAGATTTTGAGGTCTCATTCCCAACAAAAAGTGGGACGGCGGCCGACCCGTCCCACAATCGTGATGGAAATTCTGTAGAGCTGGTGAAGAAGATGCACAGGAGACCCGATGCCATAAGAAGCAGCGTTTATTGACGAGCTCAATCAAGGAGAATTATAGCGATCAGTACAGTGTGTGTCAACCACTGACGAGCATCCTGATCAGTAGTCTATTTAACCTATCGCTGGATGTCCGGATGAGGTCGTCTAGTTTGGACTCAAAAATCAACTTTTCTCACAAATGGCACCTTTAAGGCCAAACTGCTGCATTCGACAAGTTGGGAGTGAGAACATGTTATTTGTTCATATGTGAATAATTGAATCATATTCATTTAAAGTTTGTTGGTCGTTAACAAATGTTCTGCTTTCAAACACACTCCTGTTTCATAACACGGCTTTCATGTGTTGGAGTATTTACTTGCGTTTATTATTTTGCAACTTCTGCTCTAAAGTGGAAACTCTCCATCATGTTCAAACATCCTTTATGCTTTTTTTCTCAACCAGCTTTGAACTTTTAACTTTAAAGGAATGTTTCTAATCCTCTGTGAATGTGTTTTTAAACGTATTCACAGATCGCCTGCTCATATTCGAAGCCCTTGCTCTAAGACTACAACGCTTCATCGTTGTTAAATATTTATCGAGGTTTGTAAAGCCATTTGTTGCAATTAGGGTTGAAGAGAAGATATACGTGGTGAGCGCATTCGGCTTTATCTTATCGGATAGTCTAATTTGTATTCCTCCTCTGCTCGTCTCCTGATGATACTTGAGGAGAACGAGATAATGGATGATTAATGAAAATAAAGGATAATGGCTGATGCAGTATTGGGTTTATATTTGTCTCTGGTCAGGTGAGTTTGTTTCTGTTTCTAACTGAACAGCTTTGAATAAACCAGCTTTATATAGGTTTACCACATAAATCATGCAAAACAAATATGGCCACCTTTCCACGAAACAAGCAGCTGTCAGTGTACAACATGGTGATTTTATGTATGTGCCTGTGCATGGGTACATATATACTGTAGATGCTGAATTTCTCATATGAATGCATATATGTGAGCGCGTGTATTTACACATTAATGACTGTGTAGAAAGCTGACATCTTCCTTCACAGCCTGGTTTGATCTTAGCTCAGATAGACGACACAGAGCTCATCCCTGTCGCTTTGCTTCTGTTTCTCCGGGTAACATGTCAAGTGCCTGACAATCACAGGCGCAATGTTCAGAGCGAGAGTTTCAGTCTTCAACCTCCTGGATATATGCTGCATTTTGTGGTACTGGAGTCTCTAGTGTCTCTGGTTTATATTTGTAAGAGTATCTTTACAATATACGACTGCACAAAGTATTTGACAAATGAAATGTTTGACCTGAAGGTGCCACCATATATTCTCACTCCGGATTCGACAAATACAGCAGCTTGTTCAGCGGCCTTAAGATTCAAACTATGACGCTCTACCGACCCTCCTTGCATCAGTTCTGGACGTGAGTGCCTCCGTGGTCGAGATGGCAATAATACGTAAATGCAACACCAGTTAGACTTTCAAAATAAAGCTAGCCGACAAACTTGGAAGCGTAAGGCCACTGACGAGGCTGCCATGTTTGAAGTATTGGGCTGAGATAAACTAAACAGGAAATCACCAGATTTCATAGAGACCGCAAATGTTTCCACCACATTTCATGGTAATTAATTTAACATGGGTCGAGACCTTTCACTCCGAGCCACCGAACAGCTCCACTGATTGGCATTCGTGATATTCATGACAAACCATTAATCTGTTGTCGAGGCCGGTCACTAAAAACCAAAAATGTCGACCTCACAATGACACTAGAGGAAACATCACTGGATCACAGGCTGTTAGCTTTAATCTCATGGGACTGTGAGTCGGAACCATATTCCACGGTAATCCATCCAATAGTTGTTGAGATATTTCACTAAAAACAACCCCAAAAATGACAACCCCGTCAGCTTTCATCTCTGTGGTCCATGATTGTCGCGCAAAATTTCACACCAATCCATCCAATGTTTGTAAGTGGTGGGCCGACCACCCGACTGCCAGACCGACTGGGATAAAGACATTTGATTTACAGCATCGAGTTGTAACTGAATACTCTGTACAAGAACCATCAAGGTTTTGGACTTCTCTCAATTTCCCAGTGGGAAGCCAGAGCTCAGTCACATTGTCAAGTCATTATGCTGAATTTTCAACGGATTTCAATTCTGTCCACTTTTGGGTTTTCTTACAGGACTTTGGCAGCCCCCGTTATGAAGCAATTCCAGTGCCGAATTGGCTGTCAGAACACAAGTGGTCGCAGCTCATCTATGGTTTTGGCACTCTTTGGAGACAAGTTCTCTGAGAAAATTAGTTTCATTCATTGTTCCCACCATCGTTACAAGACTCCCGGTCCCTTCTGCTGAAAAGGCCCCTCCACAGCATGACGCTGCCACCACCATGCTTCGCGGTAGGAGTGCTATTAGACGGGTAATGAGCTGTGCCCGGTTTCCGCCTGACGGAGAGCTTTGTTTTATGGCTGACAGTTCGGTTTCCACAACAGATTCTGCCTCTCGCTCCCTTCGAGAGTCTCTCAAGTGCCTTTTTTTTGCCATGTCCAGGCTGCTGCCTTAACCTCTTCACCTGGAAGTGGCTCCCTTCAGGCTACTCGGCTGTGCAGCTCAGCTTCAGAGAGTATTGTGGTGACTGTGGCTCATCCAGCAACACCTCCTGTGACATCAAGCAGCTCTGTAGTTCTGTCAGACAGCTGTTTGGATTCTTGGTTCACCTCCCTGACTGAGGTCTTTCTTGGCTGGCTGTTCAGGTTGGATGGACTACCAGGAGGAGTCTGGGTATTTCCCTTGTTTTTTTTCTTTTCCTTTTCCAACTGTCTAATGCTGCTGAAATCTTGACACAGAAACTACTAGAGGCCTCTCCTTAGGTGGTCTATACCTCCTCACAGTTATGTATCTGAGCTCCACTTCCAATTCTCAGGGCTGGATGATAGTATTCCTCTCTTGATAGCCATTTCTCGGACCTTATACCAGCACTGAAGTAGTTTCATGACCATTGCCACACAGCTCTGGTGCGTAGCTCACCGATAATAAAATAAATCCACTTTAATTTCCGGTGTAAAGCCACGAAATGTGTAAGAAAAGAAACCAAGGTGCTTGAATACCGAGGTGCTGTATTACCATCAGGTGTTGGGACTTTTCCTGGCAATTAGATCCACACACCTCACAGCTGAAGGTCAGCACCAGCTTGTTCAAAGCTATTCTGAGCCATCGACTTTCTCCAATGCCTCCTTTCACAGGACCGACGGGTTTTGTGGGCCCAGAGCATCGCAACCGCAGCACACTGAGGTGGCCGTGGAAGCAAATGGTGACCCAGCACCCAATTAACACACTTCATGACGGTGTTTCATTTGCATTGAGCGGCTCGGTCGCAACACAGTCAAGCTCCTATTGAACCCTCGAATGCAGGTAACCATTCATAAACTGCAGCATGGAAACTAATGAGCTCCGATGATGATGCTAAAAAAAAGTAGGTAAATTCAGTTTGAGCATCGTGCTGAGAGTCTCTGTAAGGCAGAGTTACAGTAATCATGAAGAGCTGGTGCCTTGATTGATTTCCACCAGCCGTGACATGTAAAGTATCAGTGACAGCATGTAGCTACTCTGTGTTAGCAGTTGTTATTGATTGAAAATGGCATAAGACTTCGGAAGTGTCAGCTGATGTGTGACACTGTGAATGTGTTAACTGAAGCAGGAGAAGTGTCAGTAAGAAGTACAAAAGTCATACTTGAGCAAAAGAAAAGATGTGATGAAATATTATTTTGGTTAAAGTGAACGCCACCCATACAAATAGTACTCGAGGTAAAGTATCTGTTACTAAAAGTACTTTCTTTGGGGCTGATGCATCATGTACTCTGCATTTTCTTTGACCTTCTTTTGATCAGGGAAGGGTTGACTGAGAGCGATGTTCACATTCACACCAGGAAGCTGCTCAGTACAAACACAGTCTGATCTGTCGGTCACAGCGAGCAGCTCCACTGGAGCGGTCGGAGTTAAGGGGCCTCGCTCAAGGTCACCTCAGTGGTGGTAACGAGGGTGGAGCAGGCGCTGCCTTTCACTTTCCCAACCCAGATTCAACCTGCCGATCCGGGGATTTGAACCTGGCGTCACAAGCTCGCTTCTCTAACCCTTTAGGCCACGGCTGCCCCAAAAATTAAAGCTGCGTTAAGCGTTGTCGTCATTTTAGCTAACTTCTAACTCCCTCCTTTCTATGTCACCTCATGAACGTGCTGCCGTAATCGCCAGAAATAGCAGCAAATATGAAAATCCTGCTCTGGACTGATTGGATAAAGCTGGCAGGGATACCAGAAAATGTCTTTTCACTTTTACTGCATGACCAGGGGGAGGAGAGGCACGGGTTACTGACCAAACACTCTATAACAACAATCATTTTAATCAAAATATATCACTTACAGTCACTTTAACTATAGTTCCTAAAGGTAGCAAATACATCTAGTGGTGTAAAAGTACAACTTTGTCTACAAAATATAGTGGAGTGACAGGATAGAGTAGCAGGAAATGGAAATACTAAGTACGGTAGCTTAAAATAGTAACAAGTACTGTACCTGAGTAAAAAACTGTGCATGTTCATGTTAACGTGTTGGAGAGCAGACGGGGTTGTGTGTGAGGCCTCTCACGCTTGTTTCTCCTCGTATTTTATCTTTCCTTCGAGACCTGAAACATGCACTTCCTCTCTCCCTCAGGAGCGATGAGAATTTAAATTAATTACAAAAAACCAGAAGACCATGAAGACCGAGACCACCGGTAGACATGTGCATATGGTGTCTGATGTGTGTACGTGCGAATGTGCGAGACGTACGTTTAAGGCAAGTGTGGTCAAAGCGTTCTTTGACTACTCAAGTGTGCGTTTCCATTGTCTAAAAGAGCATCTGTGTGTGTCTTTCAGTGTGTGTGTGTGTGTGTGTGTGTGTGTGTGTGTCAGGGCCGGACCAGTTGGCGGCCTGTGCCAGGTGTGATTTCATTCTCGCAGCAGTCACGGGTCTGTGAGATCGCTTTAGACACAGCTTCTACCACCCACTGGCAGACGACGGTGCGCTCCTCCCTCCCAGACTGTGTGTGTGTGTGCACGGGTGGGTGTCAGTGTACAGTATATCTGTCATCTGTGTGTGTGTGTGTGTGTGTGTGTGTCATTGTCACCTTGTAACTGTGTTATTTAGGTTTGTATTTCATCCTGTGTTCGATCTGCCTCCAGGCGGTTTGAGTGTGTGTTTTGCTCTTACGTGGACAAAGATGTTTGCGGCCGTCCGTGTCGGCGGAGCTGTACAAGGACGAAAAGTGTTGTAACGCCGTGTGTGTGTGTCCATTAGTGGTGGGGGGAACCAGAGGGAGGCCCAGGGGCTTTTACGAGGTCAGCTTCCTGCAGAGTGGAACGCTTAGAGGGAGATAATAATAGCCAGGTCAAGATTCAATTATTTGCCTGGGGATTAACCTTATGGGGTCTTTCAGGAAGGTCAGCGGGTGGTGAGGGGTTTCAGGCTCCTGAAACAGAAGCCACTTACAAAGCGCTTTTATTATTGTTAAGTCCCCCCGATCGTAAAGATTACGGAAGCTGCCAGTGCAGGACGGAGAGCTACAGGTCAGACAGATTTGTGTGTGTTAAATTAAAGATTTTTTTTTTTTGTTTAATTCTGCAGCAGCACTCAATGATTTTCAGCTCACGGACTAAACTAATATATTTAAAAATGAAGTCAAAATAAAATAAAGTTCTTTTTTAATGAGAGGCTCCAAGGGCGAACAGATATCCTATCTGGTAACGTAGGGACGCCAGGTCTGTGAGTCATTTCTATTGATGGATCATTATTAAAAATGGCACCTTCAAACATAAGCTGTCGACAGAAGGCTAATTTAACCTTACGCTGACATTTAGATAAGCAGAGCAAATGACAATGTGGGAACTGCGACATGTTTAGCTGGGTTAGGTGATATAACAGTGTTCCAAGGTAACTTTTACCCTCCGTCAGGTTGTACCGATCGTGTTATTGCTGGCAGTGTTGTGAATGATCGTTATAGACTGAAGGACGTGTCAGTTAAGCTACAGAGCTTAGGATAAAGCTCAGATTTCCCAGGTGTGAGTAAACATGTCGTCAGCTTTCGAGGCCGTCAGTCATTTTCCATCTTATGAGTGATTTGTGTGTGATAGCAGACCTGTGATTGGCCTATGATACTTCCTATCATATGGCTGGGGTGCAAACACGAGGGGGCTCCGGCTAAAGAGCACAAGGTCGTTCAGCTAAAACAAGTTGAGCCCGGTTCAACTTTTGGCATCAACATCCTCTGTCAGGGCCCCGCTTCGTAAATATATGCAACACCATCTTTTCTAGAATTATCATGACGAAAGATAAAATGATTTCCGCGGTGATGACTTTCAGAATTGGTAAATTCCTGTCTCACAGTATAATAAACCACTTCGCAATGATGTAGCATCTGAGCAAGCTGTCAGACCCCTCAGAAAAAAGTGAGACGTCTCACTCCTTAGCAACTTTCACACTATCAGCTATGAAAAAAACGTCCATCGTTCCCTGTTTTTCCGGCGCCTTCATCATGTCGAATGTGAAACATGTCTTGTTTGCCGCTGGCGTATTTTTGCTAATGAACTGTCAGTGCAGCCAGGTAACATTCCTCCTACATTATTAATTACATTGGATTCACTGGATACATGTTCTCTTAATATTTTATTAACTGAATTTCCAGAAAATAGTTTATATGATAATATATGTTGGTATATTATAACATTCAACTGACCTTTAATAGAAGATATTTTTCACATTGCCTTCCAACATCTTATAGGTTAATTACAGCTTGCATCTTATTTTGGAAGGTTTGACCATCATTTAAATCAGTCATGCAGTTATTCTCTGGTTAATGTCTGAGGAAGTCAGATGAGAGTCAGCTCACAGTCGCCATCTTAGGTTGCATTAAAGGGCCATTGTACGAAGATTTGATGAGTAACTGGCTGGCTGACTGAGCCTCGTCATGAGATCTGTGAGTGTTGGCTGAATATCTGTTCTGCTTTGTTTGGAAGTTTTCGAAACTGAGAGTGAGCACATCTAACTTTAGCTAACCCCTAAACAATCTGTCACTGCACAGGGAAAGTGTGTGTGTGTGTGTGTGTGTGTGTGCACAGCAGGTCAAAGTTGAACCAGGAAGTGGGTCTGTAAACTGTGATTGATGTTAACAGCGGACGACCTTCGGTGATAAATGTCGCCGTGTGCCTTTGTTTTCTCTTCCAAATAAGTTCAGATAACCTTGAGGTTGGTCTGAAAAGTCGTGTGATCGTCTGACTGCTTACGTTTCTTCACATTCCTTTAAACAATGTTTCCCTACTCGTCGATCTGAAACGCTGCTCAGTGCGGCGTTATTATCACAGCTTAGAGAAGCTGGGCTTTTGACAGGAAGCGTGTTTGATCCCTGGACCGGCTGGATAAATCTCTGTGTGGAAAGTGAGAGATCAAAACCATCGCTTATGTTTTTATACATGGTTTTTTTAAGCAAATAACCCCCAGCTGCCCCCAGTGAAGCTGCTCTGTGCCCAACAAATCAGACTGTGGTTGAACTGGGCAGCTTCCAGGTGTGAATGTGCACAGTTGTGTGAACAGGGCCCCTCTATAAAGACCAGCTGGGAAGCTTCCCTGCGTAGATGAGGTTAAATAAATGTTGATCCACTACAAAAACAACACCCGTGTTGTAATTAAGGAGAATTAGCTTTTAAGATGAAGCAGCACTTCCTGAGCTCGAGGCCGGGAGTTGACCGTTGGATAACTTAGCCCCTTTCCACACACAGATTGTTAATCCTGGGTTAACTTAAGACCAGGATTCAACAGTTCACACTGCGCTTTTACCAGCCCCTGGGTTAAATAGTCTGTTGAAACACACAGCTAATGTTAACATCTGAGGAATGTTGTGTGATAAGTCTGTTTGCTTTAGTCCTGTTTCACGCATCCACCTCTTAGCTCCGTGTTTGGTTGATTTTCAGGGGATAACCTCACAACCTGCAGGCGAACCTGCTCCAGAGCTGGCTGAAGTTATTTTTTGGCCGCTTGGGAACGTGCCAGTGTGAAAGCTTTCTTAGCCCGGTGCTAAGTGTGTTGTGAAATGCAAAATATAAGAATAAACCACCTGCGAAAGGTCATTCCAAAAAAATAGGGAAATGGGGTTCAGTGTCTTGCTCAAAGACACTTCGACATGCGGCTGGGGGAGCCGGGCATTCAAACCAGAAACCTCCCAACGACCCGCTCTACCTCCTGAGCTACAGCTGCCACTAGCTACAGCCTCTGTAGCTGTTGTTAGCTAGTTAGCTCTGTTAGCTGTGCAGCTAGTGGTCCAGAACGGGAGCTGGGAATAGTAGGCTATTACGAGACAGGAGGGGCCGAGGCTAGCACGCTAATTTCAGTATCTGTAAGACAACACACAGACGTCTTGGACTGGACATTAAAACCTAATTTCTTCAAACATTTTTCAGTTAATTTCTTACAACCTGCAGCATTTACAAGCCTTTTTTCTGCCAGTTGTCGAGGAGGCCACGAGCAGGAACGTTGCTGTTACACACATGAATATCTGAGCCAGCAGGAGGGCCATAAACACACACACATATGCACACATTTACACACTATCACTTACACCCTGTATCCGTCACTGTACAGTGTTGCGAGATGAAAGATGAGCCTGTGAACTTCACAAGAGAGGAACACTCATACCGTCAGAGGCGGCCAATTGATGCGAGTGAATTAATCATCCGCAGCTCGCCATCCAAAATACTTGTGCGTGAGCTAATGGAAGAACTCCTCCAGCATGAGGAGAGAAATTAATGCGTTGATGAGCAACGTCCCAGATATTTACAGGCCAAATCCAGAGGCCTGCAGACTGTTCCACTACCTGCCTGTCAGCCACCTCGTCATCCTGCTCTGTTTTTCTGTCTATTTCTGTCTCCCTCCGTCCATCTCTCTCCCCCGTCTCTCTCTCTCTCTCTCTCTCTCTCTCTCTCTCTC
Organism: Pagrus pagrus; assembly: GCF_965226575.1. Taxonomy (NCBI): domain Eukaryota; kingdom Metazoa; phylum Chordata; class Actinopteri; order Spariformes; family Sparidae; genus Pagrus; species Pagrus pagrus. The sequence goes on along the minus strand of NC_140200.1, from coordinate 2,706,839 downwards.
TCTCTCTCTCTCCCGCATTCTCGCTCGCTCAATGAAGTCTTGGCTACGAGAAAGAGAGATGAAAAGAAAACAAAATGGCTTTTGATCCGGCAGCCTTGTGTTACAGCTCTGTCAGAGAGCATTACCCTGATAACCCCCGACCAAAAAAAAATAAAATCATCCGCGGGGTATCAAAGCCAAACACCCAGAGCTTTTAATGTGCAGACTGTTAATGCATAGGCACAGAGTATGGAGCGGCAGAACAGACATGACATCCCTGCCAAGAACATTTTTCATTTTATTTTCTCTCTTGGTCATTTTTCTTTCTTCGTGTTTCCTACAAGCCGGCAGGACGAAGTCATCTGAATTCAGCCAACAGCGTTTTCGGTTAAGATTGCTCTGATCAAATAACTGTGAACTGCACGCAATGTTGCATCGTTGGCAGTTATAGTGTTTCATGTTTGACATACTCAGTGAGAGAGGAGAGCGATATTACCCTCCTGTTATGCGGAGAACAGAGGAAAGTAAAGCGGGGACCTTTGAAACTGCCAGGAAGATGAATTTACTTCACCGCTGTGAGACGAACACCTTCTCTGTAACCTCGTTTCAAACTCAGAGACATTTGAATTTTCTTTACGAGCGACCGTCTGATCTGTTCTGTCTATCTCTGGGTCAGACAGGTGAGGTCACCTTGTGTTTAAGTTACAAACAACAGCAGATTGTGTGTGCAGGCGAGAGTGTTTGGTATTTTTGGTTTTGTAAAGATTGTGTTCAGCATATTTGCATGAACAGCCCTTCAGCGGCGCAGCTTCAACGCCCGTCCTCCTCAGGAATCAGTGCTATTTTGTCATGTGCAACAAAAGCTTGACCGTGGAGCGTTTCAAAATAAAGAAATAAATAAATAAACGGCCGCCAATTATTTTCGAATTCGCTTTATCCGAGTCCACACTTTAGCCGCACTTGAATGAATGAACTGCTGAGGAGTTGTGCAGCGCCGGCGAAAAACAAGAGAGTGAAGAGTCAAGCAGCTTGCTGGAAAAGAATAATGCCGGGGTGGAACGAGGAGCTGGAGAGGCACAGACGAGTGCTGCAGGAGCACAAAGTTTGAGTGTGTAGCAAATAACACAGTGTACACTGTGCTTTTTTTGTTTTTTTTTCAATACAGTGCAGGCAGCCAGACAATGCTTTGCTCTGGTGGCCCTGAAGGCACCATGATGCACACGTGATGTTTCATAATTTTTGACAATCCTAAAAGACAACACTATTTAGAGCTTTATTGCCCGGCTGACATCAGGGGAGGGCGAACAAAACATTTTCCTTTCACACCTGTAGTTTGGTTCACTTGGTCCAGAACAAGGCAACAACTAAGACACATTATTATTATTGCCTTTCAGTCTGTGGTCTGAGTCCACCTCAGAGGAGGGGTGACACAAGAAGACGAAAAATTGTATGTAAGCCATGTTGTCACAAGTAGAGTATCACATTAGAAAGGCAAAAAAAAAGCTTGTTTAAGGCGGCTTTTGAAGAGTTAATGCTCTTAATGGGAGATTAAACCAGTTCTGATGTAGTGAACATCTAGACTGACCTGTTCCTCCTTCCTTCCACTATCTGCGTGAACTGTTTTCAAAAACCCCAACGCTACTTGAAGCAACCGCTGGTCATAGCCGCCCAAGACAATTGTGATTGGTTTAAAAGACATGCAAACACGCCAGAGCAGTTTTCCCCCCTATCCCAGAATGTCAGCGGGTGCAGTCAGACCTTTCTCCAGCACCGACACAGTGCTGTGCAGATGTGTCTGGCTCTGAGAGACTGGTGAACATTTCACTCACATGACTGATCAGATATTTTCACTCCGGGAGAAGAACTGTTTCTATCATCTAGATGGCAAGACAATCCGTCCATATATTACATATTTTATGACGGAGAACAAAACTTGAAAATCTCTCCAGCTTGTGTTAACCACAGACCTTTTTTAATACATCAAATGGAAAACCCACTCAAAAAAGAGACGAGGCAGCCGGAAGTGCCAAAAAAGCTAACTTTGTGTTTTGGGACTCGTTCCTGCAGCCCTCCTGTTGACTTCCACAGAGTTCATGAGGAAATAACGATTATGAGCATTTTTATGGCCACATTTCATAAATAAAGACAAAAAGTTTAGTGTTACATATGATGGTTACTGGGTGAAACTCTTCCAGCTGTCTGGGCCGACGTATCTGGCTCTGCTCTGTAAAAACAGGCCTATGATAATGGGATTTATGTTGAGCAGCGGTCATATATTATGGTAAAGCTGCTGCGGGTTATTTAGTGACCGTCCAGTTATTCCTCCCAACTCCCGTACACTCTGGGGGCCTGGTTTTCCTGCCTGTTACTAGACCTGACAACACCATGTAATAGTTCTTTACTGCCCCACAGGAACCCTGCACAACTCAACCCTCGTCCTCCTCCTGCCTGAGAAAGTACGACAGTGTCCAGAGACTGTGGCTTTAAACTTGTGAGCACAATTCAATTTAAACGACAGCAGCCATTATTAGTTCGGTGAAATAAATAAACAAGTCACATCATCACATCATCGTGTCAAACATGGCTAATTAAAGATTTAATCAAAACGTCACCTACATGAATGATGGCGTGGCTTTGTGTTAGCACGGCGGCCGCCGCGGGGAATGATTTGCATTTCACTAATAGTTCATCGTCCGCCCTAATGTCCAGAGCAGGACGCCGGGTATCATCGTTCTCAGGCTTCAGGCAGGCTTTTATCAACAACTTCCTGTAAGCTTTTACTCTGTTACTCTCAGCGGGCAGAGACGGAGTTAAAATAACTTAACATGAAAAAATTAACTGTGTGGAGCCGTTACATCATCGGCCCTAATCTGTCACTGTGTGGGTAGCTGTGCTGCAGCAGCTGAAGCACCAGGCCATTAGAAGTGTATTACTTTTTTATTACACCAATTCTACAGCAAAGACTCAGTAATGAGCATTTTTTTTTTTTTTTTTTTACATTTTATTTTGTGAATGCTCCTCCGTATCTTTTCGAACTGCAAATGGAAATGTGTGTCTGATTGTGAAAAAGCAACAACATGATGATGTCGTCCCCGTGGAGGAAAAACACAAACATAAAATAAATATAAGTATTGTAACTCATGGAAAAAATAATAGATTATAAAATGAATTTAAATGAGGTGATTAGTTTCAGAATAAGAAACAAAAAGGATGAAAAACAATAAATATCAATAATAGTAAAGACAATGACCAAGGCCTAAACACTTAATGTATTTTTTTTGTAATAGACTGCTTACTAAAATACAAAAAATACATTTTATGTGCCAAGGGATCGGAGATAGAGCTAGAGAAAACAGACACGGTCGACCCAACAGCATCAGGAAGTACATTCAGGTTGAGTTTTAAAGCCACGATGTGTAGGATTTAATCAGTTTTAATTACCGTAGGTCTAACGGTATAAAAAACATTTAAAAACAGGAACCTGAAGACTTATCAGTTTAGTTTTGTTAACTTTTTTCTCCAACATTTTTATTTCGTATGTCTCTGAAGCATCGTCTTTGTACAGTTACCGTGGCTGACAGTATTGTCCTTGTGTACTGAATGGTTAGCAGAAAAAGGAAGGCTACTGGTTCCCTGTTTGTCCCAGACAGTAACACAATAGACTCACTCTCCTTGGAGAATACAATGCCAGTCATTGTTGAAGATAATGTTCACTGCATGGTCCCTCACTTGCTCGCTAGCTTGAGATAAGCAGCTAAAAATATTGGCTGAAAGATGTTATATGTCTGCAGCGAGCATGTTGTGTCCCTGCTGTGCATCTCATCTACGTTCATTAAAAGAAGACAAACAAATGGCACTGGAGACAATGGAAAGATGTTATCGCTCTTCTCTCGACTGGCTTCGGTCACAGTGTGATTAAGCAGCTGGAACCTGCCGGTGGTGTTAATCTCCTCCCGTTGATCTGATTGGCTAAAGTGCGTCCACCCCTGCCAGGTATTTTTTGCAAGTCCCTGGTCTTGTCCAAAGTTTCTAGTGACTCCTTTCCAGATTTACCAATCGAGAGCACACAATTTGTTCGTAATCGTTTTTTTCTCCGACAATTGTGAATACATTTTGTCATCGTTTGACAACATGTGATTGTTTTTCTGCCCACATTAAATGTGCAGGATTAGCAGTAGTCCATCATTTTCCCACTGAGTCGTATCCCCTGTGCCGACGCCGCCGCTACGACCCGTGATCGCGTTCCGGTCTTCTGGATCCTCCGTCATACGACATCTACAGCTGGCAAATTGTCACATTCAATAAATGTCAATCAAACCCTCAATAGGATCCCCGACCGCGTCCGTTATTGGCGGTGTATAATCCAGTCTTTAAACATTTTTTTCCAGCGACTGCCAGACGTGAAGTTTTCTCATCGACTCTGGGGTCATGCTATGGGAAGTGTTGGAATAGCGCTGTGAGCTGAGATGTCATTACTGACTCTTTGCTGCTGTTCCCATTATAAAAGATCAAGTGAAACAGCAGCTGCTTTGCTGCCTCTGGAAAGCTGTGATAATAATTGTGTGTGGTTTGAGTGTGTGTGCATGCGTCATTTGTGTGTGTGTGTGTGTGTGTGTGTGTGTGTGTGTGTGTTTGGGAGAGCGCTGCATGAGTCTGAGAACGAGAAGACAGAATCATAAAAACAGAGTTTTACGGCTCTTGTCAGTCGTACAGTATCATTTCACCTAAATGCTCGACTCCATAAAAGGAAAGAAATGTTTTCCAATATAAGCAGAAGCGGTAAGAAGTTTTGGACATACTATACCATCCACTGACAGATGCATCAACCTATACCGGATCATCTCAAGGTCAAAGGTAATTTTCAGTGTAAGGTAATACACTCCTCCGAGCTGTTTAATATGGCGGTCGTATCATGCTGAGTTAGCCTTTAAAGCCCGACCGCCATTACTTTCTCAGAGTGAGTGATGAGAGACCACAGTCAGAAGCATGTGTAATGCCAGAGTCGGCCGAAGTCGGTCTTTTCCTGTTATTGCTTCATATACTATATAATATAAATTTCACATAAACAATTATTATCTCCACCCAGATAGATTTCCCCCCCGCTTTTAGAAACACATGCGAGCCCGAAAGGATCAGATCCAACCACAAGCTTTTCTCTCCGTCCAGAACCTCAGACGGTTCTTTAGCGGCGTCTAAATAAATAATAAGAATGTAATGAAATGCTTATTGGAGCTGCCTTTTCCTCATAAAGAATATTTTCAGAGTGACTCTGCAGCTGTAAAATCAAATAATTATTTGAACTGCGCTAAAAGCAACATGTCATCATCCAATCAGTACAGAATGCAGACGCAGTGGTTTGTCCACACGTACAAGGATGTTTCTGAAAACGAAGCTTTCTCTATGCATTCGGCCGTCAGACACACGGAAAGGTCACTGACAACTGACATTTCTGAAAACAACTTCCAGCGTGAAGACGTTCAGAATCTCTCGATCAGCATCATCATCATCCTGATGACCATCCGGGATGGTTCTGTGAGGAGAAGTCATGGTGCCGGCCTCATATATAGTATGTCCTGTAACTAAGCAACCAACATCCAGTCATCAGCCATTAGCAGGTTAGCTTAGCATCGTGTAAAGACTGCAAATGGGGGGTTAGGGGTAATTTCATTTCATGAGAATGAAATAATCATGAACAATATTTCCTGTAAAACCATAAACTGTTTTTTTTAGACTTTTGAACCATTTGTTTAATAGCGAGCCTCAGAGATGCTGTTAGCCAGATTTTGTTATCTTCAGGCTAGTTGTATTCACCCATTTTCAGTCTTTCTGCTAAGCTAAGCTAACTGGATGCCGTCTGGAGCTTCATATTTAACATGCAGATATTAGGCGTCATCATTAGCATATTGTCTGACTTTAGACAAGTTAGCTAATAAACACATTTTCTAAAATGTCATAATATTTCTACACATTTATTTGTGTGATTGTGTTACATTACATTTTTGTAAAGGTAGTAGAAGTTGTTGTCATGGTTTTGCATTCTCTCCTGTAAGAGCTGTCCACACTTTCAAATTCATACATTTCAGCATTTATTTTCACAGAATAAATACAAATTTACCATAAAGTCTGGCAATTACGACATTCTGAGAGCAAATTTCTCAGACAACATTTGGTTGTCTGGTTAACTGATGGCACCAGGGAGCGGCAGCTGGAGGTTTCATAGGTTCATGTAGACAGTTTAACCTCAATAAGACCGGAGCTCGGCACGTATCCAATAACCAGGTTACCACATGTGCACGTAAACCTCTGGTATTGACTTTGTCTTAACAGGCAGTGAAGAGGTGGGCCGGCAATTATACCCTGTCAATGCTCTGCTCCACTTTCACTCCTGACATCACTGACATGGTTTTGGCGCTGCACACCAGAAAAACTGGATTTGAAATGAAACACCGACTCTGAGGTTAATGTGCCAACTTTCAGCTTTAATTCGAGGGTGTGCCTCCTTTGAGGTCGTCACCCAGTTTAAAGACATACTTAGTTGGATTGAAGTGAAGTGACTGACTTGGCGAATGAAGAACATTCAGCTGTCTGACCCCTGAGAGCCTTTCTGAATGTTCGGATTAACTTTTTACTATTATTGGGTGAAACGCCCTGAAACTTTCACAAAAAGCAACTCAACTCTTGAACTTCATAGTCATTCTGAATCCAATGTGTGAGAGTGAAGCAAAAACAAACCTACCAAATAATTATTGTTTCAATCATTTGATTTAGTTTCAGTGAAGGACATCACACCAGTGGATTTCCCTCCTTTCCTTTTTCCTTTGTCTGACCAGGATCCATCACATGAACGTTTATGCAGATGCCTTCTCAGCCCCATTTAATGCCTCTGCAGCAACCAGAACACACCAGCGGATCAGAGAGAGGCTCTTCAGTTTGATGCAGTGACTCTGCTGATTAAGCAAAGAACAGAGTCACAACGTCGGGCGCAAAACCCTTTTTATCCCTCTGATGGGAGGAGAACATCTGTTCGGCGTGCCCTCTTCGCTGGCATTTACTCGTCATCAGCCGGCCGAGAGGTACCGCTGGAATCATGGAGCGTCTAGCTGTGGACTACAGCTCCCATGATCCTTTGGTGATGCTCCCTAATACATCTCTGTTTGTGATACAGTACAACCTGGACATCACTGCGAGACTGAGTTTATTTGCAGGTGAGAGGCTGTTGGGGCAAAAACAACCCAGAGCTCATCCTTCTCCCCTCCAGCTTTGGCGATGTCATCAGAGAAACCTTCTGAAACCATCAGACGTTAGACCGAACACCTGGTGGCAACTGCCCGAGTACTCAGCAGTATGGAGAATATTGTCTATTTGTACCCCCCAGAAAGCTTCTGCTAGACCCACTATTCTGGAGCCATTAGACTTTGGAAGTCAGCACACCTAACAAGCGATCACTAGCAAACCAATGCTTTGATAGCAACATCCTGGGTCGGGGACTAGCTCCTATCTGGGAATTACTTCACTAACAATGGACCTGCTGTGGTCAGGTTATCCAAGACGATGCAGGTAGACTGCAGGTTGTTCTGTGTTTTGGGGAAGACGGAGCCTGTGATACTCTGCAGACTACTCATCAGAAGGAAACTATGAGTACCGCTTTAAAATGAAAAACACACGACTACACTCTCGTAGCCCCAAACGATTATTAACAGGAAAGACCTTGTTTAGCAAAGCTTGAGCCTGGATTGGTTTTTGGAGTAGAACGAAGGGTTTTAAGACACCGAGTATAAGCAGCTAATCCAGGCGCACTCTGGCGTTTGCCTACAGGTGCTCCTCGGTTGTTAATTAATCTACACAAACCTGTTTGTTGGTGTTGTGTTTCAGGGCCGTTAACAAGGTTAAGCAACCTGTTACTTCTCTCTTCAGTTGTAAGCACCAACCAGAACACTTTTTCCTATTTATTTATTTGCCTGAGTTGCCTGGAAGGTGATTAATCCTGTTAATTCTCTAGAACTTGAAGTGTTTAGTTTGCAAATGCAGACTTTTTTTTTCTGTGCTTGGATCAGCGCCAAGCGAAGGCAAAGGAGGGGGAGCTGGTGGGATGAGTAGACGGAGTAGTGTCGTTAACCTTTAGATGTAATGTTACAGAGTGAGGAATATTTCTGCAGTTTCGGAAATTTGAAAGGTCACGTTGTCAGCAGAGCAGGCTTTATGTCTTTGTTTAACAGACAGGTTTCTTCATAAAGGGGTGGAAAAGGTGGAAGTGTAAGAAAAGCGGCTGTTGACCTGCAGAGATAGGAATCAAACAAAAGGCTCCTGAAAATATTAAAAAACAATCCACCTTTCAATACTCGTGCATACTGATACTCCCTCCGTCTACTTGTTCCTGTAACTTTGTTGTATTCAGTTACTGTATCCTGCAGCTAAAAGAGCATCTTAGCATAAAACGATTTTAAGAAGGTGATAGAAGTCTTTCAATGAGATGGAGTGTTTTCACTGTTTACTCAAAATGCAAAGTAGGAAATGCAAATTAATGTCGCACAAAAGAGTTGTGAAGCAGCAGAAGCAGAAACACCAGAAGCCGTTACAAGTTATTTTCACGTGTTACTGACGAGACCGCCTTCAACTTTTGAGTTGACTGAACTGCAGGGTGGGTCTGTAAGTTCGCTCAGTTTGTAATTTATCTGAACAGAGTGTTTGGTGCTTTGATATTTCATTAACGACAACAGGTTCACTGATGTCAGGTTGGAGGCCTAATGTACCTGCAACAGACTGAAGGAAACGAGTTTCCCCAAAATCAGCAGTTAGTTGTGTAGATCTCAGAAGATGCTACCAAAGAAGAAAGGTCACATCGTCCGACCACCATGTTTAACTATATTTTAAAATATTACAGTTAAGGCTGAAAATGACAACAGAACTAAACAAGTTCGCTGATTTGACAGATCTCCACGATGCAAATCAGCGGCCATTTTGTACCTGATGTGACTGTTGTTGTTAGCACGATGTGATTTATCCGTCACATAACTGTCTTCAGATTAGAAAATTCTGAATAATTCAACCATTGAATGTTGGAAACTATGCTAACATGCTAACAAGCTAACAGTGATGGGCAAGAGCTCACACCTACTGTCAAGTGTGAAGACCTGGAGGATTGTGGGGGACTGAGTGCATTTCTGAGTTCAGTTGAAAATCTCACAACAAATTCATCTGTGGATCCAAACAGTCACCGATTTAAACCATGAAGACACGTCAGGGACTTCCCTTCTCAGATTGTTATTTTAAAGAAGACGTTAAAGTGAATTTGAGAGAAATCCCCAAAACATTAATCATTTGTGCAGAAGGAATGTAATTTTGTTTTTCCTATTTCCTGTTTTGTAAATTATCTGAACCCTTAGATCTATCACACAACCCCTCGAGGGGCCCCGGCTCCCATGTTGGAAACCACCAGTACAGCACGCTGTAAGCCCTGTGGAGTTAATTTGGCTCAGTGGTTCAGTGAGAAACACTGAAATACAAAAACATCACGTTCGTTGCATTTGAAACCAGGCTCCGGCATTCATAAACGAGGCAAAATGCAAAATTCAGAAGAGGTCCCTTTCCAAATTGAAATCATAAATAAAGAATATAGGTGTTATCTCTGCATGAGAAACCTTCTCTGATAAATATGCAGAGGTTCTGTTTCCTTAATATGCATAATATCTTTTTTCTTCTGTGTGGAAATCATGGCCTGATGAGTTGGGCACACAGAGATAAAAGAAAAGGACGTCACATACTCCCCTCTTTCTCTCTGTGTGTGTGTGTGTGTGTGGTTCAGTGAGGCCAGATTTGACTTTGTGCGTTGGACTTTGTGCAGAAGCCGGCGCTGATGAAGGGCCTCGCGCAGAGTGATGCAGAAATAAATAGGCGAGACGAATGTAGGACTGTCTGCCGATTGATTTTCAGAGGCGATCCTTGTATCATCCTTGGCTCTGATATCCTATCTGTCTCCATGTCGGCCCCCAGATACCCATCTGAGATGAAAAACCCAGACGCGGTGCCATGTAATAGTGCTTTGAACCCGGGGCACTGGGGCTTTTCAATCACACCCCAGATGGAATGAATGCCCTTGCACGTAGCAAAAGAAGCGTCAGCATTATTTATCCTCTCCGATGTTTCGTGCCGTTTGGAATTGAAAAGTAAATGGACACATTTTTGTCATATTTCTTTAATATGAAATCACATCACCGCCGTGTGTCAAGATGGGTGCTTTTGAAGTGCTGAGGTGAACTTGATTTTTTTTTTTTTGAGAAATCCTCTGAAGTTCACCTTCACGGCTCTCTTTGTAGTTTCACAGGAGACTTTCACTCATTGTTCGGCGTTATTACCGTATTCAGCTCGGCTCTGAAAACAGATCAGTCACCGCGGAGGTGTTTGTGACAACTGGGAGTGAGGCCGGTGTTCCCTAAATGTCACTAAAGAGCCAGTTCTGTGAGGGCGAACCTTATTTCTTCCTGCTCAGAATGCACCCGAGACGCAACGTAACCGCTTATGTTAAATTGGATAACAGCTTAAATCAAAGTTTGAGCGAGCGCCAACAAATTAAATGAACTTACATTAGGTGTGCATTCATAGCCAAGAGGATTACTCCTCGGTTTTTCAGCAGAGACCACTATAGAAGTATTGAATCATGGAAAGAGCAAATCATTAAAGGGCCTTCCTTTCAGTGAATCTGTGTATGAGTCTTTTTATTGGCCTAGATTGCAGTGCAGTCAGGGCGTGACGGTTAAGCCTTCGCCTCGCTCCCCACTGCAACTTTGAAGTCGGGTCAGGAATACTTGCCCCTGTGTTTGGCTGGAAAGCAGCAAAATATTGCTTCGCCTCCCAGTGTCTTAACTTTCAGAGACATTTGGAATCGGAGAGCGCCGTGCCCCCTGCCACCAGCCTTAATGCGGGGGCCGTGTGGGCTGATTTTGTGGGGAAATCTTTGAAATGGTAATAAGGTTGAGGGAAGCATCATCTTTCTCTGCAAGAGAGCGGAGGAAGGAGCAGGGAGGGAGGAAGAGGAGGGGGGTTTTCGGAAGCAGCGCTCGAGGTCACTGAGATGTAATGATGGGCTGGGATGAGCTGGGGTTTGCCGGAGGATTACCGTCTGTCTTGGTAGCGAGCGCGGCTCTCCAAGGCCAATGTTTCAATCCCCACGGAGCAGATTTGCTCCCACTGTCAATATGAAAATAGAAGAGGGCAGAATGTGCACTAAAAAAAACACAAGCACTCACAGTGATGGCTGTGTGTGTGTGTGTGCAGCAACATCCCTTCGGCCAAGAGAAAAGCAAACAATGGCACTGTGTGTATCTGTCGTGGTGCTTAAGTTGCTGTACCAGCTGTGAGCCCCATTCATTATCACAAATAAATGATCTCCGTCCCTGTGATGTAATCAGAGCTGAATCATATTCGTGTATTTGTGTCGCTCTGTTCTTCTTTAGTCTGTGAGCAAACTGAAAATTAAAAATAATTAGTGGATTTTCCTCTGCTAATTAAAAAGGGTCAGTTCAATCCAATTACAAACACGCAGATTGTTTTTATTGTTCAGCTTTTGAGATGCACAGTCACACGATTTATTTCATCAACCTGTAATAACCTTATAACTAAAAAGTGTTTTTACAGGAAAAGATTTTTTAGACACAAATAAAATCTTACTCTACCACGACAGCTACAGCCTGTACAGACATCTCCCACAAAAATGATATCAAACTACAGAGAATGCAGAGATCTACTGATTATTATCTACCAATTATTCCCGCTTATTTATTTAATGACTGACTTGAAATGCAAAACAAAACTTCTAGTCCCCATTTTAAGATTTACATTTTTAGCTTCCCGTCTCCCATTTTTCCATTTTGATCCTCACAATTTAACTTTCAGTTGGAGCGTTTTTATTTAACCTTCGCATTTTCAAATGATCATTTTTAAATTAGCTTTTTAAACTTCCTTTCTTTCAAAGTTTAATTACAGTCCCATTATTCCAAATAGTGCAATAAAGTAATAATAGAATGGAAAATTAAAGGAGATACAATAAAACTATTTGTGCATTTAATTCTAATTATGACTGAAAATATCTTCTGTACAGACGACGCTGCGCTCTGAAACTGAAAAACAATTTATAACCAATCAGCGAGCTGATGGCTACATTTAATCATGAACCCATGTTTGAGAGTATCTATAAGTGCATCAGTCTGTGCGTTTCTCAACCTACATGACGCACTCTCACTAGATGTTTGGACCGATTGCTCGTGTTCCTGCACTTCTGTGCAGAAGGCTTGTTGCAGCCCTGTGTAGCATCCACTCTAGTGAAGTTGATCCACTTTAGAGCGCGATGTCGTCAGAGCCGGATCTGTGTGCCTGCATGCAGGCTGAGAGAGCTGCCTGCCCCTCAAACATCACAAGGATGACGGCCGCGTCAAGAGAGATCTCTCCTCTGGGGAAAATACATGAACATTTCTCATATAAAAGACAGCAGCACCCAATAAAAGCATGAAGATTTTCAAAATCTGAGGGGGAACACGTACTGTCTGATCAGCCCAGTCACCAGGGTAAAATGTAGACAGTTAATGTTCCTGCAAACCACTGATGCATTCACATTTGTACCTTCTATAGGCTACGTACCAAAGGTGTAATATCACCGTCACATCACATGTTTATGACCGGACTGTCACATCAGGAGGTGGAGGTGATAGTGGAGGAGTTACAGGCGAGAAGGCTGCCAAGCCAGTGACCACTGTTCAAGACTGCGTTCCACAGACAGAAACAAATAGGACCATTTCCAGCCGTGTTTGTGGCAACAAAGATATTTTTTAAGCCAAAACACGACATTTTCATAACCTTAACTAAATGGTATTTAGCCCTAACCAGACCATAATCACAGCGTTGTCACAACATGAAATGGAAAACTGACCCTAGAGAATTGTAAAGTTTCAACAGATCTGTGGTTACAGAAACACACATCGACAAAATGTTTTCTGCGACTTGGTTGGGACAAGAACCACTGGAAGTAGGTGGTACCTCAGTGATATAAAAGGAACTGACACGTACACCAATGCTCTTGAATTCACAATTTTATCTTCGATACAAATTGAATTTCACAAGTGGACAGGACATGAGTCATGTCCAGTCTGCCTTCCTGGACATGGGAAAAGCCCCGGGGACTGAAGGGTCTCTCTGCAGGTCTCAGCCCAGGGTCATCCTCTGCTGCACCCGCCAGTGAAACATCACCTACTGTATAATATATCATAGTCCATCTCTGTAAGTGTCATGTCTCCTTGTCCACATCCAATCTAAGCCGTGGACCACTTTGCTTTAGACATTTCTTAGCATCGGACTTCATGTCAAACCATCCACTGCTCCAATGATGGCCGACTGTTCCCCTAATCCCACTGAAAATCTTTTATTTTACTCTTCTGTGAATAAAACTTGCCTGTGAACGAAGTGGAACAGGTAGCGACATTTATTCTAACGATAAAATCAGATTAAAACGAGTGATTTACAACAAGTTTGTGCACTTTCTCGGGTGAATCTGCCTTGAAACACTCGTACAAGCAAATGTCAGGAGAAGAAAATAAAAGATTTAGGATAAGAGCGTGAAAATGTTCTTTTCCTGAAGCCTGATGTCTCTGTATAAAACAAGTGAATGTCAGCCTGTTAAAGACTATTTTCCAATGTTTCCAGCACTACAAATGAACTTCCATTCACCTCAATTGTTGAGCAAGAAGCCTCAGAGCCAGATATTTCAAAACCTTGGCAAATAAAATCCAAACTATCTGCACGACCAGACGCGCAACTGGGAACGTAATATGGGTGAACTGACCCTTTATGATAAGCTGAACAAGGCCTGAGCAGAAACCTGACATCAACAGCTCTGCCCTGCAGCAACAGGCTCCCTATTTATTACTGCGTGTGGACAATCTCCGAGGCAGCTGAACCTTTGACCAGCGCACGGCCTCAGCGGGATGACAAAGACGAGATGAAGAGGTTGTCAGTCGTCTTACAGCAAACGGCAATCTTCTTCACCTTTCCCCCCACGCGCTCCTTTAGAAATCTGGAAGCCATCACTGCTCCTTCGTATCTCCCCTCTGGCTAGATATGAAGTGAGCTCACATTATAAATATCTACATTCTGTTTGATTGCCCTCCAAATAAGTCACACTGTTCAAACAAGCACAAAGCGCCGCTCCACTGCCTCCCATTGTCTGGCTTTGAGCTCTTTGACGCTGCAGTCGGCGATTTATTATAGGCACCTTTCCCAAGTGACCGATAAGCATTGTGATGGATGCACGATTTGACTGTGCCAAAATGGCTTTATCTCTCCGCTCCGAGCTACTATCGCGAGCCAGCTGATGAGCTGTGCTTATTCTCCCTCTCTCCTCCAACTTTCTTTCCCTCCCTCTGCCTTTTTTCTCATCCCTCAGATGGCAACCGCTGCGAGTCTTATCCTCCAAAGAGCCCATTTCACCAGGAACAAACGTATTCTATTATTTACTGATTTAGTTATCTATGCACTTTGTGGCTTCTCCCACTCTTTCCAGCTCATGTTGCTCGTGTTTATTTATGTTTTTTGTCAGCGCTCGCACACACGTATAGACGACTTTTACAAGCATATGCATTTGCGCGTGATGCAGCACTCGCAGCGTCGGAGCGTGGCAGAATACCGATTGCGTTTTCCTGCCCGATGCTGTTTCACATTGTTATTCTGCGCTCTAGATGCAATATCCTGCTATTTAGAAAAGCCAACTATCAATCATCTCAATTGTTGCTGGCAAACTTCAAAGCGCTCTCGACTCGATGCTCATTTTCTTTCTATTAGTAACACTCAAGTGGATAGAAATACAAAGGAGCAGAAATTACACAATGACGTGTGTGTGTGTGTGTGTCTGTGGCGGAGTGTGTAGATGGTTTTGCAGCGTGTTTTTGGAGATAATAAAAAATTAGCAGGAGACGAAAATGTCTTCACTTTGAGCTAAAAAGGTAGAACATGACATCTTTTTCCACTCTGCTTAATGTCTGATTAATTTTGCTCGTCTTTCTTGTCTGTTGGTGTTTGATATGAACATCTCTGGGCCTGTGTGCGTTGCTTTGAGTTTGTGTAACGTATGTTTGTATGCTTACATGCAGTAAATACATATGCTTAAGTCAGTTGCCGCTGTAGGTTGAGAACTACACTTGCAGTTCTGTGTTTTTTTCCTGCTGTAGATGAAGATCAGCTGGTTTATGATATTTTTTGACTTGCAAAAAAAGGGGTCACAAGGCTATGACATTACAACATTGTTTTGATTTTTTATTGGTCAGTTGTTATGGTGTTCTGGGAACAACATCAACACAGCAATGTCAGGTGGAGTGGACAGACGCAGAGGAAAATCAGATTATATATGTTTCCTGCATGCTGTCGATACATCACGAGTAACAAAGATTATCATGACATTCATACATGTGATGAAGTTTTGAGACTTTCCAAGAAGACATGCAAACATCCATCACTTCAAACAGAGGCTCTGGTTCGGGGCCTCTTCAGCACATTACAAATTTGGGAGCCATTCAGTGCAGGCCCATGCAGTAATCCATCCATTCCTGTGTATATAGCAGTAGCAACTGTGTGTGTGTGTGCATGTATGATGTGTGCACAATGCATGCTGCTTTGTGTTTACTTGTAATTGGCAGAGATGCCTCCCGGCATGGAAGCACAAACAGTCCAGATCCGCAGCATCACTCACCTCGTCTTCTGTCCTCTCCTTCCTCTCCGCGGTATTAAGTATCACTCACTGCTACTCCAACACTGTCAAACTCAATTTCAAAGTTTTTCATCTGCCAAATCCAGCTGCATTTTCCGGCTCAGATTCATGATCACGCTGCGGTCGGGAAACAGAGCCAGGAAGAAGTCAGTGTGATTGGCGAATCTCAACGAGCCAGTGTAGCATTTCAAAGTCTGCTATCATTCCCGAAAACGCCAGCCCCGGCCCACTTTTGGCTGCCGCTGTGCATAGAGAAGTCAATAAATTTCTTAATTAAAGGGATGCCTCTCCAACACACGGAACGCTCTCGGTTACTGACGTATTTACTGAGATTAGAGTTGTGGATTTGAATTTGTTTTCATACATTCTAATTTTCTGTCATCGTGCATTACTCACAAAGGGAAGTCTAGCTTAACAAAGTGCTTTCCTAACACACTGGGAGTGAGATTGTGTCACATGCTCTAACTGGTCTTTCAATTCTGCCACTGGTGGAAAATGTGTGTCTATTTGCCAAGAACTGCTAATCAAAGCAAGCTGAGCGAGAAATATGTGTGTAATTTATGACATGTTAAATTTGGCTGGAGCACTTCCCCTCGCTGCGTTCTCTCCCCGCATCTCCACCCAGAAATAAATTTCATTGAAGCAGAACAACACAGCTCAGGCCCCAGATCTCTAAGCCATGGGAAACACTGTTATTGAAATGATAAGAATGCTTAAGGCAAGTTTGTCCATATATCATCCATGTTTTTTTCCACCGGGTGGTTGTTTACCTTGGAGATGAATGCGGCGAGTCTCCTTCTGGCCCACGGCTGAGCTCTACTTGCTTGAGGTTGCGGAGGAGATGTGCTTTCAAAATAAAGGAGGGAGAGAGAGCGAGACAGAGTCAGTCTACCTTTATTAAATCCGTTGTATTGTGGGTGCCCACTCTTCCGTTGCAGAGCTTTCCTCCCTTATTCAGTGATCTTTTGGCTTGTGTGTTCATACTTTTGAATCTTTCTTTGCCAATGATAATTACAGTAATATGCGCTCAAATGGATGCGCATGCCTCATTGAAACTGTTGAAATCAATATTTTAAATATGCTGTTTTTCCAACTGATGAAACATCTCATTACATTATAAAGCACAGCAATTACGCCGCACTAAATGGCACTTAAACAGTGACTCTTACATTTTACTTTGCTAAACTAAATAAGAAGAATGCCAGGGTAATGCATACTTGCATATGTTTTCATTATCTGCCAATTTTCAATGTTTCCACATATCTCTCTGTCAGAAGCACTGATTATTCCAGGGGGGAAAGTCTTTCCACTGAAAAGGGTTCAGTGCGGTCCGTTCACGAGCTTCTGGATACGTAACAATCGTTTGTTTGTGCACATGCATGTGTGCAGGATACAAGCAAAATGGGGAACCAAAACCTCTGCTCCACAGCGCCACCAGTGGTCAAAAACACCAAAGGGCACCTTTAAGTAACAAACAAAATAACAATAAGAAAACTTAATTACAGAAAAAAACTGTCAAGTGAAAGTTCCCTGTCAGCTGTGACTATAATGTATTATATTATTACATCATTCTTACAGATGTAGAAAGACTTTTTAATGTGTAGTTGCTTTACGGGGCGCTAATTTAATCTTGGCTCACAAACTGGCATGGCTCGTGCACGGACGCAGGACAGGAAGGCTCTGCAGACAGGGGATGGTAAAAACACAACACCCACCCCAGCCACAGTCCTTTGCCCTGCTGCCATCTGGCAAAAGATACAGACGCATCCACTGCAAGGAAAGTTTTTCTTATGTTGCATTAAGGGACTAACCATTTGTATTTCTTTGAACAACCCCGTCTCATAAAATGATACATAAATGGACCTGGAATCTGGCAGTCGATCCAGGTTGAGCTAATTACAACCAGGCTACTTAGTGCATCATATTTACCAGAAAGGGTGAGTGGATGTTTTCCATGTAAGATGATCATCTGCTTAGTAACTGGTAACTTTAGCTAGAGTAGCAGATGTACTGAACATTATGACAAAATGGAAATACTCAAGTAAAGTACTCCTAAAGTACAGTTCTAGAGGAAAATATACTTAGTTACTCTCCTACACTGATTCATGTAGCATCAACTGGGTAAAAAGAGAAGAAACTGAGGCGAGAGACCAGCAGAGGTCAATCAGACTGTGACCGACACTTTGAGATGACTCAGGTTTTAAGACCCGGTGTCTGAACGGTTAAGGTTTACAAAGATTTTCTCTTTGTGCGTCTCTTCGGGAGCTGAAATAGAAGCCTGTGCTTTGTGTAACTGCAGCGGTCATAGTGCAGGTCCAGCAATTATATCGAGCAAGTAAAAAGACTGATGTCTTGTTCAATAGCCGTTTGTCAGGAATGGTTACTTTCTTTCAAGTGGAATAAACCTGCAACCAGCGAGGTGAGTATTATTGTTTGTTTGCTGAATGGCTGCACACGGATATAAATAGCAGATATTCAAAGACGAGAAACTGCATCATACCTGGGACAGCGTGTGTGTGTGTGTGTGTGTCTGTGTGACTTCATTTGAAGTGTATGCCCGTTATAGTGTGTCGGCACACATACAGTATTCATGTGCATCTTCGTGTGTTAACGTGCGGGTGTGATTGCTGCCTCGGACTGTGTGAGATAAACAGGACATGCTCCGAGGAGTGGGCCGATGGCCAGTGGACACAGCTGAGGAGGCAGCTGTGAGGAGGAGGAGAGGTGGAAGGAGGAGGGAGGGGAGGAAGAAGGGAGAGGAGGGAGGGATGGGAGGAGAGCAACACACTGTGGAGGGCAAAGTGCCCTGACAGCCACAGGAGTCGCAGAGTGGGACCTCTCCAGGCTTGACAGATGGACAGACAGGGCTACGCCCCGCTGGCAGACTCTGGCTCTTGATGCCAGCGTGAGCGCACAGACATCAACGTGCACTCGCAAACAACACACACACACACACACACACACATTGATATAGGCATAGAAAAGTGGACACATACTGATGCATAAAAAACACCAAGAATGCAACATGGCCGACAAACACAAAGATAGAGACAGAGTAAAGAGCTCAGGACAAAGACAAATCTTTACCTTTTCTGAAAACAAACACAACTTTCTTCTTTGTTTTACTTGGGAGCCGAGTTGTGCCAGAGGCTGTCTGAGGCCATTTGTTCCGAGGGAGTAAAGGTGAATCAAGTCCAAAGATTTTATTTCTTCGATTCAGGACAGTGCCCAAAACCGCAGGGAGCATGCCGGGCATTGACTCGTGTGTAGATCGGCTAGCCTTTTTGCTGTTCCACCCACGTGGGACACAAAAGGACAGTATTGGCCAAGATGTGAGACGTGCAATGAAGCTTGTGGAGGCAGGAAAGAGATGGGGGGAGAATTCAATCAGAGTTGACCATCTGCCAGATCACTTGTAACGCCAAAGGTGTTATCCCCCTGTGCAATATCTCTAGACCGGGAGAGTGTGGCACGCATGGCAAACCTCCTACAAAGTCTTATCTCTTGTACCGTGACGTGCACTTTTTAGGATTTTATTTGGCTCGGGTGCCAATTCTAGGATTCATTATTTACAGCAGGTCTTTAGTTTTGTAAAGTACTACTACTACTTTACCCTACAAATCTATTGCAGCTGTAATCGTGTGACTTAATTCTTTCTGAATGACTCAGATGATATATTTAGTTAAGCACATTCCCAAAATCATGTCTTGTGGGGAGGATGCACTGATAAGCAGATTGAACATCTGCATTGTATAATGTTTGACTTTTATCAGCCTGTCTGCAAATAAGATGACATTCACCGATAGCAGTGGCAGATGTTGTCTGTTGTGTCACATCAATTTTACACTGAGAAAATTCAGAAGCTAGACAAACCAAAAAAATGTTATACCATTTGAAATGCTGATATGTTTGGGCCCTCTCTGCAGGGTTCGACTCTGGGGATTATAATGATGAAAGGTATTGGGACAGGTGCAATTTCTAAACTTTTGGTTACCATAGCAGAAATGTCAGTAGATTTCCAAGGTCATGATTCATCATCTGAGAACCAAGAATATGCCCGGCTCAGTCAGGAGCACAACAGAGAAGGGAGGTCCACACAGTAACCGCTGAAGTAAACCAAATAATGTATTAAAGATAACTCAACAGAAGCAAACTGTGAGGTGTAAAGTCAGGAGGGAAAGACGGGTGTTGGGTGCAATGAAACTGTGGGTGCTGACCTGAACTATGTAACATGAACCGAGGATAACTAAACATGATCACAACCCAAACCCAAGGCACCAGCCTTCCAGGAGGGAGAGAGGAAGCCATCTTGGAATCACCTGGCTGATAAAGGCTCTTAACAGGTGACACCAATCCCTCAACGAGGTGGGCGGGGCCAGACCATCAGGAAGCACCTGGAAAGAGGAGCACAGGCAGGAAAAGGGACAACACAGATACTGGCCTAAGGCCTAGAGCCGTCATTTATTGAAACAAGCGTTTGATGGATCAACCCAACGACCAATCAACATCAGCGCTCATAGAGCCGTGCTACTCACTCATTACAGTACATTTACACTGCTACAGATCACCAAGTCAGCGATCCACAGTTTAAGTCGACAAGTATTTATACCTCTTATCCTTTAGTACAGTGGCCCTGTGGGTAACACTCAGTTAAAACAGATGTGACTGCAGCCGTAACGGTTCATCGGACTTGATGATGACACTAAAAAGCTCAGTGCCGGATGCACTGATATCTCCTTTTTCTCCCCGTAAACACCGACTTAATTTGAAAATACCAGGTGATGCAAAGACCCGATTCCTCCCACTGCTTTAAGAGAAACTTCAGTTTGCTGTCGACGAACACAATTGCCTGAACTATTTACCTCAAGACGTTCCGCTGCCGAGCACAAACAGGGCAGATAATCTGAGAAGTCAGGGAAGGGAGAAATGCCAACAGCCTACTTTAGCAGTGAGTGTTGCTACCGCTGATGTCTTTTTAAAATATAATTGATGCAGAAAAAGAGCACTCGGATGTGTAAAGACCAGTGAAGTCACCGATTAAGGCAAATCTGTACTCCTTGCTACCATGGAGTATTTTGCTTCCTCTTCTCCGGTGCTTGACAAACCAGAGGAATAAGCCAAGGAGAGAGAGAGAGAGAGGGGGAAGGAAGAGACAGGCTGCGAGGCTGAAAGAGCGGAAGATGAAAAAGGAGGTGGAGTAGGAGGAGAAGTAGAAAAAGGAGGAGCGGGGTGATACCATTTAAATTGATTCCACGACCTGCGGGCCTGCATCCTGTCACGCTTTCTTGCAGCGCCGGTCCTGTTGCCATTCCCCATCCAGGGGAACACATCGGAGGAGATCTGCTGTTTTTTTTTCTTTCCCTCGCCATTTTCTCTCCAGTGGTAGGTATTTTCATCCCAGGGTATTTCACAGCTCTTCCATGGCCATCCCCCTCTTCTCATTCTCTTATCTTCCACACTGTCACAACCATTCAGCTACTGTAGGCTTCAGCCACCAGCCACAGCTTACTGTTTTTTCACAGAAAAACTGTGATTCTTTCCTTCTCTCCCTCCATCTTTTCCTTTTATGCATCCATCTCTTGCCCTCTCTTAGCCTGCCATCTCGGCATGCGTCCCCTTCACATCTCCTGTTCCCACTTCTGTTTCCTCTCTCGCTCCTTCACTTTCTGTTAATGACTTCTCTTCCCCATCTCACATCTCCTCCTCTCTTCAGCCTCTTTTCACCATTCCTCGCTATCTTTGTTCTTCCTCCTTGCCATATGTTCTCTTTCTCTCTGCCTCTGACTTGAGTGCCATTTGATGAGACCTGGATTGAGAGCAGTGGAGTATCGGTGCCGTGCAGCAGTGTGCCCAGGAGAGGATGTCAGGGAAAGAGACAGGCCCTCTTCACATTAAATATCATCTGACACCTAATCTGCTGCACCTTCTGCCGCTGTGATGAGAGGAGGAGGACGTAACTGCTCCCCATGCTGCAAGAAACAGCCCCCCATCTTTCCCCCTTTGGTTCATGTTGGTGGAGGAAGAAGAGCCACGTAATTAATACATCAAGACAAAGGCTGTCCCGAGCCTGCCTGTGTGTTTGGGAGCAAGAAAGAGGAGGAAGAAATGGGGACAGACTTTTAAACAGCAAAGGAATGAAATCACCAAATTATGTCAGAAACAACAATCGAGGACCCCGACATCCATCGGACAGCCCGCTGTCTATCGCTGCATTGTCACAATTCTGCATCGTATCAATACATCACATGGTTGATTTGGCAGGCAGATCATAGGTTTGCAGTTGGCATGCAGGGCGGTGGCTAGGAAAACAGCCTTTTTATGATTCAACAAAGGCGGTGGGCCTGTACTGATGCGGTTGCAAATTGAAAAATGAATGAGAACTGACAAGTCTCCCAGGAAAATCAATCCGATAGAATAGGTTTCCAATATGGAAATGCTGGAGAGATGATCACCTGGAAATGGCTGCGGCGCGTTTCTGATTTTTCAATTTTTTGGGATAATGAATTGGTTTGTCCTGTGGGGTTAACAACCTGCGTGGTTTGGGAAGTGAAACTCAACTAAAAAGGCAGATTGCAATTTCAGTTCCATTGGTATTTATTAGTATAGTTGTTAAAAGTGCTGAAAACCTGTTTTCTCAATCAGGGTTTTATTACCACCTGAACATGAACACACATTTTTGAGGGATTTCTGTGTTTTTATTTTCTCGTGTTTTTCTCACTGGGTTTGAAATGGATCGGACTCACCTGGAAAAATATGCTGCAATTCTTTTTATCCCTTTATGTCCTGCTGAAGCAAAGAGTTACGCAGTGTTTACTGCTCACTATATAATTTAACATGTATAACTTTCCACCATTCCCACGCTGGATTAGATTAGAGACTGGAGAGGGTCCTCGACACCAACAGCAGTACAGATACGTGGCAGGTGATTCAAAATGTAACAGAAGCAGGAGCGCCCCCTTCATGTGCGAGGCCACACTGCTGGATGAGCTGGACATATTTTATGCTCACTTTGACCTCCTCAACAAAGATTCAGCTGTGAAGTCTACTCAGCCTCCAGAGGACCAGCCACTGTCGGTATCCACAGCGGGTGTGAGAAAAATCCTGCTGAGAGTGAATATCAATAAGGCAGCTGGTCCAGATAATAAGGTATTACACTGAAAACATGTACCGATCAGCTAGCTGATGCTATTACTGACATTTTCAACATCTGACCCTGAGGAGACTGTTCCCTCCTGCCTCGAGACAGCCATCATCGTCCCTGTACCTAAAAAGTCTGCCGTGTCTAGTCTTAATGACTACCGCCCTGTAGCTCTGGCCACTATCCTGATGAAGTGCCTCAAGAAACTGGCTCTACAGCACATCAAAGACAGCATCCCTGCCAGCCTGGACCCACGACAGTATGCTTTCAGAGCCAACAGATCCACAGAGGATGCCATATCTACTGCCCTCCACTCAGTCTTCACACACCAGGAGAATAAGAGCAGCTACATCAGGATTCAGCACAATCTCATCCATGGAGCTAATTGGAAAACTAATCACTCTGGGCTTGAGTACAAAACTCTGCAACTGGATATTGGACTTCCTCACAAGCAGACCCCAGAGAGTTGGGATTGGCAGTCACACCTCCTCCATACGTTAGTGCTCATCACAGGGGCCCCCCAGGGCTGTGTGCTCAGCCCCCGCCTGTTCACACCATCATCGGCCGATGAGAGCTCATATCCGGAGGAAATCAACAATTTTGCAGAGTGATGCACAGAGAACGAGGCACTGCTCGACGTCAACAGAACCAAGGAGCTGATAATAACTTTTACAGAGGAGCAACAGAAAGCTTGTGCATGGCCCAGGACCAGAAGGCTCTACAGCGGGTGATTAAAACCTGACTGGTACCATCTACAGAGCATCAGTGACATCAGTGAAGTCAGATGTCTGCACAGAGCCCAGAGGATACGTAAAGACATCACTCATCCCAGCCACTGTCTGTTAACCCTGCTGCTATCTGGCATAAGATACATAAGTATCCACTGCCTTACCCCCAGACTACAGAGCAGCTTCTTTCCTTGGGCCGTGACACTCTACATCCTCGACACTCAAAGTAGATGCAGCACGACTCAAGGACTTAACCTTTGTTTCAGATAAATAAATCTACCTTGTGCATTATAGATGTACAAGGGACTGCACATATCCCTGGCATTTACCTCGGCAACCTGGAAACATGTTTGTGTTGATACATGAATAGCTATGTGTCTCTCCACTGTGTGTTGGATTGTTTTGGCCTTCATGTCATCTAATAATTCCTGGTAATTGTCGCCTTTTCTCGCATTATGCTGCTTAGACCATGGCCACGTGCTCAAGAGAAAGATATAAACCATTATGTTGTTTTGCGATCAAAACAAGCAGTTACTCAGTTTCCCAGGAAACACCAGAGAGGGACAAACCTTAGTTACTAAGTAGCAGCAGAGATGAACATATCCGCTCAGGTCATAGGGTCCTGTGGCTCAGCTATTAGCCAGAATGCTAACATTTAACTAGTAAAATTCAAAGTCAGTAATATCGGTACGGTTGACAAACATTAGTCAGTCTGTTTGAGCGTTCTTGGCATTCCCACCAGTAACCACAGGTGTCGCCAAATCAGCCAGAACAGAAAGCTTCAGGACGATAACAGTATTTAATTTCTGCTGCTGGTGATCTTAATGTCAAAACAAAAACTGTGACTGAGGCAGAAATGTTCAGTGGAGAGGAAATGTTTTACAGTTATATAAATATAATGTGACTCTCCTCTGGAAGTTAAAGCAACAAGCAACTCACTTTTCTGTGTTTAAACATTGTTGGAAACATTTGTGTTACTGCAGGTATACAACTCAACAAAATACACAACACACGTCTGGTCATTTAAATACAAAAATGTTACGTATATCTGTAAAATCGAGGAAAGGAGATTAAATCAGTCCTGAGTCAAAACAAAAGAAAATATCAACTGGCAGATAATTAAAAGTTTACTTTTAGAAGTAATTTTAGCTCCAACACCCGACTGACTTTGTTTCTACTCTAACTGTCAAGAACTTGAGACAGATCTCATATCCAACCGGCACTCACCCGTGGGTGCCGTCACAGTGGCCACAAATTCTCTCTCACTTAATTTCCAATGAAGTGCAGTCATTTGATGCTTTCCCTCTCTAGTTTTCGGGGGGAGCTTTGCTCTCGGTGTTTAAAATTGGCTCAACTTCCTGAGATAGAACAAACACATGTGAACATTGTTTTAATACAGATTTTACTTTCTTTAAGAAAAGAAATGATAAAACATTCCCCACACAGCCGCTGCCAGGAAAGTGGTCTTGATTATGAAGACATCCATTGTACTTAATATTGGCCGAGTCTGGGCTTCTTCTTCGCCGGGAGGATTTGATGTGGCTCGACAGGCGAGCAGTAAGTCTCGACCGGCTCTCTGTGAGGTTGCCAACCAGCCACCTAACCCAGTCAGCCAGGTCTGTGAGGACCCCCGGGGAGGCCACACGTCCTGCAAGGCATCAGTGTCTGGGAGTTCATAACAATGCGACCCAACCTCTATCTCAGCCATTTGTTTCTGCCACTTTGGCACTGAGAGAATTGCTTTCAATCTCTTGGAGGGAGTCTGGCATTCTCAGCACCCCATCCATCACAAGTCCTCTCTCCAGCGGATGGACCACTTCCACGCCTGTTCCCCCGCCTGCCTGTTCACTTGTCTGCTGCTTTCATCGGCTGGATGCTGCCTCCATGCACCACAGTCGTCTCCCCGTGCCTGTTGCAATTACCCTCTGCACAGGCATACATCACCCTGGACACTGGTGGACAATTTTTCCCCCTTTTGTTCTGGCACATCAGGAATTGACTGTGATGGCCAGTGGCCAGTAAATGCTCCCTTCCTGCACTTAAAGCACCATGTTTGACCTCCTGAGAGTGAAGTGTAAAGTGAACTAAGATTTGTGACCAAACTCCATGAACTCAGTAGACTTAGTTTCTAGCAGAAACATTTTCGACTCTAACAGCTGGATTTACCAGCAGTTTCTAAACCTCCGTATGCAAAGCTTGTGAATAATGAAAAATGAATGTGCCTCCATCTGCCTAGGTTTCCTATTTTAGCCTCATTTATCAAGGAGAGACTCCAAGGCATGCTAAAATGTAAATAACAGCAATTGCAAAATGTAGTGTGTGACAAATGACAGAGTATAACATCCCAAATGGCACATGAATTCATCTGAAAGGAAATATCACACTGCTTGGATCCTTAATGACGAAACAAGCTGTTTGTATAGGTGTCACACACGTATGCTTGTGTGGGATATTGATTTATCGCATGAAATGTGCTCTACTCCCGAGCAGCGGTGGCCTCACATCGGCTAAGTAGGAAGAAGGTGTTTTTATTGGAAACCTCAAGAGTGACAATAATCCACAACAACAATAATCGCCTCCGCAGCCGCACCTGACCTCCGACCTGCGTGTGCAGAAAGGGGGAAGCAAAGAGAGAACGGCCGTTATAGGAGGATAGAAAATAACTCCAAAAAGGCCACTCTTCCACTCTCTCAACTAAAGGTTAAACTCCTGCCTACAGTCACTTATTATAGAGGTCCATGTGTGTATGTGGGTGTGAGACGGAGTGTAGGGTGGAGAGGGGGTTCTTGGCCGGTGTCGAAAGCGGTTAAATCATCGCACATAGGACCGAAGTGGCACTTATAGCACATAAATGTCAGTTGGAATGAGTTGGTCCAGGGTAGCCAGTATAATATGCATACGGATATGTGTGTGTGTGAGTGTGTGTGTGTGTGTGTGTGTGCTCTTGTGGGAGTGTAAAGTGTAACAAAAAAGAAAGATGATTCAGTCAAGCATCTGCTCACATCAGCTTCAATTATCAAGTCATGAAAAATATCCAAAGGAAGACTTTTTGCTCAGAGTGTTGTTTTCTCCTCACAAAGCGAGCGTCTCTCAAGCCACAGAAATGACAGGACTTATAATCATTCATCACAGCGCCAGTAAAAATACGCTTTTTCTTTTTTTTTCTTTTTTTTCCCCTCCCGCCCGACAGCCCTCATCTTGCAGCAGATTGGAGCTTTTCAGCAATGGCGTCGGATCAGCAAAGGGCAGTCGCTCACGCTGCACAAGCAGGTGATGATTAAAGGCTGACCTTACGCTTAATTAGTGGCAACGGGGAGATTTCACCGCTTGGCTATGAATCATGGGAGGAAAAAAGCAGCCGCCAGGGAAATGTTACCTAAGTGATTAGGTGAGGGGTGTAAATCAATAGTGCTGTTGACCTGCGAATGGAGTGGCAGAGGGAAGTGAGGTGCGAAATGAAGATGGAAAAAAATAAAAAAAGGGAATGAAAGGACGTGATTAACACGACTGACCCGCTCCTGTCTCACGCACATAAACAGCGATGTACTCTTACTCAGGGTGAGTTAAGAAACTGGAGGGCTTTCATTTGCTTTGGTTTTTTAATTTAATATGAAAAGAGATTAGATTCATAAATTTTCTTTTTATGAGCATGTGCGGTGCCAGGTGATTTCATATAGGAGAAATCCCAAGTAAGCTGGAATAAAACAGAAGCACAGGAGATCGTAATAATAATAACACGCGGCTCGAGACTGACAAATCTGTATGTTGGTACATGCGATGGAAATTTCCTCCACCGCTGCTGCTGCTGCTGCAGAGTTAGAGAGAGGAAAGTTGTAGTCATCTCTCGCACTCCAAGATAAAACAATTAATCTTTCATTGAGCACTCCACCCGAAAACAGCAAAAGAAAGGAGCTAAATGGCTCATTGAAATCTGGAGCTTTAATCGCTTCTGTGAGGCATTTTGTGCCAAATCAGTTGTTGATGCTTCGTTCCCTCTTCTCCACTCTAAATGGGCCAAACTCCTCTTAATATGTAGCCAAGGTTAGGAGACGCATTAGTTATTGAAGAGTGGAAATCAATAGCCAAAGCAGTCCTTGACAACGCACGGGCTGAGAATGGCTAACTACAACTTATCTGTCTGCTGGTGTGTGTGTGTGTGTGTGTGTGTGTGTGTGTGTGTGTGTGGGATGAGGCAGCATGTTGGAAGCATTAATCGTTACAGTGTGTCTGTTACGATGCTGGAGAGAAGTAATGTCTGGAAGATAATATGAAAGAACAAACAATGGCGTGAACACTGGAAGCAAAAATCTATACGAAAAAATTATGTTTAATTACAGCGAAATTACATTTGTTGATATGTTTGCTTACAATATCCAGAACTCCTGTTTTTATAGTGGTTTTATAGTTGGATAGTATAGTAGTTAGAAAAAATATATATATGTATAATGTGAGGGAGAGTTTAATCTTTTACCGCTCTGGTCAACCTTGTTCCCGGCAGCAGCAGCAGCAGCAGCAGCAGCAGCAGGCAACTTTCAGTGACAAAGCTCTGATAAACCAACGCTATGCTAGCAAAAAAAATAGCTAACGAGCAGCTCGAGAGCTTCGGGAGTTTGTGGTGACCAAACTAAAAGGTGAGTGAATTTGGAGTTTGTCCGGTGGTCAGAACCAACGATTTCCAATGAATTCTCATGTTGTTCTGTGTCTCATGTGTAAATAGTCAATATAAAGATAAATTGCAAGCCACTTGGCAGTTATTTCAGGCTGATAAGACCTGGACCCTCTACATGAATAGGGAGAGAGCTATAACTTCAGTTAAATCTGATTTTTTTTTTTAAAACTTTCAAGTCTGCCCAAAAATAAGCTTGACAACAGGACAGACTGCCAGTGTGTGACGCCATTAGCTCATCCCATCAGAGCACTTGCACAGGATTACCAAGGAATGTGAGGTTAATCAAATGTTAGACGTTATATTCACATTTGTTCGTTAGCGTCAGTGCAACAACACCAGTGGCTGATATGTTTCCCATTGTTGCTGTCATGACGCACAAATCGGCTTTTTGGGGTGGAAGGGGACGCGACGCTGTGTCAAACAATCAGAAGTACACGAAGAAGGAAAGGTTTTAAATAACAGAACTTATCCTGAGGGGTCAAAGTCTGCTTAATTGTGAAAGCAAAGAACCGGCTCGTTCACCATAAAAGAAATATATTAGGAGAGTAAAATGAATTACAGCTGAACACAAAATAAAAGGCAGGTTTAAAAAGCTCAGAAAGTTCTTTTATGCTCCTCTCTTGTACTAAATGCCACATTTGCAGGTCAATTTAGATCCAAATCAATTTACCGAATCTGCTTGCAATTAAATACCAGTTCCTAATGCCCCATGAAAATATGGCCTGGGCGCTGGCTTATGTGATTCTGTCAATTCAGGTGGAGATGAGTCCCACGTGGCTCATTTCACTTTTACACACACACACACACCTACACGTCCAGTTATAATTGACTCTATTGAGCAGGAACAGCATGCTTTCTCATTGCTCCGGCGCTAATTGGGTTCTGCGCCCTTACTTTTTTTTTTACATGAAACACATTTTATGGAGCAATTTAAAATACGTAGAGCCGCATAATTAGAACGAGATGAGGGAATGAGTGGGATCTGTGCCACGACAGCAGCAAGATGAAATGTCTTTTATATATACACACACTTCAGCCGCCGCACAAAGTCATCCGTCTGAGAAGAGGGACAGCGGGAGTTCGGACAATAAAGCGTCAGATCGCCTTCCATTACGACGTAAATATCAGGCGACTGCAAACGAGCGAAGCTGCACAATCTGTTTGGCGAGCGGATACAAATGGGGTCATCCGTAAGTGATTCCGGGGGAAAGACGGAGGACGGGAAAACATGGAGGATAAATAATGACGAGCGCTCGAGAACATATGCCGTTACTTTCATAAACTCACTCCTAATGACTTATTTGGCAGTTGTTGTTTTGACCTGTGTGTACTGTGTAAATGTTCAAACACTGAGGTGAGGCCAGATGTTTGGCAGACACGTGTGCACATTAATAAACAGCATGCACGCCCAACGCTCGTCTGTGCACGTACAGATGCTCGCACAAACCCACTGTAACATCTACACACACACACATACGGCCTCACTCACTTGACATCCTCTGGGAGTCGCGGAGGGAAGAGTCATTTTTTCCTTCCCTGCTTGTTGATGTTTGTCCTGTCGGCTCTCTAAACTGACTGCTGGCTCCCGCTCAGACCTGAGCGCAGTGCTTCAAACGCTATCCAAAATATTTAACATCTTGAAACTGGATTTAGTTGGAATTTACTTTCTGCTAAATCGAAAGCATAAAACTAGCGTGACGAAATGCGTCGCTCAGAGATAAATAGCTATAATTCTTTGTTGTCAGGCTAACATGATCAATTTCCTTCTCTCTTCTGACCTGCTGGAAGAAGCACTGGAATAAAAAAAGTCACTCCCGCTCATCAGTCGTACTCCTGCCACAGTCCAGGGCCTGTTTTTCCAGAATGCTTATTCAGAGCTCTGGCCTGATGATTTTTGCTTTTTGCTAGATTAGTTTATCAGCTAGTGACGTACAGTACATACTTACTTAGACTTTAAGAGGTGATTAGCCAACAAGGGCCTGTGTATAGCCTGAATTAGACACCCTGAAGGTTGCCTGTGATACCTGTGTGTGTTGGCAGGTAACGTCAGGATGTTGTTGCTGGTGTGGCAGCCTCTTATGTGATTGAAAGCTAGGCATGTTAGCAACAGTTAGCATGCTCGTCATGGAGACTATTAAACTATTTTTATGGTAGAATAATAATGACTTTGTTTCATTATCGCCATATTATTGTTAT
Organism: Pagrus pagrus; assembly: GCF_965226575.1. Lineage (NCBI taxonomy): Eukaryota > Metazoa > Chordata > Actinopteri > Spariformes > Sparidae > Pagrus > Pagrus pagrus. The sequence continues at coordinate 2,676,384 of NC_140200.1, read as the reverse complement.
AAGTAATGTTTAAAGAAGAAAAAAACAGTATTACAATATGGTGAATCTTACTTTTCACTTGCTTTTATAACAAATGCACACACACTAGTGTAACGTAGCTGTGGTCATACCGCTTTCATCCACAGGGGGCGCAAGACAAATATAAAATTAGCTCCTTGTTGCTGCTTTAAGTATATTTTGATGCTTATACTTGGATTCCACTCTTAACACAGTATATTAAATAAAAAAGTCTGAGTACTTCTTCCACCACCTGTTGATCCACTTAAAAAACCTGTTGGAACAATGATGGAGGAAACGTGAGCCTAACACCAAACACACCATGTATGAAATTAGTCTATATGCTTCTCAGATATTAATGGACGCAGTGTCTGTACTGTGTGTCCACTCTTCATTGTATAAACCATATCGGTAACCCAAACCGTGTCCATTAGCCCTGATAGACTCCAGCATATTATGTTCTATAAATAACACATCGTTCGATAACCTTGTACGACCCTCATGAAGCACTTTCATATTAAGAGTCCTGGTGATTATGGCAGTTATTGAAGCCGTATGGGCAGAAATCTGGGCCCGCTAATACTCCCAGTTATTCATAACTGCTGTGGTTGCATCTGGTTTCTTTCAGGTTTAAATCAATCCGTGTCGTGATTCACCCTGAGAAACAGCACGGCAGCTCTGGGGTCCTGAAAGAGCTCGTGTATCAGGATCTCCTGCAGAGGATCACACGGACGATGTTGTAAAGAAAAAAAAAATCTTGCGAGCTCGGAAAGTTTTGTCTAATTGTATCCAGAAAGATCGTCTTGACCTGAAGATATTTAACATCAGACATTTCAGTTTTAGTGCGCAGGCAAAGTGGAGGGATTTCAGGGAGGGAAGCTGGCCTTGTTTTACGGTCGCATGAGTGTTTGATGACAAACTCCACAAAAAAAACAGGACTTCTTGTAAGAGCAGGCCGTATTTCTTTCCTTTGATTCTCTTGTTTTATAGCACATTTGTCCTCTACTGAAAACATCAGTATTAAATGTTTTATACTCAACCACATGATGCTCATTTCATCTTCTCAGTCATTTGCTACGATATGAGTTATGATGTTGGCCGCACATAATGCAACTCTGCATTTGAAACACATGCATTTAAAACATTGTCCTTAAAAAAACTGCACATGCTCGGCTCTTTATTGCCGTTACAGCAAAAATTGCTGCTCGGATGCTAATTATTAACATGCTGAAGACAACCAGGAATCAGTTATTGACAGTTTTACTGCGACCTACAAATGAATTATTGATTAATTGCATGTTTCAGCGATTCACGTCCCACCAGTTAATAAGTAGTAGTTTCTACAATGTATCAAGTCGTGTAATAATCAATCTGTTAATTTATTGTTTGCGATGCGGTGATGTGAATGAACAGTAACGGAGGGAGGTGGTGATATATTTCTATTGTCAACCAATCCTATGAAAGACCGTGGCCTGATATATGGACACTGCAGTTTATTTTCCACGTAAACTGCTGCTGTAAAAGAAAAACTGTAAAAAAAAACAACTCAGCAATGCACATTTTTTATTTCACCACTGAAAATAGCCCCGAACAAATGCAGGATGTACAGTGTGCAGCTACTGTAGGAAATGACCTATTCTTGAAATAACACTTTATATTTATCAGAGCTCCAGGGTGCGACACTTTCAGCGGTCGCCTGATACGCAGCGGGTCAAATTAAAAAATTTAAAAATAGGTTTCTTTGCAAACACTGACTGGGTGTGAAGTTGGCTTTGAATAAAAACAGTACCAGCCTATAAACATGTTTCAAGTTGATTATTTTGTAAACTTTTATATCCTTGAACTTCTGATGTCTGAGAATATCAGATATATAATGATATTGAAAAGAAGAAAATAAACATGTATCTGCATCTACGTAATGTGTTAAGAAATACAATTAAAATGCATTATTGGATGCACACACAGTATATTATGGGCCCCGGGAACCTACATGAAAAAGTTGTACCAGTGTAGAAAGTGAGTCTGGAGTCTTTTCCGTACATTTTATATTTTACTGAGAGGACTAACATATTCATGAATCTTGGCTTGGTTTTTAAAAGAGAGAAAAAATGAGAATAACACTTATCCTCTAAATATCGATTCATTTTGTGATCGTTATCGGAGCGCTGCTAAATGAGCAATTAGTCAACTTTTGTAATTAGGAAAACTTCGGTGCTAACGGAGAATTTTTGGTGCCATTATAGGATTTAGCTTGGGCCCAGGACACGCAGCGCTGCTGTACGTATAACACTGCGGTCCCTTTCTGGAAGCTGTGATTATGAATACAATATTAGCCTGGAAACTTGTTTTGAATGCCTGTCTGGCACTTAGAGTGAGAGAAAGAACATGCACAGCTCCGAGAGGCAATAACAGGTCAGATTTCCCCAAAGGTTCTGACACCGGCACCAAAATTAATTGCACTGTTCTGAAGATGAATAAAGGCATTTGTGCTGTGATTAAGGAAGCCTGAGTGCTCCCTCCCTGCAGGCCTGAACCAACATTCAATAAGCCCACAGCAGTGCCTGCCTGCCTGCCTGCCTGCCTGCCTGATGGACTTCTCTTCCACAGAGCCGCAGAGCCTGACAGGAAACAGAGTGCCGTACACACACACACACACACACACACACACACACACACACGTTCGTGTTCGTCTGCTGCAGAGAAAACTCTCCCACATGCATATTTGCAGGCAAAAACCAACCCCCCCCCTCAACCACACACAGCCGTCTGTAGGCACGCCAATGTATATATACATAGATTATAGTAAATGCGAGGCACAAATGCAGACCTGTCATTTGTCAAACAATGGGAGCAATAACACAACGTATGAAAGCGTGCGTGTGAAGTGGAGATCTCTGTGGGCGAGGCCGTCAATGACGCGTCCCGATAAGAGGATGTTGATGATACCGCGAGCGAGATCTGACTGTCTGTCACAGCGAATGGAGCCGTCGCGTGATTTTAATCGTCACCTTGGGTGGCAACAGGGCTGCAGAGTTTTATAGCATCTGGGAGTAATAAAGTGCAGAGAGAGATAGCAGCGCTGGGATGGAAGTCGTGCGAACCGTTGGATGATATAGGGGTCATCAGGCTTTTTACGAACACAAGCTTCAAAATTTTATGATGGAAATATGTTAGGAAATAACATTTACGATAGATTTTTATTTATTTTACTGTCAGGAACAAAGAGTACTGCAGTTCAGGAGAGGCTTCCTGTGGCTGTTTGAAAATAGAAAATAAAAGCGTATAATTAAAGAAGGAATCTGATAAATAGCTCTCTGCAGTGAGTCATCTCTTTTCCATGAGCTGTTGGGAAGTTTTAACAGTGGTTTTTCCCTCTCATGTTTAAAAAGCTGTTTGGATTGCTGTGTTTTGATAGTTTGGCATCTTTCTTACCTGGATCAATGTCAAATCCTATGAGCCTGAGAGATTTTACTTTCTCTGGCCAGACTTCTCAGCTCCGCTCAACGCCACGCATTTGATCGCTCTGGTCAACTTTACTTTTTTTTTTTTTGGAGCCAGGCAGCCAAATCGCTTGTGAGCAGCCTCTCACTCCCACAGCTCTCCTTGTTTATGTTAAGCTAATCTCTCTGACAAACATTGTTCCACTTTTCCACTTCTCTCGCAGTATTTTTTACTAAACTCCTTGTGCTGCTTTAGACGTCTTAACAACTGTGTGAAAAGCAGGAAGAAGTTTGTGCAATCGCGACACAGAAAAAGGTTTAAAAGCTTTTCGAATATTCCATCATTTCCACCCTAATGTTTGGGTTGTGTAATAATAATCATGCAAAAAGGACGTAATGTCTGTCTCGTCTTTAGCTTGGCTGAAGTAAGGTCTAAAAAAGCCTTGGGTTCGCGTTGCACTCAAAGGACTGACATTTTTCTGACATCCGGTGTAATATCATCTATTTTCTGCTTTAAAGAGCGCACACATTTTCCAACTCTTGAAAAAAAAATGAAAACTCGGAGATATTCAGCTGGGTTTGCCCTTGAATTATCCAATTGATCTGCACCCTCGGGTCCCTCCACACATTTGGCTTTAATAGACGCGCTGTGATCATCTAATACAGTGTTTTTCTTTCAGAGGCTGGTTCGGGACACAGTTATAGTTCCAGGGACAAAATAGATTCCCAAATTATTCTTGGGAGACGGCTGGTGTCTTAACCCATTAAAATTCAAAAGGCTGTTCTGCAATTAAAAGCAGGCAGATTCATTACTGCCGTGTACATCATCAAACACAATCCTATATTTGCTATAAATTGCTTGCACAATGCAATTTGTAAAAACAAAACATAAGCTTAATGACAAAACATTTGCAGCCCAGGAAAAAAAAGGTTTCCAAATCATTTGCTTACTGGTGGAGATCTTTGACTCAGCTCAACTGGCTGTGCTGCTGCATATTTAGCCGTGTTAGCCGGCTCTGGGGACGTCGGCCTGTCTGTCCGTGGGTCCACTTTGCTCCAGAATTAGACTATTGGATGGATTGTTGTGAAATCAGGTGCAGACATTCATGGTCCCCAGAGGAGGAAGCCTGTTGAGTTTGGTGATATATCCGATATTGCTACGTGGGTGGACAGTTTTGAGTTCCAAGTTCAGCCTCACAGAGCTGCTAGCATGACTGTCGACCCCCCTGGTCTGTCCCAAATAAATATTACACACTAGTTTTATAACGTACGTACTACATACGAGTCATCATCAGATATACACACAAACTTTACCATTTCATACTGACAGGAAATTATGCAAAACTTTTTAGAAACGAAAAGAAAACTGATTTTCTGAAGCTATTTGTTTTTTAATCACCAGATTTTTTCTGCAGCTTTTAATTTCTTTCACATTAATTTATTAATAGTTTGAGCAGCTCTTCCATTTCTCTCCTGTACTACATTTTATAAAATCAGTGTACGTTGCAAACACACATTTTTTGGCTGTATTTTTTATGCTTCACTGTATCATATTAAAAACCTGCACAGGATTAGTTGTTGTATTAAGATACTGAGAAAAGAGACACTTACTGACATGAGATCAGTTTGTTGCGTGTGTTTTTACATATCTGTATGTGTGAAACTGAAAAAAACAAAATAATTGAATGTGTAAATATAACATTGCACACATACCACAGCAGAGACACACCGTCTATCTGTCTGTCCATCTCAGCAGTATCTCATACAGTATCTATAACTTGGTAAAAAAAAAAATAAGTGTGGATCGTAGCATTCTGGTGTCTTCTCTGTCCTCCTGGCTCTCAGTCTGCATTTCAGGAGGCGCTGCACTTCACTCAGCCATGACCGCAGCCTCCGAGGAAGCTGCCAGGCATTTCTCCTCCGCTCCTGATGTCATTCTTTGAAAGAAAGAAAAAAAAAAAGGGAAAGAAAAAATAAATACTTCAATGCCATTTCTGCGTAACCAGACACTCGAGTTGTGTTGAGAAAACAGAGGAGAAGGGGGAAAAAAGAGAAGTGATAACATGCACACAGTCCCCGGACTCCAGACTAGGCCATTTGAAATCATGTGATCGACCCCACACCCCTGAAGGTAAACCTCCTACACAGTGACACATGGTGACATTTCACAGGCCCGTATCAGTTTAAGTTATGACGTGTAGCGAGACTTTTCTGCGATGAGACGTGGAGTGCTAACCACAGACGTTACTCCGGCGCTGATTGCATTATGATTGGAAACATGAAGGTGGTCTTCACGAGCTGCCGGGGCATCTGAGAATGTGAAGGCAGGAGTGGAGGCACTTCATCCGTCAGCAAACCTGTCGGTCTCTGCCTGGGTGATTCATGGCAGCCATTTTGTGTCAAAATCTCACCACAAATCAGTTTGCCATGAAAAGGAGGCTGACACTCGCTCTGTCTAGAGACCATCAACGCAGGAATTTCTCTGATGTGTGTCGGAGATAAGGAAAAAGAGCGAGGTGGAGCGAGTTCAAAAGCCCACACTGAACGCTTTTCATTTTCTGGACTCACCAGCTGCTGTTTCCCCGCAGTCCTTTAATAATTCAGAGCTGGAAGACAGGAGGCAGCCATGTTCGCTGTATTTATCTCGGTGTTTGTTACCTTAGCACCTTGCAGTATAATTGCCATACACCCAGCCGGCAGTGTCGTCACCTAAAAACATGATTTATTAGATTTCTATCAACAGAACGAGCCCCTCTGCTCCTGAGTCACAATGCTTCTCCTGTGCAGTGACCAAACTAGTGTATGAATTATTTCCATTGGAAGTTTCCCCCGTTTCCCATTTGTTTTTATCACTTCGCAAGTTTTTAAGTGCGCGCCGTCGTCCCCGCTTTTTTCCCATCCTCTCCCCGCTCACTTGAAATGTAACGTTGGCAGAATAATGGAGAATTACCCTGTCTATAAAAAGCTCCTGAAGTCAGGAGGTGCACCGCTGCCAAACGACACTGAAAGCAATTACCGTATGTTTCAACACCCTTTTCATAGGAAGGGATCTGTCTCGAGGGCCACTCACCATGCGTATGAGACTCATTTGGTTCGCATTACCATATCCTGCCGCAGCACAGTCGAGCCCCGGCTGTCACTGCCCCGTCTATTCAATGTCTTCAGTGTGTGATGGCCATGTCCTTGTATCAACAGAGGATAAAGGAACAGAGAGAGAAAAAAAAAGACAACACTCGCATGCAAACATGTCTTTGTTTTCATTTCCAGCGGCACAGAGCGAGGAGTGATTCCCTGCTACCCCCGGTGACCCTGCGTGAGTGAAAAGTGAGATTAAATAAAAAGAAGGGGGGATTTCTCTTTCTCGCCATTTTGGGATCGTCAGGGAATTGAGCAGATAAAGGTGAGCCTCGCCGCCTTCGCCTTCAACAGAGAACAAAGCCATTGTTGAATGTCACAAAAGGGGCAAGAAAATTCACAATAAAGCGAAAGGAAAGATGGCGTGATTCGTTTCTCTCCTGCTGTTTCATCTCCCCTCACACACACACACACACACACACACACACACACACACACACACACACACACTCCTTCCTCCTCCTCTGTCCCCTCCTGGCGCTTGAACTTTGTGTGGGTTTGCTGTTAATTGGATTCAGATTGCAGAGATAATACACTCTTACGAGGAGTGCTGCTCGGCTCGGCCGCGTCGGGTTTTTCCCGAGCCGGGCCTCAAGTCGGTGCCGTCTGTAAAGTAAGTACAGTAGTCACACGGAGGAGGCTGCGTGAGGAGACTGTCTGCTATGCATCTGCTCTGCAGGCGGGCGAAGCCGAGCGGGAGGAGGTCACCCAATCATTAGCACCCTGGGGATGATGTCATCCCGCTGCGCGCTAACCCAGTCAGCTCCCAGCGCACATGTGCCCTGCCTCGGAGAGCGCGTCATCGCCGCCGTCCTGCTGAGTCAGCTGTGTGTGTGTGTGTGTGTGTGTGTGTGTGTGTGTGTTAACAACGCTGACATGGATGCACAGACAGAGGGAATAATTTGAGCTCCATTTGTCAGTCAATTTAAATGAAATTCAATCTACCTGCCAGGACTCGTAACATGGCGTGACGGCTCAAGAACGTCAGCGATAAAATGAGTATAATTTCACCTCTCACGCACTTCCTGCTCGAATCCACAGGAGGAGAGGTCTTTGTTACCATGGTTATTCTGTTTGTTTGCCCTGTCAGCCTGACTTTGACTGAGATGAGAGAAAGTCTTTGTGTACTTGTTTATGGGGAAACTGTGTGTTTTGGAGCGGCCTTGTTGCTTCTGGTGGGACGAGGAATGTAGGTTTCCACTTTTGAGAGCAGCCGGGGAAATTTCAAGCAAAAAAAAAAAAGAGGGGGAGCTGAAAAAGAGCTAAAAAGAGAGATCCACGAGGGGTGGCGCATCAAACGCTGCACATTTGTTTTCACTTTCCTGCAACGATCCCTGAAACCAAATCAGAGCAATCGCATTGAAGGACAAAATTGGCACGTAGCTCGCTCTCCACCTCCTACATCACCCTGTTCTGCCGTTCTCTAGAATAATATTTTCTTTCACAGGCAAAGAACATGTTTGATCACCCTTTTTATTAGAGACGAGGCTCGCCTCAGAAGTACCGCCCTCCCGCCCTCTCTCACCGCTGTCAGTGTCCGTCTGGGTCGTCCCATGCTGGGCGGCATGGCACAGGGAAAGCCAAAAAAAAAAAAAAGAGGGAAACGGGCCCACGCTCCAGGGCTCAGATGTGGGATATGGTGCCAAAGAAGGCCCCGCTTCTTCCATCCAAGGGTCATATTATGTTCAGAGATTGGCTTTCCCCGCAACGAAGCCGCTCTCCTCCTTGATCAATAAGACAAGTCACCCGTTTGCATTAATCCCACAAGCCGCCCACATGCAGGAATGTGCAACACAGGGAAAATCTCTGAGAGGTAATTTTACTTCATGTCAAAGAGGCGCGGAAAAAAAAGGCTCTGCAAGTTTGACCGTTTTTTATGATTTCCCTTTTCTAAGTGCAAGGACTCGGCTTCCCTCCCGACTGTGAAGGAGAAAACACCACTTAAGGTCGACCATCTTTGTTCTCCGCACCGAGTCGAAGCCCGAGATGATTTACACCAGGGGTTAGGTCAGAAGTATTGTTTGAAAGCAAATTCCAACAGCATTGTGCATCGCCTCTGTTTTCGAGCACGCCTTGCACATCTTGAGCATGAAGAGCAGAAAGTACTCGTGCCACGGTGCCCCAGATGAACTCCTCAGGGACGAGCTGACAAGAGTGCCTGCATCCTGGCGGCATTGTCCGAGGAAGGTTTCCTGTTTATTGCAGCTGGAGGAGCAGAAGAATGGCTGGCAACACCCGCACTGATGACACTAGTCATGCATTGAATTTTTGGGGCTTTTAAAGTAGATATGAGGAAGCTCTAAAATTAATAAACAGATGTCCGAAAACAAAGCAATCCATCTCCTCATAACCAGCTGACCTTTTTGGTATTTGTCTTCACAGATGATATCAGGAGCTTTGCTGACTTTCCTCTGCGCCATTTTTTGCTGGATGTTCAAATATATTTCTCAATCTTACTTGTATAAAAAAAACACCCCTCCTGCGTATTCACTCACAGGCTCTTAGGAGGCAAATGTTTATTATGGAGCTCTCTTTTTTTTTGCCTTGATGGATTACCTTGTTGAATTTACAGGAGAACGTGTTATAAATCATCGCTGTACTGACCTTTCCTTATAAAATGGGAATCAAAAGCCGGAGCTGATTTGCACAGGAGCTTGGGTGTAAACGATAAGACTGCTTTTGGCCGGGAAAAGACTGTCAAGGTATTTGTCAGACAGGGATATTACAGTAAAGCGGTGATATAAAGCGCCGGACGGTAAAGAAAGTTGTGAGTTATTGCGGCGGACAGAACATATCCTGTTTCCCTCCATATAGAGGATTACTGTTATTGACAGGCACAGCACAGTCTGTTCTCGCAGTGCTTTATGTGGCCTGTTCTCAGATCAATGTTGCGACTAAGTGACTATGAAAATCAAACCATCACTCGACATTAAAGCCCCTGTCCGGCCAGCGTCTCTTCCTGTCCAACGGTCAGCGTTCTTCATCAAACAGAGAGTGGGGGTGTGGTTAATAGTCGCACGTTAACCATTACCTTCGCAACCAGACTGCCACTTGAACAAGATCAATACAACTAGCATTGATTAGCATCGATATATTAGAATGGATAAGCCCCCCCAAGCCCCCAGGAAGAGCTCCAGGCTTTGAGTATATAATATATAATTACATTATATCACTGTAATTACGACTTTGTTTGGGCACTGGGGCTCACAAAGACTTTTTCCTATAAGCTTTACATTGTGAAAACAGTGTCTCAAGATTTAATCATTTTTCTCCTAATTGAAGCCTAATTGAATTTTAGCCGGGCGCTAAACAGGAAGTCCAGCTTTTTTTTGGTTTCATGGGCCACTGAGCAGCTTTCATAGGAATGAAAGGGGCCGCCATTCCCAATGTTGTCCACAGATTTTAATTGTCAGAACAATAGCATGAGCTATTAGCAGGGATATTAGCAGGATAGCTGTCATTCAAACATTTTTATATTTATTTATTTAACCTCAAAAAAACATTGAAACAGTTAAACAAGACACAATTAAAAACACAGGGTAAGTATGCTCAGAAGTACAAACAGGGTAAAAACAATGTGGCATAAAGCAGATTTAAAATCAATAAACACAAGAGTGAAAATCAGATAACTACAGCAGCTGAAAATTAAAAGCATTTACAGTGAAATAAAAGAGGATCAGCGATGAGGGCTTTGAGCTGCATTAGTGGCAGTAAAGAGTTTAATTTTAAGGCCCTGTGCAGATTATTCCATGTATGAGGCCACGATTATGTGAGTTCAAAGTTAAAAGGATGTGATATAAGGAGGAAGCAACTGCATTAAAGATATGGCAAGACAACTGTTTGGTATTAATGCAGTGCTGGGTGCTGGAAGGACCACCAGTTATGAATCTTCGGGCCGAATGGTGCACAGCATTGAGTGATTTTAGTGTCGAGACAGCAGATTTTATCATTCACAACATCCCCGTAATCCAGAACAGATACAAATATTGCCTCAAATAATTTTTCTGTGGTGAACAGGGAAGTAATGTTTCTGTTTTGAAATTTAGATCATTGTCCAGCCAGATACCGAGGTATTCATACTGAGACGCTCTCGTTATAGACACTAGGCACTGCCTATAGGAGCCATGCTGCTCTTATAAACCATAGAAGACAAGCTTGCAGCGTGACACATGACTCCTGGAGTCGTGGGTCATTCATCCACTTTAGAAACTTCTTGCTGAAGGATTAATACCACAGTCATGTCTGTCAGGTGAGTATGAGGCTACCACCTGCAGCCAGTTAGCTTAGCTTAGCACAAAGCCTGGGACTGAGGAAACGTCAGAAGGTAAGAATTTTCATCTCGAGCACGTCTACAGCTAAACAGTTTTCATGTCATATCTCGTCTGTTTAATCCATATGAACACTTGTGTGCAGGACTATGTGCTGACCGGTTACAGTTGCCAGGCAACCTGCAGAGCCTCATGAAGTCTCCCGCACAGAAATATGTAAATGGATACATTCATATAGGGGTTTCATTCAAAGGTAATGAGGCAGATTATATCACCGTTGGACAGAGCCAGACAAACCTTTTCCAATGCTTTGTGCTAAGCTAACCAGCAGCTGGCTGAAGCTTCATAATTACTGTACGAGTGTGGTATCAAACTTCTCACTGAACTCTCTGCAAGTGAGCTTCATCAGCGCATTTCCAAATACTCTAACTAGCAGTTAAAGGATGGAAAGTTGAACGCCTGTTAACCTGCTCATTTCAGGGTAGCTAATAACAAAATATCCTTGGTAGGGATGTGTTTAAAAATGGCTCTAAAGCATGTGAGATAAGGAGAACAGACACTAGCAACCATAAGCCTGTTCTCTCTTGGACCTCCATGACTTGGTGCTGATAACGCCAGCTGCAGCGTTGGGTTCAGCCCCCCCAACGCCGCCAGAGATTAAAACTGGTAATGTTCTGGATCTCCACGGTCTTCTGGCTCATTATCACTGGACTTGGACTGTTGTACTGTTCTTCCGTGGTAAAAGTCAGCACTATCTAGCTAAAACTGGTCGACACCAAAGCAACAGCCAATGTGTCGGTCAGTCACTGTCCCTCGTCCCACCCCAACCCCCAGTGTCGTCACTTACAGTAACACATTGTGCTCCCTACATCACATTTCTGGAAAAATGTCCAGGCTGAGAGTAGGCAGGCAGAAACTGAGGTTACTAAGCTATGCTATGGTTCCAGCCATGGGGATCATATGCTAATACCGCAGTTTTTAATAAAAATAAAAACAACAAAGGGGATATTTTTTGTCTTTTCAGCTCAATAAAACCCTTTATCCTTAGGTAAGTACATTCTTGAGCATGTTGCTCCAAATGAGGTAAACTATTTGACAGGGATTATCCTTCGGAGAGGCTGCCAGGCCGGAGTATTAACAAAGGGCAACTTTCCCGCCATGCATTTTTCACGCCAGCAGCACAAAGTGAAATTGGTTGCTGAGCTCCTAATGCACCGGTCTCCCCTGTCAATGGGTGATTAGCTGAAAGGGCTTTCATATTATGGCCAAAGTTGCAAGGCTCCTTTCAGACGAGAGTCTCGTAAAAGTTCGGGAGGTTCACTTTTCTCATTAGGTTGGAGTCAGCTTCGATTTCCTGTGCGAGCGTGGAGTGGCAGGCCTTGGGTGACTGTTCTAAATGTAAATCATGGCTGAATGGAATTACACCGACAGTCAGACATCTGTATTTTAATTGGCCCCCGGCCACCGCCCCCCCTTCCTTCCCTCCACCTTTTCCAGCCCCTAGCAACAGGCTCCCACAAAAACATTAATTTATAGCTGTGGCGCAAAGAATACACCCCGTTTGTGTGTGCAGAACAAGGGGAAAAAGAGCCCGTAGCCTACATGGCAAAAACAATATTTAGCAGATGAGATCACTGCTACCATCTCCATTGTAGCATCAGCATGACAAGGCGGCCCAAAATATTTCACTTGGCGGCGCGCTGAGGGTTCCTGCGCCCTCCGCTCGCACGTGTTTGTTTTGACTCGAGGCTGCTTATTTTCACTATAGGGTATCTGGGCCGCGGGCAAATTAATTGTGAGGGGAATGGTGTGTTTTGAGGGGAGAGGATTACTTCAATCGGTCGATTCCTCGGCTGAAGTGCACGGTGTGGGCTCGCCGTCTAACCAGGGTGGTCGCTGGGCAGACGACATGAGAAGAAATGGAGGAGGAAATTAGAAAAAAAATGGACTAATTGGTTCATATGGAGATTATAGATATGTGGACAGATAGAGGGATGAGGACACAACTTGAGAGCAGTCATTAGCATGTGTGGTAATCCAGATTGCGAACCTCAATGCGTCGTTACATAATGGGGACAGAAAAGCCACAAGAAAGCACAGACGGGCTTGTGGTGTGCTGAAGGCGAGACTTGGTAGGGATGGAGCTGAGACCTCTGATGGATTTATGGATAATGGGTTTATTGTACGAGCTAATTGTTCGAGGATCTAGGCTGCATGGTGCGTTTGGAGAAAAGGGATTAGTCCGATCAGTGTATCCCACTGGTGGAATGCGTGGCAGGAGTCCAGCGTTGAGCCCGGGTGTATGGAGGGATACTATGTCTGGGCATGGGGACAAACAAGAAGTGGTGGGTATGGGAGATAGAAAGAAATGTGCAGGCAGAGAAAGAAGTGTGAGCCCCCGCAGTCTTCGCCGCTGCAGTAGCATCAGAGGACCCCAAAAAAAAAAAGCCAGAGAGAACAGTGGACTCCTCAGATTTAAGCAGAGGGCTGATGAAAACGGCTCAAGCTGAGACCTCAGCTGAATTTACTGCGTGGGAATAATTGGAGTATGGATTTTCTTTTGTTCTTGTACTTTCTTTTTTTTTTTTGCTTTTATTTATTTCCCTTAAGTTTTTTTTTTTTTTTCTCTCCTCTAATCTGCCATTTGCCACAGGATTTACATCCCAGTATTGAGTACACCCAGAGAACCACTCAGTGGAATAAGTCCATTACTCACTCAATTACTGGAACAGCACGGCCTGCTGGGTCGGGTGTGGGGAGAAGCAGGAAGGAAAGGTCCTGTGGCTACTGGAGGGTTTTAGTATGTCAACGCTTTTGGCTAAATTCAGCTCCGTGTCTTTCTGCAGCTCTCGTCTTCTAACCAGGAGGCGGCACACACCATCTATTTGAGGCTGCTCTGATTGTAGGCTCATATAGGTTATTTGTCATTTAATTTTGTGCTACGTAGCTGTGTGGTGATGAATATTAACATAATGTGGCCTTCCCTAGGCATTCTGTTGTTTTTAGCTGTATGTACTTAGATACTTTAATTACAGAAGAGTAAATGTGATTTATTATACAGTGCGGTGTACACTCTTTTCCCCGGGGCGATGGTGAACAGCTTGGCATTGTTGCCGTCTGTGTGATGCTGAGTAGCTAACACACTGGGGTCCCTTCTGTACCGTATGTAACCATATATGGAACAATCACTGCTGAAGTTATTTGCTTTGCGTGGGAATCCTCTGAGAAAAAGGCACGCGCGCTTTCATATTTCGGCTCGTCCGTCCTATTGTTTGTTTCGGCAGCGCAGCACGAAGGCTATCAAACACCATCTTCGCTTTCATCTTCGTATCTTGTAGCCAGGACTTCCTCTCGTTTAGTTTGTGTAGACATCTGGTATTGTGGACTCGGGGGTCAGGGGCCCCGCTCGGGAGAAAAAAGATGAGATATTAGCATGTGGAGAAAGAAAAGAGCGAGAGCTACAGACAGACAGGAAGGAAAGGGAAGAGGAGAAAGTGTGTGCGAGAGAGAGACAGAGAAAGACGAGCACACGTGCACTCGCACACATGCGGCATAAATCATCACAGACCCAAAGATAATAGAAAATGGCAGTCCCCACAGTCTGCTAAATCAAGCCGCTGCTTCCTCAGTCTATTCTGTAATTGCACAGAGTGCTGATCGGGTTGTTTTGTGGCAGCTACACAGAGCTAAACGAAAACAGGCAGGAATGAGCAGACAAAGCCTCACGAGCGTATGCGGCTGAACTTTAAGGGGAAAAAAGGCAGCTGTGGTCGTCAGAGGGGTGGAGCAGGCCGGGTGGAGATTGCTCTGGGATGGCTTCGTCGCTGATGGGGATGGTGTTTGATGGGTGCGGGAAACATTTGTAGCGTCAGCAGAGGTGTCGAGACCGGGTCAGATACTGGTCTGCTCTCCATCAGATTCAGGAAATGGAAGCTGTCCTCCAAACTGTCTATAATCATTTGTGTCCATTTTACCTATTAGGAGGAGAGTGAAGGGTCATTCTCCTCACGCCACTCGCATATAAAAGGCACTTATTGCAGCACTACAGTGAGATTTTGAGGTTCTTAGCCGAAGTATCAAACTCCTGAATGCTTAGATCATCTTGTTCTTTAGGCATGCTAGCAAACAACTTAAAATGTGTTAATATTAGCAGGCTATGTGTAAATTGCCTGCATGCATTAGTGAGCACTGTCATTCTGAACATTAGCAGCATTGGTATGTTGACGTTAGCATTTAGCTCAGCCTCACAGAGCTGTTAGTACGGCTGTAGACTTTGAATTGAAGGGTTGAACGGTCTTATTATCCGGCCTTTATCAATGAAACACTGCTACAAACTCTTCATAGTTGTAGGTCATTGGTGTAGGAGTTCATCTGGGTTGAAATAACAAGCTGCTGCCGATGAAAAATCATTGTTTGGTTACAGAGTTTGATTTAAACCCAAAGATTCCTCATGAAATGCTGCCTGTGTTTCACCTCTGACCTGACACAACTACACTTCAGTGAGTTTGCTTTTGGCATCACAGACTGCACACTCAATAGGCCTCTTCATTCCAGCTGAGCGCACATTATTACATCTCATCCTTATGACTTTTCTCGCCCCATAAATCAGATTAATATTTTTTTTATGCAAGATATCAAAATTTAAAAATGTGAATAAATCAAAGAGCTATTTTTGGTTTCGGTTTGGATTTTGGTGCACATCATGGGTTGTCTGGTTGTATTTTTATCAGCTAAGGATGACTGCTCAGATAAGACTTGCCATTGCTGATGTGCTGTGTAATTGTTTGTTTTTTTATTTCCCACATGCAAAGACAAAGTCCGAGGAGCACAGCTTGTTTTGCACCAGTCGATATGTTTCATAAATTTAGTATACAGTATCTTTTGTTGTACTTCCCATCAAGGACGACAGTTATCTGTAAACAAACCACACTTCTGTTTCCTGTTTTCTGTTTTTCTTCGTCTATCTCGATGTTCATTACTTTTAGCAGCGGTCCTAACAGTCATCCTAAATGTATCCTACCAGAACAACTCTCCGCAGGTTTTGTTAACCACCTTGGAGACGATTTTAACTTAAAAAGTTGCACATTTTCTTGCTGAATCCTGAGCTTCAGGCCCTGTATGTTCTCTCCGGGATTTTATTTTTTTTAAGCAAACAACGCATGTTACAGGTCTGCATAGTTGCCTAAAGTGAAAGCTTTACAAAAACTAGCTAACTCTTCATTTTACAGGTCAAGAAATGTCATGTAAGTGGGTGGTATTTACCAAGCAACATATTTGAGTTCTGACCATTAGTATGAGCATTAATATTAATAGTAGTGAGAGTGTTGTGGTGCTGCACATGGCTTTAGATTACATGTTGCCGGATTGAGAAACAACATGCAGGCAGTCAGCAGTCTGTCTCATCTGCTAAACCACCAGGGTTTCAATCACCCTCTCTTAAGCCCAAAGATTGAGGCTGCTTAGAACATTATTCCTTCATCCGATTGAAAGTTGGGACAAATAGAGCAATGGGCTGGAGAGGGGTTTGCTCCCGTTTCCCTTAAGAGCCTGGATGCAAAGACAATTACCGAGTTGTGGGCACTGCGACGTGGAAGAAAACCACTCTAAGTCCATGTGGGATGTTCAGACTTCGACTAATCTTCCATTCCCCAAGTAGGCCAGAGTCTTTCTGGAGAAAGTCAGAAGAATTGCAAAAGAACTTTGCCATTTTCTCGACTCCATGAGAATTGATTTTCTTTTTTCTCTCCGTCTGGCCTGTTTTCCACCAAACAGCCACATAAACCGAGGGTGGCATAAGGCCGTTGTAATCATGGGACTGTAAACAGCTATTGTGTGTTTGAAACAGTGACCGTGTGCGACATTTCTACCCTCTTTTTGATTATAATAAAAGGATATCACAAACACGGCATCAGCCTTTAAAATACTTTATCCGCGCTGCAAAGTCTCTGCTCATTCACGTGTACATTTGACCTGCGCGCAAATAACATTCATTTATTTAATCAGAGACCGATTCAAAAAAACGGGCCTCGGAAACCGTGCGAATACGAAGACTATTAATTTCCATGTCACTGAATCTTTTATCTTTTGTTCACAATAAAGTACATGTTGATTAATGTGAAATGACAAGCTGAGGGACACCGAACGTGGGTTTCAATTTGAGCAATAATCAAGTGGGTTGAGAGTGACCTGATGTCCCTGGCACAGAGGCAGACGGGCTTACAGCTGCCAATGGAGTGTGTCTTTTTTTTTCCCTCTTTTTTTTTAATTACAGGCTAGACTTAATTAAAAGTTTCTGTGACATTTCTCAGTGGCTGGTAATCACATCAATTAAAACATGATTCCTGAGCAACAATTCAAAGTGGAGATTCCTTTTTTTTTTTCACGGTTATTGGAGAGAAAATATGTCAGTTCCATTTATTGGCACCACATCATTTTTTTTTTTACAACTACGTGAGTTAATGTGTCACTTCTGTGCAGTTCCTTCCTCCCCGGAGAGCTGAATATTCTGACAGAATCAGCTCCAATTGTTTGTGATGCCAACCAGAGTTCAGCTGTCACGGTTTTAATGCACATTTGAAAGTGATGAGCCACTTTTAGTTTCATGTACCATCAATCAAGTTTCCATTTCGAGGACTCCGTGAAAAAGTATTTTAACATTTTTAAAGGTAGAGTTACTGAATAGTATCTTGAGTGGGCTTTCACATACTTAAAGGGGAGGAAAGTGAAGTCACAGCCTCCATTACTGAGTCATTTTAAGATCTCGACTTCAAATGCCTCATACTGAGATCCGCAAAAATGGTTCCTCTGTCGTTCTCTCCTTTTTCTGAACCTTGGAATACATTTCTCAATCTCAAGAAGTCAGAGCTATTCGGACAAGGCACTCTGCACCACGTATTGGAAATGTGAACCATCAAAGTGAGCCCTGGATGGATATTTCTGATTTTTAGACAGTGCGGGAGGCCTTTAAATGGAGTTACTCTGAACATATGCTCGCTAATGTCCATCCATCAGAGCATCGCTGTCGGTGTTCGACAGAGGTTGTTAAGTCCGCGCACAACCTTATCGAGTTAGACTATTGATGTACTTCATTTTTTAAAGAGGAATGTTCTGGTAATACTCTTTCCTGTGCTTTTTCCATGTCCAAGGATACATTAGGTCATGCTTTTAGGGGATTTCTAGCTCAGAAACATGAGTGGAAGTGCAGAACTGGTGCTTTCAAAGGTTTCTTTCTACTTCTGTTACATTAGCCTGAGTTTCATTTCAGTGATAGTTGATTGTGAATCTGAAATTATTTGACGAATGCATGTGTATCATTTAAAAAGGTACAATATGTAAAGGTTGGCCACCTGTTGTATTCATACTCTCAACATATAGGGGCAGTTGTGCAAAACTAGTTGGTTAAGTTCAGGAAGACATTGTGTGGTTAAAATAACAAACGCACCTATGTTATGTAAGTAACTCAAATTATGTTATGTATGTGGCGTAACTTAAATATGTTAGTAAGTTATAATATCTCACTGCTGACTTTTGTTTTCAAACGACACGAACAGTGGCCCCCGGTATAAAAGTAGATTTTACTAGATAAATGATTTGCTCACGATAAATGTTAGTAACTTCAAGTACTGCTGGTGAAGTAGTGCTAGGAATGAAAATACTAAGAATGGCAAAATAAAAAAAAAAAAGAAATGCAAACCCAAAATGGGCATTACAGTGACAGCGAAGGTGAGATTTTGGATGAAAATCATTTAGAGAACTGTCAACAGACACAAGAAGATGTGTTGTATGTGACAGCAATCTGATTATTGTTATATTAGTTAAAATGTTCACTGTGTAATTAGTGGTAGAAAGTCACTGGCTGCCAGGAATTCACAGATGAAAGCGAGCGTGGCCTCGGACGCCTGTGGAGGCTTGAGATAAGCTCGGGCGAGTGTGTAAACAATTTCAAACCTCAAGGCCAGCTGCCTTTGGTAATGGATGCTTAACCCACACTGAAGCAATGTACTCCCCGCCCAGATACACTGGAACCAGCTGAATTAGCACAAGGACCTCTGACACGCTAATGTAAATAAGAGGAACAGAATTTACAGAGCACTTTCTTTTTTCTTTTCTTTTTTTTCTACCTCTGAAACTACTCACGGATCAAGAGAGGAAATTTATGTCCTTTCCACTGAACGAGGGCGGGGAGGGAAAGAAACGCAGCAGAAAGTAACTGAGTGTTCCTCATCAGCAGGACACCTTCAAACACAACAAAGACGAAGGGAGAATGCCTTTTATCAGATCTGAGTCACTGTCAGTAATGAAGCAAATCAGAAGCTTCAAAAGGAAAAACCATTAAGGAATAAGGAGAGCTGATGCATTATACATGCTGTGCAGAACATATCCTACTTCACATGTATATTTAGGATTCCACCCATTATGCTCACGGAGACCAGTTTACTTGATCTGAGGAGTCGCACAGCCTGATGCAGCTGTTTGATGTCTTCTGTGGCTCCGGATCGAGCTTCCCGATGTCTGGACCTCCAAAAAATGCCATATTTTTTGTAATCTGAAGCAAAGAGTTTTTATTTTCTTTCACTGATGAGTGTGGTTGAAGATAATTACCAAAACATCCTGAAAACACCCCGTCCTCATCAGGAGTGTCGACTTTGAAAGCAGCTCATTAAAGCCTATAGACATTTGTTGTCAGGCAGCAGCCTCAGGTGGTAATTATTACGGCAGCAAAGGAGGAAGTCAGGTGAAGTAGTATTAAGAAGTATGAAGGAGAAGGCTTAGCAGTAGTGAAGTAACATCATGTACGTAACCTAACTAAAGTTAACTACGTAACATCGGTAAGTTATTTCATCCCAAAACACAAGATTTTCCTAAACCTAACCAGAGTTTTCAGGGCCTAAAACCTGCAGCTGTACGACAAAGACCCAGATATACAGTGGCTAACAAATGAGCTAACAAGCTAGCTGGCATTTGCTCACGATAAATGTTAGTCACTTGAAGTACTGTGGACATAAAAAATAACAAAATAACAAACCAAAAATGTGCATCGCAGTGACAGCAAAGCTGAGATTTTGGATGAAAGTCATATTTTGTTGTGTTTCACACTGAAGCTCTTGTCAGATTTTGGAACGATGATGCATTTCTTTGAGTTTTATTAACATATTCATCCTGTTGAAAGAAGTCATGTTCACCGTATCTATTTCAAAGGTGACAATATACTTGGCAGAACTTGTTTCTGCTGCACCCAAGGGACCAAAAACAAATCTGTTGATATTACTTTAAAAAAAGAGTTACTTAAGCTGATATATCCAATTCAACACGTTGGTAACAATAAAATATAAAATAACCTGTCACCTGTGAGATGCATGGTTTTGGCATCACTTTGGTAAGACAGTCCAAGAGCAATAGCATTTTCTATTATTTGAACAGGTCAGAAAACCTCTGCAAGATGGTGGATAGAGATGAATCTGTGTGAATTGGTAGTAAAATGTTACTGGGTCTTATCTAGTAAGACTGCCTCATGATATTTATGTAAAAAAGACTTGAGTGGTGACTTTTGGTATTTAGATGTGAGACCAACATTTTAAACTGCAACTGCATTTACAAAAAGGTCCATGTCTAAAATAAGACAAGTGATGCCATCAGGGTGATCTCTGGTTGGGCTTGAGGCTTCAAATGCTTAATTGCATCCGTTTTGGTCGTCATCTTCTGCCTCATTCTCAAATGTTTCCCCAAATACTGAATTGCAGAAGCACTCTGCAGTGTTTAATATCCTCCCTGAGAACTCGCTCTGACAGATCAACTGAGGGAAAGAGGCTGAAATACAAAAGGTTCTCAGGATGAGTTAAAAAAATGTTCAATGTATCCAGAGCAAAGACGGAAGTGAATTATTAGTGTGTAGATACTGTACAGTACGTATGGCTGAGTGTAAATGTGTGTGTGGGCGTGTGGCACAGTGAATTGGGGAAGCTACAGAGGCAGAATGAGAGATGAGATAAATCAGAGTGCCATACAGTAATGGTGCGTGGGCTTCAGCGAGCATGTAAAAGTCAAGAGGAGTGTGTGAGTTTCTTTTATCACTTGCTCTCGGCTCCCTTTATTTTAAGCCACGATGACAGGTAGGGAGGATTGTAACCGAGCTGGTGACTCACAGTAAAGAAGGAAAAGATGTGAGAGGGTCTCTGGTATTCAGGTGTCTCATTCATTACTCAGGGATGTGAGGTGAGGTGGGGGGGGGGAGGGCAGCAAATGTACATTCACTTCAGATGAAGATATGTGCAGTATGCATGAAAAGTGAAGGTATGTTTTCCTGATGTGGAAACAGCACAGTAGAAATAAATGCTCCGGCTTTAAGTCCATTGATTTTGCTAAGTAGTAATCAGCTCGGACACTTAATCGACAAACACTTAATAACATAATTCTGGTTTATTTCAGATTTTAGGTTTTAACGACATCAATACTCTCAGTTATGACAACGTTGTCGTCACCAAAGCATTCTTGTTACAAAGATGTGGAAATACATTGACATCTGTGTGAACGTACAAAAGCGAATGCCCCTAAAATGTTTAGAAATCACCACCCTACGTTTGTGTTTACGTTCTGTGCATTTGCGCGGGATTAGTGACGCTTGAATTTTACTTGAATTTCCTTTTTTTTCTTTCTGCATGTGTGTGAAGCATAAGCACGCAGCTCATCAAGATCAAGTAACGGATGCATTGTGGTATATATGACAAATGATGAGGCTAACCACCGATCACAAAGCAGGAGGGTATTACCCTTGAGGTACTATCGGATGATCTGATATAATGCATAGTGGAAGTTTGTAAAAAATGATATTTCAGTCTCTGTGCTTGTTTCACAGCGATGCACCTGTAGCACTGACAAACGAACGGACTGGAAGTGAAGCTGATACTTGCCTCTGAAATGAAAATACTGCGTATGCCTTCCCTAGATATGACCTGTGTCAGGCAGAATATAAATGCACTGAAGAGGTGTTTTTGATGCTGGAAATATCAGACGGACTCTTCAGTTTGATGGCAGCAGATGTCTACTCAACCATCTGCTTCAGACACATATTGCAACTGTGTCCGGCTCTCAACATGAAAAGGACTTCTGAGCATCCCGCACTTACCTACTGAATACTCTCGAACAGTTTTGCTCGCCTAGAATATCTTATTTGATTTGTTTTCTAATCCATGCAGTGCAGTAAATGGGCTATTGATTTAGTCGTGATGCAGCGACAGTGTCAATAAGGGCCAATACTAATATGGCTCAGAAAATAGACAGCCCGGATGGAGCCGCAGAGTTATTAATATCGTTGCTATTGAGCTCTCCAGGACCACAGATATGCTCATTAGCATTTCGACTGGTAATAAGCCTGACAACCGCCGCTGTCTCGTCACCTGAGGGGGTCTGACACGAGGCCTGCTGCCTAATCCATCTAACCCAATCAACCCCGGCCCAGATTCCCCACATCAAAACACTCCTTTGTGGGGGATGCTGTTGTTTGTGCACAACCCAGCTGTGTGCATCCCGAAATCAGTGATAAAACACAGATTAAGAATGAGTGTGACTATTAAAAAGTGTAATGCAATCAGCGAGGGAGGGAAAAAAAAACGTGTTGTGATAAATGGGGAGTGTTTGCTCAGATAGCGATGACACTTAGCTGTCGTCTGTTGAGTTACGGCTGGATAAGAGCGGTTCTTTGGGTTGCAACATGATTCCCAGGCCCCGGTCCTCCTCCCTACAGGATGCTGAGGTTAACAACAAGTTCATAACACGACCTTTCAAAAGGGCTTAGTCAGCACACACACTCCCCCGCCCTGACCTCTACTTCCCTCCCGTCTCCTTCCCTCTTTTCTTCACGCTCAGACGGGAGGTTTTTCAGGGGCCATCTCTGATCCGACATGAAACAATGTTACCACATCGTCCGCCATCACTTCCTCTTTGTAGTCGTCTTTTAACTTTGTCTGTCCTGTCCTCTGGCCCGTTTGGCAAATCCCTAATCCCTTCTCCTTTGAGGAACATGGAGCAGGAATAAAGAATCTGCTTCAATTTTAAAGCTCTCATCTTCTCCCCCTTTCTCTTCTCCAAAACCAACAGAACCATGAACTGGCCAAATGTCCACCTTCTTCCTCGCTGTCTGTCATACACCGTGAGTGTCTCTGTAAAACTTGTATCCATCAGTGACCTGTGGCCAAGTGCACCGGGCCTGCCAGGTCCAGCTGGGCGTGCAGAGCTTCCTGTGGAGTACATTAAAGACACGCCGAGGTCAGCTTTCTTGAACTCTCACCTTGCTGAACCACAATATCTGTTTCTAGTTGCTTTGAACTTGCAACATGTGAGAGGAGCATCATAGATGGCTTTCATTTTGTTGTGAGATGATGAGCTTTGAACCTGCTGTTTGCTTTGATTTCAAACCCTGGGGGTTCAAAAATATATCTTCTGGGTGCCTCCGACTACTGAACAGCGTTGATTATGACAATAACAATCAACTCCTTTCATGTCATGTGTCCTTCAGTGGTTTCCATCAACACACTTTGTTCTTTCATGTTCTATTGATATTAAAACACTGGCAACATCTCCCCTTTGAAAAGTAGATTAACACTGACTGAAAGTAGCCACATCTGGGCCCCGAGCCGGCCCCGTGAGAGCCGTCAGAGGTTATCACCCCTGAAAGCTACCCACCACATGTGCGTGTACGACGGCCACGCCGTAAAGATCTCTCTATTTCCAAGTCCGTAGAGGAAAGAGACAGCATTGTTCCAGCCTTCACCCCAGGGGAGGCAGTCGGATCTTTTACATGGTTGTGGTTTTACTGTAAAACATCTCTCTTTCTGCGCTGACTGTGTGTCAGACAGCAGGAAAAGCTTGTCTGGGATTTATTGGCAGTTACAGATCTGCAGATGATGGACAAATGCCCCTCTGGAGCATGGGTCTTGTAAAAAGGCAAAGGGCGGAATACCCTGTTAAAATGGTGTTTATTTCTTTTGCATGTATTGTAGGATCTCCCTCTTTCTCTATGAATTCACATCCCCTTTTTTTTCCATTCCTGTCAAGGCCTGTGTGCTCTCTAAATGCTCTCAATCTCTTTCTTTATACCCTCTTTGCCTTTCCTGAATAGACAAGGCATTCACTGGCACAGTTGGATTTGCCCTTGACAGCGGCTAAACATAATACTTTCGACAGTGTGTTTATGTGGCTTGTGTTAGAGGGGCTCTTGAAAATGACAATGATTCTCTTTGTGATAGCCTCATGCTACGAGCTACTACACCACGAGAAAATAAAAGTTTAACCCTTTTTTTTTTATGAAATAAAGCAAAAAAACAACATGAAGTTTCTTAATAAAGTTTGACAGTGAGCCTCGAGACCATTTTAAATGCTCTTTTGCATAAAATCTTCTAGTCTCTGAAATAAACTGAAGGGATTAACGGCCCTCCTTAAAAAAAATAGTCCCTCAGTTGGGGCTTGGATGATGGTGATGGGGGCCTGTATCGTTTAATATTGACTAGAATGAGCTGATCAACTGTTACATACTGCTGGGTAGTTTAATTTAAATGTGCTATAATATATTTGGTTTATTTGTAACAGAACCAGGTGTTTTGAAGGAGACCGAGACATTTCCAGCTGTTTTTGTGACCAACAGAGGTATTTTAAACCAAACCATGATGCTTTTATAACCATAACCAAGTGGTTTTGTGCCTAAACCTAACCACCTATCTGTGGTTTTTGCAGAAATGTACTTAGCTAACATTTATTTTATTTGTGTAAAAACCACTTCCCAGGGTAAAATTTGTTATTCTGTGTTTTGTCTCCACAACCATCTGCCGGCCCTGGAAGATTAACTCGCGACCCCCTCGAAGGGCTTAACCCTGAAGGTTGAAAACCGATGTTTTAGTACACAGACTTCTTACATTCCACATACCACTTATTACAAGCTGCATGTGCGTCCCAGTGTACAGGAAAGGGAAGACAGAGGTGAAAGGACAAAAACAAGACAATGAAAAGTTCAGAGGAGAAAAAGGAGGGAACGTAAGTGAGTAACAAGAGAAGGAAATGAAGAGATTGCGGCAGGAAGGAAGGAAATGGAAACAAAGGCTAATAATGTACTGAAACGGCAGTGTGGAGGAAGTTACGGTAGCTAAGCTTGTGTGTATAGTCGTATTTGAAATATTAGATGCACGGTGGGTGATTTATTCAGATACTCATATCTGAACCAGTGTCCACAGGCCACACCTCAGTGGAAACCTGCTTCAGTGGAGCGCTTGAGACAGCAGGTATGATTTCTGTATTGTTGTCGGGGTTCAGTTACAATAAGAGCAACTAGAACCAAAATAAGGGAACAGTGTGTACTGATAAATCCTTTGATTGTACAAAAACACAGTTTGATGCTACTTTGCCTTCAAATTGCACAAATAATGAGGCAGTATAAAGTCGACCCAGAGAAGGTGTACAGCTGTAATTGTATATTGCTTGGATTAATTCATCCAATAGATTTGAAACTGTATTCAAGGGGGAGTTGTTATATTTAGTGTGCCACACACCATGGACTACCACCACTGTATACGGCACTGTATAGATCATAGGTGGGGTGAGATTGTTGAGTGTCGGACCTGAACGACTGGGAATTTAACATATTTTAGAAAATTATGTTTTTAAAGTGACTACGAGGAACGTTTTTGTTGATTCTAGCGGCCCCTCCTGGGAAAAAAGCAGTACGACACCAGTGTCTGCTGTTGTAAAGATCTTTGCTAGCACGTGGCGGTGGCGCGTACATTTGTTTTGGAAGTGAGTGACAGAGAGACGGCGGGATGGATCGCGGTGAGGTAATGTATTTATATGTGATTTTATATGTGATATACGTGATCTGACCCGAGCACAGGCATTAATAACAACAACTCGGTCTCGTTTGATGATTATAAGTGACCCGTAACAGCAGAGGAATCACGAGACTGTCGAAGCGAACCTGAACGAGCTGCATTTTGCTGAAAGCACACCGTGTTTATTCTGTCGTCTGGAAGTATGAATCCTCTGGAACTATCTCTAAAGGCTAAAAGAGCAAAAAACAAAAACAAAGAAACAAGCTCTTGCCTTTTCATGCTTTGCTGTTCCTATCTAATAATTTCTAAACTAATAATAACTTTTAAGGACGTGACTAATTTAGACTTAAACTTTGATCGTTCAGAGCTGATTTCACTGAATGTAAGAGGGCGGCGTGACAGAACAAAGAGCCAATCACATTGGTTTCTTATTTAGCAGACATGCTAATGCATAATTTTCCTCTTGCTCTCAAGAAAAACTCCTGCAACTGTGACACAAATCTGTGGAAATCACAGGGGGGTCACTCAGCGGTGTTCAGATGGGGACTAATGACTCAGCAGGGGGGACAATCCTGCTAAATAAATTATGCAACTGTGATGCAATTATGAATAAAACATTGCTTTCTAGCGCATTAGCCCCTCAACACTGGTTACCAACATACCTACGTTGCATACGTGAAGTGACGTAACTGAACTATGTTAGTAAGTTAAAATGACTCTGAGAAAGTGTTTGTTTGACCCCACATATAATAATCATAATAAGCCGCTTTCACAGGCGAGCTCTACGGTTGTCTTTCAGATGAGGATGGTCTGTCATGGTGTGTGACAGTCGAAGTCTTCGAACAGAGTGAAAACTGGATGATGTAGGGAAAAGAATTGGACCTTGACTGAAAAAAAATGTGTTTTCTAGCCTCGACAGGCTGCATTTGAATTGGCTTTGGTTCTATAAATAAGACATTCAACATTTGTATTTTTTCTAACATTTGAAGCAGCGGAGCATGTCAAGACAATGTCAGTGCAGATAAGGAACTGTAAAGAAGCCCTCGCCTTCTGATCCTGAACACTACATTATGTTTACTGCTGTTTCTGGAGGGCTGGAATATGTTCCAGCGGAGCAAATGATTGATTGCAGCCGTCAGTATTTTTACTGTAACTTTGCCTTGTCTGCATTTGACTGTTATCACTGTATGAATAAAAAGCATACCATGAATCACAGCAGACAAGGGACGAAAGCAAGTTAAAAAATAAAAAGGTGTTCCTGTGTTTTAGCAGATTCATCATTTTCCAGATAAATTAAAATGTAATTGTTGTGCAGATTCACATCTTTCAGCTGATGGCGTCACAGAAAACAACTGCAACAAAGCCAGTATCATTCACCTTGTACTGTATCTTTGACCTGCCTCACCTTTAACTGCAGAAAGATTTTGTTATTGCCTCTGGAGCAATAATGTGCTTACCTCCTCAGATGGGGATTACTCTTACAGTCCCATCTATAACCCCACTGTCGATGGATTGAAACCGTCCTCCGCGAAGGGTGAACCCTCCCCAGCGTCACGGCTCTTTCACATCCACCACTCCAACATCCCTGCCTTCATTCTATAGTAATCCCATGAGTTATCACCCCTTGTCAGAGGTGAGCTTTCTCTCTCCTTGGTGCTGCAGTGGGCAGCATGTTTCCTAATCCATCAAGGAGGTTCCTCTGGCTGACCAAAAACAGGACTCTTACTGTGATTTAAAGTTACATTGCACATAGCTAGAAAAGGGAAAGAGTCAGTTGATTCTGATTTAAAGCCAAATAATCTACAATTCAGTCATCTGAAATCTTTAAAAATGATTCACTGTATTGACCTGAATATGAGACAACCCTGATAAGTCAACCCAAAGCAATAAATGTCGTACAACGATGAGATGGTCCAAATTTCTTTTTTGGCCTTCTGTTGAGTAAAAGTGAAATTACTCCCTCATAAACCCAATGCAAACCCGATTATTGGCATAGATTGTCGAAGTATGTTTTTTTTCCGTGTGTGGCCGATGCCAGCTCTTCAACTCGTTTATCAGTCACATCCTCTCACTCTCCTGTCAAACTGGAAGTGGCTCGAAAGATTTTCCCTGGCAGGTGGCGTTTTTCAGACTGTCTTTTTGAGTTCATTATTAAACTCTGTGACAGCGGTAATTCTTGGCTGCCGGACACCAGTCTACTTCTGCGGTAGACAGACATTGACGGATTTTGGCTCATTTTTCATTGTCAAGGATTTATTTCCTTCATGGCGGCAAAACCCTTGAACAAGCCGTCAAGAAAAGTCGGCTTTGTAAATACTTTTCGGCTGATTTACTCCAGAAGACACACCAAGAGGGGACTTGAAGAAACTTGCTAGACTTTAGTGGCTACAAACTATTTGCAATTCTCTCTTAATGTACTGTAGAGTAAACAAACTCCATGGAAGAGCGCTGGACTGATTTTTTTGAAGTGGCCCTACTCCCAAAGGATTACGATGATGGACACTGGCCAAGACCAAATAGGACGACTGTGAAAGCAGCTTACTACGACTCATATTTAAATTTGTTGTGAGATGGCAACCTCGGGTGGCCTCAGTTATTATTACGGCTGCAAAGGAGGAAGTAAGAGTACATAGAGGTGTTCAGGGATGGATGGACGAGTTAAACAAACATGGGACATTCATTCAGGAGACTTCTGTTTGTAACATAACTTGAGGAGTCATTATAAGCCAAACTACAATGTTTTCCTAAACCTTACCAAACTGCAAGCATATGACAAAGATCCAGTACACCTGTCGCTGGTACACTGCAACAGCCGTGTTGTTTTGGGAGCAGCTGTGAAACAATGAATACACCTTCTATAAGTCTTAAATAACCGTTTATATGTGCCAGGAGCAAACAGGAAGTAAACTGTCTTGGCCAAATGAAGTATTAATGTGCATGCTCTTAACTTAAGCAGACAGTAAAGGACTCAAACACATGAAAGCCTGAGTATGCACCAAGAAAGCTACTTTGATTTTGACTGGACGGGGCGTAGAACATGTCTTCTGTGCTGGATACTCATCAATGAGAATATTGTGCACGTTGAAGGTCGTGTAAATGGAAAAAAGGTAACACAGTGACCTCTTAAGGATCATTCAGACTCAATGCACAGTGAGTTTTAGAGTTTGAATGATATAAAAGGCAATGCAAAGACCCAGGTGGATGAGAGTTTGCCCTGGACAGCACAAATTGTGGCAAAGACACTTCTGCAGGTCTTGAAAATGCTTCGCCCTTATCCCGAGGCTTATTAATCACAAATTTATGAAAGAAGAACTGCAAACACAGGGCATACTCTGCCAGACGGCTCAAAAAAATTGGCTGTTTGGGACACAAAACAGTCCAGGGTCAAATTTTCACAAGAAGCCCAAGGCAAAAGATTTGAATCATATTCTGTCTGAACTCGCGCTTAGAGTCGTCTTCTTACAGAGAGAGGGCCCCAGGTTTTATTCTCGGTTCTAACACTTGTGGCCCAAAGTCACCATTTTCTCAGTATCTGTGCCTGAGCAAGAAAGAGTCACATGTGTTTTGCCAACCAGAACCTTAACCCAGTTTCATAGAAGTTGAAGAATAGTCTCCTTTTTGTTTCCCAAAAGCAAGGCAGACCAGGCAGAGTACATCAGATCGTAACAACTAGCTCCCTATCTGTGTCCGTTTCCATGGTACCACTGTCTTTTGTTCGGTGTTTGCCCGGATCTGATCGAGCCACTTTTGATCCTGAAAATAATTAAAAAGGTAGAGAAATCAAATGAATTATTGGAAAAAGCCTGGAAGGTCACTGCTACAGGGAGCGTGCGTGTATCAAGACAAAAAAGGTTTCCAGTTGCTCGTTGCCAAGCAGTGAAAAGATGTATGTTTCACAGCTTTTCTCTGTATATTTCACAGCGTGACCTCACAAATTCAGATAGGTCAGTCTCCATTAGACTTGGAGAAGAAGAAGAAGAAGCAGCGTGTGGTGTGGTGTGGTCTCGCCGAGGGGGAATCTGGAGTTCGAGCAGTTTTGTTAATTGACTGCCTTACCCTCAGAGTGGAGACTTCAGTGCCCTGCCCTCGCTGTGGAAAGCAGAGGAGCTTTTGGCAGAGGCTGCTCTGAGCCTCTCTCTGTTAATGGGCTACCTTTAATCCTAGTCCAAGATGGAGAAGTGAAAAGTCTCCTGCACTGTATGTAACCACTGGGGCAAAGTGCCAACACTGACTTCAGACTATACCCCCAACTTTAATCCCATTTCATTAAGTGGACTTTCCACATTCTACGTAAACAGCTCCCTCCTGCAGACAGTGAGTCACAATGTGGTGACTTTGTACACAGAGCATGCACACAAAGTTCAAAAAAGGTTCACGTGGCGATCAACTCATTATTACACCGAGCAAAAGCCTGTGATCAAAGTGCGCCTGAGCAAATTATGATCGTGGGTGTCAGACATGGCGGCTAATTTAGCATCTCAACACATCCATTCAACATTAGTCCTATTGATAAAGATGGCTCCTTGATGAGACGGTCAGAGAGAAGTAGAATAAAAACAGGATGCACAGAGCGGAGCAGATAGAAAGAGCTACCTTTCACCCAAATGTCCTCACATTCAACTGCTATAATCAACAACACCTCCTCCTCCGAGCAGACGCACGAGAAGTCATCATGACTCAAGTGTTCATCGGATTTCTGTGATATTTTTTCTCGGTTTCGGGTTCTCTCATTTCTTTCCTTTCTATTTATGCTGAATAATTTAATGTCGAATCACGGAGCTTCATTTCCTAATGTCAACACCCACACAGACTGTCATAACAGTTGCTCAGCCGAGACAATAGCATGACTCAACTACACATCAGAGGAGACACTGTTTCCCAATAGTGGATATCAACAGTTTCACTTCTGTACAACACATTTATATGTCATGTTCAGAAAACCATTAACGTGGTTAAGCCTCGGTTTGTGTGTGTGCGTGTTTCAGTGCTTACAAAGAGTGATACAGACATTTTGATTCTCTAATCTCTCTATTTTGTCTGAGAGAATATACAACTGTAACAATGCTGCAGCCATTGTTCGTATTTCCCAGTTTTCAGAAGAAGATAAAAGATGGAAGCTTGAAGCCTCTTGAACACTTTGATGTACCGTGACAGTTGTTGACGGGCGTGAAACTCTCCAGGATGTATCATCAGTACAGGAGATGAGCACATATGTTAGAAAACATCTGGGTTTCTTTGTTAAACAGACAAAAAAGATACTAGACTGTGTCCAACACACAGGTATTTTCAATAGCTGTCGGGCCACTGGCAGCTCTGACTCACTCTGGTCAAGGGCACGATTTCATTTCATTGTCGGGGAGATGATGAACAGAGAAAAATGCATTCAGAAAAGTTAGAAATTGTGAAATAACAACTGTAATAATTGTAACTTTGTGCAACAAACCAAACCATTACAAGCTGTAACTTCTGATTTCCTGAACCCAACGAACAAAAGACTCACGGCACAATGAATATTAACACAATGAAGAACTTACTTTGTAAAAATAAAAACTTTTTCATGTCAGCTAATATAAAGCAATCCTTACAGCTAATTTGGAGCTGAAATACAAGCGGCTTCCAACATATGCTGTTAATAGAAAATTATTTTTTGCACATCTGCAGAAGTAGTTCAGCTGCTCATGAGTCTACCCAGGTTGGAAATGTGCGGTTTGGACAAATGAGCTCCCTGAAAAATCTGGATTTGTGTTCTGCCCTTAATTTATACTGAAACATGTGGAGTCTGAACACATGGCGGTCTGCTGTTGACCAACACTGGGGAGAGATAACGACCTGGGCCTTTATTAAGCTTTCACCTTGTGTGTGTGTGTGAGAAAAAACTCCTGTACCAGTCTGACGCCAGCACCACAGGGTGTCTGGTCTCAGGCTCAAACCCCCACCCTCCGTCCTCCCCTCCACCTAAAACACAGACACACACACACACACACACACACACACGTGTTTCTGCTGCTATGTTAATCCCATTGCTATGTGAGAGGCAGGACCACTGAGACTCTCATCAGCCTACCTGTCAGCCCCCTCCAGATCAACTCTCAAGCGGCTAAATGCAAACACGTAGGAGGCTCAGCGTGGAGCCGATACATCCAAAAGGGGCCGACGGGGCTCAGACCCCGTCTCTGCTCCGTGGCGTCATTTTGTATCCAAAACAAATGCGGACATTCCTCACTTACATGTGTACGTTGAGTGCAGTGGGTTCACATGCTTTAGGTACATTCCTCTGCCGATAACAGTTTTAAAGCCGCTGACATGTGTCATTTCTGTGTTTGTCCAACATCTCGTACATCATGAGAGCAATACAAAGAAACGTCTCCCTAATCTGGGCGAGGCAAAAAAATGTAAATCGACTTTGTTATCAAGTGAGGGAGAACGATCTCTAGTCACTCACTTTATAATGATTGGAAATCTGACTCTGTTGAGTCAACTCTGATATTGTTTTAAATCACATTTATATGCAGCAGCTGTGTATTAGAAAGTGTTTCCATATCTCTGAATGAAAGAAAACAAATTCAAGACCTGTCATTCAATATCAGTGAGAAGTGCTACAGGATTTTTTTTATTTTGCTTCCATTCCAATGAGAAAGTGGAGGCAGCCAAAGCATGAGCGCAAAACAAATAGTGTTTTCCCTCCTTATTGCAGCGAGCGACCGGGAAAACAAATGGCGGGGATTTCTTGATGCTCCCTCTCCCTCTGTCTCCCACTCCCCTCCCTCCATCCCTCCCTGCCTCCCTTCTCGCCTGCAGATGGTGAATGCCACATTGGATGTTTTCCTTTTTTGCACATCAAACCAGAGGTCACAGCTGCACTGTTCCTAAACCAGCCGCAGATGTGTCGACACAGTTACCTGACAACCAGTGCAGATGGAGCACTTTCTGAGGCTGGAAGTGAAAAGCGCGGAAAACAAGTGTTGTTTAGCCAGAAACTACTCGGGCTCCCATGGGAAGAGCCACTGAGATCAGAGAAGCTGAATAAAGACACATTTGCGAAGTTTCTGCAGAGTTTTACCACCTACAGCAGCTGAAGCTTCGACAGAATTGAAATGAGACAGAAAAAAAAGGGGGAGGGGAGGTGTAACGCAGATTTGTAACTGTTTAGACAATGTTGCATTAAATAGACAAGGTCTGGCCTGAATATTAATGAGTTAAATGGTTTATTTATGCTTCGTCTTTGACGGAGCAGAGCGCACACGCTATCAGGCTTGGCCTACAGAGCACCGAGGGGAAAAGGCCTTGTCAGCATTACGTTTGGTCTGTCAGATAGATTAACATGTTAAAATATGTACATACTAAAAACACTCAGCGATTTACATGATGAGGCCCGTCCCAGGGTGCCGCTGCCAGCGTGATTCCTGCAGCAGGAGAGGAAGACTGATACGAATAGTCTTCGAAATACACCCCAATAATTAGATTTACATCCCAATTTTAGCAACCGCCTGTTATAATCCGCGCTACGCAAAGCCTGTACGTGACCGAGACTCCGTAATGAACCCATTTGAATATGGACTGGACTTTTAATTAAACGTGTTCCCACTTAGAGGATTTGTTTTTTATATTTAATGTCTGTAAAGGAAATCCACTGCAGTCGCCCTTTAAATCGCTGAAATATTTACATATGATAGTCAGTCGTTTGAATGTGTGATGACATGCGCTACCTTGTGAGATTTACATAGACGTTGGTATTGATACGCAGCGTGTTATTCATGATGGGAAACATTTTTAAAGGAGGTATCTTCACGGCTGTGTTTGTTCACTTGGTGTTATAAATCAGCAGCGTCACACGGCCGTCAAGAAATCTCAATACAGAGGAGTCGGTGGCTGAAGGCAGTGTGTTTCTCATGTTAAACAAATGGTTGTATCACACAACAGCCTCATGGCTCGCTGATATTATCATCCGATCAATAATAGGTCATAAAAATACAAATGCAACAACCTTCTACCACATATGTTGGTCATAAAACATCATAAGAGCCTCCACCAGTTACTGTTGCTGCCTGCCACTGTTGTCATGATGTTAATAAATGTTAAGTGTCTTTGAGTGTCATCAATAGCACTATTTAAATAAAATGTTTTATTATTATTAATTATGATTACAGCTGCACTTTCTTCTGTTCGATTCTAAATGTGTTGAAATGTGAGTTGACATGTTGTCATCAGAATATGTGTCCAAGTTCCTTAAAGGGAAACTCCATCAATTTTTACGTGACTGCGTTTACAGGTCTCGGCAAGTACTTTTGTCATCTGTGAAAAAAAAAAAAAGGAGTACAAAGCCTTTTGTGGCTTTCAGAGTAAAGCTGCATTTAGTCTAGCGAATCCTACATTACCCACAGTCTAACTGCCACTGCTGGATTGCTGGCAGGCAATTTATCAGATTACTTGCAGCTTATTCTTGAGTCATAACAGGCTTTACGCTACTTTTCACACATGCAGTATAGAGAGGAGGCAGCGTCCCTATTATCAGTCAGTTAGTGGACTTTTTTGCCAGTCCGGTCAATCAAACGCTCAGAGAAGTTTTAAACCAAAACAACATCAATTAGCACGGAAGTGAAAAGTGGCCTTTAAAATGTGACAATTGGATAAAGCAGCGCTGCATAGTCGTGATGTTGACGACCTGTCTGCCGTTTGTGTCTCTGGACTGGAAATGTTGAAGTAACCAGTCTGGTTTGATACTCTGGTGTCGAGGAGTGAATCATTTCACAGCTGTAATTATAGAAGTGCATCAACATGTGGCCCTTTGAGTCATTACGTTTCAAATATGTTGATGAAGGCTCTCAGATTTTCCACGACCTGGGTGACTAAGTGCTGTATCGTAGACAACTGGACTAAAAAACAAGTCGAGTTGCTTGCCGAGTGACACAGAGGAATAAACAGGAGCTCAGACACACCACGGCGACAATGTGCATTCATCGATGTCCAATGGAGCCAGACTGGATGTAGTCCTTGACCCCCAACGATCCCTGAGGGGTGAGGGTCGGAGCCTGGCCTATTGGTGTTTCCTCCCTGCCAGTCAACGCCGCCCTCAGCTGCCAGGAATACAGCCTCGACCTCAACTCTGACCCCTGACGCTGCTCTGCGGCCGGGCTGACCAGCCGGTCAGAGCCGGGCCTCCAGAGG
Source organism: Pagrus pagrus (assembly GCF_965226575.1). Lineage (NCBI taxonomy): Eukaryota > Metazoa > Chordata > Actinopteri > Spariformes > Sparidae > Pagrus > Pagrus pagrus. The sequence goes on along the minus strand of NC_140200.1, from coordinate 2,641,569 downwards.
ATCCAGGTCTGTGTGGTCTGGGTGGAGACCTGAGAGGCGCTCTGATTTTCTATATGTGTGCGCGTGTGTGCGTCAATGGGAGAATAATAAAACAAGCATGCATATATTTGTGTCTTTATAAGAGCGTGCGGTCACATGTGAACTGAGCTCCAGCCAAGATCAGATTTTTTTTTCTTCCCTATCCAGTTCTCGCAGTGTTCTCTTTATCCTCGGGCAGACATCTTAATTATAACCAGTTTGGTAAAGTGGAAATGTGAACCCAGGAAGCTGGACTGTGCCAAGAAGGTTTCTTAGCTTTGATCGGCTCACTGGCTGAGCGGCTGGTGGTCTGAAGTACAGTTGGTCTGGAGGGGCCGCGGTGCCCTTTGAATGTCATGGTTTTACCCAAGAAATTAGTTCAATAAGGAGATTGTAATTGGAAATGAATGAGATTTTATTGAGTTAGCAAGAGAGAAAAGACATCGGTAATAAGACTCCATCAACATGAAGCATGGTCATTAAAATACAGGCTGATGAAGGACAGAGTCTAGACACTGAGGGGGGAGACATGAGAGGAGCGTGGTGGTTTGATTACAGCGATACTTAAAGATCGACATTCAACAACCGATTGGTTAAAAAGAGAACAGACAGAAAGATGGGGGACAAGATATGATTAAGAGTTTGCGAACAGGAAGAGCGCTCACTCTGTGGGAAAGCAGAAGTGATGGAGACGATAAGAGTGGGAGGACATTTAACAAAGGCAACATATGTGAGAGGATCGATTTTAACTTATTTACTACTATGGACCCAAAAACCAAAAGGTGAAGTGGGAGTCAGTGGACACGAGGGAAACAAAACTCAACTCAGAAAGTCAACTGATGGTGTCGACTCCCTGGAGACACACGACCAACTGAGCAAGGGAACTGCAACCCCCTTATATAACCTCCCAGCTGACAATCAGTCAGACGTCTGTCAGCTGACTGATTGCAGTCAGAACATCACAGGTGCACCCAAAAGCTCCTGATGACCTGAGACCTGGATCTTGAGAAATCTCTGAGCACAACAGGACCTTTGGGGAGTCTGTCCATAACAAAATCATGACCATGACATCACCGTGTTTCTATCATTAAAACAAAACTTTCAAAGTGGACATTTTTTAGCTTGAAGCTTGAAAAAGAACCAGTCATGGCTTGTTTTTAAATGTGTGCGTATCCTTTCCCAGAGAACACAGCCTGCATGACTTTCATGGTAAAAAAGGCCATGATGCCCCGGGTGGTGCTCCTCGCTGTGATAGAGGTAGTTCAGCGCCGCTAATGGCAGCTATTGCCTTTATTCGTAATCACAGTATTCACTGAGTGTATTAGCATTAAAAATGTCAACGTATTCATCACATCCAATATGTGAGGCGAGAGAGATGCGAATCTGCTCAAAGTGGCAGTGATGTAAGGACTCGGCACACCCGCCATCTGTATTAGTCAGAACCGAACGGTGTTATCTCGCTGCTCAGTCTACTTCCACATGTGTAATGAGGGCTGCTGGAAGCCTTTCAGACTGCTGAGAGCAGAAGTGGGCACACATCTCCATCCAGCTAACTTCCAACTGACAAGTCTTCCCACTAACCCCCTCCTCTTTCCACCAATTAGCTCCAGTATTAGCATATGCACTCTATTTGCATGAGCAACGACTAATTCCTGATGTCAACGCACAGCTGTCGAAGTAGATTAGCCAGGATAGCAGTCAGAGAGATCCCTGTCTTATCTTCTGTCTCGTGTTGGATCGTGCCATCGTCAGAGAATAAAGTTAAATATATATATATAAATTGTCATCGTCTGGCTGCGGTGATCCACGGGGAGTGTCACTGACACTCAGTCTGATTTACAGCCTCTGTGGACGGCGTGCTTTAGCCCTGCGAGGCCACATTTGTAGACTCGAGTATGGATCAGTACAAGATGAACAAATTTGTGCAGATGTTGAGATGCAGCTCGAGCTCGCCAGAGGTATTTCCTGTTTGTTTGTGTGATCATTAGCACTGTCCTGGACCTCTGCCAGAGTAAATATGAAGGAAGAAATATTTGTGATAATGCTTCAAGTGTTTGTGCAGGGTGGTCTCTTGTATTGCACGCTTGTTTGGGTCTACTGGCTGAGAGGGTTGACAGTATCAGAGTGGGTTCTGACATGTTTCTTACGATTTGTATCAGGATACATTTTCTTAAAGTTTCCCTCCAACGCACGTGTGTCACGGGAAATTCCTTTGCATTCAACCTCGGGACACGTGGCCGTATGTCTTTGGTCCCATCGTGAATATCATGTTTTCTGATGTCATCATGCTTGAAGTATGTGCAGCTCATAAGTTTCTATCTGTGATTTTATTGTCTATAGAAGGCAAAGATCTCCAAAATATCTGTAGGACATCTCTCTGTTGTGGGAGTCCATTTCTGCCATCAAAATGTACAATTAAACAGCGAAGTTTAGCCTGATAATAACAATCTACAAATACAAGAGCGTCTCTGACATTGAAATCCATTTCCACCAAGGAAAAAAAAAAAGTTAAGCCTTAAAAATAAACTATTATTTGGAGTATTTAATTTATTTTATTTTATTTTGTTTTAGATTTCAAAATTATAAGTCACCATCTGATATATTTGAATAAGCCCTAATTTTGGGTTAGCATCTTGTAATTTTGACTTTCTTTTTAATTCAGTGATATGGAAGCTTCAGCTCTACCATGAAAATAAAAAACAAGATGAAAAATTGGTAGGAAATATTTTATTTTTCATTATTTTTGTCTTGTTTAGGCTGAAATGGACTTCCGTACTTTTTCAACCTCTCCATTTCTCTCACACACCAACAAACATGTATGCACATCTACATGTTTTCGTTGCTGCTGTCAAACCACCGGGGGTTTAAATGAATAAGGACTGTTATTAATGTGAAGCGAGTGCTTAACGCTGCTATGATTAATGACATTTATGGCAAGAATAACAGTTTGCAGGCCAGAGGACGGACTTATCACATGAAAGAATAACACAGATAAACAGTGATATCGAGGGTGAGCCCTGCCTTGGCTCTGAACGTATTTCCTGTGTTTACTACAGCATGTGTCACAGTAAAGATGAGTTATTGTGTTTAATTTGGATCTGACCATGTATCCAAAAGATTTTTCTCCCTTCTTGTAGCTGTTTCTAACTTGGCTGCTACTGTATATCGCTGCAAAAATATGGAGGGTTATTTTCAGAGCATCACGCTGATTCCTCACAACTCTGAACTATTCAAGCTGTTTTATTGTTCTGAATCTTCTTCACTGAGATCCGTACGGTGCTTTACTTTAGATCTGTGGTTCCCAACGAGGGTGCAGGACTGACAGGATGTAACAAAAACAAACTTCTGTTCCATAAAGTCTTTTAACTTTATTGTTTTCTTTTCTAAAATACTCAGGAAGTCCTCATCAGAAAAACAACCACATGGCTGTGAAAGCAGCTTATTACGACCCATATATATGTCTTCATGTTAGGTGGCGCTCTCTAGTGGCCGTAGTAATTATTACAGCAGCAAAGGAGGAAATCAGGCAAAAAGTCCGCAGAGGGAGGAGGTGATGGTTGGACAGTTAAAACAAGAACAGCACTTTCACCCAGGAGACCAGTGGATAGTGAGTTATTTTCATATATGTAACATAGATATGTTTGTATCTTAAGTTAAATAAGTAATACTTAATTTTTACTTAAAACTACCCCGAGTAGCTTGTCGCCTAAACTAAACCAAGTGCACGTGTACGACGAAGGTCCAGTGATGTATGGATGTGTTGGATATCTTGAATGGTTTTTACCTCTTTAAGACTCTAAAAATTAAAACAACATGAGGTGAAATTCTTCTTTGATGGTTCGAAACCTTTGATGCGACATTTTGGTTCATTTTTGATCAAAGGGTTTTGATCAAAGAGTCAAAGACGAGCGGTGACATCGAGGAAAAGAGATTTAAAATTTTACGGCAACGTCTGAGTTATCAGATAAAGTCATGCATTATTTATTTATTTATTCATTTTATTTATTTATTTGCCTTTCCAGGCTGATAGGTCAGGAGGGGTTACATAATACATTGTGGTGGCCTTTTATAGCCTATTAGTTGAGAAAATAAACATCTTGATACTTTCCAGTCCATATGAATATGAATGAATAACTGTTTTGCTAGCTGTCTGCTAGTTTTAGCAGGATTAGCTGGGAGAAGGGAGGTCCCACTATGACCAGATTTAACCAGCCTGATTTAAGTAATAAATAACAAACCGAATCACTAATATGTGAATTCATCACATAGATAGAAGAAGCAGATGACAGCAGAAGGAAATAAGTGAGTAAATGTAATGTTAGCTTTAGCTACGGCTAGCTGCGGCTATGTCATCAGCTCGTTCTCATTTGATACGGCTCTCTCTCTCTCTCTCGAGCTCTGCAGTCAGCACAGTAACTCACTCTGTTTTCCAAAAGTTTATGTGGTTTAAAAGTCAGATTCTCATCCTCATTAAATCTCAAACAAATATGCAGTATAGTGGCAGTAAATCACTGGTGCGCTGATTTCCCCTGAAAAGCCTCAGAACCTTATCGTGTCTCCAGAAGGAAGAAAGGTTGAAATATTTGTGCTAAATCTTGGTGAACGTCTTGGCAGAACGAAGGTAATATTAGAGGAATAAGTCGTCTCTCATTAACGTTACCAGAGCAGCAGCAGTGACACAATCCCTGGTTTCCTCTTGAGTTTTATTTTAACTCGGATCTCGGTGTCAACACCACGAAGGATTATTACAAGGCACAGTGGTGTCTCACTCCGTCTCTCTGGTTGCCATCACACAGTAATGTCTGACAATTAAGATGTAATCTCTTCAACCAGCTCTCACAGCTAGCATGCCAGCCCACCGCTGATCAAGATAAGCAACAATCTCTTTGATTTCTGAATTGGAGCATAAGAAACTGCCTTCCCATCTACTCGTATTACCAAGTACACCACAACGATCTTTTATCTCACTAATATTATACTTGGCACGAGCGTCGGGTTGACATGCAAAATAACGAGGGAGGAAGAAAAGAAGCATTCCTTCGCTCTGCTTTTTGGGAATGTTTCAGTGATTTTTACCCCAAACTCAAGCTTTTGTTCTGAGCTTTGCTTTTTTCAATATAAATAATGCATCTGGTTCATTAGTTTGTTCAGTGCGAGGTGGACAGGGGAACTCTGTTTCACCTCGAGGTCATAAATCAAGCTGAAATAGCTGTCAGGAGTGGGAACTCAGAGTCACAACATGCCTTCACTGGCTCAGGATTGCCAAATGTCAGATCCTGTAGCATTTCTGCTAGCCGCATGTCCAGAAAAAGGCACGCCACTCTCCGCTAATGATCAAACCCTGGGACAAATATGTGTGTGAGATATTTGGCAAAGAGGAGTTGTGTTTGATTTAGTTGGCTTTGAAAGTTGCACTTCAACCTCCAAAAAAGGGCTGGCAGGAAAACGTCAAAGTTTTCCAGGAAGTGTTCTGCTAATGATGACGGGAACGAGCAGCTGGACAGCGAGTCCGTCCGTTATTAGCTGCGTATTCCTCTGATCATTAAAAGGCACATTATATCGTTTGACCCACATGTTGGATTTTTGGAGGTACGTGCTATGATAACACCCCACTTCCCTTGGAGACACAGACTTGTTGCCCTGTGAAGAACATTTTTTTGGACGATGTGGTGTTTTTGTCTCCTCCAGCTGGACCCTGCAGCCACTCGGTCACATCGCCGCGCTGTCTCTACTTTACATTAGGACCAGTGGGGATGATGCCATTCTTTCCACGGGCAAATTCAATCTGTGCTTTCACTCTGGCTCGCTGTTGGCTAGGCTTCTCAGTAAGAGAGTATATCACAGGCCTCTGTGTGTGTGTGTGTGTGTGTGTGTGTGTGTGTGTGTGTGTGTGTAAGTATTAATTTGGGAAGTTGGCTTTTTTTTCCAAGACTCATTCTGTCACGGATATTTTAAATCAAGATAAATTCTTTTAATTTGACTTACTTGCCGAATGCATGGGCAAAGCAGGGCAGTCGTCCAGCGACCGATGGATCATACAGCACATTTAATAAAGCCTCTCTGTGTGTGTGTGTGTGTGTGTGTGTGTGTGTGTGTGTGTGTGTGTGTGTGTACACCATTCATTCAGCCGAGAGAGGCTTTGGGTCCAAGTTCATTCGACGCGTGCCCAGATCGATGATCAACCGATGCGGTCCGGCCACATTGCTCTCCATGATTAGATCTCACCCTAATGAATCAATTCTAAAAAAAAAAAAAAAAATCATATCAGCAAGAGCCACACGATTGTCAGAATAAACTAACTAGATGTGTGTGCAGGACTGTGTGAGCTGCCGGCTGCTTCTCTGGGTCCGTTTGGGTGGCAGCAGTCCTGGGAGTGTTGCTCTCATTAGGAGCGCCACGGGCCAACACTGCATTACTCCATCCATGACAAAAAAAAAAAAGAAAAAAAAAACATGAGAAATGGCGAGTGTGCTCAGGAGAAAGAGCCAGCTGGTGGGAACTGCACATTCCCCGCAGCCTGAGCACAACAGTGTGAGGTTAGAAGCATGAAATGGGAGCTTTGTGTTTGACCAAGAAATCGTTTCCTGAACTACTTTTCATAATCTGCCATGAATTATTATCCTCATACATAGTGCCTGTATGAACAGGAGAATAATTAGCCTTACTGCTAGTCATGGGAATTCACAATGCAGTTTATGATAAATGTATTACTCTTGCAATTACCGTCGCTCGCCCAGCTGAACGGATGTGTGCAGCCTAAATTGTCCTGAATGCTCGAAAACAACGTGTTGGTGCAGCGTTGTCTCGAAGCGACGGCACCTCTTTCCACGCGGCCCCCTGTTCAAAGGCCGTGCGACATGCTTGCCATCATAGCCTCCTCCTGGCTACATCCCACTGCCTCCCTGATCTCTCTCCAAGACCTCTTTGTGTTCTCCATGTCTTTGTAGTCTCTGCGCAATGAATTTTACATAGGGATAAGCCTGTAAAGCATATAGGAGCAGACTCTTGGACTGCTTCTCCTTCACTCTCACAAGCTCAGCTGCACACACAAAAACTGACAAACCCAAGTAGTGAGTCTATAGGTTACCATTCAGAATTAAAGAGGTGTTTTACATTGAACCCTGTTGCTTTAAGTTACTAAGTAAGTTAAATTACAGCGTGAGGATATTAGGATACAACACAAATACAACGTGTCCTGTAATGCCACAAAATCAGAGGGTGAGGGGGGTCACACAAAGACAGAAACATAGTTACTCAGGCATTAGTGTGGGGCTCTTCAGTGCGACTTGTAAGCATTGTGTACAAAGTGGATCAATGGAGCTATGAATAAGTCTTTCCCCTCACATCGCCTGCTTAGAAAATACATTAATATTTAGTGTTAAACAGTGACAGGGGCATCTGTGCTTCATGCTCTCTCTGATACACCGTGTGCAGAAGAAGAATAGGAGGTCAGGACACCTGTTGTAGTCTGGTTTGATGCTCAATACCTGAGTTACCTGAGAAAGGAGTCTGACTGTCTAACACGAAGAGCTAGCGAGAATTTGATCCGAGCCAAGGCCATCTGTTAGACCCATGAATTATGTAGCAGACGAGCGGCGAAGGAGATGTGAGCAATGGCTAATCACCCTGCTGATTGGACGAGGTGGCGAGAGCGTGTACAGTATGTATGCGTGTACACGCCGGCCGCCGCGCGAAGTGTCTGGAAAACACTGCGACTACTGTGCAAACACGCAGACGATGGGGCGCGTCGTGTGAGCAGGCCGGCCTGTGCAGCTGCCTCCTGTCGCCGCCGTGACCTCGTGCGCCTGCTGACAGCGGGGAAAACAGAATTTGTCAAATCAGAGCCGCCGCTGATGAGGAAAAACACAGATCCATATCCCAACACAGCGACTCGGCCAATCAGAAAAACAGGCCTGCCCTGGGAACAAAGACGGCAACAGAGCGGCGGGTCGGCGCTGGAACAGGCGTGTGCACACACAAACAGCAGAGAACGGAGCAGTCCAGGGGCGAGTGCACGCCCACGCTCGCTCAGGAGAGGGTGTTGGATTGCGTCTGGCTGGCGTGTGTGCACATATGTGCGTGTGTGTCTGTGTGTGTTTCCCTCTGGCCCGCTCTCAGCTTTCAGCCTGCTCGGCCCGGCTCGCCATGTGTGCATCTGTGCATGTGTGTGTGTGTGTGTGAGCCTCCAGCGGGTCAGGTTCCCTACTCACCATAAGACACAGAATGCAATGACAAATAAGAGTCTGATTAGTTCCTTCCTTCCTCAACAGCACAAAGCCCAACCTAATCCCTGTGCAAACACTCCGTCTACTGGGAGAGGGAGGGAGGAGATGGAGGCCAACCTGTGGAGTGTTTGTCTTCGGGAGAGAGGGAAGAAGAAGAACAGCGAGAGGTGGATGGATTTGACGGGGGAAGATGGGAAGGAGGGACACGGGGAGGGGATGGAGAGGGATTGATCGATGGAGTGAAGAGGCAGGAAGGCTGAGGTTTGGACAGAGGAGGGAGGAAAATACGAACAATGCATGAGAGAGGAGGGAGGTGGAGGTGTTGCAAGAAGAGACCGAGGGATGGAAAGCAGGGGATTAAACATGCAGAAGCTCGGGTGAAATGGTATCACTCCTCCTGACCTGCGCTGAGGCTCCAAGCCTGACAGAGAAATGAAACAGGACTGCAGCTTGATGAATGCACACTCCTGTTTGCCAAGGCTAATACTCTTTGTTCAAACACCCAGGGGTGTGTAGGGTGTGTGTCTTTTTTTTGTGTGTGCAAGTGTTTAAAGTGTCCATGCGTGTCCCTGGTCAAACAAAACAAGAAGACGGCCTCATGACGTCTTCTACCGACCTCCAGATCCCCGTGTTGTTTTATGAATGACTCTGCAGTCCATATGTTCAATAATTTCCACAGTAGCACAGAAAGTCACGGCGCTAGTGCTTTCAAGTGGAGCGGGTCAGAGCTCCTCGTTCACAGCGAACATGCACTGATATCAGATTTGTCAGTGTTGAGTTCAGCGACCGCAGAGGTCAGCAGACCTTCTTGAAAATGGATTTCTCCAGCCTGGAGCACTCTCAGGCCAGCAGACATGAAAATCCCGGAAAATTAAAGAAAAATGACTGAATAAATCACTCGACCAACTGCTTAGAGAATCATGTTTTAGGGGGATTTTTGTACAATGTCATGAGCCAGTTTAGCAACTCAATATTGTTATGCAGCATTTATATTCTGTTGTGTTTCCTCTCTGGAAAAATGAGACAATCTTGGTGAAATCAAGTGCAATCTCGTTGTTGTTTTCGGCCCATTAACTGTGACACAATGTCTGTTTTGATTCTACAGCTAAGTTGGACAATTTAAAATCCTCCATGCAGCGACTTAAAATGATAAGTTTGATATATTTTCTCCCAAAATGACAGATCATTGTTGTCAAAACAACATGACTGTTGCAGCGTACCAGCGACAGGTGCACCGGACCAGCACACGGATACAGTTTGGTCAGATTCAGGAAAACATCAGGGTTTTAACAATATATGTTACGTATATTACACAAGTCCTGTGCTTGTTTGACCCAACCAACCGTCCTTGCTGCAGACTGTCACTGTTTATACTACTTCCACCAACATCCTCCTCTGCCAGCGCTGAACCAGAAACGTAAATATGAGTCAGACGAAATGACGACTGACCAACAAGGAACGTTCACAAGAACTTTCTGTGTCCGTCTGATTTATCTAATTCCACTGTGCTGTTGACGTAGTCGTCCAAAGACGAGCCGCAGCTTTACGCTGGGTGACACGTACCTTCATTACCACGGACACAAGCGCTGCAGTTTATTTTGACCCAGTCCCACACAGATCGTCCTGTTCCTGTAATTCTCACTGGGATTAATCCGCAGCTGACAAAAGCACTATTTCCTCCTGTCTGAGTAACTACAGAGCCCTGCTGCGTCACAAAATGAAAAGGAAAGTAAGAACATAAAGTCCGTCAGCATGTTATTACATGCTCCCGCTACAATGGGTGTCTAATCATTTTGCCATGATCACACACACACACACACACACACACACACACACACACACACACACACAGACTCACAAGGTTAATGATACCAGCTGACACTGTCGTTAGTGTCATTAGTAATCAATGCTGTTCTGTCCTGGGAAGAGAACAGGGACCGTGTACTAAAAGACAAACCAGTACACTGTTGTTGTTGTTTTTTAAATAGTATTTCTTGACAGTAACACAAATATTTAATATTTAATGAGTTTATGAAATGAAAACCAATCCACACGTCCTGAGAGGTTAAAGTAACGTCACCAACTTGAAAACCAAATCATATAGAAGTTACAGCCGCGTAAAACAGAATAAAAACAGAAAGTCCTCATGTTTTAGATGTTTGAAGCTACTTCTTCCTTTAAAATATGACTTTCAGTAGTAATTGGAGGAGTAGGTGTCAGTATTTTAGGGTTTATTATACAGTACAGTTCTGGCTTTAGTACACAATGAAAAAAAACCCATCTTATTTACAGTTTGTAAATTGATTGACAGAATTTTTTGCTCTTAGAAAATATAGTGTACTTTGTGGCACCGCGGGGCCTCGAGGCAGCTCTTACTTTCTTAATTGACCTCTTCTCTCTGTCTTTTTCTCTCTTTGCCGACCATTAAAGAAGAATTATAATCTCCTGCAGCGTCACACTGTGCTCGAATGTGTCCTCTGAGTTTTGACTTGTTTGTACGTGTCTGCGAGCTCGTTCTATAAGTTTGTATTTATGTGCTCACATGTGCCTCTGTGTGTGTGTTAGTGTGTGTGTGGCGGACAGCAGTCGTTAGCGCTGAAAATGAATAGTTGCCACCATCGTTCATAGTTCCCTAATGAGGCTGCCGGGCCCTTTGCTTCTCCTCGTGTCTCCTTGTTTTATACGTTCTGTGTGGCCGGGTCTCCTTCTCATCTGATGTCCTCAGAACACCCAGGGGCCTCATTACCCTACCGCCATTGTTTATTTGGAGGGAAGAAGAAAAGAGGAGAGCAAAGATGAAAGAAAGGTCTGTGATCGACTGTTTCCTGTCGCACAACCTTTCACAAGGCCAGGTTTGCTCCTGGGGTTTGCATTTAAAAACACACCGCCGCTCAGCTCTCCGAGTGTGTGTGTGCGTGTGTGTGTGTGTGTGTGTGTGTGTGTGTGTGTGTGTGTGTGTGTGTGTGAGGCCATCGTTCCAAACTTTTGATGGAGTTCATTTGATCAGAGCCAGATTGCTTCTTGGTGTCATCTAATCCATTCTGAGGGTTATTGTTTTGCTATGTTGGGGGGGGGGGGGGGCCCGGCTCCCCTCCTCTGTGAAGTCTTCAGAGCGCACTTTGAAGAAAGATGATGTCATGTCTCGAACCAGAACCCCTCGTAAGTTGTAATTAAAAACGAACATGCCTCTGATCACATTACAGGATTACACTGTTACGCAGGAACATAGCTCAAAACCTGACAGGGAGCTAGAGAGCGAGGAAGAAGGAAGGAAGGAAGGAAGGAGGGATAGAGGAGGTCTCGAGCGAGAAGGAAACACGTCCAAGAGTTGTCGAGTTTTAAACGAGGACATCGTGTACAGTAGCTTTCGGTTCCATGTGTTTCTGCTGCGTGTTTGCACTGTTTCCATGAACAGCTAGCCCAATATAGCTGACATGACACTGTGTGGAAACTTTTTCCTGTGTTTAATAGCAGAAGTTGCCTAAAATTGAGTCACTCTTTGAGTATCAGGGGTTTTATTAACTGCCAAAAAGCCCAACAGTTGTGCAGCACTGATGAGAGATACGCATGAGGTTAATCAAAGAAGCTTTAAAAGGCTGTAAAGCAACACAACAATCAGACATGTCTGATTTTTAAACCTCAATTTCCAAAAATGGACACAAGCCCTGCAGAATGACTTGCAAAAGAGACCACTGTTCAAGACTGCGTTTCAACATTTGCAAGCATGAAACCGCTGAATATTTTAATGTAGACGTCGATTTCCAAGCTGTGTTAGTGGCAGCAGCTCCAGATACTTCTGATGGTTTTCAGAACCAGGTAAGTTTAAAACATGTTCTTGTCTGAACCCTAACCAGGAGGTTTATGTGCCTAAACCTAACCGGACCTTGGGCACAGTGAAAGTAGTTAAAAACCTGGACTAACTGAAGCAGAAGTCAACACTAATTCCCACAATGCACTCAATAGGACACACAGATGATATCCGACAGTGTAGATTCTCCCCGTTTATTTCATTCAGCTCTTTCTAATATATTGCTACTCGTGTCTCTGCTGACAGTTGAGACAAAAGGTCTAAAAGGGGCTGTCAGATTAGAAGAGGTTTGATGTAAATTAACAGCACTGTCAGATGAAATAGCAGGCATGTCGTCCACCGTCGCCGTCCGCAGGTCACCTTGGAAAAACAGCGGGACTGATTATAATGATCACCGTCAGCGAGCCCCTAAAAAAGGTGCTGCCAGGAAGCGGCTCATAATGTGCTGTTGTGTTTGCAGAGAGACAAGAAATTAAGTAAACGTATTCAGGCTGCTCTATTGTGTTGAAATGTATTGAATGCAACAAAAAAACCCAACAGGACACTCATTACGAGGAACGTTCACAAAGTTGGAACTGACAATGGCGACCAGAGAAACATCATCAGAGTCAGATATCGATTTTCATGAATCGTTTCTCCCTTTTTTTCTCAGATAAAAGCCTCTGAGAGCGCAGTAATGTACGGGAAGAGTCAACGAGGAAGATTAGCATTTCAATAGCTATTCAGCGAACACAAATACATTTTTAAAACACTTCTATGAATAATGAATCATTTCCATAATCGGGGGCCAAGGTGAGTGAAAACATTGCACTTCAGGTGTTAATCTGGAAAATATATGGAGCCGTTGTTTGTTTTAAAACTGCTTCTGTTTACAATCTGTGACTATAAGAACAAAAAGCACAAAACTTTTGTGATTACTAAGTGAACTGCTGCAGTCACCACTCATCTCATCAGTCTTAATATATACATGCTGAGTGAAAGATGCAGAGGGAGTGGAGGCTTTAAAGGTCCAGTGTGTAGGATTAAAGGGGGATTTGGCAGCAGAACTGGAATATAATATTCATAATTATGTTTTTATTGGTGTGAGATCACCTGAATCAGCTGGTTATACAGAGGGAGAGTCAGCCTGTTGGACTGTCATGTCTCTACGGTAGCCCAGAACAGACAAACCAAACACTGGCTCTAGAGAGGAACCACTGTATGTGAGAGTGAGGCGAGGGGTATTGAGTTAATTGCGATCTGCACACTAAATCCTTCACACTGAACCTTTAAATTGGGTCATAAAGCATTATTACCTCCACCAAGGAGGTTGTGTTTTCACCTGTGTACATTTGTTTGTTTGTTTGTTGGTTTGTTGGTTTGTCAGCAGAATTACAAAAACAATAGTGACCAAGTTTCCACGACACTTGGACTGAGGACGGGTCTCGGCCCAGAATAGACCCCGTTAACTTCTGGTGTTGATCTGGATAACAGAGACAGGATCCAGGATGTTTTTCTTACTTTCTTTACCATTGCAAGATTTTTGACATTTGAAATATGTTGCAGCATGTCCATGAACACCACTTCCACTTCTATTAGATGTCTGCTATTATAAAAAAACACCTCTTTATGTCCTGAGGTCGTCAGCCTTGACTACGGCCATGATGTGTGGTGGTACTGGTGCATTTCATCCATAAGCTTTGAAAAAGAGTACAGACTGAAGGCTCTGTCCGTATACGTGCCTGACATTGAGCATAAATCAGCTTTTAGCCTCGATATTATAAAAAGGACTGCGTAACATATAAAGCTATTCAAACTGCTTTACAGAGGCTGGAAATTAATTGAAAATAAGACAATAAAAACAAAAAAAAGAACAAATTAATATCTAAAGATTAAAAAAGAAGTTAATAATAACCATAATGAAATATATTAATTATAGTGGTAGTGTTTAACTGCAGGAGACACAAAGTAAGTGTATTTTCAAATAGCTCAATAAATAAGCAATATTTATTCCATTCTTATGAAAACGCAAGAAACTACAGAAAATCACTTTTCATATAATTTTCTTATATATGTTTTTAAAGTAAAAGCTGAGCACATAAAGAAATTAGATAATAGGTTGTTTGCAGCACAATACACATGTGATCGCTGCTGCGAGGCAATCACAACCCTGCATCCCTGAGGTCAGAGGTCACCAGCAGGGAGCAGTTTGACAGAGCGAGCAGCAAACTTAAAAACATGAAATAATTTTTTACAAATCATCTGTGTGTGTGTGTGTGTGTGTGTGTGTGTGTGTGTGTGTGTTTGCTTTTCATGCATTAAATGATATAAAAAATAGTCACAGAGTCAGCTGTCCAGTCTGCCTCGACCCCTCCGTGCCTCCGCGCCCTCCTGTCAAAGCCTGCGAGGCAGCGAGGAGCATGTTGTGTATTGTTACCGCCATCTCCTCCTTCCTCCTCCTCCACCTCCTCCTCCTCCTTGCTCCTCCTTCACCTCTTCCCCTCTTTGTCCTTTTCATCCTCCACCTGATATTCTGTGCATGCTTCCTTTGTTGGCTTCAAGCTGGGTTTGACAGGGAGCCTGGTGGACGCCAGGGTTGTGGTTTTGTGTGTCTGTGTCTGTGTGTGTGCGGACATATCTGCTCCCCTGCCTGTGTAATGACAACGAGTGCCGGGCAGTAAAACAGTCATCTGTAAATCAAGCGGAGTGCCAGGTGACTGTCGGTGCCACGCTTTCTGATTTAAAGCCGCGACATGATTCAAACGACGTGTTGTTCGGAGCGTCGCACACAGTTACAGAGCCGCCTTCCAGCGGTCGGACTGGAGGTGATGTGTCTGACCACTTCTGTGCATTTCCAAAATCAACAATGTGAAAATCTACACCGCCTCTTTAAAAAATTGGTCGACCATGTGTACTTAGGTGTGAAAAGAGGGGGGCGGCAGGGTTTCAGCTGGTCTGTGAAGTAGATTAAAAACATCTTGCTGTGTTCTGTACTCGAGCTGCTCACCAGGAATCGATTTCAGGTGTGTGTTTGCATTTATCAGCATTTGATAGCTCCTTCAAAATTAAAGGACTCACTGTCATTCAGAGTATCGTTTCCAAATCTATATTCCTTTTCTTACTTTTCAGTTTTTCAGTGCAGCCCTCCTGCACACATCCTCCCCACTTCATGCAGCTGCTGCAGCTACTGTCCGACTGTTTGTAGAGCCATAATCAATGCTTTTCTAAATCCATTTCCTTTATATATTGTCCTTAATATTTATATTTACACCCAGTTGGGAAAGTACTCACATGAAATACTTACACTGTCTTATTTATTTTTTTAAGCAACATTATGTAGAAATGTTGTGAGATTTGTCGCCCCCTGCAGTTTCTGAGTGCAACACCACTGTCGGAAACACAAAACTCATGACATCATAACAATATTATGTGTTGAAAACTTGTATGTTGAAGTACAAAGTGTGGTGTGTAGTAGTGTGTAACGCTGTGATCCGAGTGCAGAAACACCGTTCACCTTTTACGAGACACCCTACAATCAAAATCAAACCTTTGAAGCTGTTATTTAAGGTAAAAAAGTTGCTTTAATGTAACATCAGGGAGTAAATGTTAATTGCACAGTGTCACAGAGAATAATGACACAGTTTAGTTGAGACTGCCTCCCTATAAACCTCACTCTCACTGTTATTTTATCTGCCACTGGGCATGAAATGTCTCAGAAAAATGAAGGCTGACAGTCGATGCAGTCAGACTGGCAGCCTCGCACCATTTCTATCTGCTTTCACATCTCCATTTTAGACTAATACATAAATAAACCCCACATTTTCTCCCGTGTTGTTGGTAGTTGCGACTCTGAGGGAAAGCGGTCCACGATCCACTTAACCTCGCCAACAATAATTCTGCCTGGAAATGCTGGAGGGGAAAAAGTTCTGTTTCCACTTTAAGTAAATGTTGTAATACCACACTGCAAAAATACTCTGTATTAAAACTCTTCTTCAGTATAGTACACTCTATAATCTCTCATTATAAATAGAGAGGGATGCTTTTATTTTGTTAGGATGTCTTTTTAAAAAGTCAGAACAGGTGTATAAACTAATATCCTCTTCACTGACATACACACTATTATCTGTGCTGTACCATGTAGTGATATTACTCTTTGTATGTTGTGTTCTCTATAACTTTGTTTACATTGTTTAGCTGGAGGCTTCAAATAAAGCCCACTGGGTGTTTTACCTCTCCCTGAACCCTTTGTCATCATCATCATATTTGCTCTTTGTAGCAGCGGTATCAACCTTTGAGAGCTGAACCAAACACAGACTTTCAGCTGGTGACCTGTGCTGAAACAGAAAGTGTTAAAACCGTCCCTGGTCTCTCCGACTTTATGTTCCTCAAAGAGCAGCGGGCAGCAGAGGGGAGCTCACCTGCATCAGCCGTGAACAGATCTGGATGATCTGTCACTGATGGAAGTGGCCGTTTTTTGGATGATGGACGATGACAGTTGCCAAGCAACCAAGATGAAACTCCTCAACACACAAAAAAGTTTCAAATTACCCGTGGGTTTGCTGTCAATATGAGCACCTGTGGTCAGAAAAGGTAAAAAAAGATCACATTTTCAGTCATGCAGGTCATCTTCTACCAGCATCGTAATTAATTAAACAAAGTTACAGCACATATATATTTGAAAACAGTCAAGATGACCGTCTTGGCCGCTGTTGTGTTAATTTATAGCAGTGTGTTATCATATAAGCTCATCAAATGTTTTGTAATCTTTATCACAACGTAGTGCAACATTCAACCCATCACTGAGGAGCTGCGGGCAAAGACCTGAGGATCAACCTCATGTTCATGTTCTGGTTGTAACTGTCAGATTAGTCAAAAGTGCAAGTAGTTCCTCTGAAGCGTGGTGGATCACACCCATGACATGATGAAATCACACAAACTGGAAATACTCACATCCAACAGTGTTATAACGAGTCGGTCTCTGTTCTGTTTGCTCACGTCCGTTTCAAAGGACATTATTGTAGCTCTGACACAACAGCAGATCAGAAAAACATGAAGTCTCCCATCTGTTAGGTGAGCAGTAAGACCAGGAGATGTATAACATATATAACCCCACCCGTCTCTGTAACAGACAGCCTTCATCCCTCACTTTGTTTTATAAAGGCATGAAAGGACCGGCTCTCTGCTGCAGCCAGACAAAGTGACCGGTGAACATGCTTCTCTGAGACCTTAAATCCTGCCTCCCCCTTCAGGCTCCACATGATCAGTGAGGCACATGAAAACACATATTTCCTCATTAACTGCTTTATTCAGACAGATTAAAGCCTCGCTCTGGCTTAGAAATACAAATATCCGTTCAAATCTCCCCCCACACCTGAGGTTTAGTTGGCCCACCAGGTCCTGCACCAAAACTCAGGAAAGAGAAAAGTGGGAAACTTAGCCCTGCCTGACTCCGCTCATCAGGTGCTGTCAGGTGCTGTCAGCTCTGGGAGTAAACGTCAAACTCCGGTGTTGCTGAATATTTTTTTGGTGAGTGTTTCAGTGAGGGGATTCGGGGGAAGTGTGCTGCCCTGCTGGAAGGGCTGAGTATGGAAACATGTTCTGTTTCTCTCACTGTGCTGCTTCGTATTGGGAGGAGGATGGAGGCAATTACCAGCGCCAGCAGCTGAGAGAGGGCCAAGCCTCTGCACATCAATCAGCATTACTCCACCGCCACTGTGTGTGTGTGTGTGTGTGTGTGTGTGTGTGTGTGTGTGAGCATGAGGAAGAGTGTGTGAAAGAGCACCTCCCAGTGGCGACTCTCTTCGTAGCATCCTGCCGGTTCAGAATACCATCACAACCACAATGTGCTCAAGGGTCTTAAATCTGAATGGAGGCCTATTTTTTTTTTCTCCCCTTCTAAATTA
This sequence comes from Pagrus pagrus, assembly GCF_965226575.1. Classification (NCBI taxonomy): domain Eukaryota; kingdom Metazoa; phylum Chordata; class Actinopteri; order Spariformes; family Sparidae; genus Pagrus; species Pagrus pagrus. The sequence continues at coordinate 2,623,636 of NC_140200.1, read as the reverse complement.
ATTTCCTCCACCTAATTGCTGCGTTCATTACCAGGGTACAATAATGTCAAAAAACCACTGTCCTGATTTAATTTCCATGGCTGAATGTGAAATGAGTCGGAAAAAGAGGCAAAACGCCGCATGTGCCGGCTGTCGTTTGGTTCATGTTGAACTGCAGAGCAGAGGCAGTTTAGGTTAATGTGGAGTGAGGAGGAGTCGAGAGGTTACAAAATAAAGAGAGAAAAAAAAATAGCCAGGGTAATTTAGTGTGGCAAATTGATGAGTCATCTCCAGTTCAGACTCTTTGATTGACAAAAGAAGCCGGGCAGCTTCAGCATCAGAGCAGCCGCAGCGTGACTTTGTCATTTTGTCACTCTTATCTCTTCACATCCCGACACACTCCTTCTCTCTCAAGCTTTGTCTCTCCTCTGCTGTGTCGTCCTCCTGTGTTTAGGCTAATTACAGTTCCACTAAGTACGAGTGTGTCAACTGTGACATTTCCACTGTTGGCGTAGCAACATTAGCGCTGCTCTCCCATTATGTCCGCATTAGGGACATCGCACATTAGCCAAACTCTCCTCTGGCTGCACTTAACGAAAGGGAAAAGAGGGGGGGGTGGGGGGGTTTGGGTGACAAAATAAAAACTGCCAAATGCTTTCAAAATTTCATATTATCTTCTCTGAATTCTGCATTGCCACTTCATTTAATGTCCCTAAAATTGCACCGCCGAAAGGTGAGTGGGAACAATCATCCTCTCCTGATTTGTTCTCTGCTATTGGAGCACAGCTACCGAGCTCCGTCACCTCATGCATACTAAAATCCGCTGAAAAAGCACAACAGCAAAATGTTTGTGCTTTGTGTCTCTAAAGGCAGAACGAGTTAAAATAAAAGCATGTTTATTGTGCGGTTCTGTCTACGGAGGATTGGAGCGAGGCGAGGGGTGTGTGTGCATCATATTCAGGTCGTACTTCAAGGCCAAACTGGAGCGAGATGAAAGGGAGAGACGGGGCACTCTGTCCTGTGACGAATGATTGTTAGATATAACTCAGCCCTAGAGGTAAACAAACGAGGCTGATTTTCCATGGAGTAAAAGGATTTGAGGGTCTGGGTGTGTTATCCATGATGAGAGACAGCAAAGTGTCACAACATCAAGGCCAGCGCTCTCAGAACCGCGCGGGAACACGGACATTTATGTAATGCTTGATGTAGCATTGATTGGCTTTTATTATATTATTAACTGATGCTGAAAGCTGATATGACGCTGCAAAATTGCACCTTTCAACCCTGCGCCTCCTGCACGGGGACATCCATTTCTTGTTGCTGTGGCAGAGCCGGGCTCATCATCCATAACATAACACAACTGTCAGGGGCTGCAGAGAGGAGCACGCTGCTGTTACAGAGAATGACACCGCACCTACCGGTAATTTATTCCTCCTTATCCAACATCATTTACTGATGTGTGCCAACGTCATGACTGGTGCAACACATTAGAGGGCTAATAATTAAAACTGCTGTACGTAACATTAAAAGGTATGATTGATAACGTTCTGTCAATCATCTGTCTGCAGCAGGTTGCCAGTTTGTTGCACTAATTAATGTCATCGTTTAGGTTGCTAACGCTAGCTACCTAACGTTAGGTAGTACAGTACGCTGGGTGCATACTGCAGCACCATTTTTTATGTATTTTTCTACAAACTGGCGACTGCCAATGCTGAAAAAACACAGATACCAACGGGATTATGCTGCTGGCTCACAAACGTTGTTAGAAGCTGGACCCAACTGTCACAATTATTACATAAAGGATAAACAAAACAATTATTTTGCACCTGAAAAACATTCTAAAATGATAAAATCACAATCATAATAATGTGCTTAACAAAGAGATACATCTCTTTACAAGCTGATAAAGGATCTGAGTATGTGCTGTGAGTTACTAAGCCTAAACCGAACCAAACCGTGTGTTTTGGGAGATGCTGACAATTGACCTGTTCAGTCGTCGGTCTGAAGATTCATTGATATCAACAGTAGCTCCTAAAACTGCTTGGTCCGTCTTTGATTTTAATAGTTTTGTCACCTTAATTTTTTATTCTTTAAATCAAATGTTTGCCTCATTAATCAGGTTTCCTTCCCCTTGTTCTTCACCTTGCTTTAAAATCATACTGGGAAATATCATACCGAGCGGCGATGAGTTACATTTCTGCTAAAGCTTTTTCATTCAGCAGCAGCAGGGACGTGGATGTATGTGATGCTGCTGCAAGTATCGCTCGAGTATACTTCAGTGTGAATGGTTTGCTGCTAATGGCATACGTAATTGTTAATTTAGTGGGCAGTATGCAGCGTATAGTGATTGAGTATGTGGGCACTACGTTAGTGATATAATTCTTCCTAGGCTGTGCACAGTCACACACTGATAATGCAAACATGACTCGACCTCTGGATGCACCTCACACTGCCCTTCAAACTTAGGCCTTGAGGGATTTATGAATAGAAGGACACTGACATTTTAAATGCAGAAAAAAACAGCGTTTTGGTTCATTGTAAATATATTATACATAATATAACATTGTAGAAATATAATATTTCATTTCATATTTGCATATTTGTATATTTGCATATTAGTCATTAGCATTAGTCCACAGTGTAAGAAAATATAGATAAACCAATGACATGCTTACAGTAGCAATGCTTTGCCTCGAGCCTCCAGTCTTGGATATATTATGCACTCTTGCCCCGGCTGGACTGACCTGCAACAGCAGGGTGCCTCGGGGCAAAAACCATCAAATTGGCCCCTATTATACCTCCAACTCTCTGAACGATGTTTACAGCTCTCTATGTTACCTGGCCCCGGGTTTGTTATGTGGTCTTTTTGTGAAATACATTTATCAACATGTAAGAAGAAGAAGGAGAAAAGGATTAGATGTTGACATCAGGCCCCTCCTAAAGACAAGATTAGGTTACACAGCGGGACCTTTCATATCGCTGTTATCATGCTGATATTGTGCTTTAGTGGCGCTTGTTACCAGGACATCTTTATAGAACGAACCTGTTGAGACACAGTTCTGCTGGAGTTCAGCAACGTGAATGTTAATGTTGCAAACCCTCGTTACGAGCGAGGAAACTTCCCCTTCCAACTACACCATTGTTTACGTGGGTGCAAAACAAGTTGGGGGAAATAACGTCTCGTATATCTTCATATCTCTCAAATGTAAATAGTAAAGCAAACAGCCTGCAGTTTTTTATCATCCAGGAGCTGTGAGCGTGCGAGCGATCAAGTATTGATTTGATCCGTGTCAGAATTGTTGGTTGTGACAGACCCAAAATCGACTCCGTTGCAAAGCTGAATTGTTTTGCCAGAAAGCACACACGCGTCACACAGCCAGTCACAAAATGTACCAAGCTTCTGTAGAAATGATCTTTTTATCAGCTATTGTTATGAAGCCTCTCTGCTCTGACAATGACTCTGCCTGAATGGCATTTGATGGAAACCGCTCACAGATTCCTTTGAAGCATCGAGTCATTTTCTAAATGGCGACAGTTTTTCCTCCCGGGCCTAAAGGGACCAAATTTGTGCCATTCTGAGATTTTTTTTTTTTTTTTTTTGGTCAGCTTGGACTGATTTCTAACGCTGAGTCACATCAAGCTAAAGGGCTGCCTCATTCTTGACAGATGTCTCATTTAACATCTTCTATGAACTCGTGCAGTGCCCCTTCAGTACATGCTGCTCAGCACACATTATCTGGAAATGTGAGTGATTTACAGATCCAGTCTTAAAAGGAGACATGTTGTTCTCATTTTCAGGCTCATGGTGATGTTAAATCATATTATGGGTTACTACTAAAACAGGTTTACATGCTTTAATGCTCGAAAAACGCACCAGTTTCCTGATACTGTCCAGTTCTGCAGCACTGTATTCCCCCTCTGTCTGAAATGTTTTAGTCTCCTCTGATTGGTCAGCTCACACACGCCTGACCCAGCACGGCTAACAACAACAGAGCGGCTATGCTAAACCAATTCTTACATGCACAACTAGCTGCGAGGCATAACTTATGCAAATGTGTGACAGAGTGATGTAGTGTGATGTCACAAAGTCACGAAATGTAAGGCGGGACTACTGACGAGGCGTTTCAGGAGCAGTGTTTTCTGTGGGAGAAAGGAGCTTCTGCTGGTGCAGACTTTGTCCTTTTTAGTTTTTAAGTACTTTTATATGCACAAGAAACCATAAAACACTGAAGCATGATAGTTCTCCTTTAATCCTGCTGAACTGGTCACTGAGTCATTGTGGTGACCCAGATAATTTCACACATGTTTGATATTTACTATTTAAAACCCAGATGATTACATCAGTACTTTCCCGAGCCGGACCACAAAAACCAATGAGAGCTTCATCCCCGAGCAGCTAACTGTGCTCTAGCCCTTGAGGGTAACGTTTGCTAGCATACTGCTGTTGACAGACACTTAAAGTATTACCTCCATGTGTCCAAAATGCCCCGAATTTAATACTGCACGTCCTTGAGTCCTCAGAAACAAATCTGCAGAGTGTGAAGTAGGTCGGACGAACGTTTCTTGAGATATACAAATCACAGACGGACAGACGGACAGAGAATACTTGCTTTTTAGAAGAAAAAAAATTAGGGGAGTGTTAAAAAATCACTACCATCATCTGCTGTAATTGCACTGCATGAATGCTGTCTCTCAACAGACCCCACAGACTGTAGAAACTACACATATATTATATTTACGGCCAAGCATTTCAAATTTCTGGCTTTTCTGGCTTTATGTGTGAAATGCACAGTGGGACATCAACCCGTAGGCGAGTGTGACGAAATAATTCATTTGTGAGTAGCACCTCTTGGCAATAATGTAATTCTTTGACGTGCTACTATCTGTGTTCGCTGAGAAATCATGTTGCACAAAGGCAACACCTTTACAATGACGCCCGCGCCCGCCGTCCAAATCCTGTCCGTCTCATTTCACGCCTCCCGTCAGCTCACAATGGCGTTGACTTTTTTTTTCGGCGTGTCAAACATTTTACGGTACCTATTCGACAAAACACGGTAAAAGTCACACCTCAGCTGTATTCACATGAGGATCTTGCTGCTTTTACTTTGTGTTTTTTTATTGGCTTCCTCCAGTTGTGAACAATTTAACAGACTCTTTTCCGCCTTTGTCTTATTTTTCTTACACTCCTTCATATCTCAGTCCATATTCATGATCTTGGGTAATATATCACATTAAAAAGTCAGGATTGTGTCAGGATTGTGTTTCATTATGAATGTAAGAATCAGCTAAAAAAAATAAAACAAAGGAGTCTGGATGAGCCTTTTATCTGTCAAATCCACCACCTCTATGAATCTCAATTTTATTCTGACTACTTAAAGTTTACCTCTAAGGAATAGCTAACTCCTTAAACAAAGTGCTCACCACATATTTTTTGTGAATAATGCGTACTAAATACCTCACGGCCACGCTGTCAGAAGTGTCTGATCGCCGAGCTGTCCTGCTACTTCCTGCGAGCAAAAATCCAAACTGCGAGAAGGAGGCAGAACGTGGGAGGGAAGGGAACATATCGCTGACTCAGAGGCTGGGAAATGACCCGCGTCAGCTTGGCAAGTTGCTCTCGCTTAGTATACACGCATCTGACATCGGACAGCAGCTCGGGGACATGTCCCCTGGTCAGTCTCATTCTCCCAGACACAGAGAGGAGGGGACTTTAAATTGTGCATCAGCTTGTAAGAGATCCTTATTCCTCAGTGGCAACTTGCACTTTAAAATAGTATCACCACAGGCAGAGGCTGTCTTCAGATTCGTTTGATTGGTGGCTCTAAGTGATAATGAACTTAAAAGACCACCACTGAGACCACTGAGGAGAAGAAGGGGGTTTATTCCCATGGTGTTAGGATACTGTCTTTTTGATGCTCTGGGGCTCGTGATGACAACCTCCCCAACTGCTATAAAAAACTTAAATGAGTCTCCACTGATTTAGCATCGCACTTCAGTCACACTGTTGGACTCAGTGGACAGTTTTGAAGAAAGAAAGATATCCAGTGATGTCACCTATTTTTACTCCACATAATCTTCTACCTTGTCAAGGTACCTGGCACCTAGATTACCCACAATGCACCAACTTAAAGGCCATAAGGAGTTTGGGGGACGGCTGATGTAGTCTCAAGACGCTAGCCTCAAGCAGAGACGAGGAATGAGCACTTTTTATCAGATTTTCTGCAGCTCCCTTTGAGAAGTTGCCGTTTGATTAATCTCAGCACTTACCTCACAGCGGGAGGCTACTGTGTGAAGCTACCGCTAATGTCCCACCACCATCTAGATGCTATGCATTTTAATCTACAGGACTTTTGATGTTGGCCAACATCACTAAACATTTACTCTGCACAGTTTTTCAGTTTTAACGGCAGATTTAGAAACATTTACAGATTTTTTTTTATTACATCTTTATTGTACATTTATAGGGCACTGACAATAAACTTGTTATACACAGCTGATGGGTTTCTGGTGAAAAGATGTAGAAACATGTAGAACAAAGACGTTGTGTCCCAGAACTCAGGCAGCATGTCCTCAGGAGAAAAATGGCCATAGAAGACGTCAAAGCAGCTCGTTACGACCCATATTGACGTTTCTTGTTCTCTCTTGGTCCTCTAGTGACCATATTGATTATCATGGCAGCAATAAGCAAAAGGAGGAAGTTAGGTTAAGTAGTAAAGAGTGATAAAGTCGACATAAGGAGGAGGAGGGCCGGGAAAAACAAGCACAGGACTTTTGCCGAGGAAACTTCTGTTTGTGTCCAGTGTGCAACCACAAGTCAACGGTACGTTATTACTAACTTACAAACATAGTGAAGTTATTTCATGTACGTGACGTAACTTAAGTTACCTACATAATGTTTGTAACACAAGAACATGGTTATTGTAACTAGTTTTCTTGCCTAAACCCGACCAACTGCGACTGTCCCATGAAGGTCTAGTACACCAGTCACTACATCGCTCATGTTGTTTTGGAAATCAATGATAAATCTAGTTTTGGGAACATAAATGGGAAATAAATGTGTTTATTTCTTTCACTAGCACTTGATCCATTCAGTCATGGGGGTCGGTTATGGTTAATGATGGCAGAACCCCCCTCTCCCTGTTCTGCCTTTTGATTTGGACTCCTGCTGACTTTACACTGCTGCACGACCTTCACGATAGGCAGTGATGCCTTTTTAATCTCCATAAACTGCAGCAATGTGGTCAACAGGGACCAGCTTATGATGCTTGTTAGCCTGAAAGAGCCCAACAACATCTGGGAAAACCGGCGGAGATGTACATACATTATGCCACACTTATCTGTGTGCAAATGAAGCAGGGTCCTCTCCCAAGATAAGATGTGTACACACAATGCATTTCTGATACTCTAAGCACATTTTAAACGCTGATATATATGTACAAGTTGGAGAAAGTCAAAGAGGTTAATGTGTTGCATGGATAAGGTTGAGCGAGGACAGGAGATAAGGGCCTTCAGACGAGCATGTCCTTGTGTGGGTTTGCCTCTGTGCACATACTGTACACACACACACACACACACACACACACACACACACACACACACACACACACACAGCCATCATTTCCAGCCTGATTAGCTCTACAAGCAGCAATATCCTGAGGAGAAGACAGAGTGTTTTGTTCCACCCATTTGCAGCTTCAGAGACAAGAAGCAAAGCAGGAGATTAAGAGCAACGTCGCTCCGACTCTGAGAGAATCTTTGATGAGGACCCTTTTCTTACGCTCGCTGTTTTGAAGCTATAGTGGATATAATAGATATCAAGTGGAATATCTTTTATAATGTAAAGGATCTAACAGGAGGAACTTGCCTGTGCTTATCACTGATATAGATCAGAGAGATGAGATATGTAACTAGTGTGTTCAGAAAAAAAAACACACATCCGAGTCTCTGCAGAGTCCAAACCACTGACAGTGCATTGTGAAATGTCAGGAAATGCATATGCATTAGTGATGAAGTCAATACATTGTTCTCTGGCCAAACATTGACTTCGGGGAATACGAGGTACAGGACACCGAGGATACCCACGGATTTAAAGCAACTGCAGGAATATAAATCAGTGAGCGGTCCATGGCTGATACACTGTACATCTACATGGAGTGTGTGAGCTAATTTAAATTCATTAGATCTAACAAAAGGCCAAAGGTGTACAAAAGATAATAAAGTTCTATATATACACTGTAGCAGCCTATGAGATGTACAATATTTGCATATTTGGCTTCAGCCGTCACTGACGCACACGGTTAATAAAGGCGGCAGGAATTTATCTTGCACATGAATTCTGACAGTTTCATTATTTTCTTTCAGATGCAGCTTCTCTGCAAAATTGTTTTCCACCAATTTAAAAAGGCCAAATCAATAATTTCTTTCCAGACCACGTGCTTGTCACTGCACATTTTGCAGAACCTCCTGTCTATGCCACCACTTGCAAGGCAAAACCAAAAGTCACTACAGATTTGGATTTTTCAAATCTCCCCATTTACCACAAATCTGCATAAAACTTCCACTGCAACCATAAATATCTATAAAAACTCCCTCTGTCATCTTAAAATTGCATATAATTCCCTTCCTCCGCCACAACTTTGTATAAAAACTCCCTGAATTTGAATCTAGTTCAGCACATCACCAAAAAATGCGCCATATGTGATTATAATTGTCAGGTTTTGGACATTTGTGGGGCTCTTCTCTGCACGCTCCAAGTTTAAAATCTTCACATTGCATCATTGCCACAAAAACAAAGAAAGAAAAAAAGCTGCAACTGGAGGAAGAAATGTTTTCCAGACAGTGAAATCATATTTTTACTGGTTCTTTGCAGTGGCACGGTCACCAAAGGGTATACTGCATGTTAAACATACTGCTAGCCCCGTCTCTGTTAGCAACATGCTAACACCTGCACATTGTGGTTCAGCAGATGAAGATATCTCATCCTCCTGTAATAAGTATTTTAATACCACTAAACTTTGATGGTGAATCATGTTGAGCTCAGCTTCTTTTCACACCCAGTGTTCTGCAGAACTACCTGCAGCAGTCAGATAAAACTGGTGCAGTAAATAACAGAGTATTTACTTTTTACACGCCACGGAGCGAACGCATATAAAGACTCACAAAACAGAAAGTAAACATGAGTACTTACAAGTGCTGTCGCTTTGGCCTCAGGTGGAAAAGACAGCTTGTTTAGCGCAGCCCTGCCTCTGTTAGCTACTGTTGCTCTCCGTTAGCAGAGCGCTGAGACGAGGCACCCGTGCATAAGGTCACTTATCAGGTCATCTGGACTGTTGCAGAATTGAAAAGAAATCCACAGTCCAGCACGTTAAACAACTAGACGGGTGAAAGTCTCATTTTTCATGTTACAATCCGTTAAATTATGTCCAATAAACAAGTGATTAATTGATGCACATTGCTACAAATTGTCACAGAGCCCCTTTTTTAACAAAGACAACGTTTCGCTCCCACTTGGAAAGTAAATGAGTTGCAACTTCAGACCCTCTTCCCTCCTTCGAAGTATATCAAAACAAGAAGTGTCACTTTATAAAGCCTGCCTGCTAGGTCATACAGTCTGCTAATGACAGAAGGCAGTAATGTAGTGGTTTTTTATTCTCGAGATTTGATCAAAATATGTGAGAAACTCTGGAATGAGACCACAGGCGGGTGCTTTGAAAGGGGCAGAACAATCGCGAGTCTCTGAGGAGAATCTGCGTCGAAGGAGGCTGGAGCCAATTCCAGCCTTGTTTTTTTTTGCCTCTCTTTGTATTCTCTCAGATCTGCGTGGCCTCAATCCCTCTGTCTCTCGTTTCTCCCAATTTTCCGATAATTAATAGGTTTTTTAATATTTCAGCAAAAGCGCAGAAGAACACACACGCTCGCTAAAAAGAAGAGGAGTCACATTCGATTTGATCTCCGCTGTTGTTTGTGAGTTCAATGAAAGGCACAGTTTTGGGAAAATGCTCTTGAATCTCTCGACTGAACTTTAGAGGGAGTGACTGGTGATTGGATGTGACTGTATAGGGGCAGAAAGCAGAACTGATTATTACAGATAAAATATGCCGTCTTCTGATGGGATCAACTTCCATTACCGGCTGAATAATATGTTATGATGTATCCATCATTTCCGATATATGGATCTGGATTAAAACGCCGTCGCTGAGCGCTGGATCAAGGGCTCGTCTTCTGTATTCCACGTCCATGCGAACCTGAGACTACTGTATGGACGAACTCATCTCAAGTGGGAGCTGAGCTTCTCTCAGGAGACATAATTAGGAGGGGAAATTTTTGATGATGAGAAAAATGCTTCTAGGCGGATTTTCAGTGCAGTGCATATGGGATTAACTGTACATTACATGGGTTTATAATCCATAGGCTCACTAAGCCAGGAATTAGCATGCATGATTAGGGTTTTAAACCAGCTATTAGATGAGAATAATACTGTAATTCACCTAAAATGGCTTGCAGCGCTTTGACTGCTCTATAGTCTTCATGAACTATTCCAATAACCTGAAACGGGAGACATAAACAGACTGTCAGAGAAATCCTGGTGGAGTACTATGAGCAAAAATTAACTACAGTATTTTGAGACGTTTATTTGCTGAGGGCAGATTTTCTAGCATGACCTGCCCTTTTCCTTCAGCAGTAACCTGATTCTCACTTACGTTAGACTTGATAAATTTTTGGAGCAGCTCGGTACAACCGGGCTTCTACTTTTGGCCTCTGAACAGTTCCTTGGGAGCAAATGGGGGCTTATTAATGTCAGCTGTAGAGAGGAGAGAGTGCTTCTCATTCAGTCTCTCTATTCAGGCGACCAGATGGTCTAAATCTGAACTGACTTCTTTCCGGGCCACAAGTCTACCTCGACTATCCTTTGGGCTAATGCTGCCTCCATCAGGATTTGAGTGTGACTGTGTCAGACCAGGTGAAGGAGAAGTCGAACTTCATATTTTATTTTAAACTCTCATATATCAGGGACAGGAAGTAGCTGTTGATCCTGTTATGTCTCCTCTGAAGACATCAAGTAATGTTAAAAAGGTATCTTGAGGCTGTGCTTGGGGAACAGTGGTGCTTTGAGCTAAATGCTAACATCAGCATGCTAACATGCACACAATGATAAGGCTGTTGTTTCACAAATAATGTTTATCATGTTCACCACCTTAGTCTGCTGAGAGTATGAACACATCTGTGAGCCCAACAGTTGAGCCCAACCTGAACGTGAACCCCCGTCTCCTGGGTGAAGGTCCTGTGTGGGTGGAGCAGGTCCGTTGCTCGGGTGCATTCACATTTGAGTCAGTTTAAAGCCCAGTGCTCATCTCAGAGATGCTAAAGGGAACGTCTGCGTCCGTATAAGATGTCGAGGTCAGTGACAAAATTTGGTATTAGACGCTCTGTGAATCAGACCAAGCTGGAAAATTCAGGACAATCGGAGAAGCATTTACAGTTCATCCTATGGACGACACAAACAGCTGTACCAATTTTGATGCCAGTTCATCCAATAATTGACGAGCTATTTTACTGGATAACTGAAAACGTTGATGTTCAGGTGGCGCCACATGGACAGTCGAGAGGGTTCATCCTCTGGGCACCATGACTGTCCTAAACTCAATAGCAGTCCATCCAATAGTTGTTCAGACAATTGCAGAATTTATCCTTTGGGGACTTTGCAAATTTACATGACTTCATCGTTTAATAGTCTGGACCAGTGATGGACCGACCAACAGACCTACATTGCTATCACTGTAGCCACATCGCTAGCACGGGTAAAAGCAGAACTACAGCTCAAAAGAACCAGAATTTGTTCTGACTTTGACTTTGAAAGCTCTCAACTTCTGTTTGAGCTTCAACTGATCTTTTCTTTTGGGGAAAACAGAACCTTTGCAAACAACAACAACCTAAAGGCCATTGTCAATTCATTTCCCCCTTTAACCTCCTCGTGTGCAGCGCCCCATGAACTCACACCAGCCTCCAGTATCCTCGCTATTCTTCTGATTCCTGTATGTTTAAGAATTCATTCCCTGGTCCTCCGTGTTCCTCGAGCCTCTCTGAGCTTGTTTTGTAAATGCCCTGCCGCTTCATCAGTATTCCACGGATGCAGCCGGCTCTCCCTCTCCCTGTATGATTGTGTTCCTGTGCAGGGGAATAAGATCTGATGTGGCTGTCTACAGGTAGACCGGCAGCTCCCCAGAGTCCAGCCACCGGAGCAAAGCTTAGCCCCCTGATTCCTAAAGCCGGATGGACAGCAGGAGGAGAGCAGCGAGGGGCTCTGTGTGTGAACTGTATCTCTGAGAAACAGTGAAACAGACGGAGATAAATGTAATGTCTCAAATGTCTTACATTTTGATTGAGTCATCTATGAACACTCGCTCTGAGATACTCCTGCCTCACGATCATCGCATAACACTAAATGTCATCAGGGCTTCATTTTCAGAACGACACAGTAAATATGAGCGCCGGTTCCCAAGTTTCAGACCTCTAGATTGCTGGACACACCTGAGACTGTTTCAGGGATTTGAATAGGTGCAATAAATCCTCCAGATTAAAACAACAAAATACTTTGCTCCTCTGTCCCCTCAAGTACGAGACGCAGGAGTGTTTTCTGGTCCGAGGCTCCTGTCGGCAGGACAAAATCATCCGTCTGTGACTTCCAAAACTATTTCTGTTTTATGATGTGACGATGCACAAAAACAACTCACTTTTAGAGAAACATGATTATTTGGGTTAGTATTAAAACCTCTTTTCACTCACTTTTAAAAAAAATTGCACGACCTAGCCGAGCCGATAAAGTTTGTAATAGACCCGCTGATCCAGTGGAGGTCAGCTCGTGAGGGTGACGGGTTTTGCTCACCTAGGAAACTGAAAGAGCGATGTATGAAGGAGCAGTGCCACCAACAAGTATAACCAGCTGCAGCCACGGCACAAAAAAGGAAGGGAAGAAAGAAACTGAAATACAGTTTGTAGGCCAAAAACTACATTTTCAAAAATATTGTGGCCAAGAGTTATAAGTTGTGTCTATACTTAAAATGATAGAAATAATAATCCGTAATCTGAAACAGACTGCAAACTTTTTTTCTGCCCACAACTGCAGCTCATACAAACAGACTCTTTTTTTTGTGCCTTTCACAATAAAAGCCCTAACTAGGTATACGCTGCGTTACTGTTTCAGGGTGGGATGTAATTCAGTCAGGCCACTCAATAAAAGTGCTGACAATATCAACAACTAAACATAAATGTATATTTCTTTTGCAGTTAGCAGCCGGCTAACACAATTCATCATTTATTGTGATTATTTCAGCTTAGTAGTTGCTAAAATACCTATTTATTTTGAAGAAGAAGAAGATGTTGGTGGCTCTGTAGCTGCTTTAAGTCTTCGTCTGGTATTTTATTCACTGGATTTGCCAAAAACAGACAGCCTGGTTGGTTCATCTAGATAATAGCTCTCCAATTAAATATACCAAAGATGTAAAATACCACAATATATATATAAATATCACTATATAAAATGATGTATCCATAGAGGATTTGTACGTGTATTACACTCCAACAGTGTGAAATATACGAGGCTGAAAACAGTCAGCGACAGTTGTAATCCATACTTCAGGTACAGCAGCAGCACATAAAGGCACAGAGAAAAAGGTATTATTGACTTATTTTCTGCTCACTAATGATTCTGTCACACTTAAGCAAGCAGCAAATAATATATTACCCCCTCCAAAAAGTCACCAAGGCAGAGGCCATCTACAGTAAACTCGCAGGCCCCAGAGTGTTAATAACATGCCAAAAAGCTGTGAAATTAACTCTCATTGCACCTTTAATTCCAAGTGAACCTCGGCGCTGCTGCTGAGTTACGGATAAGGGTGTCACTGTGCAGAAGTGCACTCTGCAAAGCCGTGTGTGCGTGAGGACGAGGACGCAGCGAGAGAGATAAATGTGTTTTATAGCAGACTGTTTAATTACATCCTTAAGAATAGAATATGAAGGCATCAATTATACTCACTCACCTAGCGAATGTTCCTGCATTAGGTAAACAGGAGGATACTGTTTACTCTTGACAAATGCGCTCCGGAGAGCATGAATAATTGTGAAGGGCACAACCTCTGCCTCGCTCAGATTAATATTTATGAAGGCAATTTTGTCTTTTTAATTTTCCTCTCAGTGCTCGGATATAGCCGGGGTTTATATATATATATATATGTGTGTGTGTGTTGATTGGAGGGACTCAGACCGTCTGTGGAAGGATATGATGGCGTCATCAAAATGTTTTTGGATTTCACTCTTTATTTTCCCACTTAAAGCCGGCCTGACCGTGGCCCCTCGCTCGGCTGAACTCGGGGATCGATCTGAGCTGACGTCTCACATCTTATTATCTGAGGTGAGAAACTCTCTCTCACACACACAGACACACACCGTGCTTCTAATGCGTTTCCTTTATTTCAACCTCATCGCTCTCTTTGTCTGAACTTATTCATATGGAAGTGAACAACTTTCTGCCTATAGTTCTCAGGCAGCTCATGCACTATATATGGCATCGATCAGAGAACAAACACAGAGCTTCCCTGCCTCCTCTGCTCCTCTCGCTTACCCCTCGAGACATTGTTTATCTTGTTTATATGTTTGGCCCGGTTGCCTGGTCTTGGTGAAGCCGTTTGTTGTTTTGTTGCCTCCCCTGGCAGAAAAATTCGCGGACAGTGAAGCATCGAACGTGGCCGCGGTCAGATCTCATTTCTTCTCACTGATGTATTTCACTCCATCGAACTGCCAATCAACAGTCAACCACAAAGAGAGAGCGAGAGGAGGCGAGGGGACGGAAGTTAATGCCTTTCAGTGTTCACGTGTAGTGAAGTGAGTTCAGGATTGAAAGAGAGGGTAGAACTGGTCATTATTCCCAGATTGTCTGCAGATCACGTCATCGCTCATGTCAGCGGTAAAATTAAACCTCCACACACACAAATACCAACGGAGGCAATACAGTCACAGCTCAGCGTCTCTCCGGAGTCAATAGTTCAGATTTCATGGCCGTATAACTCCCAACGGGACCAAATGAAACCAGATCTTTGCAGCTAACGTTGATTATTGCTACAGTTGTGGCTTCACAAACAAATTTCATAGGACTTATTGGTGACACTCGTCTACATGCAGCCCCGTTATTACCTCTAAACAAATTAGACCTCGTATTTCTTAATAGACCGGCGTCACATCCCTCAGTGCTGCTGGTGGTCAGTTCATTTCACGGGAGGGAGAGAAAGATGCAATTCAACACCGACATAAATTTGACTGATCACCTGGACTCTCCACTTTTATGGTGGCAGTGAAAACCTCTATTTCACACATCATCTCAAAATATCCCATAAAGGCTCAGCAGAGCACATATCCAGTTATTGAGAGGAGCCGCGCCGAATGGACCAACAGAGGCGGAGACAGGCGGGCTGCCAGGGTGTCCAACGCCACCCTGAAAGACTGATCAGCCGGCCCGGATTCATATTCTAATAATGTAGCACGGGAATAATTTACACTGAGAAAATCCATGAGCCTTGCTTCAGGTCTGAACTGTAGGAGGGACATTAAAAAGGTATTAAGGTTGTGCAATAAAGCAGGCCGTCTGTCTGACTCCGTCTCTCCCTGAGGTCCCGTTCAGACCTGATTTCAACATGCTGTATTATATTACAGGTTATCTGATTTCCACTTGATGCACTGAAATGCAAACTGCATGTTCAGGCTCTCTCAACCTGTCAGTGATCGCAGCAGATGTTTGTGACGGCACAGTTTCAACCAACCATTTACCCAGTTACTCGTTATCACCAGGGTTCCTAAAGAATTGTGTGATTTTAAGAGATGTTGAGAGAGGAGACACTTTGTAAATCATTTAGGTTAAACCACAGAAAAATCATCAACAGAATGTGAAGGAATAACAGTTTTGAAGTTATGTGTATGTATTGTGTTAAGATATCTACTGAATTTAGCATGCTAACCAGCTAGCCCTGGCCCATCACCATCCAAAGCATCTGTGCCATCTGAGCTCTGAGCTTCCAGTCCAACTGCTAGATGCATGGCTAACCAAGCTAACTAGCTGTTACTCTGTTGATATGCTGCTCCCTGTTGGTTTTGAGTATGGAGTCATGAACAGGTAGCACATTTTGTTACATATTGTACCTTTTACATGCGATACATTCATCGTTTCCAAACCTGTCAGTTGTCATTTAGCAGCTGTTTGAACACAGTTTCAGTTGATTTCACAATTTACACAAAATGTATAAATTAAATTAACGTTCTGTGACAATGTAAACATGTCGAATTTTACGAAAAGCAAACATATATAGGCAACTTCTTTGGACCCCCAAGGAAAGACACCAGACTCCCTTAAGAATTTGCTCAATTTAAGAGTTTTTGAGTTATAAGACACTTTATAGACCTTGGGAAACACTCTCTGCAACAAATTCTTAAGTATTTGTAGCTTCTTGTTAATTCAGCTAATGTTATACATGAAGATATTTCTGATGTGTTTGTTTGCGATCAATCGGGGCAACGAGATCCGATCTCAAGTGGTCACTTAAGACTTGATCCAGGTGTGAGCTGACAGCTGTCCACCTCTGATCAGATCACTCAACAGATGTTGCTCCAGATGATCCGATCCAATAAAATGAATCAGTTCATTTGTGAAGATGGTCTGAAACTGACAGCACGACTTTATGCACAGCAATATAGAACATTTTCCCGTCATTTAATAGATTAAAATCCAATCTTCTCTTCATTTTAGTCATTCGATGATTATGAAAGCTGCAAACAAAAAGATTATTTTCACTGTCAATTAATCTGTTGATTACTTTTCAATTGTTTGGTCTCTAAAATGTCAGAAAACGGTGAATAATGTTAATCAGTGTTTCCTAAATCCCAAGACAGTTTTGTCCATAACCCAAAGACATTCAGTTTACTGTCAAAGAAACCAGAAAATATTCACATTTAAGAAAATTTAAACTTTTTTGTATAAAAATCTACTTAAACTGACTGGATTATTAAATAAGGTAGTGATTAATTCAATAGATGACAGCTTATTGATTGCTCAATTAATCACTGCTGCTCTAATAATTACACACATTAGTGTCTGGATCGCTCCAACATCGCCTTGTCTAAATGTTTAATGTGTGTATGAATGTGTACAAAGCATTGGAGGATATCTTCCTGGTTTTGAGCCAAAGCACATTTTTTGCAAAAAAAAAAAAAAAAAAAAAGGCCCCTAAGCTTCAAAATCCCCCTGCTCCTCTTCATTCCTCGATCCTCCTTCCTCCTCAGTGATTGGCATGGATTTAATAAAGCAAATTGCTGAGGGATAATGGCTTCTACCTGGCTCCACCTCATCAGTGTATTCCAAGCGAAGAGCGTATTTAATGCGCGTTAAGTGGGCTGTACATACTTGGCACGCGGCTACTTATTCCTCACCGGTGGAAAACGCTGCCCTTTCTGGACTGATGAGTCTGTAAAGAGAGAAATAAAGTGTGAGGAAGTAAAAAGTGATCATCTGGAAAAGTTATGCAGGCACTTATCAGAATTCACTTTGCCTTCCTCGGGATAATTACGCTGATTACATGTCAATAAACGTTCCCTTCATTAGCTCCAAAACTCATACATCCTAGACAGCCTCTGATTGTGCTGCTTTTTATGTTCACGAGTGTTTCTCCCTCACAGAGTCTGAGTGGTGGAGTGGAAAAGTCTCTGAAGCAGCTTTTTAGACAATAGGGAGCTAAAACTGCTCTGAGAGGAGAGACACTAAATCTAATTTATCATCAGTGTTCCTGATAATAGGATTTGGACATGCGGTCGTCTCAGCGACTGATGTACTGTGATATCAGGTTGATATGATTGAAATTATTATCATCACGCCGTTTTCTCTGTATTTATATTTCAATCTAGCAAATTTAGCTCCAGTTCATTCTTGACCTTGGCAGCAGCAGTTGGAGACGAGCTCCACTCAGCGCTTATTTACTTCCTCAGAGGCTTTAGACCGTAACACACACAATCTTCATCAGCATGAGCCTGGACCTTTGGGGATTTGTCAACCGCCAATATGAACCTCAGTGCTCAGAATAATGAAGGTGAGTGGATGTGCATGTGCATGATGGAGCCTTCACACGTGTTTATGACTGTTATCAGGGGTCATTTGATTAATTAAAAATGACAGTGTCAAACAAAGATGTAAATAACTTTACAATTTGCTCAAAAATGCAAAAAAATGTATACATTATACATTCTGTAAAGCAGAAACAGCTGAAGTGATTACTAACATTATTCCTGACTTTACTAACATTACTCAGTTCAGCTCTAAATACAGCTCACGTTAGCTCACTGACTGACCGCATGCAGCATTTCCTGAGATGTCTTGTCTTAAAACTTACCAACCAACTGTCGGTAACGCTAGCAGTGGCTAACTGTTGGCTAACTGTTGGCTAACTGTTGGCTAACTGGTGGCTAAGCAGACACAATTTTATAATCACGATGGCTGTATTTTTCTTTTGGTAAAGTTCGAGCCGTCTCGCCACAACTCCAACTCCTGCACCGAGCGACAACTTTCAGGGCGTAAAAATGAAGCCAATGCGGAAGTACTAAACACTGCAGTTCCTCGAATGGCCACTTGAGGCTGAGTCCAAAAGAGAGTCAATCCCTATAAGACGTTATTGTAAAATGCCCAACATGTTTACATCCTAGTACAAAAGAAATTGCCCATTTCCCTGCTCATGACTGTACAGGGGCTGATCTTTTATATAAATCACTTGTTTAAACTTCATTAGGCTTAAAGTTACGCAGAAATAAAGGGCATTGCCACTTTGAGTAACAGCAGGCAGGCTGTCTTCTCAGCTTCATCTTAGCTTAGTACAGTCACTGATCTTGACCTCTGGCCTGAGTTTGTGGTGTTGATGCCTTTTGGAAAAAATTTTATGCAAAAATCAGACAAATATTACCAAAACAGTAACTCCATAAATATCACATTTCTGCTCATCTTTCTGTAATTCTTGGCCTTGGTCTGTATAAATCAAACAAAAATGATTGGATGTCAGCAAGATGCATTTCTCAGTAAATACATGATGGAGAATGGAGTTCCTTGATGTTCAGTGATCTGTTGTTTATTAGTCATGCGATTACATAACAGCTCCCCAGAAACACTTGGAAGCCTGAACTGTTATTTGCATGGCTCAGTAACGTCCATAGAAAAGGATGAAAAACATAATCTGCTGTGTTTTAAAAAACTAAACGACGCGCTACAGGTGGTGGTTTCTGATTAATTAATAAGTTAATTTGTTTCTTAAAAAGGGATCACGTCTTAATCCCAGTGAAAGAAATAAAAAAACAACCCACGCTCCACTTAAATACAGACGTCAGCCCTTTATGTCAGCTGGAATCAGTTTTAAAAGGATGCAGACTATGTAACGAGCATCGCAAAAGGAGTGTGTGGGCCGTGTTAAATGCTTACTCATATAGAGCTCCTCTCGCCTTCCTGTCTTAAACTTCTTAAATCACAGGCGTCGCAGTAGCAGCTGCAAGTCGCTTCTATTCAAATGCCACAGTTCCCCTGAGCACACATGGCAGATTGTTAATTACAACAAGTCTGGGGGAAAATTACTTTATCGATTTGCATCAGGCCAGCTACTCTGAGAGAGAATACAGAGCGGCTGCGGCCGAATTTGACTGAGTCTGATGTTTATATAAAACAACCTCTTCTGTACGAGCTGCCGGAGCGAGTGTTTTATGTCACTTGCAACCAATTTGCCTTCGTGCCGTAACGTCTTTATCAGTTATGCATCATCGGTACTTTGCTGCTGAGGTGAAGTCACCCAGCGTTTGCGCTCAGCATCCCTCCATATGTCTGACGGTGTCTGATATGGCACTGCTGTCTGTTCCACTGCAGTACCTCTGGGAGTGCTGCAAAAGTTCAGAGAGGGAAGGGAAGGTTGTGCAAGAGGGGGTTGAGGGGCAAAATACAGAGGGATGAAAGAGAGAAAGATTGAATAGAGAGGGGGAAGAGGAGGGTGAGAGAGAGAGAGAAAGAGGAGGTCAGGGACCCAAGAGGGAAGTAAAGGGACAGAGAGAAAAGGAGAGAAAATGTAATGTGCCAAGGCCAGAGCCAGATAGACACAGCCACTCCGGGCAATGGAGACATCAGGACTGACAGAACTGGCCCGAGTCCAGGTAAGAAAAAAAAATAGACAGGCTGTACAGGGAATTAACTGAACGACCGGGGGCATGGCTTCAACAGCCACGTCTGGAGAACTGACAACTGTAGATGAGCCAAGAGACACTGAGGAAATATGTCAGGCAATCAGCTAAAGCTGACAAGCGTGGCCGCGGTTGCTAAAAATCTATTGACTGGACAGGAGCTGACCGCTTGATATGTTTCTCAAGGAATGCTGGGAGAGGTGGAAGGTAGGGCGGTCTGTCTGGAGGTATTTGTGCTTGTGCTGAATCTCAATTTTAAAAAAAAAGGAAAAAAAAAGCTAAACCTGATCAGCCCCCAGTCTTCACAGCTGTGCTCTAATTGCTCTGGTCTCCAAACACTGATACATATGTACACCTGCCAACATGCCGCTGCAAGGATTAACACATGCACAGCACATATTTTTTTAATGTCTACATTTTTAATACACGAATCAATCACGTCGTTGAACGCGTGCTGGAGAAAGCGAGCGAGCAAACAAACCCAAGTCTTTAATCTATAATTGATCTGATACGGGCGTAG
This sequence comes from Pagrus pagrus, assembly GCF_965226575.1. Taxonomy (NCBI): domain Eukaryota; kingdom Metazoa; phylum Chordata; class Actinopteri; order Spariformes; family Sparidae; genus Pagrus; species Pagrus pagrus. The sequence goes on along the minus strand of NC_140200.1, from coordinate 2,602,899 downwards.
ATGTTAGCCCTTGGCGAGAAACAACCACCGTCCCTCACATCAGCCGATCCATTTGTGAAAACCAAGATGATCTTTATTTATTCCCTTTGATGGACGTATAACTATATAACTCCTCGGGTTAACAGCACATGCCTCATTCAGAAGAACACATGATGAAGACATCTGAGAAATTGGGTGGACGTACGTGTCTTTGATTTTATTCCCCAAAACGCTCTTCAGGATATACAGTCGAGTGTTTCAAACAGTCAGACATATCTTCTACCCTTGGTTAAACACCAAAAGGACGAACCTTTTGCATTGTGAATGTTGATGAGCGCTGATTAAACACGCTCTATGCAAAAAAAAAAAAACACCTGTGACAGCCCAGGAATATTTACTGGATGTTTATCTACTTCAAAGCAATCTTATTATCTCATTATCTCATTATCTTTGCATTCTGGTGAGCCTTCGTTTGCTGCATTGTGCTAAATGAGTCTTATTAACACCTGCCTCTGCCCTTGAGAAAAGAGAGGAAGGGAGAGGACAGGTTGATGGGAGGGATAATCTCCACTATAGCTCGTCTTTAAGTGGTGATTTGTTCAAATTTACCGGCGATGTTATTCACAGGGAGGCTTATTCATATCAAGTACATTATGTGTGGAGGTCAGTATATAAAACCCAGACTGACAGCTTCTCAAGGTTGAACACTTGTTGAGGTAACTGTGGAGTTAACTGAAGTCTCGTAGCTCACTATTTTTAATGCAGAGCGCATTAACGACATTAAGTTTCTTTTTTTATTTTTTGAGACGGACGTGTGGGAGTCGGCAGCCATGACAGCAGCTCTGTGAGGCTGCAGGAGGCGCAGCCGTGCTTTGAGATAAATGCTGAAGTACTTACAACTACACTGCTAACATACTAATAGGCCTATTTAGCAGGATCCTTATCTTAATTTAGCGTGTTAGCATGCTAACATTTGGCAGTTAACATTATCCACAATGTACAACCTGTTTTTTAGAGAGACAATGTATGATATTAAACATAAATGTTGCCATTTGTTGCATTGTACCAGAGTTAGCTTGGAGCTAATTTAAGCTGCAGTCCCTTGGCAGGTCATTATTATAAGTTTGGTCTGAGTCTGCACACTTGAAGGTTCATCACCTCCATGTGTGACGTCTCGGGCTCCGGCCCTTCTTAAGACATGAAGAGGCAGTAAATGTTCATGGACTGAGAAAAGGAAATGTCACACAGAGGTAATTAATGTTTACTGTGCAGACTTTATTTCTGTATTTTCACTTTTTTCTCTGTCCAGCACCATGTTTTTAACGTGCTTGGATGTTTGTGAATTTATAAACTTTTTTGCATGAGTTTGTTGGTAAACGATGAAAAATGCCCATCATGATTTCCTAAAGCCCAAAGTAACGTCTTCAAATAACTTGTTTTAAATCAAATCAGCTCAAATTAGTTTTTTTATATAGCCCAAATCACAATCACATTGCCTCATGTGGGCTTTTACAAACTGCACAGTGAGAGACACCCTCTGTCTTTAGACCCTCGATGAGTGAGGAAACACTTTTAACAGGGAAAAAAAAAGATGGAAGAAACCTCAGAAGAGCCACAGAGGAGGATCGCTCTCCCAGGACGGACAGTCGTGCAGTCGATGTCGCATGTACAGAACAGAACAACAAAATCAGTTTAAAAATGTCATTGACAGAATATCTGATACAAGTAAATAAAAGGTAATCCGTCTATCACTCAAAAAATATGTTAACTATGATATAAGAGCGACACGGCGACACAGTTGACTGGCGGTTCGAGTCTGAAGTTCTTCACTTTACGAGGAAGAAGCACTTTTCACGGCATCCATCCAGTGACTGCTGCGATATGTCGGCCTGGACCAGAGTGGTGGAGCTGGAAAAGGTCACTGCCGCTTGCATGACTAAATAAAATTACCCAGCACCAGTCGAACAGCTGTTCCTGAGCTGTGGCCTTGAATCATCAAATCAATTTTATTTATACAGCCCAAAATCACAAATCACATCACCTCAGGCCGGACAGGTGTGTCACACTTACAGAACAAAATGGGTAAAAACACTTTCAGCAGATTATGATGATGTAACTACATTTCACCTCTGAGCTTTGTGATATAAAATGTCATAAGACTCAAGATTACTGTTATTGTCACTCACAACTACAGTACAGGTACACAGGGCGGCCACAGCCGGCCGAGCGCCGCCATGTTGTTATAACATCATCATTTTATCTCATTAGACATTTGTGTCAATTTATTTTAATTATATGAATCCTTGAGATACGGCCAAAAATGTGTTTTGTGAGGTCACGGTGACATTTGTGCAGGTATTCTTGAGATATCGCGTTCGCAAGAAGGGGACGAATGTGGACAGACATCCTGGACGTACGGACGAACATAAAAACATAAAGCATTTATATGTATAAAAACATTTTAATGCACCGTCCTTCCTCGATGGATTCACGATGTTTACTTACAGTCAAATGAAACGTTGTTCGAGTGTTTTTTCACCCTCGGGTCAATAAGGTGACACGTCTATACTTCTTATCGATAACGAGCTCCTAAAAGCAGCTCTCAGGCTGTGAGCAGAAGCATATGTTTTGATCCAGGATTATTAATCGTCTTGTCTCCTTTTTGCAGCCACATTATAGCACTAGGGTGGCCTGGCTAACACAGTTACATCAGCAGCGGCCTGGCTAACAAACCCAAGCATCTGCCGTCCCTCTCCCCACTCTCTGCCTCTAATGTCGTTAAGCATGATCCAAGACACTTTGTTACCATCGACTGCGGAGTAATGATGCATGGTTACTGATCACTCCAATAGTTTCTGTCTTTATAAGCCTGCCCGAGGTCGCTCTCGCTTCTCAAACAAGCCATTTTTTCCCCTGACCGAACCAGGAAAAGCCGGTGTAATTAAGTATTGATCACAGAGAGCAGGTGAAGTGTTCAATATGTAAGTGTGGCTCTCTGGCTCCCAGACATTTGTCATAAAGAAAGACTAAATGAACTTCCGTTATTTCCCCATAAGTCCGGGATGAATTGTTGGAAGTTAAAGTTTGATCTGTTTAATGAATCAGACTCATTCTGTACATCCAGAAAAATATAACGTCCTCATGATGAATCAAAACTACGTGATCCTCGGTCACGTGATCCAGATGAAACCATTTCTGTGGTCTGTGCTTTGTGTAATACGACGTTAGGATCAGTGACGACGGGCGGTCAGTGTTTGTTTGTGTGTGATTATTGACCTGTCTGATCTGCCACTCTCCTGCTTTTATAAAGTCTATATTTTCTTTGGATGTGGACTTTTTAACAGCGTGTTCATGGTTGGGAGTGTTTTACTGCTGATTGGATTACATTGTGAGTGTGTTTTGTCCCCTTTATGCCTTTACACTCCTCTAATTTGGTTTATGCACTGATACAGCAGACAAGGGGAGTATATCCTCACAGCCAACTGAATCACACCTCACATAAATGTTGTTCACGGGACACAAGTCTTGTTGACTGCTCAGCCACAGAAAATCTCTCTCGCACTGCGACGTGCACGCTCCGGCTTTTAGACCTCGACTACTATTGTGCACGGCTGAAAGGCTGAGCCCATCACTAGGAGAGAAATTGATTTAATAATCTGTTCGGAAAACAAAACAGCATGCTCGAGTGTTGGTCCGATAACGTTGTGTTGATCCATTCTTCCACCCGACCCTCATCCCTTCTTGGACAGAACGAGTCTGAATGCCTTATGGACCATTTGGAGCTCGCTAGCTTACAAGCTGTTTATAAACAATTCAATTTTAACGGAAATCTTTTTTTTTTTTTTTTTTAGCTAATGTGCTCTGTGCAGTCTAGCGTCTCACTGAGAGGCGGCTGAGCCCAGATAAGCTGAGCCCTTTGCTAATTCCCCACCATGATCCAAAGTCCTGGTCTGGGCAGACTCCGGTCAGCTAATGGGCCACCCGGCTAACTGAGCTTATAAGCAATGGAAGCTAGCTACAGCTAAGAATAGCTAGCAAGTGAATAAATGATGGTGTTGATGTCAGGTCGTGGACGTCTATGTACTGTAATGCAGGGATGCTAGCCCCGGCCCGTCCTGTCCCATAACACCACTTTGCACCTCAAGAGGCGATGGTCTGATACTATAGCCGGCCTGTAGAGTCAGCTGAGAGATGACTGCCGGTGGTCAGTTCACTACGTTTCACAAGCTTTCGGTAAATTTACAAAATAAACTCACAAAATGTCAAGAAAGGAAATACTCATTTTTTCTCTCTTTTACTCGAAATAAATCCTCAATTTACTGAGTAAGATCTGAAAATACCGCTCAGTCCAAGTCTGGTGCCCGAGGTTGCAGAAAGACTACAGTCAGCTAACAGGGCTACTAGCTCCATGGCTAACGGTAGCTAGCTACAGCCAAGCATCGCTTGCAAAGAGCAGCAGTTGTTGGTTACTCTGGTGATGTGCTGCCACTTTATTCTTGAAGCTGCCTTCGAATTCTTGCCATATTTAACTATTTTCACTCCAGTCTTATGAAACGTTGCTCAATAAAAACTTTCAGATGTTTTCAGAAAAATAATCCTCACTTCCATGAAAATCATCTCCTTCAATACCAAACAAGATTTCAATGATACACCAACAAATTCCCTCAAATTATTCTTCAATTTGTGAAAGTACCAGATTAACACATGCTTAAATTACAGCACTTCAAAGGCAATGAGCCCACAAACCCTGATGTATTCGTACTCACTAACTAACACTGTCTCTTTTAGATTTGGGCAAACGCAGCAGCAACTAAATAAAAGCGATGCAGTGGGGGAGGCAATAACACTCATATTCTTGCATTACATCTTGTATTTCATGACATGTTTATGCATGCGCCTGTGGAGGGGGTGTCTGCCTCATGTTTGATGCGAACTTGCATGACTGTGCAGGATCGTATATGTGTGAGTCTGTTTGTGTGCGAGTATGCAGATCGAGCGTTGGAAGACAGACTGCTCCCCTGCTGTTCTCCGCAGGGACTATGATTAGCTCGTCTCTCCAGGACAGAGACCTCAGCCAGCATCTGTGTTGCTGCTCCACGACCTTATTGATGAGCCGCCACGAGCTGTAACAACCACGCTTTGTGCCGCAGCACGCCTCCTGTAGGAGGATCACGGGCAGGACAGGAAACCTGCGAGGAATCCTGGGCCCTCCCGGTGACCCGACTGCAATAAACCACTTTGTTGCTCAGACACCATGGCAAGAAAATTAAAATGAATTGCAACTGCAAGTGGGAAAGTTGTGTAGCACTCCTGTTGTGTAAGACTTACAATCTTTTTTTGGGTTTGGGCTGAGGACGCCCGAAACCAAAAAAAGATTGCAACTCAATGTATTACGGTCCTTTCCTTTTGTAACAACCATCAAACAGCCACTAGTTTGCTGATTTGTGCATGACGGTCCTGCATTTTGACTATGTTTCAGTGTTGAAGCCTGAAGGACAGGGGTCGCAGGGTGGGACACTAACAAAACACTGCACAAATCACAAAACGGGTCGAAGCTAACTGGTCCCTGGTGTCTAAAAGGTGATGATGAGAATAAAAACACACAGACACCCACTGACTATCAAAATGATGGACCAACAAAAGGATTGGACCCCACAACCAAAGGTGAAGTGGGAGTCACTGGACAGGGAGGAAACAAAATGTATAGAGACTGTCCAAAAGAAAAACCTCACACAGAAACCACAGAAAGCCAACTGATGGTGTCGACTCCCTGGAGACACACGACCAGCTGATCAGGGGAACTGCATCCCCTTTATGTAGCCTCCCAGCTGACTGATTGCAGTCAGCTGATGGAGAACGTCACAGGTGCATTCAAAAGCTCCTGATGACCTGAGACCTAGATCTTAAGAAAAATCTGTTCACAACAGGACCTTGGGTGAAACTCTGATCTCTGTCCATAACAAGTTTTGATGAGATGTAATAATAAAAGACGTAAATCAATTCAGACATTTATCTTAACCTGGAAGTGAAACACAGGATATCAAATCCAGGATATTATTGTTTTACCTTGAAATATGTCTGACTGTGCACTCAGATCTTTCCTGTCCATCAGTGTTTGAGCTGCTGATCAGTTTGTCGGCTCTAAAATGGCAAAAAATATGTCAGAATATCTGTTTTTACAACCTGGGCTCCATGTTTGCATCTGGTATCCCAGTTCTTCTATATAAATCTGTGGGTCTATGCTGTGAAGACCACTCCCACTGCCACACCCCCTTTTAACCAATTGCCACACACACACACACACACACACACACGCACACACACACACACACACTTGACCTCCCGTTTGTTGCAGCTGAAAGAGCACAACATGTATAATGGATGTATCTTAACTCTCAGTTGTACGGACGACTGCAAAAACAGCCACTTTTTCGATTTCATCTAACACCGCAGCGACTCCCCGTGGAGCTGAAGTTTCATTCAGGTCTATACATCGGCAATACAATTATTTATAGTGTCTTTGTTTCCCCACAGTGTGAAAAGGTCTCAGGTGTTTTTCTAAAGTGCCTCAGATCTGATGAACAGGACTTCCATTGATGCGGTTTTTCTATTTCAAATTGTCTCTTGGTTACGAGGAGGAAAGTGTCTGAACTGATGCAGCAGAAATGATTTTAGGTGTATGCATGGAGAGTCAGCTTGTTCTCAGGAGAAAGGAGGAGGACAAAATGGCCGCTGTCTCCTGCAGATCTTTCTGACAAAGGAGTTAAAGGTGGTGGTTAAAATACAACCAGCAGAAGCACTTCACTTCTGACCAAGACATACAAATGAGGTACTTAATCACAACACAAATAGCTCAGAGTACAGATTCTCTTTAAGCCCCACGTGGACTGTGATTGGTCCACAGATCCACCAGCTGATAGCAGGAGAGAGGATCTTCAGCTGAAGCCCACAGTTTTACATTTACACATCCACCTAATGAGGAGTGTGACAGGAGGGAAGAGAGGAATGAGAACTGTGGAGAAGACAAGCTGCAGTATTCAGTACTGTAATACTGTATTTGGGTGCCCTGTAATCATTAAAGGTGCAGTAAGTTCAAGTTGTCTTGAGTGGTGTTACTTTGGAAAGTGAGTAGAAGTAGAGAACTTTTGCATTTCAAAAATTAAAACCTCTTTGCAACAAAAATATCCAAATTGCTGCCATATGTTTGACATTTAGAAGAGAGGACACACAATCATGATCATTTTTACAAATTGCATAAACAAAAATACACTGTGTTTCATGCATACAGTCACGCAGGGTCTCAGTAGGAAGTGTTTTTACGTGAAGTGCCGTATATCTGTCGAGGTCACTCTGAAGTTACAGTCCTTCCCGTACGCTTGTTTCTGCAGCAGCTACCTCGACTCACTCTGTCCTCTTTATCTGTCCGTGCTGCATATCTTCTCCCACCGTAAAGCCTCTCCTCTGTGCACTCGTGAGCATCTTATCTGGGCAGCACTGTCTTCACACCGGCACAGATGTTGATATCAGGCTATTGCATCACTTTTCTCCTGGAGACAGGCAGGAGAAAAGAGGAGTACAAAAGGAGCAGGAATAAATCATGGCTTTTGTTATTCTAATTCAGGAGGGTGCAGATGGAGGGGTTGGCTGCTTAAAAAAATAAATACAGCGAACATTAGCAAAACATGATTATAAATGATACCATGAAGAGTCTGGTGTGAGCATTCAATTTCCCAAAGTTGGGAAAACAAGTTTCAGGAGGATTATTGTGCTGAGAATAAATTTCACAGACAGACAGCTGAATTTCACAAACGTATAATCATGTATGCCGAGTTTGTTGGTGAACTTTGCATTGGATCTGCTTTGTTCAAATACCAATTATATTAAGAGAGAGCAAGCTAATAAATAATACATCCTTCACTTGTTCTGTACAGACAGCAGGAAAACAAAGACAGAATAACTTGTTCAAAGCTCATTTCATATTTGAGCTGCTGGTAAGTGAATTATCCAAAATGAGATGGAACATCACAAAAGCCAAACAAAGAGAGCAAAAAATACCAATAAACAAGATTAAAGCAGCTAGAATCAATATTGTTTATGTGTCATCAGATAACGATGTGACAATGTCAAAATTTAGAAAGGGTCTCTTAGAGCGATGACTCCTAACACTGCAGCCCTCCACCTGTACTTTGAGTTTCAGCTCTTTGTTAATCTGTCCGACCAACACTTTTACCATTTTGGTTCACTCTTGTGTGTCGTAGCGTTGGATTTGTCCACAGCAGGCAGCTGATTTCAGAGAAAAAGCTTTTAAAACTCAAGGTGCACTTCCTGCTGAGCAGCAAACAGCTGACAGAGTGTTCCTGCTAAAAAGCCCCGAAATCAGGAGTGAGTAGAGACAAAGAACAGCAGCAAAAGAGGGTGAAAATTTGGATTTGCAGTTATTATGTGTGAAGAAACAACTTCACATGAATCGATTATGTTCACCATATCAACTAAATGGTGATGATGTGTCAATGCTGCAGAACAAATCAGTTATTGCCTGATTGATTTAAGGGTCTGCAGCCGTGCTAGTGGCCCTGTGGTGCTTTGAGCTAATGCTAATTTTATGGTGGCACTGGGGGAAGAATCAGGGGATTTCCATTGTAATGATTCATCATCCGGGGACAATGAATGTCTGTAGCAGGTCTGAAGTTTACAATCATAGTGTAGCATGTTAGAGATTGGTTGTTGTTTGATTGGCACAGAGAGGGGTATATCCTGGGGGGGGGGGGGCGACACAAACATGTACCAAACTGCAGATGTCCACCTGCTCTTGGCACTATGAGAAAGTCATCATGATCCATCCTCTGGGCACCATGACAATCCATCCAACATTGTACAGACTTCATTTAAAGCTAAAACCTCATGATGTCACCATAGAAAAATCTGGTGATTACCACAATCAATAGGATTCATCCTCCGGGGACCATGAACGTCTGTCCAAAATGTCCCGGCAAGCCACCTCATAGTCTAGTTGCTGCATCTGTTTCCAAGCTGTAATTTGTGTTTGCTCTCTTAGGCAGTTGTTTAAACCCAACGAGAGGACATAGTCGTTGAGATACTTCAGTCCGCACAGTAACGGACCCGCTGATAGATTAACACTGCTATAGAGCCAATGCCGCCAGCATGGCTGAAAATATTGCTGTATTTTAGATGCTATTCCCTCCACAGCAGTTTCCTACAGCAACATATCCTCCAGAGCACACTCAGAAAGTCGTGGAAGTGGGCGTTAAGTGCGACCCCTCTAAACTGAATAAAACAGCGACTCCTGCCTCCCTCAGCCAGGCGAGAGCAAATATATGGTTTGAGCGTATATGTCAGACGGTGGGTCCAAAACAGGCCATTACAAAGGGAGTGGGGCCGTAGTGCAAAACAAGGTGGATGAAAGGGCACGACTACCCTCTTATTAACACAAATAAGGAGACGGGCACACACCCCCTTTATTTTTAGGAAGATTTGAGGGAAAGCAACCATTTTACCTCGCTCCCCTTTGTTCAGGCTCAACAAACCGACCGCGGCCTTCTGGGGCCGGCTTTGTGCAAACATTCATCAAACTGCAAATAAAAATAACGTCACCGGAGCTCTGCAGGGTTTTATGCAATTATTCAACCAGTTCAATTTAAGGCTATTGAACGACGTACAGAACAGCACCGTTGTTTGTCAAATGATGCTTGCTAATAACTTTTTCCTGCCGTACACAAATTTCTCAATTCATTATAAGTTGCAGACATTTCTCAGCTGAACGCTTTGCACTACAGCTGGCAAACAGAATGGATGTCGGAGACAAAAAATAAATAAGCACCCCATTTAACGCACCTCTAACCATATTTGGAACATTCATCATCATCATCTACTTTACCTTGAAGCGAGTGTTTTGTGCGAGATACAGTATGTGCACAAAGGCCCCCGACACGAGCCCCGCTGTGTATAAACAAAGCCACCACGCTGATGTTTGTTTTTCCCTGCAGAGAACGCAGCGGACCACAGTGACACTAAACCTGGTCGACTTTAAGAACAAATGGCAGGAGGAGAGAGCGCCAACACGCAGCCAAGGTCCTTTCTGCCCCCGTGGCTGCTCGCTGATCGAGGATGATAAATGGCTGAACATGGCCGAACCCTCATTTGGCTCTCACAGCATCAGGTGATAAAAGCGAAAGCCCTTGTCAGGGATGGAGTGTGCTCTGCTCTGCAAGGACAAGGCCTCACACCCACAGAGACACTAGAGGAGAATGGACTTAATATTCACAGCAGGCAGGCAGGCAGGCAAGCAGGCGGGCAGCAGGCAGGCAGGCAGGCAGGCAGTGTGTTTGGGAGCTGGCTGTGGAAATACAAGAGATGTGTCAAGACACAACTCTGTATCTGGGTGTAGAGCGACTGTACACACACAGAGGTGTAACTACAGCATGTATTTATGGTTATACCACATCATGAGGCTGTCAGACACACATTAACCCGTCACACCTGCTCATCATCACATTAGCCTTTTACGTGTTGACCTCACATTTTGCAGGTAAACATGAACATTATTATCGACTAGTTTCTAAATTAAACACGGACACCGACGAGTTATTAGCAGCAGCACGGTCGTGGGAGGCCACTTGGCAACTGCATCACACTGTACAGGACGATTCGACGGTTAATTATCTTAGTGGGTCTTTTCTGGGCTAATCACTTATCAAACATCCCTGCATAATGTGAATCTACTCTGACGAAGTGAAAAGAAAAAAAAAAAAATCTTTTAATTAAAGGGAAGCAAGCAAACAAAGTAAAAGCCACGGCTAATTATATTCAATCAGTTTGCAATCATAATGTTGCATGTCTCAATTACAGGATTTCAATGCCCTCATCACTGTAATCGCACAAGGCGTGTTTGGATTTGCGCAGCCAGCCTCCTCTGTTTAAAAAATGCCCACCCAGCTTCCTATTATAGCATGCTGCCTTTGGGATAATTGATTTGGTTTAATATAATAGGAGGACGGTGAACAGGGAAGTCTCAAAGGAAATAGGACTGTCATCTGCCTTCCACTCTATTATAACACATCGTACCCTCACCTCAATCTCCTGATCTCCACAACTAATGAAGTTGTATTTGCATACACACTGACGCCACACAGAGACAGACTTTACACACGGCTGTGGATGTTCAAAAATGATTGCTTTGTCTTCAAGAATAAATCTATTTTTGTGCATGTCGAGGTAAAAATATTTTGCTTTTTCTACGCAGGTCGGGGAAAACAGAACTGTATTTGTTATCCCGTCAGATGATGAGACATAGACGGTTGTCTGATGTATAAATGTGAGCAAATGCATGTGATGTGATGTGACATAAAGCTTCCACGTGTACAGAAATATCCAGCGTCCTGATTCATACCTAAACATGTCGACTGCTTTCTCGTGTGTGTTTGTTTTCTGCCGTCGTCTAAACTCCTCATCACAACGTGTTTCAGTGTAGCTGCGCACAAAATGTACAGAAATCACATCTGAAGACAAAATTAATCAAACATAAATCTTTAGTTTGTGTTTGAATGACGCCGTCAAAAGAGAAAATAAGGTGATAAGTCTTAAATAAAGGCTTTGTAGCTGCAAATTGTTTTGCTGGAAATACAAATGGGAAATAAATAAAAAGGAAAAGAAATCAGAATTGTCCAGGTGTTGTTTCAGTATCGGTGATACACAGCCTGTCCTCCTGGGAGCCCCTGCCAACCCATTCACTCAGTCGTTTAGGTACGAGGGTTATTAAAAGTTTGGCTATTATTATGAAATTATTGTTCCTAATATGTTACATCGATTTTAATGTTGATTTTAAGTCACACACCTTTAAAACCTTTACAAAAACAATACTTTGGCGGACCCGTGCTGTAACACTGAGGACCCCCGAGGGGTCGCACCCCATGTTGAAAGACATCTCAACCTTAGCCTGCGTGACTACTGAGACTCCTGCAGCTTTACATCCTTCTGGTTCTACATCCATTTGAAATGTATATTTATATTTATTATCTAAAACTATACCGCCCGTCTTGTGTGCAGGTAGTGATTTTCTGCCGTCCTGATAAATGTCAGCAGGACAGAGTTGGGTCAGGTCTGAGTGACACGTAATGAACATGGGATTTGTTTTTCTGCAGCTGGTGTGGATCATATGACCTCAGCCTCAGATAAGATGGACATGTTTAACCTTTGTCATGTACGATATTAATCTGATTATCGTTTAAGCCATAGGTTTGCAATTACTCCGCTAATATTAATGTCAATATGTCAGTGCTCTAATAGACCTCCTGTCACTCCGCTAACCCAAATATTAGCCATCTGGTGCGGCACCGTGAGGGGTACAAATCCATCCTATCTGTATACTAAGGAGCTGATTATGAATGATGTTTAATTGGGAGTCTGATAAAGCTTTCATGAGCTTGGGATTTCCATAAGTCATTATCCTGCAGGTTTAATATCTGTAATCATATTAATCCACGGAGCACAGGTGCATAAATCAAAGGTGTTCATATTTAAAGGATGTGCAATTTTCTGTGAACAGTTGTTTGCTGTTTTCTGATAGATGGGTTTGAGTCGGGCTGTCGTTTGTCTGCTGTCAGAAGTGATACCGGGGGAGGGGAGAGGAGTGAGTCAGTCGAGGAAAAACTCAAAGTAAAAATGTGATTCAGGAGCGAGACTCGGCTCCTCTTGGCAACAGGATGAGTCTCTGTTTTTGCAGACTATCCTTCAGATGCATGCTGTTTTATCATCATAGTAATGCACTACTACTTCCATTTCTTATTGTTACAACCAAAGAGAAAAGTCTGACAAGTTTCAGCTTTGACTTTTCAACTTTCTTCTGACCTTGAGGCTGTTGAGAACAAGCAGTGCTGCCCTGCCCACTGTCAGTATGTATTTAAGCTCCTGAAGCTAACTTGCCGCTAGCTGTTAAGCGATGATGCTCATTAGCCGGCTAAGGGAAACGGTCTCCTTGAGGAGAAAATATAGTTTATTCATTCATTAAGTATCTGACTGACAGAATGTGGGACGCCTCATTAAATAAATGCACAGTTTTTAGCCCTTTGGGACGTTAATGAACGTCCGGGTAAATTTGATGTGATTTACGCTAGCGAGCTAACGCTGCCTGAAGTGGTTCAGTTTGTAGCTTGAGGGAGAGTTTCTCGCCGTTCGTTAGCATTAGCATCGGCATGTTTCAAATGTGGCTTTTACACGCAACAGTTTTGTTATTTTGAAGACATAAATTATCCAAAAATATTTAGGTTTGATAAGCTTGTAAGTCAAAATGAGTTTTTTATCAAAGTCAAATGATCCTTTTTTTAAATCTGGCCCCCAAATAAATGAGGAACACCCCGAGCGATACAAATATCTAGAAACTTGTTTTAATGTATTTAGACTCAGTTTTATTTCTCCCCTTGCTTACAAATGAGCTCCAGCCCAGGAGGAGGAAGCACGAAGCTGTAGTTTCTTTTTTTGTATCTCCTCATCTGAGAAGCAATAATGATATTTTTCATATCTTCATCTGGTGCAGGGACGAGCTTTAATTACATAGATACAGTATGCAGCCCCAGAGTGCATCTTGCAGAGCAGTATGTAGGTATTAACCTCAGCCGTGCTGCCTCTGAGGCCACACCGATGGAGCCGGAGATAGTAAGATGAGTTATAAAGAGAGGCAAGAGGAAGTACAGTAATGAGAAGTGGCAGAAGAGCCTATTGTCCAGTCACAAGGTCAGGCGCTGATTTTCATCCAGATGGGCATGCAGCTTCAGCCATCAGCACATTTATTATGCTACTGGTGTTTATTCTCTGAGGGATGTTTGGAGTGCAGCATCAGGCTGTACTTTACATTTCTGCAACACTTTTAAATTACAGTGAGATGTATCGTACGGCATCACACTCACATTGTAAGTGGATTGATTTCCTGCTGTGTTACATGTATCATTAATGGAGGCTGTACAGTTAGCTCCACAACATCACCGCATGTCACAAAAGGAATAAAGTAGCAATAAAGTACCTCTGTGGTTCGTGTGATGGTTAGCTTAAACCATTTGGTGAAGCGCAGGGAAAGTTCATGGTCGTGGTTTGAGAAGAAAAGACATAGTCTGACAAGAGTTACATCTGCTGATCAAACTGTGAGATGCAGCTAAAAGTAAGAAAATGTCAAACTAGAACAAAGATTTACTTTCTTTGGGAAGAATCACGGTCGTAGTTCAAAGAAGCCACCAGGAGGTGAGTTTCCATCGATGTGCTTTTACAATTTAAACATTAAAAAGGTGAAGAAATAAAACATGAAACATTCAATATTGACAAATGTTGGCAGATGCAAACATCAGATGCGTGTGTGTGAAGCAATGATGAGTAAGCTACTCTGATCCATAAAACAAATAGAAATTTGAATTCCTGTCTGACAATGTCTTCAGGGACAGAGGCCGCTGTTACAGCAAGGTGTTGTGTTTGCTAACATTGGAAGCTGAGGATACTTTAACTCGTAGTCTTCCACCACATAAGTGAGTTGCAAACCAAAAATTCATCCCTCTTCATTCACGAGTCGTCTGTGTGGCCACAACTGGTCGCACGTCAGAAACCAGATATCTGCATATGAAATTTCTGGTTTCTGTTTGTAGTACTAATAATATTGAGCATCATGTCTGAGCAGGCTTTGGTTGGATGCAGGTACACAGTCTGTGTCAAGAGCAAAAGATGCCGAAATGCAATCTCGTAACCCACCGGCTATCGTCTGACAACAATTACGCTTTTTAGTAGCTTTTTTGGCTGATTGATTGAAAAATTTAAACAAAGTTAATTTTGACTGTTGAACACTTTCATTTGTCTGGTGAGGATGAGCCTGTTAGGACACGTCTGATGCCAGAATAACATTTTCTTCTGACAGTCGGGTATATTTCCCTCTCCACCCATCGATCCTCGTATTATCATTATTAAAATTTCAGAAATGAAATTACATTCCTATTGAAATCTCAGTGTTCTGAACGAATACTTAATCGTCCGTCTAAACAACCGATCTGTCGGTGTTATTGTGCCATCACACAGCAGCTCTTCTGTCTTTTGTACCAGTGAGCTCATAAAGTCCGGCTACTTTTCCAGTGGTTAATTAAAGACGGTCCTGTAGGGCCAGTTTAACATCATGGCACCCTGCAGGCATCCAATGGCCTCAATTCAGTCTGCTAAGGATGTTGACAACTGGGAGATCTTGTGCTCTGTACAACTGTAGATTAATAGGTAGCAAATTAATTAGCGAGAGGCTAAATGTTAGCCTCAAATGTTGGTCAACAGCTAATGCTAGTTGCAGGGCTAACAGTGTATTCAGTCATGTGTTCATTGCTTTAAAACATCAAGTTAATGAGCACGTTTTATGATTCATATATGCAATATTTAGTTTGTTTTTTAGTTGAAACACATCAAAATGATTGACAGAATGTAAACAAATAACAGAGTTGACATTTATGAAGCCTGTTGTTGTTTTTGCAGCGATATCTATTGAAGTTGGCTTCCTAACCAGCCAGCCCCGACCCATCCAGGTCCAAAGCTGCTGTGGTAGCGGCGGTAAACATCAACACTCACAGCTCTCAGTCTAGACAGCAAACTGCAAGGCCAGCTGAGCTAATGGAGGCTACAGGTAGCAGCAGTTTGCAGCAACTCTGGTGATGTGCTGCCCGTTATTTGTTTTGAGCATGAATCTGACAGGAAGCCAGTTCTTACACACTGCACCTTTTTTCATTACTTTATAAATGTATTAAATAATGCCGCTAAACTGTGTGGGGATGAATGAACACTTGCACTACGCGGTACATAAATCAAAGTGTCAGTGCACGTAACACTTTTGGGAGGTAATGCTCAGACGTCTTTACTCTAAACACTGCGACAATAAAAGGCTTTTCTATAAAATGTAGCCATTCAAACAAACATGAAAACATCACCATTTCTGAGTTATGACTGAAATATTCCCACTCTACCTTTCTCATTTGCAAACATATACTTGGATGGAGAGCCAGCTATTGTCTATAGCAACGAGAGCGAGTCTCAGAGGCTGCTTGAGCATAAATAATGCATTGTGTTTATGCTGACGGCGTTCTCCATAGGGTAAGTGAGAGCAGGGTCCTACAGCGAGAACACTCTGCAGCAGCATGAGAAACAGACGTGATGGACCGCGCTGTTTCTCTCCAGTGCACAGCCATTTTGTTAAACATTGCAATCATCACGGGGTGCTGCGGAGGACAAAGAAATCGTCCCAATTGTTTCAGCCTGTCCTCACTCCTGCTGCTATCTACCCGTGCTGCTGTCTCTGCTCTGACAGGGAGTGTGTTTCAAAACTGCCTGTCACAATGGATTGGCAGGTTGAGAAGGTGTGTGTGTGCGTGTGTGTGTGTGATACCTCACCTGCGAGCAGGTTGATTGGCAGGCTGGTGTCTCGAAGGAGTGCTACAAAATTGTCACTCCAGTTGAGGCGCTGGCTCGTGTTGGTCGCTGCAGAGTTTGATTGGAAACGATCTCGACTCTCACTCCTCACATTTTGTAATCACGCAGATAGAAAGTGAAACAATTAGAGCATGTTTTGAATAAATACTTGTAGTTATATCTTTCACTGATTGAGCAAAGTATTGTGTGCAATCTCTTTAATTCAGCTCAGATCAGTGGTAGAAAGTGAGTACTTGTGTGCCTAACAACGTAGTTTTGCAAGTGTACAATGCAGGACCAGTACGGTCTGTCGCTCGTGTGCTGCTTCGCTCATGTTTGGGAATGATGTGGTGTTTCAGGAGCCGATGGCAACCTATTCAGTCATTTTAGTATGAGGATGTGTTGTTTATTGTGTAATGCTGAGGAGGAACTGAAGTGTCTCACCACAGTGCTCTGTAGTCTGGTGGGACGGCACTAAAACAAAGTTTACTTTCCTTCACAGCCTCCACAGACAAAAAAATAAAAGTTCCTTGTAGCTGCATTGAGTAAAAGGATGAACACACATCCTCCACCACTGAATCTCATGCAAATGATCTTAAAAATGACACAACACACGTTATTCTGAGTGGCAGTATGGTTTTACATATATGACGAGTTCAAAGTCGTTCCAACATCCTTTTTACTGCGGAGAAAGCCAACGCAGATGTTTGCTTCAAATGTCAGTGACATGTACGGTCTATAAATAAGAATCCACTTATAACTAAGCAACGAAGAGCAAATCAGCTGCGTGAAATGGAGCTGAGCAACTTACACTACCCAAGGTACATAAAAGGGACACGAGTACAAATACAATCTTACAGGGACATCAGTAACTTTGACTTGACTTTCAAGCAGTGACACTGTGTGTAGAAATATACTGTAATTGCTGTAACAGAGCTTGAGCTTCAGACAAAATGATTTCCTCTTTTATGTCTGAGCTGGCCTCAGAACTGAAGGCACTGACTCGTCGACTTGTGGGCTGAAGGCGAGCAATAAAAGTGTCGTTCCAGTGGGTGCTGACGCTCGTCTCAGTTAGTCACTCGGAGCAGCAGGCAGAGCCAACATGGTGGCTCACATGAGCAGCTCGAGTGTTTTAAAGTCCGCCTCCACCGCCCTCCTCAACCTTTTGAAAGTTATAAGCTCGCCTGCAAATGACTGGAGTCGAACAGCAGAGGATGTCGCAATATGAATATTAAATAAAAACTACTTGGGATGGGCGTGGCTTGTAGTGGAGTGGACATTTGACTCTGATGATACTAGTAAAAAGTACATTATCTGTACCGGATACTCGTTTTAGTCTTGTAGTTGCTTAACCCGAACAACATCCATGATTACTCTGCAACAGATGGGCCTGCATGGCAAACATTTAAAATATAAAATTCCCGATGCATTTGCACAGTTCGTGTTTCCCTCCTACTTCCTGGCAGGCAGCACGCAGCCGCCCTCGGATGTGTGTGTTCAGGTGTGTTTAGTCAGTGTGCAGGTGTAACTCAGCTAGCGAGAACAGTAGAGGGAATCCCCCTGGCTCATTAGCTGCATATTGAAACATGATAACCTGTAGGCTATACAAGACCTGCTCTTGTTTACATCGAGGCAGCTGCAACTCCCACACGTTCCTGATGAAGCAAATAAGCTGAGTTGTTTTATCGTTAAACTCTACAGTCGAGGTCTAAAAGATTATTTTCGCAGAACTTGAATTTTTAGTGTTGCTTATCGTACGTCTTTTATTTAGCAGAAAGTTTTCAATCCAGCTCCGATGCAGCTGTAGGAGATTCAGCGAGCTGACCATTCTTATCAAAAAACCTATCTGATTTCATTATGCAACAAATGCTCCACTCACTGAAAGACATCCGCTCATTATTCTGATCTTGTACAGTAGTAATCCAGTGGTGTGATTGCAGCTTTAAGCAGGTAATCTGTACATCATTACAGTTCTCATTTTGGAAAATAATCCCCCACAACACGAGCGATCAGTGCGACAGTGTGGAGTACCTGCTCTCTGGTGTCTGTCACTCTCTGGTGATTGGCAGGTAGCATTCTGGAGGTGAGCCATGAAACTGTCACCTCAGCAGGCGCCCAGGGGCCTGGCTGTGCTGATATGATTTATGTAGGCGCTGATTGTGTCAGTTACTCTGCAAAATGATTGTGTCACTCCTTCCTGTAATCCAGTGCCCTGCAGTGGCTCTCTGAGGCGGGGGGGAGGCGAGAAGCAGGACCGTCTCACAGAGAGAGGAAGCCGGGGCAGAAAGGTTTCCTGCAAAACTCGTACATTTTTAAAGAAATGTCAAATTCCCTGATAGCACTTCTAAGTGTACATTTGACTTTGAGGATGTAGGTCAGCAAATCCTTGAACACGCCGACGTGTCTGCGCACCTTCAAAAGGAAGAGATGGAGTTCCTGTTGCCGAACACACAGTTCAGTCTCATTAAAGTCTAAGTCACTCTGCTTGTGCATCAGGCTGCTGCAATCAAGAGGAAGGAATTTAGATGAGTGCTCCTCTGGCCCTCATTTGGTTTTATAATTCACCCAGAGGACATCTGTAACCGGAAAAAGGAGAACGGTGTTAAAAGCAGGAGCGCAGGTTGATGAGGCTGAGAACTGTGGAGGATCACAGACGCAAATTGGGTTAAATTAAGAGGAGCATTTCAGACTTCTGCCTAAATGTGGTTTTACCTGGATTTTACAAATCAAACTATGATCAACTGTAACACGCTGAGAGGATGGCAGCCTGAGTCACATATCAGTATATTGGCCGATAACAACCGGTCGTCTAAAGGCTGATCAGAGGAGCCGATCAGACAGTTTCAGTGCCGGCGCTGCTGAAAAGCCGCGGCGTGCTGCAGGGCTCGAGACCGCGACCTGAAGAGAAAACGTCCTTGGGACCAACTGACAAAACTGAGCTGACAAGTACTGGCTAAGCTGACCACAGCAGAGCACGACTGTTCCTCTCCACAGCACTGTGGCTGCACTAATCACAATCCCCGGCTACTTGGCTCCGGACCTAAGAAACATACGAGGATAATGATTTGTTCTGTGGTACCGGTCCACCTCTCCCCTCAGCCACAAACAGCCTGCTGCCAGGACCTCGCAAATATGCTGCGCTAATTCAACTAAGAAATGAAGAATCTGCCATTTTCAAAAATCTTTTTTTCACTTTTCTTGCAACCAAATTCTGGTTCTGTGTCGTGTTAACGTAGTTCTGTCACATCTAGTAGTTATTCGGTCCTCACGTAAAGTCGTGTGTTTGTGTGACCATCATGACGACTCCCTCCAACTGGCCGCAGTATTAAGAAGAGCACAACTGTCGTACATGTCAGAATTAAGAAGTTATTTGATATGGAAACAAGAGTCAGAGAAAGTAAGTCTGGACTCCGCTCAGCAGAACTCGCTGCTCCATCTCATCTGTTTTTGGTTGGCATTCGAAAAACCCGACTGGGAAAGTCCAATTTGTTGGGAAAAACCAAAGAATGAATGCATAATTAATTCTTTCTGGCATCTCGACATACATCAAGTGTGTGTGTATTCAATACTGTTGCTTTGCAGACTACTGTTATAACCTGGCATTATTCAAACTGGCATTAGTTAAAGCTACTTACTCAGAGCACTATTCTCCATGTTTGAGCAGCTGAAAATGCAATAAGTTGAGGTTTTGTTTCCAAAACAGAGTCTGAGCCAGAAAACTTAATGAGTTCGCTCTCTGTGCACAGCCATGAGATTTGGCATCGAGGCCGACCAGAGCAGGAATAATACAAGGTTGAGGATTCACGTATTACAGTCTTACATGGAGTGTTTAAAATTTTAATTACTCCAAAGCTGCACTCATCAATATTTAAGATTACCAATGGGACTGTGAAAGGGGTGTGTTGTAGCGTCTTTCAGCTCGTTGTTTTGGTTTTACAGCCTGCTAAAGTTAGCAACTAGCAGTGGAACATAATGCAACCAACACATCCTCGTACCTAAAGGGCTTCACTAAAGGCCGCTGACTCTCAAAAGAAGATGGCCATTGTAGTGTACCAGCGACAGGCGTACCGGACCTTCACACACTCGCAGTTTGTTGGGTTTAGGCAAACACTAGGGTTCGGTCCAACTTCAGTTACGTAATGTATGTGACATTGCTGAACTAGCCACTTGACTTGAATATTGGATACACAGTCATCAGGTGGCCAGAAACGGTCGGTGGTTCGATTCCCGGCAACCGGCCTCGCTAAGTTTGCTCGGGCAAACCCCAAATTTGCTCTGGGTGACTCTTTCATCGGTGTGCGAGTGTGTATGAATTGTTATTGCTCGTAATGTGCAGGTGGCACCTTGCATGGTATCCGCTGTCCACCAGTGTGTGAGTGGGTGATACTACAGTCCATTTGCACTACATGTGTCGAATACAGTCTAACTAGAAAAAACACAAATCAGAGTTTCATGTTTTATGAACCCACAAAACAAAATACATGTAAAATAGTCTTTTTGTGTCTAATTTGTGCTGTGTGACTGTGATCTACCTACGATCCGTCATTCAGTCGCTCTAGCTTGGTCCGATGGTCTTACACACCTGCTGACTCTCCCAATTTCGCAGTAATTTCGAGTGACTGTTTATTATTTTTAACACTTTCTCCCGTCGAGCTTTCCCTGATTAATCTCCCGATTTCACAGCGATACAAATCAAATGTGTGTTTCTCGGTTTTCTCGTGTGGAGTATGTGTTGTGTTACCTGGCAACCCGACCCAGAGGCAGAGGTGTGCACTCGCAAACAACCCTGACTGTCGAGGGTCACTCTCGCTGCTCTCGCCCTCCACCGCGCTCGGTTTGCCGCTGAAAATGGACGAAACATCAAAAAAGAAATGCACTCTGAAATTTCAGTGAACTTGGCGTGAGACTCTCACCTTTTTATTTGACATTTCCCTCCTCAGTCACTCACTGCTCCTCCTGCCTCCACTCTCTTTTATCCTTCCATTTTACTTCCCCTTCCTTGTATTTCATTATTCTGTGGTATAAGGGAGCAGGGTACACTCATTCAATACACCTGCCAATATTAGGCTGTGAAAATGAATGGAATTTTCTCGGGTGTCGGGATTTGGCACATTTGTAAAAACCAAAAAAAAAAAACTGGGCCTGAGTCCTCCTTGTTTGAAATTCAGATGAGCTGGTGTATGAAGGGTCTAAGCATGTGGGAGCACATCCTGCCTGCTGTATGCTGCATTCACTGCATATTAAATTAGCTGTAAATATGATCTGCAGTCAAGCGCTAATCACAAATACAATCTGTGGGCTTCTTTATTTCGCTGATATCGCCGCAGCCAAGAGCCAGTGAGTCAGTGTAAACAGTAAATATGGCAATGTGTTGTCTGCATTACAAAAAACACTGTTGTGCAAAATGTCGTGATAGTGATATCGACGGTCCGATCATCACAGTGCGGCGGTGATTGTGCTTGTTTTTCTTTGTTGACCAGTTTAATCGAGCCTGCTTCACTCAGCTGCTGCGTCTCTTCTATCAGCTTGCAATCAAGGTAATTTAAAAAAAAAATTAGAGGTTTTGCTGTTTTCACTGCGACTGGCTTGATTGCATTTCCATCTCTGACGACTATAAATAAACCTCCTGGGTGATGTTAGCAAAAAAAAAAAACTCTTTAACAGTCACAGAGTTGGATTTGTATGTCGAGTTTGTTGCCGGCGCATTTTAAAAAGGCTGCGGATCAAAACTCACACACAAACACACACTCGGGCTGCAGAACAAATGCTGCATGAGGCATCGCAGTCAGTCATCATCAGGTCGACAGCAGATTTGTCACTTACATTTCCTGTCTCCGCCTTAATGCCTCGGTGTCATATCAGCACGTCCCACTCTGCAGACAGCATATCGCCGACCTGATCGTCCACCCACGCGCTGTCACGGACTCTAATTGTCTGGGTGTTGATTTTGTCCCCATCATTTTTTTAGTGCTGTGTTTCCTTTAAGGATTGTGGGTAACGGCGCCCTTACTGTTTGAATGAAACGGCTAAAGAAGTTAAAAATGTGACAAATTCCCGCAGGCTGCTATTTCAAAAAGTACTCATGTAATATGGACGTAATATTCCGGTGCTAAAGAAGATTAATGCCTCCAGCTGGCACAGCATTGCCATCTAGCTGAATTCATTTTAAGAGTTTTAAAACTAAAAAGACACTGCCTGCATCACTCACATTGTACATATTGCTTAAAGGTATTAAAATTTAAAGGCGGAACTGGAATGATGTGCCTCCGTCGAACTGTCTAAATCTCCATCTCACTCGTCTGGATTTTTTCCCTCTTGCCATCTCCTCCTAATCCTCTCCTTCTTCACAAAGTTGGGGAAACTGTAAAGCTCTTTAAAAAAAAAATACAGAGCTGACGAGAGGGAGCGTGGGTAAAAAGAAAAAAACCTGGCAAGAGTATCGGAGGGGCGGAAAGTTCAGCTCGATAAAGGGGGAAGCAGTGGGACCTGAATTCATTTGAGCAATCAGCCTGTTTTTTGTTTTTTTTACAACATCAAAGATGCAGAAATCAAAAGAACACAATCATACACATGGATTCATTTAACGCTGCAATAACATCGTCCTCTTTAGTTTCTACAGAAACTTTACTAAAGTTGATTCTGTGCTGATGGTGTTTCTGAAGCCTTAAATGGCCTCAGTCCCCAGCAGGCACGGTCCACAGCTCACCACAACAGCAACATCAGTGACGTGCACACACACACACATTCATCACATCTCTAAGCTTGTGAGAAACCTCGCTGGTCGAACCTCAGATCTCATCAGAGGCAGCGTTGCCTGGTTACGTGCGGCAGGTTGCTCACGGAGCAGCGGTGTTAAGCACGGATGGAAAGGTCAGCCACGGGGTCCTGCCAAGTATTTTATCAAATCACACAGCTGTGTGGCTGATGAGGATTGGAGGGACTGTGTGTGTGTGTGTGTGTGTGTGTGTGTGTGTGTGTGTGTGTGTGTGTGTGTGTGTGTGTGTGTGTGTGTGTGTCTGTGTGTGTGTGTGTGGAATCAGCTGTGCCTGCCTGACTACCCATGCATTTGATGTTGTCTTTTAAACCCAATACCTGCAGGGGTATTCGTGCTAATGCCGTTTTCCAAAAAAAATAGACTTCACCCATGACTGAACATATTTTGGAATTAGCCGACGAGGAAAAAGGAGGAAGAAAATAAGAGAGTTATTAAGGCAGCAGCGCGATTGTGTCGAGACTGTAAATCCCATCAGGTTTGGAGCTTTAGGAACCGGCAGTCCTTCACTCTCTGATTGGAAAGCGAGTCCTCGGAGGGTCTGGGAGAGAGACAGTGAGAGGCAGTGAGAGGGGAACGTGAACGATCGGGCTGCAGCAGATGTGAATTCACACATACAGACAGATAAGCCTTCGAATCAACGTACAGTATAAAGTAGGCTACATTCAATCGGGCCCCTTCAAGTGTGACGTAATCGTACTCTCGATATCACACATCCATAACAGCCCATGTGACGCTGGTCCGCGCAAGCACAGGCTATTTGCATTCTCAGTAAACTGACAAATCTGAATCCGCTTATAAATATTCAATAATCTGGCAGTTTGAAGGTCTCTGACTCAGGAGTCCATCACAGCAGCAGGAGTCCAGGCAGAGAGTGCAGTCATTTGATCAGCAGGATATCAAATGAACGGAGCTGTGCCATTCAGTCGAGCTATTACAGCGTTGGCCTGTCAGAAATAACGCACAAATGCATTTGGGTTTTTTGTTGGGGGGGGTTTTGTGAAAGAGCTCAAGAGTGGCTGTGTTTTTTAAAAGAACAAGAATTGTTAACCAAGAGAACATTTAGGGAACCATTAGAGCCTCAGTATATTTCAGCTGAGACAAAACCAAACACCATTTCCAGCTCTCACAGGTCCCATTCTGCATGTCTGGACACAATAAATGCAATTACCAGCGCTGCATTCAAGTGGCATCGCTGCTAAATCTGCTGTTGTAGCTCTGCATGGTGTACGCTGGGGCGAACGTCTGACGTCAGCTTCAGAGGAGAAAAGATTAGGTGAAATTTTCTACAGAGCTGTTCCTGTAACTCTGCTAACGGACACTCTGTCGCCCTGAGCTAACCACAGTGCAATTACCAGCTGGTCTCATTGACTTGAATTCAGACCCCTCACAAACACTGGCTGATGTTACTGTGGCCAGCGTGGATCTAGCAATTAATATCTGGATACAGCGTCTGGCCCTGGTCATACTGATGAAGCTGCTCAGTGGTGCGTGGAGCCAAAAGAGCTCGACTTGCCGGGTATAAAATGACCCGGATCTTCCGTGTTGTGGGGCCCAGAGAGCGTGCTACCTAGAGACTGCTGCCAACAGAGCCGGCTAACATCCACGTTTAGCGTCCAGCTAACTTGAATGGGAATAAAATGGTTTAATTGTGTGGCTCTGCTAGACTTTCCAAATGTTACCACCCACTATCTGGCATCAGGAGTGACCTGCAATTCAGGGCAGTAAAAATCAAGACTGGTGATGATTATAAATGTGTTAACTCACATTAAGTGTAAGGAAATATCTAACACTTGTAATGTAATGTAATTTTTTCTCTTGTCACAACCCATTTTTTTTAGAAATTGAAGTCATACTCAAAACAAACAGGGGGTCTGCATACCGGTGGTATACCCGCTAACTGCTGCCAGCAGTATTTAGGGTGAGGTTAGCTAGGTAGCTCAGTTAGCCATGAATCTAGTGGTCCCGACTTGAAGCTTGGAGCACCACAGTAGTGTTGGTCAGGCCAGGGGACCTGGAGACGTCTGAGTTCTTGTTCAAATCACCCGGTTCTGGCTCAACTTCCCATCAAAAATATTGTCCCACGGGCTTCTGAAAAAATACAATAGTGTCATGTTTACAAATGTCAAAGAGCTGAAAATATAAATATATATCCAGTAGTTTCACATTTACAGAGAATCAAACTGAGGCTCCATGTTTTGGCAGCCGTGTTGTCTGTGAATCCGCCCACATCCTGATATGAAAGTGAGGTCATAAACATTTAATGTGAGCATGATATGTAGAAATGTCAGTACAGTATGTGGCACATACATACAGATGTATCCGTGGCTTTCACACACGTTGACTGCCTACAGTACATTTCATCCTGGCAACTGCGCTGGCTATTTCAGTAATTAATGAATGTACATGATTGTGTTTACAGTGATATATGCGGGGCAACTTATCATATTGTCCTGTCGCTTCTATGATTTACGCCTCTGTGTGTATGTTGGTCTGCCGTAGGAACTGACTGAACTGTCTGCAGCCTTTGATGGAGACGTCGCTACATGTGCATCTAACAAAGCTTTGGTGTTCTCGTCTCCTGCTCGGTAACCATTAATCACATTCACGCCTGAAGCTAAATATGTTACCTGTGATTGGCAAAGATCCCTTTTATTGTGCTGCGCATTCAAAGCGATACAATAGATGCCAATGTAAATGAGCGGCTGTGTGAATCACCACTTTGTGCATGTCTGACAGACGTAACAGTGGCCCTTTGTAGGCGAGGAATGTACCAAAGCATGAAGTGTGACATTGAAAAGGCATCGGACAGATGATGTGACTTAGCAGGCAGCAGCCTGGTGGTTGGTCCGACGTTCAGGTGGTGTATTACTCTACTTTTTTCTTATTCTTCTATTTCTGTGTTACCCCCTGCCTTTGTTGGGCCCTGCCGGCTGCAGCTCGGCCCGTCTGCCCGACAGTTTTTGCAATGAATACTTTCAGAGAATCCCCTCTTTGTGGAACATGATGGATGAGGAGTGGAGGAAATACATTCACCGCTAATGCTTTCCCCTTGACCCACTCTCACGACACGGTGTACGTCTATATTTTGCATTTTAATAGCTTCTGAAACTTCTCCTGTTAGCACATGACAAGTAAATGCACATCCTAACAAAGGAGATGCTCTCTGTACATTTTCATAAACACCATCCGTCTCCCGGAGGAGAAGCCGGGCTCAAGTGCAAAGCGCGATAGATCGACAAGCAATCAGCCGACTCTAAGAAGTGCTTACTTAGCCCATCGCTGTTACTGAACTGTGCTGCTGTTAATACAGCTGGAAGGGATTTGAAGAGAGAGTGCCTGTGGAAGTGCTTCAGTGCAGCTCTTGCCTCATTCTCTCTTCTCCTCCTGTGACGTTTAGTCAGTCAAGGGAGACATTAGTGGAAGGAAATATATATTACAAACTTCTAGCAGTCTTCGGAGAGTCGAGAGAGTAATGTTGCTTTCGGAAGAACGCATCAATCCACCCGACCACGAGCTATTAAAGTTTGTTGAGCCAGTGTCTAGTGATTCCTGTGATAGTCTCCCTGCATGGAGACAAATGGATCCAGTGCAGCTCTGTGATCCAAAGTGAACATCAGACTGTCTCCTCCAGTGGAACATGGAGGCAGATGGGATGCAGAGCGAGCTGAGATTTTTAACAATGCGCTGCAGACCCCTGAGTCATGTCTACTCGCGGTTACAAGAATGTGCCTCAAACTTTTCTGTCAAAATTTGTGTCCTCTTTCGGAGCGCTGAATCCGCTTTCTCACAGCTCGCCGCAGACACACATGCGAGCGTGTAGACCCGTTTTTTGTCCTTTGAATCAAGACACCAAGCAATCTAGTCCAACAGCGTTTTAGAGGAAGCAGGTGGCGATGTGCCATGAGCTACATTAAATCAGATTATCTGTTGGGCACGAGGAGCGCAGGTTTTTATGAAGCGCCGTGTGTTGTTTTGTGTGTCATAAGATGAAAGTGTGTTTCTGCTGTAGCTTCCAGTCTCTTCGGAGGGAGCGAGGCACAGACAGGGTGATTGCAATTTGCTCGCTCCTCAGTCGCTGTAATGGATGGATGGCATGTTTGGAGCCATTAAATTTTTACTGTGCAGGGAGAGAGGAAGGAAAAGCAACCTGGCTGCCGTGCGCATTCCTCACCGTTGACTTTACTGGTCCGCCGGGAAGATGTGGCGAGGAGGGTTTTTTTTCCACCATGCAGTGACGGAGAGCTCGAGAATTCATTAGAGATGTAAGGAAGAGAGTGGAGGCGAGCCGCTGCTGTCCTTGGGGCTGCAGGAGGAAAAAAAATTAAAACTGCAGCAGATCAATCAGTTATTAATACAGTCATTTTAGTTCAGGGAGCCTCATTTTGTCTGGTCTTCGAGGTCGAATTAAGCGACGAACTAATGAACACATCAGTAACACTTGGCTTGAGGTGATAAGGGATTATAACACATCACAAGCAGACGATAAGAACATAATGAGGGCATTAGCATCATTATTATTAGGACATTATATAATTTGCAAAATATGCCAAATCCCAGAGGATTTACTGCTTTCTAGGGCAAAGGCATGACTAATAACATTTTCACATGAGAGTCATTCCAGATTTCAAATGTTTTTACAATAATTCTCACAATTTGTGACGCATGTAATACTCGCGGTGACGGAGCGGCGTGAGTATGTGCTTCTTCTGCAGACAACTCAAGGAGAACTTCACTGATGCTCCATGAGTCCATTCTCCTCAAAACCTCGTGACTGCAGTTGGTTTTGGGGCAGTGACATCGATTTGAGACGAGCAGCTGAACCTGAGGAGTCAGATAACTGCTTCTGACGGCCTCGTCTAATTAGAGAACGCATCTACGTTCATTCTCGACAAAAAAATCTACTAATGAAGAGCGATGAAAACTTTACGGCTCGATCCTGTAGGTCTGGAGAAAATAATTAAGCTCGGAGTACGGAGGCTTTTCCCTGCACACGACTCGTAAAAGCGGTTCTGTCATCGCAGATGGCGGAGGAGTTAATTCACGAGGCGTTCTCTTCGCATAATTGGGTCATCCGAGCAGTCGAACTGTGTCTTGATATGGGTTTTTAGCAGACAAGCAGTACCCAGGGAGCTCCGAGCGCACAAACATTTTATTTGCCCATTAAGAGGGAGGATGTTCAGACAAAACTTTTACAAAACAACGCTCTCCCTCTTGTCCTATGGTGGTTAGTGGAGGGAGGAGGTGGAGATCAGTGAGGCGGTGGGTAGCGGGGGGGGGGGTTTAATTTGGGAAAGGCTCGTAAACACGACGTGGTGCATCCGCCGGTGTTTACTTAATGTTGCAGCTGCTGCTACCGTTTCTCCACGAGATCCTGCTTCTTCTTCTTTTATTTTTTTATCCCTCGCTCGGCCCGGATCAACTGGAGGAGGATTAAATGAACGCGCTGATGAGCCAGCATGAGTCTGAAATATTTTATCGCCGCAATCACAGCCATCATCATCATCATTATCACCTCTGTCATCATCTATATGAGCATTGTAATTGTAAAAATGTCTGTTTGATGATGACAAATGATGAGGCAGAGACTCTGATTTTTGTTCCACTCGCAAACTAGAATTATTAGCGACGTTTTCCTTATCAGATGAGTGTAATCCTATTTGCATGCCTGCGCAAGCCACAATAACAAGATTTCCGCCACTGAGCTGAGGAGGATGGCTTCTGTGTATTTTTCTGTTTTTTATTTAACCTTCATGTAATACCCCCGCAGATGCTCGGCTCACCAGTGCACATTACAATCTGTGTGAAGCGAGTTTCTTTTTCCCTCTCAGTGGGTGCCGCGACAAGCTAATCTGCTTCCAGCTAAGTTGTCCTAGCAGCCCATTACAGTCAGCTCACAGCGAGCCGTGCCACTGGGCCCGATGACAACAGGGCCCGATAAGCTATGAACATTCCTCTGATTTTGGCAGCCTGATTGGTCCGTCTGGCCTATCAGACCCCTTCAGTGGATCAGTGCAGGTTGAGCAACCGCAAGAAAAAAATCTCTCTGCTTCTCCGGCCGAGTTTCAAACTCACTTACATTTTTACTCACACGCGGGTCATGTGCGAATAAAATGTGTCTGTCTTTAAAGTGGCCAATATACGGCCGCAGATTGAAAGAGAGATTGCCAGGCTTAGCATCTGCGGCCCTCCTCCTCCTCCTCCTCCTCCTCCTCGTCCTCCTCCTCCTCTTCCTCCCTCTGTTGCTCCTCTTGTCTGTTTCGCAGCGATCCAATAGTTCTGGCTCTGGGTATTTATCTGTGGCCCAAATATGCAGCTCGTGTCACACAGGGCAGCAGGCATTCCAGAGACATCACAAAGATGGATTAAGTCATGCGTTAAATTGCCTCTTTGAAGGAAATGAATAAATAAATTTGAGGGACTAATTCCTTGACTGTGCACCATCTCTTGTGTGAGTGTGATTGCATAATGCTGGCTTAAAACATCCCCCTCTGCTCCGCTCTGTTCTCTGTTGTGTTCTGTCGGTGGGTTAATTCTCTAAAATTGCTTTTCTCGTGACCTGGCAATGTCAAAAAAGCTATAATTGCATTTGTGTACTAAATGTATTAACACATATAAAATCAGTCGTTTCGATGTACATTAAACAAAAAAAAACAACGAGCCACGTACGATTAAAAAAAAGAAAAGAAATGTATGCCTGAAGGATCCGGCCCCGAGTCTACTGCTCACTGGGCACGATCAATGTTACTGTCAGGCTTCTGATTTTTATACTTTGTAAGGTGTAACGTTTATTTCCTGTCAGCTAAACTACAATATGTATCAGCTGTCTGTTGCATCGTAAACATGCACTGCAAAGGGGTGTCGGCACGCCAGACATGATTATCGTCTTATAAACGTAGGGAATCTGACAGATTGTAATCATTTAGAAGATAATGGACAGTGGACATTTGTATTTTCGAGGTAAAACAACATATTTGATCGGCCGCTAGCTAAAGTTAGCATTCAACAACTTCCTTGCTAAATTTACTGTTCGATTACATCCAGCGTTTTTCCCGTTCAGGGAAATCATATATCATAATGTGTAAAACTACGCAGCCTGATGTCTCTCCGGACTTCACTGTCCATTGTCTTCGCAGGCACTGATCAATCAGGAAGTGGTGAGATGATCTTCCTGTCGCTCGCATTCAACGCACAACATAGAGCGGTTCATTCATGAAGTTTGAATATAGACGTCAATAACGTCTCCAGACAAACCTCTGGCTGGAGGGAGGTCGCCAATGGGTTGAAAGTTACTGGTAAGAAACTCACCGTCTCTACTTGCTGTTGGCTGTACTGGATGTCATGTCTAGTAAGGAAACTTCCAATCTTCCTGCATTTGTACGTTTTAAACAGACTATACTGTGATATTTAGATATCTTAGCAAACCTGTGGTCGAGTCTCAGGTTTGATCTCCAGTGCACAACAGCTGAGAGGCGTGTGGTGTGTTTACATGACACAACAGAATGGAGACCCATCATGCTTTCCTCTCCTCCAGGGTTTTATAGATCTTCTCATGCATGTAAAAGATCTTGAAAGTTTAAAAGCCCAGTGTCTGTGCCAGCAGGAGCTCCTCTCTCGCTGCTCCTGTAGCGCCTGAAAACGCCTCATCAGTAGTCTCGCCTTTTAATTCAGTGACTTCTTTGACACCACACATGTCGATGTTCACGGCAGGAGTGAAGCTAAGTGGAAGCTGAGAGCGCCACAGAGCCGGCCGGAGACACGGCGAGCGGCGCGGAGCAGACTGAACGTTTGTGAGGAGGGTCGTAAAGAGCGAGGAGCGAGAATACAGCGCCGTCACTGGACATTATGAGACAACTGAAGTATGTAAAGCTATTCTAGCACAACACAAAATAAAAGTAGAGTAGTGACAGCTCACATCTAACAGTACGTCTCATTGGACGCTTGCATTCAGAATCAGAATCGCTTTTATTGCCAAGTAAGTTTTCACAAAGAGGGATTTGCTGCAGTCTGTAGGTGCAACAACAACAACAAACACTAAAAATGATTAAAAGATGGAGTGAAATGTAAACAGAGATGAAAAATATATTTTAAATAGGTGTAAAAATGTCCAAAACTTTTGACCTGGACGCTGCGAGGTCACAGTAGAGACAGATATTACAATGTGTCTGGTGACTAAAAACAACAACTCAGTAGCTAGCTCAGCTGTCAAGTTACTGACAGCGGCTGACAGCTCGTCGGTGTTTGGACGTTCAGCAGCGAGCAGCAGGTTTTCGTGCCGATCTGTGAGATTATAACATTAGTTAATATTAGCTCAGGAGCCAGAGAGGAGAGAGACGGAGCTGTCAGCAGGATCCATTTAGATCAAGTCTGATGTCTTCAGCTGTTAATTGTCATACAGTACGTGAGATAAGTGACAAACCAACAGTTTGACATTATTACCATAAGTAAACATCTACACCTTTATATATATATATATGTAATTCTACACAGTTACATTAATGAAAAGGTCATTTGAGTGTCACAGCAGTGTGGCAGCAAATTAGTTATGACTTTTTTTTTACTTTAAGCTAAAATACTGATTAAAATATTTATATTATTGAAAGAAAGGCGTGTAAATCAAATCAGTTTTATTTATATAACAACAAACTTACAGTTTACAAGTTGCATTTAAAGAATATCTGATACAAATTATAATATATATAAAGTGTGTGGATCCAGGAGACGACTGAGCAGGACGAGGCATCGCCACACGACCTCCCCTCCACCGCGGTGACCTGAAGGAGGGCAGGACACACAAGATGATTAACAGTAAAACAGAGAAGATCAGACTGAAGAGGCATCACATTTTACAGAAGTACAGATATAAGGAGAAGAGAGCAATGATCCAGCGGAGAGCAGGGTATGACGACCCAGATCCATTAATATATGTGAGGCAGCAGGAGCCAGGAGAGGTAGATGGTCCCAGGGGCCGGTGGTCCATCAGGAGGGAGCCTGAGTGAGAAGAGAGGAGGAGGAGGAGGAGGAGGAGGAGGAAGAAGAAGAGGAAGCTACAGAGTGTGACAGAGCAACACAGCTTGCAGCTTACAAAAGTTAGAGAAATGTGATGTTAATCAGAATAAGCAGATTGTTTCTCGTCGGCAGGACAATGTGAAGTCGAAGTCACGGACTCATTAAAGTTTGAGTCAAAAAAGTGAGTTTTGAGTTCAGATTTGAAGGCGTCAGTCGAACCAGATCGTCTGATGTCAGCTGGGAGGTTTTTCCAGAGGACGACAGGAAGCCAAGCCTTCATTCTCAGTCTCCAGATGTTTGTTTAGTCGGCCTGTGATATAAAAAAATAAACATAATATTTGGCCTTGTGTCATTTTAATATAGTTTTGTGTAACTCAGCAGGTGTTACGTCCACTCTGAATGTAGCAGTGACGCCCTTGGAAGCTATCGTGGCTCCAGCGATGTGTGTATTATTACAGGATGTGAATGTACACTCAGAGTATGTAAATGTATTCATTCACAATTAATCTAACAGTCGACAATAAGCGAACACATCTGACTGCGAGATGATGAAGGCAGCGAGTCTCACAGATCCAGTCGGTGCCCGAGGAGTCGAGCTCTGGAGGTTTATCCAGATTTCTAACTTCTGCACAGACTCGCTCTAACACGCTGTCACTTGGCACTAGCACATTCGTAATTGATGCTGAACATCTTTTTTTTTCCCCATATCTTGTGATTCACTCTACACATTATTAACAGAATAATTCTCTTTGTTCCTTTGGTAATTTCTCCTCAAAATACCCTCAGGGTTTTTCTGTAACATTGATTTAAACGTCATAACCAATATATCCAGTTCTCTCCCACATTTATCTCGACTTGTAGCTGCTCCACTGGCACATGTGGAAGTGATTCATCAGACTATCAGTAAGGGAGACTTTGAAATTGCTGTAATCAGAGGGTAACAAAAGATTGTACTCAAACGCCCCAGGACGAAACCTCATGTGATTTCATTAATGCTAAAACTCCTGTGACATGATTACTGCGGTGTCTGTACAACACACTGGAGCTGCATCTGCCAATGGCTGTCAACAGCTTGAACCATTACAGTGTTAGACAGTTTTAGGGACTGTATGCATATTTTTGGGGGCCGATGGGTTTGGTTCTTGGGGGACAAAAAAGGGGATTGTAGTTTTTTGGTTCTGTTATGGGAAGAGCTGTGCAAAATCACTTAATAAGCCGATGCAGGACCTCGATCATGAGCAGGCAAGCTGCACAAAACCCTCAAAAACAGGAATATGCATTGTACTTTTGAGAATTTGTTTAAATTGTGATAGTTATTTGTACTGTAGTCGACGTGAGGTATAACGCCCAACAAGGTGTCTGTAATAGGAATTAATGGACGACGTGGAGACACTTAATTTATATTTTCATGCATTTTATGATCAAAAAATAAAGTTTTTCCTCGAGCAACAACCATCAGCACCACGGATCGCTCTGTCCAGGCCTAACGAAGGAGTTATATAAACTCTTGTTTGTTGTTTCCATTACATAAAGTCATCTGACTGGCTGTTTATCAGAAATTCTCATTACTGCAGCTTTAATTAATGCCGTTTGATTTGTGTTTCACACAAAAGCGATGTGGTGTCATGTGATAGCTGCTAACCTTTGTACGTCCTCTGTTGAAACAGAAGTTGTATGGCTCCTTTTTCTAGCATCGTGTTGAATAAATGAACAAAGTGAGTAGGATCAAGAAAATCAAAGCTTCTAACTAAATAACGATGAGGACGTCTCACCAGGGGGCTGAAACAGGCGAAGTTTACATGAAGGAGCGTCTCGAACAAAAGCCGCTTTCAGATGAAGGCCCGCTTCTTTCGTCAGCTTGAGGACATAACGGACATTATTTGAGAATTCATGGCATCAGAGCGTTGCTTTGATATTTCTGTGTATTGTTGCTTTAAAGTAAAAGGCCTTGGATGTTAAAGATCGTTATCTATCCTGTTAATTGTAGGGAAAAGCCCGTGTTTTATATACAGAACATGTGCAAACACAGCAGGAACACAGGATGTAGACTTTCTTTTACTTTAACCGACTGTGTTGATGTCATCTCCGCTGCACAAATGACTGGAAACACATGAGAAGAGAGGGCCGACTTAACTGCACCGAAGCACCGTGGCAGCAGATACATCAAGAGGAATGATACGGAGAGGCCAAATGAAAAACATCTGGATGGGTGTGAGAGATAGTGTGCCTACCTTCAGCAGACACGATAGAGGGCAGGG
Source organism: Pagrus pagrus (assembly GCF_965226575.1). Lineage (NCBI taxonomy): Eukaryota > Metazoa > Chordata > Actinopteri > Spariformes > Sparidae > Pagrus > Pagrus pagrus. The sequence goes on along the minus strand of NC_140200.1, from coordinate 2,568,450 downwards.
AGATATCAACAGCTTGGCCTATTATCTGGTCTAATGGAGGCCCTTCTGTTAGAAACAAAAGCCCTGGGTTGTTTTGCATCAGCTCCTCTGATGATTGGCCGACGTTCGTCCCACGTCGATGGAGTCAATTAAAAGCTCCATCCGTCAACGCTCTGGCTGCCTGACGCCGAGCCTCGGTGGAAAATACACACACTGTCGCTCACTCACCAATTTACTGTCATGGGTGTCTTTTTTCTTCTGTCATGGTTTGTTTTCTTTCTCTCAGTCTGTCTTTCTTCCTTCCTTCCTTTTCATTTCTGTCTGTCTCTCTTTTCTTTTCCCTTTCTTCCTCCTCGTCTGTCTAAGTCACCATGCCAGACTTCTAAAAGCAATTTCATCCTTCCCGTGCCGTCACGCTCTGTGTACACAATTTCCCCATTGTTTGGTTTCAAGTGTAATTTCTAAATTTTTCAATATACTGAATATATTGGGAACTTTACGGTGTGCGGTGTTACTTAATATGTGGATCTCATAAAAAAAAAAAAAAAATAGTCTTAAAGCTAAATGTGAAAATTGCAGCAGCCGCAGTGTTTTGTATATTAAGGAGGTATTTAATGAAAACAGGAGCTAAAACAATGAGCTGATAAAAATTCACATCCACATATTTGTCTTTGTCCCTAATAGGATTAGGAGGATTGTTCCTGCCAGTCCTCATTCTGGAGCTGGCACACTGCACTATATAAAATAATGCAAACACACACTGGTTTCTCACACACACACACACACTTGTGAGCGCTAACCCTGAATCTGAATAATAATATACCAAATACTGTAGGCTACACTGCAGGTTAAACACAACCCAGAATAGGTTTTACAGTCTATAAAACCATTCATACGTCCAACTTTAACAAAAGATACACAGAGCAGTTATGGGATATTAAAGAAAAGTTGCTTGATATTACAGAGTAGCCTCCTCTCTTACTGTGGCCTCTCTTTAAAAAGGGAAATGTGCAACAGCGTAGCTTTTATTTGCAAAGCCATGTCGACTTCAGCCAACTGCAGTTACCGCATACCTTTTAAACATGACTGGAGTGAGTCTATTACTAAGATATATAGTTATATAACGGCACAGGGTGAAGTCATTATAATAAGTCCAACAATAAAAGGCATGAATATAATGACTTAAGATTTCTCCAAATATCAATTTACACTTAACGGCCGTATAAGCTTAGCTTGAGGCTAATACCCAAAGACAATCGGAGCTGATGAATAGATCACCTTCATAATGAGCAACTTAGACTGTGTTCATTAACGCAGAGACAGAAATGTGGAGAGCAGAGGTGAACGAACTGTGACGTAACGGTGGGCCAAAAGCAACGTACACCGATGCATTGTGTTGTTAAGATGCTAAAAAGCCAGATCAGGGTTCCCACGCGTCCTGGAAAACCTTGAAAATTTTGAAAACCACCTGTTTCCAGTCATGGAAAATTAGAGAAAAAGCAGAATGTCCTGGAACATCATTTAAACTCCCCAAAACTACACAGTACAGCACAGTATTAGTAATAAACTGTTCGTTCGGTTCGTTTTAAGAGACTCGTAACCTTGGTTACTGGTGTTCATGCTTATAAGTTATTGGTGTTCATGCAGCCGTGGATAATTCACTGTAATTCACAAGAGAGAAAAGCACTGGGGTTATAAATTGTTTAATTAAGGAACATATTAGCTTATGGATGCGCTCCCTGTCTGTCACACCAGCTAGATCATCACTGGGAACGTCCTGGAAAACCCTGCATTTATTTAGAGACAATTTTACCTCACAAAGACAATAAACTGCATAATCAGTGATTTATATTATATTTCTTCCACATAATTCTTTTCATCAGAAACATCTGGCCGGCTTAATTGTACCTCATGGTGAAGCCAAATCAGGCCTGTGGGCCCAACGTTGGGCAGCGCCGGTGTCGACAGCAAAAAATGGAAATTCTTCTTAACTTTCACCAAAAAACATGAGTCAGTGTCGTAGTCAGCTTCAGAGCATGTGTTCTGGCTGCTCGATCTGCATCTGCATCCACTTTTGGCTTCACAGCTGTTGGTCAGCATACTTTCCTCAGTCGTTTTAAAGCTACTATAATAACTGTTTTTATATTAGCAATGGGTATAATGAGTATGTGTCATGCTTGCAGTAATTAACCCGCAGAGGGGCATCAGGCAGCTGTGTTCAGCAACAAGCTGCGTATTTAAAGCTTTAAACTAAGTTAGCAACTTGCTGTTGAAGAGGACGGTTTGTTTTTATTACCTCAGGAGTTGGTAGAGACCAAAAATCGAGCTAAAAGGAAGCAAACGCAGCTTTCTTAACATTAAAACATAAACAAACTAAACGTATAACCCCCTATCTTTATTGAGAGTTACTACGCCTACTTAGTTTTTCATTAATTAGCATTTATTGATTGTGTTTACCCTTCTTCCAACAACACTTTGATAACCATGAATGCATTAATTGTGTAAAAGGTGCACAGGCTACAGCTTAGCGACACAAAAATAAAAATATGTCTCCTGAGTGTTAATGAATGTTTCTTCTAAACCCAGAACATCCAAGGTAATCTAAAAAAATCTCGCTAAAGCAAAACCCGTGAACCTTTAGCCCTGCGTGTACAGGGTCCGTCCTGCCCTGCTCTTTAAAGTGAGCAAATATTTGATTTTTATCTCTGATGCTCACCAAAGTGATTCTTTAGTGAGAAGATTGTCACCCAGCGTGAAAGAAGAGCTTAATCTCAGACTCTAAAGCTTCACTGAGCTGCAGCTCGAGGGTCAATTATCCAGTGGAAGGATATAAAACACAGACATCGGGGTGTTTCTCGTTGTAAAGCCCTCGTCAATATTTGGCAAAGAAACAGTCCAAAGACAAACAAATAAACTCAACTGCAAATTAGAGAAAAATGTAACCAAATTTCAGATTTAATGAACTATGAGACCTGAAGTTATTTGCTCGGAAAACTGATTACTTATTTAGGCTAAATGATTCGGAAACACCTAATGAACAACGTGGAGTTGAGAAGACAGTGCTGTGAAATAATTCTCACCCTGCTTAACACTTACGACTTGCTGATGGGGTCTAAATTGAGTGTGTCAGGCCCATTCATCTTGACCGCCCCCCATCATTTCCTGAAAGCTCTGCGCCACATTGATTAAGTTCAACAATGGCCTCGTTCACACAGCCTGAGAAATGGAGGAGGACTGCCTCAGAGCCAAAGTAATTGCGTATATTAAAAGGAAAGGACGCTTTTGCGTTAATAAAGCTTCACACCCAATAATTACTTATAATGATAATGAACAATATGATATCAGTTCAACTTTAATGGCTGTTTACAAAGCCAGCGACCATAATAGTCAGGATGAATGTGAGGAGGGGGAGGCACTGTGGTTATTTTAAAACAATGGATGTAATATATGAGTGTTGCTGGTTGTGTCAGGTACGATGTAGCCAGAGTACACAACCCAGCCAAGTATGTAGCAAAGGTCTAGTTGTTTTTTGACATTTTAATGGAGAAATTAGCCTATTTTTTGACACAGAGTTCAATTTAGGTGAACTTTAACAGTTGAATTTGCGCCGCTGAATGTAAGCATGTCCTCTGCACGCTGCTGATGTTGATGATGAGGGTATGAAGGGAAACAGACAAAGCTATCGTAGCCTCTTAGCTGTGTTGCACCATTCACTTTCATTAAAACCGCCTCTTTCACATCTTTTGAATGAACTGTGTGAACTTATTGCACTAAGCTACACTAACACATTGTAAGCCAACGTTATGTTAATTCTTTATCTGTATTTCCTAGTTTATAGCACAAGGAAAACTTGCACTTCTTCTCCTTCTTCACAAAAATGACTTGTTCTCTCCACATAAAGACAAAGCCAGTTAAAGATGAAATGCATGGTTAGAAAGTAATTTCATGTCAATTGTCAACAAATACAAAAAGGCATTTCCATAGATTCACGTGGGAATTTCACACTTCAGACACATGAGCTGCCTCCGGCCTAAACAGACCCAGCGCGTAAACAAAGCGGATTGCAGAAATGAGCTGGACGTGACGAGTTGGTACAAGTGAAATGATCCATTCACTCATCTGGTGAACATCAGCAGACTGACTGGAGTGACAGCAAACTGTCTTCCTGTAGCAGCAAACTGTAGTAAAGGAGGCGAAACGTCCGCTGGACATTTGGAGTCGCTGCCTCGAGGGATGCTACCGGGACTGTAGACATTTGGACGACCCGCATTCAGAAACAAAAAGTTCTTACACTTGTGTCTCAGTTGTATTCAAGTGGCCTCTGTGACCAGTACACCTCACGTCTAACAGACTTTTGACAGCTCGGTTGCCGTCGAGTTGAACCGTCACTCAAATGCACCAATAATTTATTGATGACTGGAAAAAAACTGACACGAGAGAGACGATCTTTAAATGTTTTATTTTTCATTTCTTATTTATGCTTTGGTTCAACCACAACAGTCAGCTCTGGGTTATGTGTCACAGATCTGACACGGTGCGGTGCAGCCCTGGGTAATCACAGCAACATTACATCAATGCCTGAGATATAAAGTATAAGGCACACCGGGAGGGAAATAGGTGCCTGTAATGGCTCCCTGGTCGATGAAATTGGCTCGAGCCACATCATCCATTTCTTAGACACAAACAACAGCAACCACAGGACCTCTGTAACTGTAATTATGTCCAGTGACATGTACTCTGTTACTGTGTTAATTTACTCAGTAACATAACACCACAGGATCAGGAAGTTCTGGACAACACTTTATTCAGTACCTAAATACTCAGAGCTAACTCTCATTATGAATCCTAAATGTTTGGAAAGTGCAGATTGTCTGTTAAAGGTGCACTTTGTAGATTTGGGGAGGAAATTGTAGTCAGAAGAGAAAAGATCTTCACTGACTGAATTTGTTTTATGCTTTAAACTCTTTGTTCTCGTAACTGAATAAACAAACAATGAACGCTTTCATACTGTTTAACTTTGTTCTTATTTGGCGGACCCTGCCACCTTTCTAGCTTCAAACGGTGATCTGGGGAGCTTATTGTCCTCTGTGAACAGCTTGTTTATTCAGTTTTGGGGGAAAAAAATGAATATGTCGGTGTTTGTTTTAGTACCTCATAAATTTAGAGTTTGAATTTCTTCTCCAAAACTACAAAATGACCCTTTAAGCTCACAGTTTTTGTTCATTTTCCATCAGTCTCCAGTGAGTTCAATGATCATGCTCTGTGCGTTCGTATTCACCGGTCGTGCTCTTTGAGAGACGGTCTCATCCATTACACAATATCCCGGGCTGTAATCACGAGCCATTTACTTTGACGATTAACCAGTCCCATTGACCTGTCCTTTCTATTATGGAGCGCTGCCCTGCATTAGCCTCCCTGCATCTGTAAACATTAACCTCTGCTGGTATTATTACACATGCTAATCCAGTTAGCTGGCTGCCTTCGACATCCGGCCCCCCGTTTTGCTTCCTGATCTACTTACACTCTCTCTCTCTCTCCACCTCAGCATGCAGGCTGTTAGTTTGCAGCTCAGACAGTCATCATTTGATAGCTTCTGAGCTGTGCTTATCTACTCCAGGGTCATCAGACAATATTTCTCTCAGTTATCTCTGCGCTCCCTCCATCAATCCATCCATCCATCCATCCATCTCGGCGGCTCACACTCACTCTGGATGATACATTTAAAAGAGGCCATCAGTCAGAGGCAAAAGTGCCTCTTTTAGGCCAAAACATGTTATTACTTTATGACGTGCAGTTGTGTATTATGTTTTCTTTTTTTTTTTATGTTTTGTTGGTTAAGAGTGGAAGGTTAGGTGTGTGGAGAGACAGTCTTTAATCAGTCTCGGCTCCGGTGTCGGTGAGTGTCTGCCCTGCTGGAGATGTCCTTGTGCATCGTACTGAATATTTTTTCAACTCAGGTAAACTGAATAAAACATTTCAAAACATGGAAAGGCTTACACTGTTGAGTTCAGGCTCATTCCAGCAGAAGTGTCAGGTATATGTAGCCAAGACAAACATTCACATCGTCCAACAAAAAAAAAGGATTTATTAAAGAAAAAACAAACAAGATGCAAAAAGCAAAACTTTGTCAACCTGAAGCGGCAAAAACAGAACAAACCTTTTCATAGGGCGTCATTTCAAAAGATGAAGGCTGCTTCTCTTATTGGTCGTGAACCTCAAACCTTAAAGTTTCACCAACGCTTTGATGTCATTGGACCACAGCGCCCCTGCAGGAAGGCGGGTGTCGGGGTGGTTAACGTACAGCGGTGTGGAAACGCCACACATTAACATTTAAGTGTGAAAATATTATATATGGAAAATGTGAAATTCACATGTGAGGAAGCAAATTTCATGTGATTTCATGCACCATTGTTTTGTTTCCCGCACGTTTTCATTTGAGACAAAAACAAATCACTTGTGAAAATGTCCAGTTCGCATGTGACAAATTTCCTTCTCAAAGAGACCGGCTGCTAAAAATGAAACCAAACCACTCTGAAACTGTTTGCAGGATGAAGTGCTTCCATTACCATTACCCATTAGGGAAGCATCATTAAACGGGAGCCTAAAAAGAAGTGTTATGGTGGTATTTGGTTCAGGAATAGCAGAGTCACTTCCTCACTCACTTAGTCAAGCCTGACCCTATTTCCCATCCACGGTCCCTTTAGCTGTTGAAGTTGAACAGTCCCTCCCTCTGATGAGTGGATTCAGTCCTCTCACTCACTCTGAGATAAAAATCAATGCTCTCCCACAGAGCTGTAATCAATAGCTTGGCTTCCACGTGGAGCCGAAGAGAGCGACGGGGAGCTTCTTTCATTATCTGAGCCTGCGACAGTTCGACTTTCTGTGATGGTTTTTACATTTTGATTGAGCCAAAAACTATTACTGTAATTTCCAGCGCAGTCAGGGTGTTAAATAGGTAGATAAGCTGGTTTTGTTCAGAGATGCTGGTTCTCAGATTTAAAAGCAATACACAGACTTTGTGTTTGTCACAAAGCACTCAATATTATTCGGCACTAATTTTATGACTAATGACCCCTTTTTAGACAACATGTTGCTTTTGCACACACCACTGTGGCATTACTGCGGCGTCAGACTCAGATTTTCTGAATATAATATTCAGTTTCAATATAATGTTTAATTTTTCATAATACAGCGAAAAGGTAAACTACACCTGCTCTAAATGAACCGTGCAGAAGTTGAAGTATTTGCTACCACTTTCAAAACTGTCACACATCAGCCTACGAAAGCTGCAACATGTGAGCTTTCTTAAAGGATTTACAGCTGCAGCTTTGAGCTAAATGCTAACATTAACGTTCCAATATGTTCATAATGAGAATGCTAACGTGCTGACGTTTAGCAGGGATGATGTCCACGATGTTCACCATCTCAGTCTAGCATGCTACCATGTGCTAATTAGCACTAAACTGGTCAGTTTTGCAAAACAGTGGGACCCAAATGCAGACACACGGCGGCAGGCAGGTCGAACAGCGAAAAGCTCTGATGATGAAAAATCTTAATTCAAACAACTAAAGGATGGCAACGGAAAGTTCAAGGAAAGAAACTAAAGAGACTGAAGATGAACCAGAACAAAGTGGGAACACAAGGACAGGAGAACAGGCACAGGAAACACAAGGGATCGGCTCCCAGGAGGGTCCGAGCAACACGACGCCTCTGGAAACTACAGAAACACTATAAAATGAAGTCATTCTGCAGCTGCATGGCTAATTTCCCACCTAAATTGTCTTCAGAAAACACATTTCGTGGAGCTGTTTCTTGTAAAAATCAGAGAAAGATTACAAATAAGCCTCCATGTTGGTCCAGTTTGAAACCCCAGGGCAGCCAACCCAAGAGTGGCGTTCGTCCAATCAGATGCAGCCGGTGAGTTTTTAGCGTGAAAAGCTGGGAAGCGTTGCGTAACTAAGGGTCATGGACGAATAAAACACAGGTGAACAGCACACAACAAGACGCACGAGGAAGAATCTAACAGATAAAAACAGGAAGTGACTAACCCAAAGCCTAAACCATGACATAATACAAAGCAGAGCACAATGGGCTTCATACGACTGTATGACACTTTTATTTAGTCCCATACAATACACTCATTCTTGTTTATTCACTTGCATTGTGCATCTTGGACTCTGTCTCTCCTGCTGCCAGCTGAATGTCAACTCAAGTCCTTGACGGGTGACAAAGACACAATTGAAACAACAAATGATACAAAAAGTCTCCTCAGGGCCTTTTACATAACCGCTGGGTTCAGATGGCTCTATAGTTTGTTTCCAAAGTTTTCCAAACCATAAGAGAAACTTTTAACTGGTTGGCATGAAAGGATTTTACAGTGCGAACACTTACAGCGTCTCCGTGAGCAGAGACTTCTCTGCTTTCTGTCAGACTGAATAGGCTAAAGCCAGGTAGCTCTCTGCTGACAGAGCCATTATCAAGCGGTGGTGATGGCGATATTTCAGGAATCTATCCATAAAAATCTGCCTGTTTTGTTCTGTTTATTGCTGTTTTACGCTGGAGATGAAGGCCCATTTTGTTGCCTAACAGTCTTTTTTTCGTCGTCTTTATGTTGCTGTATTTTTATTTGCAGCATCGAGACGCTGCGTTGTCATTTGCGAGAATATTCTATAAATTAAAATGACTACCTGTGCTCAAATGGCTTTTTGTCAGATAAGTGCTGCCGCTGCACATCTATCAGCGTTATTCCTGTGGGTGTGTAAGGGTGAAGGTTTCATTTACATATGTGAGTGAGTGTGTGTGTGTGTATGTGTGTGTGTGTGTGTGTGTGTTTGCTAACAGCTGGACCCCTGAGGCTGCTCACAATGTGTCCGACTGGAGAAACAAACCGAAGATAACTTTTTTAAAAAGGTTTCTGCCCTTATCTGACAGTCGGCCTGGAGAGAGACAGGAAACACACGGGGAGGCTGCAGCGTCGTGAAATGCATCTTAAAGGGCAACTCCTCGATTTTTACACATCAAAGTGTGTTTACAGGTCTTCTGAAGTGCTGCTGCATGTATGAAAAAAAAAAAAATGTCTGAAGCCTTTTGTGGCTCCGGAGGGAGCTCAGTGAAGTCAGATAAATGCCCTGGAGTGATGTCACCTGAGGCCACAGTGCCATCACTCCAGGGCCCCGGGAGCTGCAGACTACTGATTTGAATATGAAACAAAATCTGTGGGTGTGGAGTCAGAAAATAACTGAGCTCAACAGACCTCGGATAGAGTAACACACCCGGGCACTCTGAAAACCATTAGTACTGCAGCACAAGTGACCTCATACTTCATTGTTTAACCAATAAGCAAGTCTGTGGGTCAATACGCCATATTCACATGGCGGCCATCTTCCTCTGACATCATCCTTTCAGCTGCGTCCCAAGTTTCCTGATTCCTGATTGATCAGCCTGCTGAAATGAACCGTTAAAATCTGGAGGGACGTATTTCAAGGTAAAACAACATACTGGACAACACATTAGCTAACGATAGCATTCAATCACTTCCTGCTTGTGGACCAGTCAGGAAATGTTCGACCACTCGAGCGTTCTTCGGGGAAAGGTGGCAGTTACAGGCCGTGGTTTAAGATGTGAGGATGGCGGGAAGCGGTTACTAGCTTGTAAACGATGGCGGTCCCCGAAGAGGTTAACGTGGATCCAGCCGTACCGGGAGTTTTATCAGAACTGGACATTTTTTCATTAAAAGAAGAGCAAAGAATGACACTGAAGGCTTTTCTGGCACAGCTGGTTGAGCTCTCCCGCTGTTATGATTGGCTGACGTTAGCCTGTGATAGCCAGTTTGTCCAATCGCCTTCCAAGTATTGCCCTTTTCCAGACAGTTTCCAGCGGCTCGTTCCCAGATGGATTTGTAAAACAGTAACATTACTGTTTGATAGTATTACACAATAGGAACGGTGTAAATTCATTCTAAACTATCAACACACATCCCTGTTTATCTTGTCACGTGGCCCGGTGTGCCTCCAGAGTTGTACTATTCATCATCGTTAAAGTTGCTGATGAATCTGAAGTGGTGAAACATTATCTACATTTATATGACTTGTAACCTGAACACAGCAGCATAACTTTATCAGAAGACTCGAGCTTCCCTCCGCGAACTGAGGAAAATGACATTTTTGTGATGACTCAGCACACTTCCTAGACTCAAGAGAGGGATCGCCCTCATGTTTGACAAAACACTGCTGGATTTCTCTCTGGTAGATAAAACATAATAATCCGCCGTGTGTTTTATTACAGAGGTGGAGTAGTTATACTCACATGATAAAACATTTTAATCTTAACCAGGGTTTGAAACTGTTTCACTATGAATGTATCACAACTTTCCACCACTGTGTATTGACAACCTTTACATTTGCTCGCTGTCGCTCATAAGTTGTTAACTTTTTTGGTAACTTTTCTTGGAGTAAAAGGAAACTTTATTGTGTTAAACTAGATGAAACATGACGTCTCAGGCTCTTATCAAACATAATCTTCAGTGTCTGTTGATGAAGCGGGACTGATTAATGCCTTGCTCCACAGGTTTCAAACTTGGGCCTTTTGATATAAAGCAAATTCCAGTTGTCCGAGTTAGTTTTTGCTCTGTGCCTCCGCTCTAGATTTGCCTCTCGTGTTCAGCATTCATCTTCCTGAGTTTCAAGAAAATCAAACACAATGAAACTTTAATGATCAGTCTGGGGGAAGTTGATTGGAATTATCTCACAGAAACTGTTAATGAACCCCTAAAAATTTAAGTCGGACGTGTACGTCGTAACAAGCGGATGAAGGATGAATGATGTCTCCAGAATGATGTCTTATGTAAGTGTCTTTCAGAATGAACGGCATTAATATTCTAATTATCTCTCCTTTTGACTGGGAACAAAGTCGTACCAGTGTGTGGACGACCTGGGAATGTTATCTGAGTAAAACACACTTTGCACAATGATGCAACTGAGAACAAGCGGCGGCGCGTGTTTTCTTTTTCATGTATAGAATTGACATTTCCACCTGTTCCCCAGATATCTCGTATATTACATTCTTTATATATTCTTTAGATACAAGAGAGCATATGTGGGTGTTTTTTAATGAAATATCAGTAGGAAGAAGGAGGGCCACAAAGAAAGAAAAAGCAAAGAGCTGCTGTCAAACTCATAACTTCGCCTCGACACAGAGGCAGTTAATTAAGGACCTTAGCGGCGGCACGTGGCTTTGAATTAATCTGTCCTCATTACTGCGGGAAAACTTGTTAGTTTATTTTCATCTTTTCTCTTTCAGTCTGATTCTGCATTCGCTTATTCACTATTCTTCTTGTTCCCCCCCCACTGTGTGCATGCATTCATTTGCTCATCCGCCCAATTTAAACTGATTTCTCTCCCATCCTCCTGTCACCTCCGCTTTCAGCTGATAGCTTCATGTGCGTTAGCCTACAAGGTGGTGTCACAGCCGATAAACTGGGACTGTAACTTATGGTTTGGCAGCGTGCGCTTGTTTCTATGGAGATGTAAAATGGATCTGACTTCTGATTGTTTTCAAGAAGATTATTCTCAAGACAAGAAAGAAGGCAAACAGTTTGCAGGGTTTATTACAAAATCATTTTTTGCCCAAGGCCTCAATGATTCACGGTGTCTTATTTGTTTCACAACTATAGGAGTCAATATATGTAATAAATCTCAGAGTCTTTGCTGATGTTGGCACAGCAGGAAAAAGACAGAGAGATTGGCTGATGCTGAGCAGAAAAGGATGTTTTTATGGACAACAATTGGAGTTTTGTTGGAAGAATCACCTGTGTTAACATCATAAACCAACAGAAATCTGAGTGATTATGTGGAAAGTGGGAAAAAAATAGCGTGTAGCTCCTCTTTAAACAAAATCCTAAAATAAGCTTGAACAGCAGAGTCAATATAAAGATTTATCAGGCCCTGTTTCAACTTCTGTTTCCAAGAAATCAGGTTGTGACCGGCAGTGTTGTCACGGCAGGCAGGTTTAAATACTACAAGAGCCTCAGCCGACTTCACCATGGAGAAGAAGCACTACCTGATCCAGAGCTGCAGCAAATATTGTCTTCGAAGTTGTAAAACAATGACTCAGTGCTGAATTCATTTCTCAGTTTTCTCAATATTGTAATCGT